>NC_044040.1:96176620-96798865 GCF_901765095.1 Microcaecilia unicolor | reverse complement strand
GTGAGGTCAAGCCTTCCAAAGCTCTGGTGATTGATCCATCTGGAGCAGTATTGTTGGGGATAAAGGTGCAACACTGTGTACCTATCTTATGGCACACTCCGCCCTCTGCTGCCAGAAGTTGGTCAAGTACTAATCTGTTTTCCAACGTCATCCGGCTAGTGGCGTCTAATTGCGCTGCAATTCCTTGAACTGCATCCCTGGTATAATTGACAAATCTCTGCTGGTTGTAATATATATAGTTTATCCAGTCTACATTTTTATTTATCGTCGCCCACCAAAAGAAGGCAGATTCAAATCCTGCAGCTATTTGGTTTCTGGCTTTGAACTCATCAGGAACCCCTCTTGGAACTCCAATAGCATCTATAGACCCGATCATCAAAAGATCCAGGCATTGCATTTCTCTTCACTCGTGAGGAAGAGCTGCTATGAGGAGGGAGCAAGGATGCTATAATGATTGGAATTACCAATTTGACTAAGGCACATCTGCCTGTCCAACTCCTGTGGAGGGTATGGTGGATAGTATAGGTTCCACAATACCACCATATGTCTGCTCTAGCCTGCGAAAAGTTTGTGAGATTTAGATTTTGTAAAGTCCCTTGTCCTAGGGTTGTATTACAACCGGTCAAATTACCAAGAAACCGTGTGTTTCTCCCCCCATATCGTTCCAGACATGTATGATATCTGGTAGCAGGATCTGGAATCCTGAATGCGGGTGGGACCCTCAGCCGAGGGGGTAAGTAGGGGTGGTGCTTGTCAAGATGCTGACAAGACTGATTGACTTTGTCTTTTACCTGCAATAATTCTAACATACACCAAAAACCATCTGGATCATTGTAGAGATCTAAAGGGAAAGGAACTACAGTTGGTTCTGCTCTTGCATGGGCACAAAAATAACAATTAGAGACATTCAAGCTCTTTGTAGTATAATGTGCCCATTCGAGCCATAGGTTTGTTTCTCCAAATCCTGTTTCTAAGGCTATTAAATCTTTGGAATTATTAATTGGCACGATCTGGTAAGGAATTTTTACTTCTGGGATCTTTGTTGGCATCAAAGGATTATTGGTCGCTGTAGGTTGGGCTGGGGGTGGAATAATCCTGAACGTTCCAACTGGATCTCTACCTGTGGCATCAATTCCTAAGGAATAAGTTCTGTATGTAACAGCCGTTACTCCTCTGAAAGTGATAGCCACTTGATTACATTTAGTCATTGGACAAAGGCCAGTCCATCGCAATTTCATGATGGAAATGCTCTTTTTGAGATCTGGAATCTCACTACCTGAGTAGGGAACCCATGAACCTGTGTACCACCATACTTGTGCCCAACTTCCGCAATTGGAAAAGGGACACAGGTATACCTCAAAAGCTGACAAATATTGTTGTACAGGATGTTCCCCACACATTGTGTAAGCACACACATCAAGGGTTATTGTGGTAGTGTCCTTGGTAGTGGGTAATGTTATTTCGTAAGTGGTAATGAATTGTTGTAGAAAACTTTCTAGATGCTGTGTTCCTTGTATCAAGGGCATGGTGAGCATACACAACAGGAGGAGTACGGACTTCATGTTGGTAGTTGTCATGGTTAAATGTAAGGTCTGGACTGTACCAAAGGTAATTGGCGGTTAATGAAAATGAGTAACAATATTAATGCTAGGGTCTTAACCAGAACTGTAATTGCTATAATTATTCTTAGGTATACCAAAGCTTGATATATCATTAGGATGAATTTGGGTTCGGTTGGTAAATCTAAGAACTGGATAGGGTGGGTAAATTCTAATAGCTCCTCTTTCAGGAGGGTCGGAGATTTCGAAAAGATTGTATACTTCCAAAGGTCCTAATCCAACTTCTCTAATGAACAGGAAGGGTATCCAATCTGTGCCTAATATGGCGTATGTGATTATCCAAAAATCTACAACGTCACTAGTTTCTGGTCTTATTAGGAGGTCGTCGGTTTGTTCTATTTGTAAACCTAAGGTTCCTCCAAACAGTATCACAGTGTCTGTAATCGTTCGGCTAGGACCTAGTGTCCAATTCTCAAACAAAGGTTCACACAGTGTCTGATATCGGGTGAAGGGGTCCCAATTGGGATCGTCTTCTGGGGCTGGGTCCCAATGAGGATGTATTAACTCTCTTAGATCAAGAAGGTACTCTGGGGGTTCAGGGATTAAGTGTACTCCTAAACTAAAAGGCGATGGTGGGGGAGATTCAGGTGGGGAAGGCGGGTTATCTGGTAAATTGTAGGACATATATGAAGGTTACTTAGGGATGCTGAGCTATCTGGGAGGACGAGTGGCTGGGACGGTGATGTTTGGAGTGGCTAGAGTAGTATTCGTGGGAGGAGGAGTGTCACTAGGAGGAACCAGAGAATAAGGAGGAGGGGTGGGTCGTAATTCAAGCAAGGTAATATTATCCTCAAAAGTAGTTGTACGATTGGGGACAATATGGACCGAGCGACTGATATTATTGGGAACAGTTGTAGAATGCAAAACAGGAGAATCAGTGAGGACAGGAGTAGTCGTAGAGGTTTCAATAGGCTCTGGAGGATTGCCAGTTGAAGAGTCTGTTGTGGCAGATGTGTCTGCCCAGGGGGTGGGATGACTGGTGGCAATGGGACTGATCTTTGTGGTCGTTTGGAGGGATCTGTGTCCGAACAGGCGTGTGATTGTGGTGTACTGTTGGGGCACTGTGTAGGCTGCTGTTGTAAGTGGTGGAGCAGGAGTAGATGCAAGTACCGAAGCAGTTACAAGTACTGCTGGAGTAGTTGCAAGTACAGAAGTAGTTGCGAGTACTGTGGCGTTTCCGGCTGGCAAGGTAACGTTGCCAGTGGGAAAGGCAGTAAGTGTGACCCAAAGATCAAGGAGGTTACTGTCAGCAGTATAGGTAAACAGGGTAGTGAAAAACAAAACCAAACCTATACAAAGTAGGATCATACACACGAGTCCAACAGCAAACAGTCGAGCAGATGGGAAGCAGAAGAAGAGGGTGTATTGATGTAACACCGTCACTGCTGCTGAGACAACGCTCGGACGGGTGCTGGTTCCGTCTGTGTCGTCAGGAATGCTGTCGCCTTCCAAATAAGTGCCGTCAAAGTCGTTTGACCAATGGGAATTGGTTTCAGATACCTGCTCAGAGTGACACTTATCAACAGGGTAAAGTCCAATGTCCAGTGGGTCTGGTGGATCAGGTTCCTTGAGATTGTCGAGGGCAGCAAGGTTCTCAGCAGTTGGTTCTCTACGGAGAACTGGAGAAGGTGGTGGTATTAAGACTTTCACAGGAGTAGCAGGAAAAGGTGCTATTGGTATAGGAACTTTATGTAGAGAAATAGTCCGTAGGGGAATTAGTTCCTCTGGAGTGAACAGCGGCGGAACTACTTGTGGCATTTATCTGGCTTGATTCGGAAAGTACAAAGGTAGAATCTCGAGCAGCTCACTGATGTTGTTGTGCAGATTCTGTACTGTGGCAGACGCAACAGTCTCTCGTTCTTCCACACTCAATTCTTCAGCTAAGTTGCGGATTTGGGTGAGGTCTTCTGCAAGGTTACGGATGCGGATGAGACGAATGTGAAGATCAACGTATGGAAGTGGGAGTGCAGGAACAGTGGGAGGTGGAGGTGAGGATGGCAATTCAAAAGCAGGTGCAAAAACAGGTGGGTGTTCAGATGGTGAATCTGGAGAATCAGCGAAGGTTTGGATGACGATTTCAGCCAAATCAAGAAGGTGCGATCAGGAGATGGAGGGTCAAAGTTAATTAAGTTAGTAAGTCTTTGGTCCAGTTGATCAAGCTGCTGAAAGAGTGTTGGACGTGGGGTCGGTGGTCTTGGGCTCAGTGGCGGTGGAGATGGGGTTTGTGATGGGACAGGTCTCTCCAGTGTCTGCTGTGCTGGAAACATCAATGGAAACATCCAGGAGGCCTGATTGGGTATTGGGATAGGCTCGGATATCTTTCAGGTGGACCCAGGATGTGTGGTCCTCCAGCTTAGCAGCTGTGGCTGACAGAGCTTCTATCTTGAAGGGCCCAACGTAGATGGGATCTCGCCAGGTCTTGTGCGTGTAATAACGCCGGTGCACTAGATCGCCCACTTTAAAAGGGGGGGACCTATTGGCATCACAATCCCCTCTTCTGTCCGAAATGGCCTGTGGAATTGAGGACAGAGAACTTACAATTGTTTGCAAGATATCCCAATATACTGAGTATTGATCGGGTACTTGAGTGTCTGGATTGCCAGGTAGGAGTCGCATCTGGCGACCTGTACATAATTGGAACGGCGTCAGTTTAAGGGAAGAGGATGGGGTGGCACGGAGAGATAATAGTGCCAAAGGGAGGGCATCAAGCCAATTTTTAATCCCATTTGCCATAAGCTGACGCATTTTTGTTTTCAGCAATCCATTGTACCTTTCAACCAAACCATTACTGGTGGGTTTGTAAACACAGACTGTTCTATGTGTAATACCAAGTGCTGGAAGGAGGTTCTGTAAGAGTTCATTCACAAAGTGTGTACCATTATCAGTGGTAATTTTGCCAGGAATACCAAATCGAGGAATAATTTCATTACACAGTGACTGTGCCATAGTTTGTGCGGTTTCTCTAGAGCAAGGGAAAGCTTCCACCCACTTAGAGAAACTGTCCACGCAGACAAGCAGATACCGTTTACCGCGAACAGGTGTCTGCATATCTGTGAAATCAATATACCAATGTTGGCCAGGTCCCTGGACAACAGGCAAATGACCTGAAGGAATGACAGGTCCTCGTTTGGGTGTGTACAGAAAGCATTTGTAACAATTATGCACTACAGAGTGGCACATGGGCATCATTTGGGGAGCCCATAATTGGAAGACAATTGATCATACAGTGTATTAGCATTTAAATGTAAAGGATAATGGAGGGCATGCAACAGAAGGGATAAAACATGCTGTGAAACGCATAATTGACCGTTGGGATGAGTCCACATGCCATTTGGATTTAGAAAACATCCAGCCTGCTTCCACAAAGTGAGTTCTGCTTGTGAAAGAGAGGAAGTGAGGGTAGTAGAGAAGTCAGAGGTTAAGGATTCAGAGGGTGGGGACGTTACAGGGGGTTCTGAATCAGGAGATAGCAAGGAGGTAATGACATGAGGAACAGGAAAAATTGGAGGGGTGTTTGAAGAGGAGGATTCAGAGGGTGTGGAATCAGAAGGAGTAGAAGGTGGTGTTTCAAAGGGAGGCGCTTCGGTTGCAAACACAGGAAGTGCCACATCAGTAGGGGATACGGAAGGAGAACTGGAAGAGGAAGTGACCTCACGGGCTAGTTCATCAGCAGCATGGTTGCCATTAATGGCGAAAGAAAAAAACCGTCTCCTGATGTGCTTTAATCCAGGAGATACTGGTGCGGAGGCCTTTTGATGGCGTTTCTCCAGTGCATCAAAAGTGCAGTCCACAAAGGTAAGTGGCTGAGAGGTTGTCCAGTAGAGGAAATCAGACCCCTCTGGTTCCATTTGCGAACATGGGAGTGCAAGGAAGCAAAAACATAGTCTGAGTCGGTGACAATGCTCAAATCTGAGTGTAGTGCTTTAAACAGGAGGACATACAAAACCGCTGCAAGTTCTGCGGTTTGGGCTGTGAATGCCTCTGGCAACCTGAATTGTACAGGATCTAGTATATCTTCTTCTGGTGTATAACGGAGGGCGGCAAAACCGGCAACTCCGTTTTGCTGAGAACCATCTGTAAACCAAACCTCGCCACTCTGCAAGATCTCTGAATGCAGATGGAGGGATTCAGGAACAGACAATTGGGTAGTGCACTCATGGGGAAAGATAGCATTCTGTGCTGTCTCTGTTATAGTGAGTAATGGATCTAGGCGTTGAAGGTCAGTTAAAGTTAATGGATGAATAGAGTGCACTACACTGAACAAAAGAACTTGATACTTTTGTAATCGGCAGACAGTCATGTGACTAATCTGTTTATCCAACAGATATTTAACATCATGGGACGTGTGAAGAATCACCGGAAGGTGAGGAATGTAGCTGTATAATTTTGTAACAGCAGTGCTGGCGGCAACAAGGCCTTTCTCACAAGTAGCAAAAGCTCTTTCAACAGGTGAAAAAGTACCTGAAAGGTAACCACAAGCAAGGTCATCATGCTCTTGTGTAATCAGGCAAGACCAGGTATTCTCAGTATGTATGACCCAAAGGTGTACATCCTGAGAAACATCAATGGTGGCCAATGGTGAGGAAAGCATAACATCTTTTACAAGAGCCATAAGATCAGTTGTTTCTTGAGCTGTGAAGTTTAAGGGTTCTCGTTTAACTTTCTGTTTACCCTGTAGTTTCATATAAAATGGTTGTGTTCGAGCTGAATAATTGGGTATCCAAAGGCGACAAAATTCAACATGCCGAGGACACCTCTGAGATCAGAAACAGTAGTGGGCATTCGCAAGGAGGATACATGTTGGAGAGTATCGGGACCTAGGCCCTTCTGACGGGGGCCAATGTGGTGGCCAAGGAAGGTAACATGTGTCTGAGCAACTTTTAATTTCTTTCTGTTAACTTTGTAGCCTTTGGTAGCAAGAAAGTCCAGAAAGTCACAGGTGACTTGAACACATGTGTCAAAGTCAGGGCATGTGATAAGCATGTCATCCACATACTGAACAATGGAGGTTTGTGGTGGGAGATCATATCTGTACTGTTTGAATTCCTGTATGTGTGCTGCTAAAGTTTGGGAAAAGACTGTAGGACTGTCTGTAAATCCCTGGGGAAGACGAGTCCACTGATATGCTGTGTTATTGAATTGGAAAGCCGTTAGCGGGCGGCTTACAGGGTCAAGGGTGATGGAAAAGAAGGCGTTAGACAAATCAATAGTGGAGTGATATGTTTGCAAAGTGATACTATTGAGGAGTGTAGTCGGATTTTCCACATTCGGGAATACCGCGTAAGTGAGGTCATTTAAAGCGCGTAAGTCCTGTACTATACGGAAGGCGCCAGGCTCTTTCTTTGGAACAGGGAATAAAGGGGTATTGTATGGTGAATTACACTTTTCAATGATGCCTTGCTGTAATAAGGAATCAATTTGTTCTTGAGCTCCAGCAATAACTTCTGGTTTTAACGGGTACTGGGCTATTTTGGGGCCTTTGCAACCAGGTAGCAGCTGAATGCGATGGGGAGGGCCTTTAACCTCACCATAGGGTTCCTCAGGTGTGGCCCAAAGAAAACTTGGTAGGTCATTCAGAGCGACCTCTATTTGTTTCTCAACCATAGAGGTGACAGCCATAATGAGTGAAGTGGTTTCATTAGGGGAAGGATCAAAATGAATTTCAAAGTGAAATAATGTTAACAGGTCTCTCCCAAGTAAGTTGACAGGGCACAACGGAGCATACAAAAAGGGAGCAGATAGTTGTTGATCCGCATAGGTAATTGGTAAAGGCTCAAGCAGGGGTGTGTCTGTAGGGACACCATCAAATCCTGTGGTGGTAACATTGTTAGGGGAAACTTTAAGAAGTTTCTGCAATTTGTGTGGAACATGGGCAAGCACAGAGCGAGAGGCGCCTGTGTCAATTAAAAAGGGAACAGGGACATCACTGATAAGCAGGGTGATCATAGGATCATCTATGCCTGCTTTAGTGCGAACAACGCCTAGTCACTGTGGGCGGCGTTGATCTGGGTTCCATAAAGGGAATGACTGGCGTTCTTGGGGATTTTGGCGGACTTGATTTCTGGGTCTGTTTGGTAATGGTTGTGAACATTGACGTGCATAATGACCGTATTGCTGACACCGATAGCACTGGACATCTGGATAGCGGTCCGGACTAGGGCGGGAATAATCATTTCGAGACCGTCTGTTATCATCAGGAGGGCCCCTTGGGGGACCTCGCTGAGGTTGAGCGCGACGACCTCTTTCTTCAGGATAATCTGCTCTACGGTCGGGGCGGTAGGGCCGTGGGCCCTGATTTCGGGAGTTATTGTCATAGCGTTGGTCAGCATACATAACAATAACAGGGGGAGAGGTCTCGGGGGTATTGGGATCTGTGTCAGAGCTCTTGGAGGCTCTCTTTTCTTTGAGATCTTCAGTCTGCAGCACTTCTAAGTTAGTGTGTACTATCTTACGATGTTGGGCTTCATCTTGCTTGCTTTTAATAAGCTTTCTGCAATGATGAAGGATGTGCTCACGAATCTTTGGCCATTTTTCAAGCTGGAGACCCACTGTGTCCTCTAGTTTGGTTTTAATCTGTGAAGGTAGGGTTCCCTTAAGTAAATGATAGAACACCGGAAGAGCATTATCGGAGTCAAATTTTTCCTCCGTCTCTTCTTTATAGAGATCTTGGAGTCTGAGTAAGTAAGCCTCAATGGGCTCTGAATCCATTTCCCATCTCTGAGAAGTGATAACTGAAAAATCTTTTTGAGCCGGATATATGGTCCGGATTTCCTGGAATACTTTGGTCTGAATCTCTGTTAAAGGATTGCCATCATACTCGGTATCTGTTACAAATTTGGCATAGCCCGATTGAGTGAATATGTCAGTGACACTGGCGTGTGGGGTTCTACCCAAAAGCGCTTTCATGTCTCCCACTGACAGGGTGGTCCCTAGTGTAATGTCCTGTAATTTCTTCAACCATCGGTTGCCTCCTAATGCAATATCCGGGAGTTGTAGTATGAGGCTATTCAGTTCAACAGCTGAAAGTGGGGTGTATTCCGTATGAGGAACACCACCTGACATCTTATTCAGCAGGGGAAAGAGTTTTACTTTCTCAAAGGGTTTAATCAATGAAGATGTAAGAAGATCGATCGCAGCGGTTGGGGGAAATTGATTCTCGTACTTTTTCCAAACCTGAAGACCTTGGATTAGGTAGAGGGTTGTTTTCTGATCCCAATGGGGGTCAGGGCGGTCATAAATAAGATCTCTCACAAGTGAGAGCTTATCAGACCGCAAGGATCCTTCACGTGGGAAGAGGGCGGACTGGGGCTGGAGCGCCTCAGACCATCCTGCAAGATTATCAATCCATGGCTGGACATAATGCCATGAGTTCTCATGTAGAGCAACATATTGGGCAGGCGTGCTAGGCGGACCAGGTTCTGTACTGATATTCAGACCTGTAGAGTGATGGGAACTATCGATGACTGCAAGGCAGCGGCTAGATCCCTCATTAGTAAGATAACTTCGAGGGTGGCGCTGTCTGGTATGATGAGAAATAACGTCCTGCGGTTGGGGTAATTCAGATTTTGGTGCAACAGATGCTACAGTGTCCGGGATATCAGGGCGTGGTTGTGTTGTCAGGGACTTACGTAAGGAACGGAGTCCTTCTGAGACAAACGCAAGGCCATCTCCCATACTAGCCAATGTGTGACCGTATTGTTCTGCCGAAGGGACTGGGGTATGAGGTAACATGAGACGAGGTGAATCGTCTGCAAGGGAAGGGATTACTTCACTATCTGAAAAAGAGGAGAAATGGAGCAGCGGAGGAGGCTCGTTTCGAATATCCTCTATGTCCGATTTCGTGGGGAGTTGTTGTTTGAAAACTTCCCATGCTTCATCTAATGGGGAGAGTCTTACCTTTGGTTGTCCCTCATTATCAGCTTTGGCTGGGAGTACCAAGGGACGCTTTGGCCGTGCGCCTAGCGTGTCCCATCTAGGAGGGGTAGAACACTGGGGTTCGAGAATGGGCATTGAAGGGTTCACTGGGGCAGGGGGTGGTTTAATGAAACCCCGATCATAGAGTTCCTGACAAATAGCCCGTGTTTGTGTAGCAGGACTACATGGAATGAAACCCATCTGTCGTAATTGTGACAGAGTAGGGCATGGCAATGATGGCGGGGGCAGGGGACCAGTTTGGGCAGAAGAGTCCAAACATGGTGGGGGAGGGGATGTCTGAGTTGTGTGTCCCATATATGGGTAGGTAGTCGTTTGGGTGGTCATGTGTGAGGCCTGACCCTTACCCAGTTCGGGGTGGGCAGTAGTCTGGACCGCGGTGTTTATTCCCAATCCTGGGTAGGTGGTCGTCTGGACCGCGGTATCTATTCCAATATTACTTAGAGGGGGGGTAATGACCGGAACCGTATGGCTCTGGACACAAGGATAATGTTCAATAATGGGAGGGGGTATTTCGATCTCATGACCGTCAATAGTACGATATACATGACGTGTCTGTGGAGTAAGGGTCTGGGTCTGGGTTGTTGCTTGCATCGTTGAAGCGGTAGTGACTGTGGGCGACTGGGCGGTAGTCGGGGCCACTGGGATAGTTGAAGGGGTTAAGGGCGTCTGAGTTTGTGCCGTCCCATGAGATGTCGGGATTGAATCTTTTGGTGATGAGGGAAGGGATAGATCAACAACACCGGCGATGTGCACGGTAGTGGGTGGGTCGAATATCATAGGAGCGGGAGATACCGCAGGCAGCGGGGGTGTCATTGTCTGAGATCCTTGAGAATTCTGTAGTGAAGGATTAGTGACAGGTTTATCACAATATCCTGGGGGTATTGGGGTATATCCCACTGCACAAGGTAAAAGCTTGGTCGTACCTGCAGCAGTAGCAGCATCATAAGATGGTGGGGCAGTAGGTGTTACTGGATCTTGATAAGGGGCTTGGTCGGTATCTGACTTACCTAAGCTCCTATCGTGTTGGTTTCGTGCAATAAGTATGAACTTATTAATAGCAGCTAAATGTTTATCCCTAGATTTTCCTTTTTTGTTGGACTCATTGTAGCAGACCAAGGCTTGGAGCTTTCCCTGATCAAAGGAGCCCTTTGATGGCCATTCAAGTCCTTGATCCTTAGCGGACCAAGCGGTATGCCAGGTCTGACATAAGCGGGTAAGTTCTTTTCTATCAGCAGGAAAGAAATTAAGGACTCTTTCCAGGGGAGTGGGGGATGCGGAGGAAGACATAGGGGAATCTGAAACAGAGGGATGACAATCCACATAGGAAGTCATAGAAGGAAATGTGCAATGTAATGCAATATCTATGAGTAAGATGATTTGAATCTACAATTCAGAGGTGTGCAACCGGGGTAATAAAACAAAACCATGCAGAGGAAAAGTATTTAAACAAAAACATGCATCATGCGTATAGAAAACACCCTTATACTCACGCGTCTTCAAGAGCGTCCCGGTGGCGGGACCTAGAATAGAAATTACTAATTGGCGGAAAGCTCTATGCTTTAGCCGCAAGTTAAATGAACAAGCGCATGAAAGTCACAAAGATGAACAGAGTATTTAAGAAAATAGTGTCCGTGTACATACTACTCTACCCTTAATTAACAAAACTACTCCCCAGAGTGTGCTTCTAAAGACAGCTACAACTTGTCTGCTAACAACTTTTCCTGGTTAGCGGCCATGGGCTCCAACCCAAGGTAGAGTCCCCAAAAAGGGACATTGCAAACACTCCCGAAAAGAACCCAAAAAACCTGCGAATAAGGTCTCCTAAGTCGAGGAGCAGCGGTCCAATGGGTCCCGCTGATTAGCTTCAACATAATCACCCCAATGGACCTGCAGTGATCTACAAACCATCTGCAGGGTCTACAAACCGTAGCGCTACAACGCAGTAAAATGAAAATTTTATAGGTTAGGCTCTCCCGCGTATACAACTAACCATTTCTAAAATGTTGAATGCCCGAGTCGACCTGTACACAATCTCAACCAATGTCTTTAGGCGTCCCTTTATTGTCACGGCGATCATCTATACAGGTAACCCCTAGGTGGGCAATAATGCCGAATACGCAGGCCACTCCGAAAATGGAATGGAAGTCTGCTTTAAATCTATTATTTATGATACCGTCATCCATTGAAGGGTTTATGGCCTCAAATGGATGTAAGTCCCAGACATCGGTATCAAAAAGCCAAAAATTATAACATGACACTGGTATTTAAGAAAGGGAGAAATAAAGAGTAGAATAGAAGGGAAGAACCCCTGAAGCAAACTGCAAAGATAGTGAAAATAAAACAAATCTGGTTAAAAGAAAATGGAAAGAAAGATGTATGACTGAACACAGGTAAGCTCGTGGGGGAAGGAACCATAAAATAGTCACTAGACAATAGATTTTCTACTAAATATTTAAAAGAATATGTACCATAACATAGGAATATCATAAAGCATGCTGAGAAAATGTACCATACAAAAGGGTTACGCTTACAGAAAATGGAATATATGATTGGACTAAGAATATTGCCGTACACCATATATTTTTAGAACCCAGGCACAGTATTGTAAGCTCTAATCAGTGGCAAGCAGAAAAGTTACGGGCAAGCAGTGCTACAGGAAATGAGTGCGTATGAATCATGTCATAAACTCAGACCCAAAGTCAAAAACTCATGCATCAATGTCCTGGGCAAAAGAAAAAGAAATCAAAATTTAGAAAAGAACTGTAGAAATATGTATGCATCCTAAAAACCCTGTCTGTAAAAATACATTGTTGATTAGCAAATGTTTTTAACATAACTGTCCAAGGCCAACAGATGCAGTTCTAAAAATCTTAATCTGTAAACTGTGTCATACAATAGCAATTAGAGAAATGCATTGTAAAATATCAATTGAAAGGAAAAAAAACAGTACTAGGCAGGCGACCGGCAACACCCATTATGGGAATTTTAGTAGAAAAATAAAATGATTTATCAGCACAGAAGCTAGGGACAGCTTGTCACACGAGAAGGTATAAAATCTTTGCAACGCATGAGCTGGCAAAAGCTCTCAAGATGAAAAATGGAAATGCAGGCTGACAATACTTAAAACTGGGAACAGACCTGTCACAGGAATTATGTATAACAAACTGTTATAGCAAAGAAATTACTGACAAAGATAAAAACATAGCTTTGCCAACATAAGGGCAGGGAATATAGGCGAGAGAAAAAAGTAAGTGTTATTGCAGGAAACGCCGGCAGCGATTACTAAATACAGGAAAAGATGTTATAACTGAAAATAATTAGAAACCAAGTTTCTATAATAGATTACAAAGCTAAAGATTAGCAGAGTCAAGAGGGAGAGAAGTATAGAGAAAAAGAAGGAAGTGGGCACCGCCCAAAAAGAAGAAGTTGAGCAGCTACGCACTTCTAATTGAAAAGGAAAAAGGGGAAAAAAACTGAAACACAGGACTTATAAATAATAGATTTATGAACCAGGTTCCATACAAAAAAAGTGAACGATATGTAGATCTGTTAGGCCAAAGAAAGAAATGTTTTAAAGCAAAGTAAGCGTATATAAGCTCTTTGGGTAAGGTACATGCACTATACTGTGGATAACAAGCTTGCCATATGACACATAATGAAACCACTAAACACACAATGAAATAGAAACTGTAAAGCAATAGAGCGGAACAGCTGACAGGAAGGGAGCTAGGGCAAGCAGTACGAAATCCGAAACGAGCCAGGCAGAGATAAGGCTGAGAAATACTGTAACATTGTAGAACCTTTAAATAAGCAACTTAGTGTTTTTCCTTTATGGCTGACATAATACAAAGGTATCAGTACAGGGCAAAGGAATCATGAAGTATAAATCATAGGAAGGGGCCATACAGATAAATTGAAACGGCAAGGTAAATGGGGTTTTATTTTTGTCAAGAAAAGGAATACTAAGATGCAGTGGCATAACTTTAAAAGTGAAAGTAAAGATACATCCGCATATTCTTACATACTCAGAAGTGCGCGTACAACGGACGTGGCAGCAAGAGGCATGAAAAGATAAGTAATATAACAATTTTAAAACCAAAAAAAAAATCATATAAAGCAGATTAGACTTGTGTAAAGCATGCTTTTTGTAACAGGCAGGCAAAGAGTTAGTTCAACAGAAAATAACTATATATCAATTATGACTGCTGCTAGTAATATAATAAGCGCAGTTTTCGGAAGCAACAAAAACTGTGTTGCATGAAGCTGCCAGCAAAAAAGAATAGCTTTGAAAGGCATGAAAGGTGATCTTGTTAGGCTTGCGAACGAAGTGAAGGGGAGGGCAATAAGGTGTATGTAAGGTGTGAGGTTAATTCAATAGGCACTATGATGTTCACTATAATGGGAGACTAGGAGAAAGAGGATTATCTAGAGGAAAGGTGGTTATCAAAGGGGAGGACAATAGGGAAAGGGATACAGAGGATGTGCAAACAGAGATATTTATTTAAGTCCGATTATAGCAGAAAAAAGGACAACGCCCAAAAAGTAATAAAATGTAGAACATAGCAACTGTGAAAAAGAGAAGTCAGATGGACTACGCAGTAAATGATAAGGAACAGGAAATGGGCTTTATAGTGAGAAAACAAGTAATGTAGGGAGTTAAAGAGACATGGAACATATAGAAAAATGCAAACGGGAGGGCGCACGGCCACAGGCGACAAGATGAGAACCGAAGGTTAAGACCGGGAAATGGGCATAACAGCAGAAAAGACTGCAAAGAATAAGATAGATTTTCACAGAAGTTCTGCAATACAGTTTGTGATAAGGGGAAAACCCAAATCAGAGGTTTCAGCGAAGCCGAGGTATTTTTAGATGACAGGCAAGGGCAACCAAGAGTAGGGAAACAGAAGTGTTAGGGTAGAACGGGGGGGCCATGGGCGGTTAGAATGACAGAAGATAGAGAGAACAGAATGATTAGAAGGCAGTCATATAAGATTAAAATACACAGGGGTTCAGGGAAAAAAGAAGGAGGAAAACAAATATTGGACAGAGACTTAAGACACGAAATGTCAAGGCGTTAGGCAAAGAATAGCCCGCATAAGACCGCTTACTGACAATCGTGCTGAAAAAGAAAATACAGTCACCATCTGCTAAGTATGGTCTCCCAAAACTCAGAATCGAGATGGCATACATATTCTTTCATACAGTAAACACTCGAAAGGAACAGTATATAGGTGATGAATACAAGATGAAGTATAAGGACAGCCAGATGGACAGAATCATACAAGGACAAAAATACAGGTGCCAGCAAAATAGGAGACAATGGGGAGAGAGGTGAGAGGTAAGAAAAGAAGGGACAGAATAATAGTGCCCAATACCCCTCAAGTGGGCAATGTCCGTGAGAGGCAGAAGTAAGGAGGGAAATAAAGGAATGACAGAGAAAGGACATCCCTTTACAAAAGGAGAGACCGCAATAGTAACAAAAGGGTTTCAGAGCAAAGCTGTAACAAGACAGAATCAGAAATGTATAGGCAAGTGAGACGAAAAGGAGGGGGACAATAAAAATAGGACAGAGAGATATCCTAGGTGAGAGCGCAGGACATACGGGAGGGCAGATGGAGTGTACTGTCCAAGAACTGCAATGAGCAGTGAATGAAGGCTCGGACAGAGGTAGAAAAGGAATCAAAAGGATGGACAGAAGAGAGGGGCAGAAGAAGAACAAAGAAGGAAATGGAAAGACAGGAAAGAAATTTTTGAACACATAGATGTATCCCCTCTGGGTTCAAAAATTAGCGTGTAAAAATACAGCGTTCGAGGGTCAATATCCCCGCTGGCGTGCAATTGGGAGGGAGGAAGGTCAGCGAGTACGCTCAGCGACCGGGGCTCACCACTGTTTTTAGCTGACCTCTTTTAGACTCCTTCTGGACTTTTCCAAATGGGGAGGGGAACATCTTAAGTTCATCCAGAAGATTCTTTATAGTTTCCCTCCAATCCCAGGGTGGTTGGTTCTGGGGAGGCATCAGAAGGCGTAATTCAAAACTGATCCCCATGACCACTGCTTTCTGTCTCTCTGGGTCTAGGTGTATTCTGGCCCATTTATGTTCCCACATATAGTCTATTAGAGTCTATAAGTACTTGGTGCACAAAATGAGTGTCTGGTATGTGTGTAGATTGGTTACTATAATAAGTGACAGGTAAGGAACACTTGAAAATGAAGACAGAGATAGGTTTCAGATAGAAGGCTTTTTATTCTTACCAATGTTACAATTCAGTACGGACCTCGGACAGATTCTGGGTTCAATGGCACAGCGCTCTGCCGTCTGAGATGCGTTGGGGACGATTCCGAACTTAAGCCAAAATCACCCTTCTTTTATACTCTTTTCTTTTTATTGAAGTCTATGGCAGCACCTATTTTGGGACCTGTTTTTTTCAAATATTTCTCAATTTCTGCGGTTAAACTGTCGCATCTTGCCATCTGTGCAGTTTGTACCCAGCTCTTCCGTTCCATCTATTTCACAAGTTTGCAACATTTTCCGGTTATATCAACATGTTTCTGGAACAAACTGTTTTTGCGGTTTCTAACATTTCTTTCTGTTAAGATACCAGTTTCACATATTTCATCAACACCTTTCACAACACCTTCTGATCTCTGTATCAGTATCATTTTATACAAAAATATACTAAAATAGGCCCCATTTTGAGAACCACATTTTATTCATTTTATCCATCATTCTTTCATTTCAGGTGCTATATATTATTTGAATCTTGTACCTGTTTGTGTTAAGACTCATTGTTCAGACCTGCTTTCTGCAGATTATCTAATATTATTTCATTTGTTAGTTATTTGGCCTAGTCAGTACTTTTTCAGATGTTTTTGGCTCTGTGGCTCTGTCCATCACTATTCCAGTGGTAGATCTAAAACCAGGCCATATATTAACACTTAACAACCGGCTCTTGCGAGCCTGTGAGAGCCTGCTCCAGCACACCACTGATGGAAGGGCCCAAAAAAATCATAAAACAAAAAAAGTTAAAGCAGTTTACAACTCAATGTTAACCAAAGAGTGAAAATGAGAGAAGAAATGGGCCAGTCAGCTATTTAACCCCCTAGTCCTGAATCTCAAAATGCCCTTTGGAAAAATAGGTCTTTAACACAGACTTAAACCTGGAAAGAGTGAGTTCCAGACAAATGTGTTTAGGCAACAAGTTCTGGAAAAAAGGAACAAGAATAAAAAATGATGAATCTCTAGTTGATTCCCAATGTGTTTTATTTAGAGACTAGTAAAAAAGGCCCATATCTGACACAAATGAAACGGGTGCTAGCAAGGTTTTCCTCGGAGTGTGTATCTTTGAGAGAGTGCGTGTGAGAGAGAGAGAGAGAGTGAATGTGTGTGTGTGTGTGTGTGTGTGTGACGGAGAGAGTGAGACTGGGTGCAAGTGTGTGTGTGAGAATGAGAGTGTGTGCCAGGGCCCCCCCTCCCAATCCCAGGGTCGTCCCCTCCCGCCCTCCGAGTTTCAGGGTCCCCTCCCTCCGAGTTTCAGGATCCCCCTCCCTCTCTCCAAGTTTCAGGGTCCCCCCTTCCTCCCAGTTCCAGGATCGTCGTCCCTCCCTTCCTCTCCTCTTACGTGCTCCTGTTGCGTGCTGGTAGGTCATGTGCTCTAGTTAGCGGGAAAGGCCAGTGTGCGGAATCTCAACCTGTCCCGGACGGGAATGGAAAGAAGAGAGCTCGGCAGTTGCTAAAGCCCAGAGCCTAGCTGCCTTCGGCTGTTGGTTAGCAAAGTAAAAATGGCCATGGCGGGGTGCCGCTGTGGCGGCTGAGCCCATGCGCGTGCTGTGTTCCAGCGCCATGGAGTGCCCGCATCTTGGCTCCAGCGTCTCCATCGTGCCTGACTCTGCCACGTTCCCCAGCAGCTCACCTTCCTTGTGGTGCTGCAGTGGTGAGTGTGCTCCTTCCTCACCGGCTCCTGGCAGGCTGCGTGAGGCTCAAGGAAGTCACCGGCCGTGGAGGGCCTTGCTGGGTCTCCCGACAGCCGCTTCCTTCTGTCACAAAAACTTTACACTGGGAGAGAGCAGAGATGCAGTTCTGTAGCCAGGGAGTCATTTTTCTTTGTGGGACCGAGGAAATAGGCACTGGTAGACGCAGAACCTCCGTACGCCATATTCTTGTGGCTGCGGCTCCTGATCGCCGCGGCCTGGCTGCTGCCGCCCGTCCTGCTTTTTCCCATCGCCATCCCTGGCGGTGCCGTGATCCACGTCTACTTCTCCCTACTCACTGCTGCTGATGGCGCTCATCTTCTTTCCTTGCTCGTCCACCGTCACCATGACCAATGTGCGCTTTTTTTCATGGTTACATCAGCCTGTGTTACGCAGCCTAGCAGGAGTGGCCTAGTGGTTAGGGTGGTGGACTTTGGTCCTGGGGAACTGAGGAACTGAGTTCGATTCCCACTTCAGGCACAGGCCGCTCCTTGTGACTCTGGGCAAGTCACTTAACCCTCCATTGCCCCATGTAAGCCGCATTGAGCCTGCCATGAGTGGGAAAGCGCGGGGTACAAATGTAACAACAAAAAAAAACTCCGAAGAAGTCACGAACACAGGCAGCAAGAGGTGAGAATTATTTTATATGATGATCAGTCTAAATACATGAATATATGAGCGTAATTGATGAACTGAAGTAAATGGTATGAGAGAGTTAAATAAGGAGGCAGACAAGTCCACTCTCGAAGCTTTAAAGGCAATGACTAGAATTTTGTACTTGATTCTGTAACTTATGGCAAGCCATTGATATTGCATTGCTAAAAAAAGGAGTCAAGTAGGTCACTTGATGCTAAGCCCTGGAGAAGTCACTGAAATCTGCTTCTCCGTGTGCCCTCCTTTAAAATTCCTTCACATCAGTAATCTTACTGTCTTTAATACTGAAGTCGATGGAGGAACACCATTGGTAACCAGTTGGGATATAGTGGAGCTACTCTCTATCTGATGGCGTCCAGAACTTTGTGCAAAGACTGAGAGCACTCCAAGATCATGGAGGACAAAATGATAGCACCGGTTAGTCCTGCCTCATCTAATGTGGGAGCAGCCTGGGTTGCCAAGATGGTTGCTGAAATAACCACAGTTATAGAACCTCTGTTGGACTGCCACTTCTCACTTATCAACTCCAAACTGGAGAAGGTACAAGAGCATCTGGAAACCCTCAACAGGGAATTCACACAGTTCTAGCAGAGAAACCGTGAGTTGGAGGAACAAATTAAGATCGTAGAGGACTACCAGGCCCAGCTTAAGAAATCATAAGTAAACAAGTGTTGCCATACTGGGACAGAGTGAAGGTCCATCAAGCCCAGTATCCTGTTTCCAAAGGTGGTCAATCCAGGTCACAAGTACCTGGCAAGATCCCAAAACAGTACATTACATTTTATGCTGCTTATCCCAGAAATATACACCACAAACTGCCAGTGGAGCAGCTTACACTTATTTATTGTTTGATAAGGGGATGTCTCATACTGTCACACAGGCACTTCTTTTTTGTGCTTCTTTAAAGCCTCAGCTTTAGTGACTGTATTATAATCATCGACTACCCCCAACCACCAATAGTGCTGTCAACTAACTCAAAATAAGTGTCCTACAATAAATTAATACGTGTTTCAACAGTGCTTATGTAGCAAAATATACTGGCGAGCGATTCCTGATGGAACACTTGCATTCAAACATGCCGAAACTACTGGAGGTAAAACGTCGAAGGACCGACTGACGATCCTCCTTTGCTGCAATATGGATGGGAGTGAGAAGTTTGAACCCCTCGTCATTGGAAAGAGCAAACAGCCCCATTGCTTCAAGAATTTTAAGCGACTTCCTGTGTCATACGAGGCTAACACAAATTCATGGATGACTGGGGAAATTTGGAAGCAGTGGCTAAAGAAGTTAGACACTAGAATGCAGGCACAAAAGTGTCAGATTTTGTTGCTTTGTAATAATTGTACTGCACACAGGGTTGATGTCAGGCTGTCTAACGTCAAGGTGGTCTTCCTGCCACCAAACACTACCTCTCTGATCCAACCTATGGATCAGGGCATAATAGCCAATTTCAAACATTATCGGGCTCTTGTGCTACGTTGTCTGATGAGCGTTATGGATGACCAGACTGACAAGGATAAACGTGCTGTTGAACTGGCTTGTAATCAATCACTGTTGGATTCCCTACACATGCAGAAAGAAGCCTGGAATCATGTTACACAGGCAACCATTGTGAACTGCTAGAAGCGGGCAAGCTTTGTTAAGGATGTGGAGAGGGACGAAACAGATGCAGCTGTTGCAAACGCGTCAGATGAAGAGGTTATTGACATCCCAGCCGGTGTTACTGAAGAGGAGTTTCATCACTACGTAGCTGTTGATTACGACCTACAAACAGCTGACGACAGCACTGATGTTGAGATATGCACCTACACGCAGGCAACAACGGCTGATGATGAAATGAGCAGCGAGGCACATGCTGACGAAATTCAACAACCTCCTCCTGTCACTTTTGCAAGAGTGCTGGAGAGTCTCAACACTGTGCGGGCCTATCTGGAGGCCACTGGATGTCAGTGTTATGACAGTTTTTACTATCTGGCAGACGTAGTCTATGGAACTCACAGACCAATAGTGTACAGAGGACTATAACTGATTACTTCAAGTAAGCCTAACGTCAGTTAACGGAGACTGTATGCTGTACATATAATAATAAACCGTACTATACATATGTTTATCAGATGTCAAGCTTCTTTGGGTCACAACGGTTAAGTGCACGCTCTGGTTAACTGGATGTATTTCTTTGGTCCCAGACCCTTGCACTTAAGCGGATTGCATTGTATTTCTATCATATCTCCCCTCAGCCGTCTTTTCTCCAAGCTGAAGAGCCCCAGCCGTTTCAGTCTATCCTTATAGGGAAATTGTCCCTTCCCCTTTAACATTTTTGTCGCACTTCTCTGTACCTTTTCTAATTCCACTATATATTTTTTGAGATGCAGTGACCAGAATTGCACACAGTACTCAAGGTGCGGGCACACCATGGAACGATACAAAAGCATTATATCATCCTTGTTTTTATTTTCCATTCCTTTCCTAATAATACCTAACATTCTATTTGATTTCTTTGCTGCCACAGCACACTGAGATGTAGGTTTCAAAGTATCGTCAACGATGACTCCTAGATCCTTTACTTGGTCGGTGACTCCTTACATGGAACCTTGCATCAAGTAGCTATAGTTTGGGTTCCTCTTTCCCACATGCATCACTTTGCACTTGCTCACATTATATATCATTTGCCATTTGGATACCCAGTCTCATAAGGTCGTCTTGCAATTTTTCACAATCCTTTTGTGATTTTACTACTTTGAATAACTTTGTGTCGTCAGCAAATGTAATTACCTCACTAGTTATTCCCATATCTAGTTCATTGATAAATATGTTAAAAAGCAGCGGTCCCAACACAGACCCCTGAGGAACCCCACTATCTACTATTCTCCATTGAGAATACTGACCATTTAACCCTACTCTCTGTTTTCTGTCCTTTAACCGGTTTTTAATCCACAATAGACCACTACCTCCTATCCCATGACTTTCTAATTTCCTTTGGAGTCTTTCATGCGGTACTTTGTCAAATGCCTTTTGAAAATCCAGATACAAAGTATTGATTGACTCACCTTTATCCACATGTTCATTCACCCCTTCAAAATTGATTGGTGATGCAAGATTTCCCTTCACTAAATCCATGTTGGCTTTGTCTCATTAATCCATGCTTTTGAATATGCTCTGTAATGTTGTTCTTTATAATAGTCTCTACCATTTTGCCCAGCAGCGACATCACGCTCACTGGTCTGTAATTTTCCGGATCACCTCTGGAGGAACTCTTTTTAAAAATCGGCATTACATTGGCCACCCTCCAATCTTGCAGTGCCATACTTGATTTTAAAGATAAATTACATATTACTAACAATAGTTCTGCAAGTTCATTTTTCAGTTCTATAAATACTCTGGGATGTATACCATCCAGTCCTGGCGATTTGCTACTCTTCACTTCGTCAAATTGCTGCACTACATCTTCCAGGTTTACAGAGATTTGATTGTTTCTCTGACTCATCAGCATTGAATACCATTTCTGGCACTGGTATCTCTCCCACATCTTCCTCAGTGAAAACCAAAGCAAAGAATTCATTTAATCTCTCCGTTATGGCCTTGTATCCCCCGAGTGCCCCTTTTACCCCTCGATCATCTAGCGGTCCAACCGATCCTTTTTGCCAGCTTCTTGCTTTTAATATACCTAAAAAAGTTTCTACTATGTGTTTTCCCTCCATCGCAATCTTCTTTTCAAAGTCTCTCTTTGCCTTCCTTAGCGCTTTGCATTTGATTTGCCATTCTTTATATAGTTTCCTATTATTTTCAGTTGAATGCTTCTTCCATGTTCTGAAGGATCTTCTTTTAGCTCTAATAGCGTCCATCACCTCACTTTTTAACCATGCTGGCTGTCGTTTGGTCTTCCTTCCTCCTTTTTTTAATACACAGAATATATTTGGTCTGGGCTTCCAGGATGGTATTTTTGAACATCATCCACGCCTGATGTAAATTTTTGACCTTCGCAGCTGCTTCTCTTCTGTTCTTATTTTATCATAGTCTCCTTTTTGAAAGTTAAATGCTAACGTAGTGGATTTCCTGTGTGTACTTACTCCAGAGATTATATCAAATCTGATGATGTTATGATCACTGTTATCAAGAGGCCCCAGCACCATTACCTCCTGCACCAGATCATTCAGTCCACTAAGGACTAGGTCTAGAATTGTTCCTCCTCTTGTTGGCTCCTATATCAGCAGCTCCATAAAGCAGTCCTTCATTCCATCAATGAATTTCACAGCTCTAGCATTCATTGATGTTATATTTATCCATTCAATATTGGAGTAATTGAAATCACCCATTATTATCATGTTCTTCAGTTTGTTAGCCTCCCTAATGTCTGATAGCATTTCTACATCTGTCCCTTCATCCTAGCCAGGTGGACAGTAATACACTGCTATCACTATCCTTTTCCCCTTTACACATGGAATTTCAGTCCATAGGGATTCCAAGATGTGTTTTGTGTCCTGTAGAATTTTTAGTCTATTTGATTCAAGGCCCTCCTTAACATACAATGCAGCTTCCGGTGGAGACGAGCAGCGAGATGGAGGTCGCGTTGTGAGCTCCGCTCCGCCCGAACGAAGCCCCGAATTTTTCTCAGCGCCGATTCCGCTCCTAAAAAGACCCAATGAGCACAGGGGGCTCCCGGGACCCGGATAAACAAAGAAACGGCACTGCCGGCGCCCTGCCCAGCATAAAAAAGAACTTTTAAAACGCTCGCGAGCGCTTCCAAGATGGCGGCGGCAGAGGAAGTACGGAGCTTTTGAAGAGAGTTGCGGGCGGCTTGCAGGAGAGACGGGAGTCCCGACGGATGGGGGAAAGCTGGGACCTGCTGCGAGGTCGGAGGCAGTGAGTACCCATTATTGAATTTGGGGCAAGAAACCAAAAGCCAACCATAGTAATGGTTTAGAAGGGGCACCACAGGAGTCAGAAGAGTGAAGGAACGCCAGCTGGAAGACACGCTCTTTCGGTGGTCGCAATCGTGCAATTGGTGGATGCGACCCCGGGATAGAGGGAAGAAACTTTAACAGAGTGGGCTTGTTGGAAGGTTCTTAGGGGTCTGGAATTGCCCGCTCTTTGAAAGGATACTTTAGTGTGTGTAATCACGACAGCGCGAGGTGGCGGGCTGAAGGCCCAGTATAAGAAACCCACGAAGCTTGAAGCCCAGAATAAAAACGGCGCCCGGATAGAGGCCACTTGTCTTAAAGCGATTGAGCTGCACGCTAAAGTGTCGGGAGAGGTCTGAGGGCAGTGCTGCTGAATGTATGGAGCAATATTTGAAACCCACGCCACCTGGAATCACCCGTAGAGGCACAAAATTTGATAAAGAAAGGTCCTCACCTCCTAAGCCTGGCCACAAAATGGCGGACTTAAAAGGTACAACCGGGGGAGAATTCACTGAAAAACAACTGGCGCAAATAACAGCAGCGGTGAGTGCAGCTCTCAACCCACGATTCGACCTGTTGGCCGGACAGTTAAAGAACTTAGAATCTTCAGGAGCCGAAACGGAGAAGAGAGTAGGAGAGGCGGAGACCCGGATAGCAGCAGTGGAGGACTCCAGCTCCCAAAACATGCAGGAGCTTGCCAGGCTCAGGACTCAACTTAAGTTGCAACAAGACAAAATGGATGATATGGAAAACCGAGCCAGGAGATGCAACTTGAGAATTGTGGGGATCCCTGAAAAGGTTCCAGAAAGACTTCTTGGACAATTATTAGAACAGTGGTTGAAAAAAGAGTTGGCTCTATCGGATAGCCGAGGGGAGTTGTGCATCGAGCGAGCCCATAGGCTAGGGCGCTGGCAACCAAATCTGCAGAGGCCACGAATTGTCATTATTAAAGTGTTTAATTACCTTCATAAAGAAGAAATATTACGAGGATTCCGGACGAGGCGAGACTCTCTTCAGTATGAGGGTTCCCCAATAAAGATTTTTCAAGACTATTCGGCAGGAGTGCAGGAACAAAGACGTCGCTTTCATCCTATATGCTCCACACTGGTCGCCAAGAACACTAGATTCATGTTATTATACCCAGCCATTTTAAAGATTCAACATGGAAACCAGTGGAGATCCTTTCAGACGGCCCAGGAGGCTCAAAGGTTCCTGGACGTGGAAATGAAAGAACCAGATACATGACTTTGCAGCAGAGTCCGAGCAAAGACGGGCACCTGGGGGAGTCTTCCCTTTGGTGAAAGAGGTTATGGGGGTTAAACCCGCATGAAGTGGTATATGGTGGGAGATGTATTGCAAGTTCAATTTACTGTTTCAAGGTTCTTGTTGTTCAACCGTTACGGTTAAGGTGGGCTGAATTTTAAGGGACCCCAGTATATGTTGGGGGATGGGGGATGTGGGTGCCCCGGATAAATAATTTAGTTGATTGCTATGGGGGAGGAGGATTAAGGGACCAGAAGGTTATAGATAACCTAGGGGCTTCAAAGGGCGAGAGAAGTCAAAGGCATGGAAGGGCCTTGGGAGAATGACAGGAGGGATAGAGGGGGGAGGGGGAGAGGGGAGGGACGGGGAAGGTTGGGGGGGTGGGGTGGGAGGGAGGGATAAGATTTGGGAAAAGAACAGGGTGTGTGTATACATGCAGTGATGTTATGATTGATACATGGTGTGGTGCACGAGTAAGGATAATTTGGAAAGAGGAGTGGGAGGGGTGGTGGCTGGGACACCCCTCCGTAAAGATTGTGGAAAGATTGCAGAGAAATATTGATGACCAAATGAAGATTACATGACCCCAATACAAGTAGTAACTTGGAATGTAGGGGGCATCCACTCGCCCATTAAACGACAAAAGATTTTAAAAATTCTCAATGATCAAAAGACATCAATTGCATTTTTGCAGGAGACACATTTAACAGGCATAGAACATGCTAAATTGAAGCGATGGTGGGTGGGAGAAATTTTTGAATCCCCGGCAGTGGGGGGGAAAGGAGGAGTGATTACACTGATACGGAAAGGTATACACGTGAAAGTAAATCAGGTAGTAGGAGATACTGGGGGAAGATATGTATTAGCATCCGTAGTATTAGATAGGCAACCAGTCTTGCTTTGCAATATTTACGCGCCAAATAAGTTTGACCGCTACTTCTATACACAGCTCACTAGTGCCATGCAAGGGATGGGAGGAGCCCCGATTATATTGGGGGGAGACTTCAATGAAGTCGCAGACCCGGCACTAGACAGATCGGGCTTAAGTGGGAGAGGGAGAGCCAAGCCAGGGAAGGGCATAGCAACATTGGAGGAAGCCTTCGCAGTAGTAGATGTGTGGAGAACTCTGAACCCCCTAGAGAGGGATTACACCCATTTATCGAGGGCCCATGCCACTTTATCCCGAATCGATTACATATTGGTAACGGGAGACATCTTCACACAGGTGGACACAGCGAAAATAGGGCCCATAGCGGTTTCTGACCATGCTTGGGTTATGGTGAGGTTGGAGTTGGATGGAGGGATAAGAGAGGATTACATATGGAAATTCCCAACTTGGCTATATAGGGATGGACAATTTTTACCCCATTTGACTAAATGTTGGAAAGATTTTGGCATCAATAATGAGATTCACAAGAATGACCCGGTATTGTATTGGGAGACAGCCAAAGCAGTGCTTAGAGGGGAGATTATAGCATATGTTAGTTTTAAGCGGAAAATGAGGCGCCAAGAAATTCTTAGATTAGAACGGAGAGTGACTAAATTGCGACGTCAGTACAGCATGGGACACACTCAGAGCCTACGAGTGCAATTGCTAGAGGCCCAACAGAGCCTTAATGAATTGTTGCATCGAACAGTTAGAAAATCCCAAGCTTATTATAAATATCAACTTTATAAATTCGCAAATAAGGGAGGGAGCTTCCTAGCGAAGGTTATGGGCAGAAGAGTAGGTTACCAAAAGATACTCTCACTCAGGGACCATCAAGGGACATTAGTACACAAGGACAGTGAAATCTCAGGAGTCTTTAAAGATTTCTTTGCACGGTTATATAAACCACAGGAGGATCTGGTCAGGCCTGCTGAGACATACTTGGCTAGCGTTGATTTACCTCAAATGGAGGCTGAGGAGTTAAGGGTGTTGAACGCAAAGATCACTGTAGATGAAGTTATGTGGGTGATTAAACAAAGCCCTTTGGGGAAGGCACCGGGCCCTGATGGAATGAGGAATGAGTTCTATAAGTTACTGCAAACCGAAATTAGCCCGGTGCTGACTGAGGTGTTCAACTTAACGGTCCAACGGGGCTCTTTACCATTATACATGAACCAGGCCCATATAACAGTACTGCTTAAACCCGGTAAAACAGCTCTCCATCCAGAGTCGTACCGGCCAATTTCACTTTTAAATTCAGAAGCCAAGTTTTTGGCTAAATTGCTGGCAAATAGGCTGGCCAGATATCTCCCCTCCTTGGTAGAAGAGCCACAAGCAGGATTTGTCCAGGGCAGAAAAATAGCAAAGAATATGAGGAGAATACTTATAGCGTTGGAGAAAGCACAATGGGAAAGACAGCCAACCATGTTAATTAGTTTTGATGCCGAAAAGGCTTTTGACCGGGTGGATTGGGGATTCCTATTGGAAACACTTAAAGCATATGGGGTGACTGGGTTTTTTATGCAGGCGATTAGAACTCTGTACAATGATCCTAGGGCGAGAATTCTGGTTAATGGTCTGGCCTCGGATTGGTTCCCCATTGGCCGAGGTACACGTCAGGGCTGCCCTCTCCCACCCTTGCTTTTTGTTCTAACACTTGACCCATTGATACGGGAGATAAGTGACAATGTAGACATAAAGGGAGTACAAATAAAAGACAGGGAATTTAAAATAGCAGCCTTTGCAGATGATTTACTGGTGTTAATAACAAACCCCAAGAATTCTTTGGGACATCTAATGGAAAGTATAAAGGAATATGGGGACTTTTCTGGCTTTCAATTAAATTTGACAAAATCGGAGGCCTTGGCGAGCCCAGACATTAAACAGGCAGATTGGGAGAAATTCCCCTTGCGGTGGGCGACGGGGTCCTTCCGATATTTAGGTGTTCAATTGGCCCTGGACCCGGCTCAGATATACACTTCTAATGTCCCACAATTGTTGAGAGATACGAGGGAGCAATTGAATAGATGGAGTTCTTTGCCATTAACTCTTTTGGGCCGGATCCACTTGTATCGTATGGTGGTGTTCCCGAAATGGTTATACGTACTGCAGGTATTACCAATACGGCTCTGGAAAAAAGACCTACGGGCTCACCAGAGACAGGTGGCACGATTTTGTTGGGCTGGAAGGAAACCAAAACTTAGATGGGAATATCTCAGTGGGGCACAGGTGAAGGGGGGCTTGGGGATCCCCAATATGCGTACATACAATCAAGCATGCCTCTTAAGACACTTAGGAGATTGGATCATGGGTACGAACAATTACACAGATGTACAACTAGAGAGATTGCATTTCAGCCCCTGGCACTTTAATTATTTAATACACGCAAAAGGTAGAAATCTTCCGCAGCAAGTAAAGCATAGTCTACTTTTACAGCCTTTAAGATATCTGTGGAAAGAGATAACGAAACTTTGGCAACACAGCTCAGAGTGTAGCGTGCTCTTGCCAATCACGGGTAATGCGGAGTTCGCACCTGGGAGAGAAAGTAAATTCTTTCAAGACCTGGGGAAGCAGGGTGTCATATTATTGGAAAACTTTTTACAAGCGGATGGGACCGCTATGGCTTACTCAGAGTTTGAGAGACACTATGGGGGGGGGATGTTAGCGAAATTAGCCTATTTCCAACTCTCACATTATATATATGAGCTCAACACCGCAAGTCTCCTACCAGGTTTTGAGAGGGAAATTAGGGAGCTTTTAGCTGGGGATGCAGTAGGACAGATCTCAGTGTCCGGGTTCCACAAGGTGCTGGAGGGGAAGCAACCACAAAGAGATGTTAAGATGGTCGTGGAAAGATGGAGTCGGGAGGTGAAAGATCAAATAACAGAAGGGAAGATATTAGCGGCACTTCAAGGAGGGGTACGGGTGGTGCATAGTGCTGAGTTACAGGAGTGCCATTTCCGCACCATACATAGGGCATATTTTTCAGTTAAACAGGCATGGTATGCAGGAGTGGTGGAAACACATAAGTGTCCCAAATGTGCAGAAGTAAATGCATCACTTAGCCACGGCTTGTGGCAATGTAGAGAGATACGGGGGTTTTGGATGGCTCTCTCCAGGTTCATGGGCTGGGTCCTGGGGTATCGGGTGGATCTATCCTTTGAAAGGGTGATACTAAGCTCCCTGGCGGCATGGCATAAAGGAACGTTGGAAGAAAAGATGTTCCTCAGTAAACTTTGTATTTTGGGGAAAAAATGTATTCTAAATTGCTGGACAATGGATAGAGGACCCTCATACTGGTATTGGAGAAATAGGCTACATGAGCTCATGTTATGGGAAATGCAGGACGCCCGTAATACACCCAAGAGACGCCAACGATTTATAAAGATCTGGGGGGCATACCTACACAAAATATCACCACGAGCACGTAGCCATGTGTTGAATACACTGGGTTAGTCTATAAACATGGCAAGAGTATAATTAGAATTATGAGACACAAATACAAAGTCAAAGTGGGGAAGGGGGGGGAAGAGAGGGAAACCAAAAAGGTATGATCAATGGTTCTGGCATTGGTATGATAAAAATTAGCAGAGCATTACTAATTGAAGAAGATATTGACTAGATGGGCATGGGAGGGGTGGAAGAAAGGGGGAAGCGACACCAATTTGTTGATAGAGGATACCCACATGTATTAGTTGTTTGTTTAACCATGGTTCAGTTAAGGCACTTTTTCAAATGGAATGTAGTACTTATTTTGCAATGTTAACGGAAAGTGCCGAAATATTAGAGGTAATTTTGGGAGGGGAGGGCGGAGAGGTACCACAGAGCCTATAAGAGTACAAGGCTCTGTGGGGAGCTATAGGGGATGGGTGGGAGGGAGGAGGGGAGAAAACGAATTAAAAAGTTTGATGATGGATGTTATTGCTGTTTGGTATGACGGAAATCCTTGGGGTAGCACTGAGTGTACCCATGATTGTTGTTGTAATAATATGTGTCATCAATAAAAATGTTGAAACATAACATACAATGCAACCCCTCCACCAATTCGATCAACCCTATCACTGTGATATCATTTATATCCTGGTATGACAGTGTCCCACTGGTTATCCTCCTTCCACCAGGTCTCAGAAATGCCTATTATATCTATTTTTTCATTT
Source organism: Microcaecilia unicolor (assembly GCF_901765095.1). Classification (NCBI taxonomy): domain Eukaryota; kingdom Metazoa; phylum Chordata; class Amphibia; order Gymnophiona; family Siphonopidae; genus Microcaecilia; species Microcaecilia unicolor. The sequence goes on along the minus strand of NC_044040.1, from coordinate 96,769,442 downwards.
TATACAATATATTCTAACTCTTCCATTTTATGGCAGCCTATGAGGAAAAATTGGAGGACCTAGAAAATAGGTCCAGGTGGAAAATCTCCGCCTGGTGGGTCTTCCTGAGACCATTGGGGATCAGGAACTGATTGGGTTCCTGGAAGCATGATTAGTCAGAGAGCTGAATTTAACCATCTGGGGCTTCTGCGGGTTCAGCATGTGCATAGATTTGGTCAACAGCAAGCAACAGTGACTATATCTAGGGGGTCATTCTATGGCTTTTAAATTATGCACATAAAATGGCACACCTTATGACACCATGACCTCTCCTCACCATCGGTGTCTTCTACCCTCAGGGAGGACTCTGTTCTGAAGTCTTTAACAGCACACATTTAGGACTGATAAAGAGCGTTTATCCCGACTGACTTAAATTAGTTCCAAAAGCTATAACCATGAAGTGGCTCACATGGATTTGCATAGCCCTTTTGAGCACATTGTGTGGCAACCTACCAGATAACTTAGTGCCTAATCCTATCTCCATAATCTATAATTCGTCTAGAAAACACTGTACTAAGAAACACCCTAACTGTAATGTCAGATACCTGCTAGACAATGCCAATATTTACCATCAGAACACTTCCATGGTTTCAGACCAGATCCAAATGGCTAACATTCGACGGCCTAAAAAGCTTGTTACCTTTGGAATTATCCAAACAATTCTCTCCTTTGGAAAACAAGTCTCAACTCACTCCTGTCCCCGTCATTTATATCAACGCCAGGTCTGTGGGGAACAAGGCTCTCTTACTCAGGGATCTGCTAGAATCTTCAAATGTGGGCCTTCTGTTTATCTTAGAAACATGACTCACAGAAGTTGATAGTCTGATATTGCCTCACATCTATCCACCCGGTTATGGTAGTCTTCACTTTCCAAGACAGGGTAAAAAAGACAGCGGACTTCCTTGTTTCTTTAGTTAGGTCTGGGGTTTTCCTGAACTGGAATATATGCTGTGCAAATTCTGTGATGATTCAAAAGAGGCAAATCAATTCACCGTACTCCTTATTTACCATCCTCTGGGAGCTTGGTACAAGCAGAACCTCAACTTTTAGAGATTGCTTCCACCTCCATGTCCCAGTTTTATAGGATTATCTTTCTGGGAGTCTTAAACCTACACTTGGAAAATGATACGGACACCAATGTCCACAACTTCAAATCATTCCTGAAGGGCTGCAAACTAACTACATTTTCCGAGGGTGCAACTCATTAAAAAGGCCATTCGTTAGACTTCATGACTTCCTATCCTATTAGCTTGATCAGTTCATTCAAATGGAAGCCAGTACCATGGTCTGACTGCTTCCAACTAGATTTCATCATTGATATCTGTATATCAAGTCAACCAGACACAAGTACTCCAAACTCATCTCCACGTACCAAGGTGAAAGCTATACTAGACAAAATTGATCCATTTACCACTAAAAAGGTGAAGACGTCCAGGAATTCACCATGGTTTACAGAGGAACTATCCATCCTAAAAAGGGAAAGTTGACACCTTGAAAAGCAATGGAGAAAGAACAAAGATACTACTGATAAATCTAAATGGAAGTCAGCCTTCTGACGCTACAAAAAAAAGGTAGCTGATTCAAAACATCAGTACTATAGCAGCCTAATAGGTCAAGATGGACTACAAAAATCTTTTCTCCTTAGTTAAAAAACTAGCTTCCACTAATGATGATGAACATTCACAGTAAACACTTCCCACCACCCAAGACCTAACTGATCATTTCGCTGATAAGATCCTCCAAATTATGTCTGAACTATCTAAAGCTACTCCAACAGAGGAAAATAGTCCAACCCATAGTTCAGCTTCAATTGCCGGAGATCCTATAATCCAAGGACCCAAAACTGGGAATCTTTTCAATCACTATCAGTTGAAGTTGTAAGATCACTGCTGTTGAAATGCTCTTGAGCCAACTGCTTTCTGAATCAATGCCCAAAATACCTACTCAAATCCATCCCTATAGAAGCAGTAAACTGGTTACTCAATGATCTCAATGAGCTGTTAAAAACTGGCTCTCTTCCTCCTGATATTGGCAAAATTGTTCTCACTCTGCTGTTGAAGGGATCTGGGCTAGATGTAACACCGCCTGCAAACTACCGTCCCGTGGCAAGCATACCCATTTTTACTAAAATATTTGAAATCTACATCAGTAAACAACTCTATATCTGGAAAATGTTTCGATATTACACTAGTCACAATTTGGCTTCAGAACGTCACATAGTATGGAAACATTGCTGCTAATTCTAACTACATATGTGAAACAACACCTATGCAAAGGTGACCAAGTAATTATTCTCCAATTCAATATATCGGCGTTGTTCGATGCGTTTGACCACATATTGACTATTCCATACTATAAGTGGTATTCAAGAATTGATTTGATTTGATAATGCATGCTATCTGGAATGGGAAGCAGCTCTCTTATAACAACAAGAAAGTATTGTGTTTTCAAGACTATTCGGCATATGTGGCAGCTCTGCATTGCAGTTTTCACCATTTTGTACACAACTGGTTGAGCACAAGATCCGTTTCGCTATGCTTTACCCCGCTTGACTGCGTGTGAACTATCAGGTAAAAATGCACCTGTTTGATACGCTTCAGTCAGCACAGTCCTTTCTACAGCAGCTTCAGGAGCCTGCCACCTCAGAGCCTGCAGATCCTTGAAACTCTTTTTTTTTTGTACTAGGAGATCATAGTTTTTTTTGATCATCCCATAACTGCTGTAGTGTTGAGTGAAGCGGCTGGTTCTTAGCTGGCCTCTCCTTTGCTGGCATGAGCTTCATGTTTTCTTTGCTGATTTATCCCGTTGGATGTGGACTAGTTGACCTTCACTAAGGCACTATCAGCAACGGAGCATTTGGATTGACGGGCTTCGTTCCCTCTCCCTGTTTTCCTGAAATGGGAGCCCCAGCATATGAGGTCCCGGTGGTTCTTTTTGTGGATTACACTTTCAGAGCTTACCTGGATGATGTTGTATGATCCTCATTATGCACAGTTGCTCCACATGACTGGGCTCGATAACCCTTATGTACATGTTTCTGCTTTATTCTTTTTTCTTCTGTTGGTGTTTGGACAGGTTCCGCATCATTTTCTTTTCTTTTATGTATTAAACTAGTAAAAAAAGGCCCGTTTCTGACACACATGAAACGGGCGCTAGCAAGGTTTTCCTCAGAGTGTGTATGTTTGACAGAGTGTATGTGAGAGTGACTGTGTGTGAGAGAGAGAGTGAATGTGCGAGTGTGTGTGTGTGAGAGAGAGTGAGTCTGGGTGCGAGTGTGTCTGTGAAAATGAGAGTGTGTGCAAGTGTGTATGTGAGACAGTGTGAGAGAGAGAAAGTGTGTTTCATACAGATACAGTGTGTGCGAGAGAGAGAGAGAGTGTGTGTGAGACACAGACTCTCTGTGAGACTGAGTGTATGAGACCAAGAGAGTGTGTGAGTGACTGTGTGACACATAGAGAATGAATGTGATACAGTGTGAGACAGACAGTGTGTGAGAGAAAGACATTGACTGTGAGAGAGAGAGGGTGTGTGTGTGACAGAGATACTTCCCCCCCCCCTCTCTGGTGTCAGCCCCTCCCCCTCTCTCTCTGGTGTCAGGCCCCCCCCCCCCCCTCTCTCTCTGGTGTCTGAGCGTTACTGTGCAGGACACTGAGCTCTGGCTGTACTTCAAGGAACTGACCAATCCTATTTAATAGAATGCACCTCCAACATTCTGAAGCCGAGAAACCTCGTGTGGTTGGTCACTTCTGCTTGTGACGAACCTGGAAGTACGTGATGTCAATTCAGGAGATGGATAGAGAGAGCAGGAATGCCTCAGCCATGCAGTCAGCTTCAGAATGTTGGAGATGCGTTTTATTATATAGGATATTTTTTTTTCTTTAGCTACACTATCATAGTTTTTTTAACTGGCTATGTTTATATAAGGATGTTATTTAGTAATCTCTGGAGTGACTGTTAACTCTAGACTATGAATGTAATGATGGACTCATGTTTATTTAACCATCGGACATTCCGTTTTAATTAATGTTTTTAGCTTCACTATTCCTTGAACTGGCTATTCTTATACCAGGACATCATTTAGTAACCTGTGGAGTAACTCTAGACTATGAGTGAAATGATGGATCCATGCTTATTTAACCATCGGACATATTCTTTGCAAAAGGGGGGGAGGGGAGGAAGGGGGGGGGGGGGAAAGGATTTTCCTTTTTCTCTCTTTCTCGCCATACTTTCCAGCAGGCTTTATGAGGTAATAGAGCTTAGTAGACAAACTTGTTTGTTCCTATCTGTCAGTTTGCAGCTCCAGGCCTGACTGGTTGGTTGGAGGATGCCCAGTGGGTTGCAGCCTCTCCCTCCGGGTGTTTTCCTTCCTTTATGTTTAGTTTCAATATTATAGTTTTTTGAAATGGCTATGATTCTACAAAGACTTCATTAATCAACATTTGGAGTGAATGTTAACTTTGGACTGAGAGTATCAAGATGGATACATACTTATTTCACTGTTGGACATTTTCTTTGTCCCCTCCCGTCCTGCTCATTACTCCCCTACCCTACCTCCCCCCACCCCCCACCACCTCCCCAGCTCTCCTGCCCCCCTCATCATTCCTAGCTCTCAACCTTCTACATCTCCTCCCCACCATTAATCCATCCCCATTCCTCCTTAACACACCCCGTCTTCGTCATCTTCGTGACCCTCCTCCCCCACCCTCCTCCGTACTCTCTTACTCCTTCTCCTACTTTCAGCAGGTGATGTCAATCCCAATCCAGGTCCTCCTCACCTCTCCTCTCCATATCCACGTAACCGATCCCAGAATGCCTCCAATCTCATCTCTATTCCCCTTCTCCCCCCCACTTCCCTCCCCTTCTCGCGTGCCCTATGGAATGCCCACTCAGTATGCAACAAACTCTCCTTCACCCACGATTTATTCATCTCCCGTTCCCTTCAACTGCTCGCTTTAACTGAAACTTGGATAACCCCTAACGACACTGCCTCAATCGCAGCCCTATGCCATGGAGGATTTCATTTCTCCCACACTCCCCGCCCAGATGCACGCGGTGGAGGCGTTGGATTTCTTCTCTCACCCTCTTGTAGTTTCCAACCCCTCCTCCTGCCACAGTCTCACTGCTTCTCATCCTTCGAAACTCATGCCATCCGTCTATTCTACCCGACACCACTCAGAGTTGCAGTCATCTACCGCCCCCCTGATAAGCCCCTCTCTTCATTCCTTACTGACTTCGACGCTTGGCTCACCGTCTTTCTTGATCCCTCATCTCCAACCCTCATTCTTGGTGATTTTAACATTCACGTTGACAACTTCCAACTCCTACGCTTCTAAATTCCTCACTCTGACATCCTCCTTTAACCTCCAACTATGCTCTACCACCCCTACTCACCATAATGGCCATTGTCTCGACCTCGTTCTCTTCTCTTCCTGCTCACCTTCCAATCTCTGCACCTCAGTCCTTCCTATCTCAGATCATCACCTTATCACCCTCACACTTCATCACCCACCCCCTCAACCTCGCCCAACTTTAACCACTGCCTTCAGGAATCTCCAAGCTGTCGACCCCCCTACCCTATCCTCTCACATCTCCAATCTCTTCCCTTCCATCTCGTCTTCTGAATCTGTTGACACGGCTGTCTCTACCTACAATGAAATTCTCTCCACTGCTCTGGATACCCTAGCACCATCTGTCTCTCGCCCCACTAAGCGCATTAATCCTCAGCCCTGGTTAACCCCTTGCATCCGTTACCTTCACTCCTGCACCCGATCTGCTGAACGACTCTGGAGGAAATCTCGCACCCTGTCAGACTTCACCCATTACAAATTCATGCTATCCTCCTTCCAGTCCTCCCTATTCCTTGCCAAACAGGAATATTATTCTCAATTAACCAATTCTCTTGGCTCCAACCCTCGTCGCCTCTTCGCCACCCTCAACTCCCTACTTAAAGTGCCCTCCTCAAACACTTGCCGACTACTTCCGCGACAAAGTGCAGAAGATAAACCTTGAATTCACTTTCAGGCCTTCTCCTCCCTGTGACCTCTTAACCCACTCCCTCAACCAACCTAACCTGGCCTCCTTCTCCTCCTTCCCTGAGATCACTGAAGAGGAAACTGCTCGCCTTCTTTCTTCCTCTAAGTGCACCACCTGTTCCTCTGATCCCATTCCCACCAATCTGCTTACCAACATCTCTCCTACAGTTAACCCCTCAATCTGTCACATCCTCAATCTCTCTCTCTCCACTGCTACGGTCCCTGACACCTTCAAGCACGCTGTAGTCACACCACTTCTCAAAAAACCATCACTTGACCCCACCTGTCCCTCTAACTACCACCCCATCTCTCTCCTACCCTTCCTCTCCAAATTACTTGAACGCGCTGTCCACAGCCACTGCCTTGACTTCCTCTCCTCTCAGGCCGTCCTCGATCCGCTTCAATCGGGCTTTCGCCCACTACACTCGACAGAAACAGCACTCTCTAAAGTCTGCAATGACCTGTTCCTTGCCAAATCCAAAGGTCACTATTCCATCCTCATCCTCCTCGACCTATCCGCCGCCTTTGACACCGTCAATCATAATTTACTTCTCGGCACACTGTCCTCATTCGGGTTCCAGGGCTCCGTCCTCTCCTGGTTCTCTTTGTATCTTTCCCAACGCACCTTCAGAGTATTTTCTAATGGCTCTTCTTCCACCCCCGTCCCGCTCTCTGTTGGGGTTCCTCAAGGATCTGTCCTTGGACCACTTCTTTTCTCGATATACACCTCTTCCCTGGGCTCGCTGATCTCTTCACATGGTTTCCAGTACCATCTCTATGCTGATGACACCCAGCTTTATCTCTCCACTCCCGACATCACAGTCGAAACCCAGGCCAAAGTTTCGCTGCCTGGATGTCCAACCGGCATCTGAAACTGAACATGGCAAAGACTGAGCTCCTTGTCTTTCCACCCAAACCCTCTTCTCCTCTTCCCCCACTCTCTGTCTCTGTTGACAACGCCCTCATCCTCCCCGTATCTTCAGCCCGCAATCTTGGAGTCATTTTTGACTCCTCCCTCTCCTTCTCTGCCCATATCCAGCAGACAGCTAAGACCTGTCGCTTCTTCCTCTATTGTTGCAGGAATTACCACTATTGTTAGCAGAATCTGTGGTACTTCAGGAGTCAAACACCACACACCAGAATGAGAGAAAAGTCTTCTTTATTTGCCAGCAAACAAAGTAGGACATCAGCTCTAGCTCTCTCTGTGTCCTGTCCTTCTGTGTCTCTCGTCTCAGCTCCTTCTCTTCTCAGCTCCTTCTCTTCTAACGTAAACTGCTTCTGTTCCCATTTATACCCTTCTAGCCCCCCTTTCTCACCAGATGGTAAAAAATAGATTGATTACCCTGTCTTGAACTAATTATCTCTACACATTACTTAAAAATATCAGTTACATAGGTTTGAGATATTTCCTAAACTGACCTATGACCTGGGGCCTCTCAAACTAGACAATGTGGCACCTATCTCCTGCATTTTATTATTATTCACATAATCAGATTCCCGGTCATATGGGTTCATTAAAGGGCCAATCTTACTTAATGGCACACAGACATGGTTTGTTATTACTTTCAGGAGGCCAGTCCTACACTTAGCTATAATTCATCAAGGAGAAGAGAGTTGACTTTTCCTGACCTCTTTCACCTAGCTAGGACTGTGGATAATTCAAACCAGATGATGACCTCAAACTGCAGACAAATCTCACTTGAAAGTCAGACACTGATGTAACACTGAATTGAAAAGATATTTTACATAGAAATAGAACTTATTAATTAAACAGAATAAAACATATTTTAAAATAAGCAGAAATCAGAATTCCTTATAAGACAAAATCTAAATTATCAAGAATATCTATATCTAAACTATCTTCTTCTAAACAGCGTTCAATCTAATCTTTTAAACTGCCTGCGAAACTGTCCAGTATGCCTTGCTCAGAATGGCATCCAGATGTGGTAAATAATATCTATGAACAATCCATCACTCAAAAAGGGACAAAGAAAGTTTCATTTCTCTCTGACCTTTCTAACCTCTAGTCTAGCAAAAGCTAGACATTTGAGCAATCAAAACCAGATGGCATTCCACCACTTTACAGGACTGAACCAAACAAACAGAATTAACAAATATGATTTCTCTGCCCAGGCTGCCTCACTATAATATTAGCAAAATTCGCCCATTCCTCTCTGAACAGACCACCCGAACCCTCATCCACTCGCTCATTACCTCTCGTCTTGACTATTGCAACCTTCTCCTCGCTGGCCTCCCGCTTAGCCACCTATCCCCCCTTCAATCTGTCCAAAATTCCGCCGCACGTCTTATCTACCGCGTGAACCGATACTCTCATATCACCCCTCTCCTCAAGTCGCTTCACTGGCTCCCGATCCGCTACCGTATACAGTTCAAGCTTCTCCTATTGACCTTCAAGTGCACTCAATCTGCAGCCCCCCATTACATCTCTACCCTCCTCTCCCCGTATGTTCCCACCCGTAACCTCCGCTCTAAGAACAAATCACTCCTATCTGTACCCTTCTCCACCACCGCTAACTCCAGACTCCGCCCCTTCTGCCTCGCATCACCTTATGCCTGGAACAGACTTCCCGAGCCCCTATGCCATGCGCCCTCCCTGACCATTTTCAAGTCCTTACTCAAAGCCCATCTCTTCTCCCTTGCTTTTGGCGCCTAACCACCTTCCCCATTCATGATACCTACACTTACTACATAGTTTGTTACCTTTAGATTGTAAGCTCTCTTGAGCAGGGACTGTCCTTCCCCATGTTTAAACTTGTACAGCGCTGCGTAACCCTGGCAGCGCTATAGAAATGCTAAGTAGTAGTAGTAGTAGTTCTTTACGGAATAAGAAGCAGAGGAGGGGGATGGAACAAAAGAAGGAAAAACTTTCTATTTTATTTTTATTACTTTTTTATTTACCCCTTTTTTACTCTCAGCCTTTTTTAAGGTGGGAACTTTATGCTACATTGTTTTTCATGATATTGTATCATTTGTGAGGAATTGATTTTCTTTTTATCCCGGTTCTAGAGGTTTGGGGGCTAGGAGACGTTTTCTTTCTTTGGGATGGGAGGAGGGTGGGTGTTATGAAGTGACCAGCCCGTTAATGGGTATTTCTGGCAGGGGTTTTAAGGGTTTGGGTGAGGTTAGCTGGAGGTATTAGGTGGGGGAGGGAGTGATCAGAGTTTCCCTTAGATGAAAGTGTGACTTGGAATGTGGGAGGCATCAACTCTTCGGTTAAAAGGTCAAAAGGTTTGCAGCATCTATAGCATCAAAAGGCAGGTGTTGCATTTCCACAGGAAACCCTCCTCACGGCAGCTGAACATCTTAAGCTAAAGTGCTGGTGGGTTGGAGACTGTGTGGCAGTGCCAGCCGTGCATAAAAATGGTGGGTTAGCTCTCCTGTTTTATTAGGCCTTGGTAACAAAACTTTACTACCTTAGCATCACACCCGGGAGGCAGATTTGTTCTATGCCAAGTGACTATGGATCATAAAGAGATCATAAATAATTCTATAGTGTCTACGCCTGTAACCATTTTGTTAAATAATTCTATAAAACTTTAATCTCTGTCCCCAGAAGGGTGGCAGGCATATGTTTGGGAGGGGCCTGCCAGAAATGTATCAACTTTTAGATTTGATAGATTTTTGGAGAGTTCTTCACCCTACTGAGAGAGACTTTACCCACCTATCGAGGGCATATTCTACTCAATCCCGTATTGATTATTTATTGGCCTCTACAGGATTGTAAACTTATCCCCCTGTGAGACCCCAAGCAAGAGCAGGGAGTGGGCCAGTGGAATAACACAGCCAATCAATAGCCTTATCCTTAGCTTGGTCCTGTCTTTTATATCCCTAAATAAGGGCTCTGCCCCTCCCAGCTCATCTCCTCCCAGGGTGGTCTTGTAAGGTATTTCTGGCTATTGGAGGGACGGTTCTTAAGGTGGCCCCAGTTATTGGAGGAACTTTCCTTAAGGGAGAGGGGGCAATGTTCTATACACCCCCTCACCTACCCTCCCCTTCAGCGCAACCTTATCTGGTTGAGCACCTGTCATGTCATGGTCCACCTCCCAGGACAAAAAGTCCACATTGGCATGCTCTCGGCCCACCCGATGCTGCACCCAATAGCTAAATGGTTGGAGGCTGAGAAACCATTGCATCACCCAAGCATTGTACTCTTTATGTTAGGCTATCCACTGTAGGGGCTGATGGTCGGTGACCAATAGGAAGTTTTGGTCCACTTGATCTCGAGAGCCTCCTTCTCAATCACTTAATAGTTTTTCTCTCTTGGGAATCATTTTCAGCTATTATATGCCACCGGGTGCTCTTCTCCATTCATTTCCAGGGCCAGAACAGCTCCAAGCCCAAGGAAAACTTGCACTTGCCTCTTCATTTGGGGTATCAGCACCTTCTTGATTGCTTCTACCTTCCAGATCTGGGGTTGCACTTGTCCTTTCCTGACAGAGTACCCCAGAAACGGAACCTCCCAAGAAACACCTTTTAGGGTTCGTTGTTAACCCTGCAGTCCATAGGCTATCCAGTACTGCTTCTACTTGAATAAGATGAGACCTCCAATCCTTACTATAGATGACTATGTAGTCTAGATAGGCAGTTGCATAGCTGCAATAGGGTCTAAGTGGGCAATCCACCAAGCAGGTAGCAGGGGCTCTATGAAGGCCAAATTGGAGCACCGTAAATTGGAACAGGCCCTGGGATGTTGAAAAGGCTATCTTTTCTTTGGCAGATGAGGTAAGAGGCACCTGCCAATATCCCTTGGTCAGGTCTAGGGTTGAAATGAATCGGGCCCCTCCTAGTTGCTCAATGAGTTCATCCACCCTTGGCATAGGATAGGCCTTCAGTTTAGGCACAGCGTTCATTTTTCGGAAATCGAAGCAAAACTGAATGCACCCATCTGGATTGGGTACCAATACAATAGGGGATGTCCAATTACTTGTGGACTCCTCAATAACTCCCAATCTTAACATATCAGCTACCTCTTTCACCACCGTTTGCTGCCAGGCTTCTGGGATTTAGTAGGGGTGATGCCATACTGCCACTCCTGGTTCAGTGATAATGTTTTGCTTTGCAAGGTGGGTCCTGCCTGGCACTTCAGAAAACACATCTTCATTTTGATGTACCAACTGCTGCAGATTGGCTTTCTGCGAGTCAGAGAGCTGGTTGCCAAATGGAACTCACAAGGGGCTGGAGTCATGATTTCAGGGCCAAAGTCCATCGCTTTGCACTAGGGCTGCTGTCAATAGGGACCCACTTCTTCAATAGGTTGATATAGAAAATCTTTACCTTGTCCCTTTTGTCAGGTTGTGCCACTTTATAATTGAAAGGTCCTGCCTTTGTCATGACTTCATAAGGTTCTTGCCACTTGCATAACAGCTGGCTTTCAGAAGAAGGTAGAAGGATTAAGACTCTATCCCCCTGTTGGAAGGTTCACTGCATGGCCTTTGGTTATAGGCTCAGGCTTGACCCATCTGAACCTTCTCCAGGCAAAGCTTGGCTGCCTCACCAGCTTTTTGTAATCTTGCTTGCATGGTGAGTACATGTTCAGTAGGGTTCTTTCTCGAGCTGAGTTCCTCTTCCCAAGTTTCTCGCCTTCTTCCATATAACAGTTCAAGTGGAGATAATCCTGTTGAACTCTGGGGCACCTCCCAGATGGCAAACAATATGTAAGGGAGTAGGGAATCCCAGTTTTTCCCATCTTTGGCCACAAACATCATTAGCATTTGTTTTAAAGTCTTGTTAATATGCTTGGCCAGGCCATCTGTGGATGATACACTGAGGTTCGTAAAATCTTCACCTTGTGCAAGGCACACACCTGCTTTATTACCCTGGACATGAAGGTAGTACCTTGATAAATCAATATCTCTGCCGGAATCCCCATCCTGGAGAAGACCTCCCACAGCGCATTAGCCACGGTAGTAATTTTCATGTTGTGCAATGCAATAGCTTTGGGATAGTGTGTAGCATAATCCAGATTTACCAGGATATACTTATGGCCTCTAGTGGTGCACTCCAGGGGTCCCACGAAGTCCATTACTATCCATTAAAATGGGGTGTCAACAAGGGGCAGGTGGGACCCTCGCTGAACTACTCAGTTGGCAGGTTGGGCAAGACTGGCAAAAGAGCTCTACCTGACCAGAAGAACTGGGCTAAAATCCTTTCTCGGGTCTTCTCCTCCCTGAGGTGACCACTTAGCAGGTGATTATGAGCCAGCTGCAGGACTTGCCTACAGTAGGGCTATGGTTACCAATAACTGCTCTACCTCTTCCCTCTCCAGGGTTCCCTTGGCCACTTTATACAGTAAGTTATTCCTTAAAATAGGGGGGCGCTACCTTAGAGGGATCCTGATTGCCCAAGGGGTTCCCATCCACTGCAATAACCCTACCTCGGACTGCCCTAAGAGAGACTCATCATCTGATTATGTATGCCCTTTTGAAATTTCCCATAGCTTCCTCACTACTTCTTTCAGGTAGAGTGTCCAAAGGGTCGGGATTGTCTCACCTGTCATCTTCTTCTTGCTCTAGATCTCCATCTACAGCTGCGTCTGTTGTTGCTGTTGCTACTGCACCTGTTGTTGTTGTTCTTGCTGCTTCTGCCACTGCTCAAGATGCACCTGCATGAACTGTTGCTGCTTTTGCAGGATCTTCTGCTGTTGCTGCTGGCCCTCTACTAAGGCTTGGAGTAACCTTTCCATGGTTTACTTCCAGCGGTATAGACCGCCTCTTACACTGGAAAATAAAATAAAAGCCTGCCTGTCCGGCACTAGCTAAATGCCTCCCCCCCCCCCCCCCCCAGACTAGGGCAGGACTAGCACCCCTGTTCCCATGTTGTCTTGCCAATAGGCCCAGAGCCCCATAGGTCACGAATCCGGCTTCCTTAGGCAGAAGAAGCTCAGAATCCCAGTCTGACACCACATACGAGACCTCGAGTGAGAGCAGGGAGTAGGCTAGTGGAATAATACAGCCGGACAATAGGTATGAATGCAAAATAAGTATTTATTTAAGAAAATTATTGGCCTGTTCCTTCCATATAGCCGAGATATACAATAAGTAAACTTCTGCAGTTCTATGTTAGTCTTAATGGCCTCTGGCAGCAAGCCAAGCACAGTTTGTGACTGCTGGTGTTGCCACGCCCCAAACACAGACGACAAGTGTGCGGTTCTGGCCAGACCTCAGAGCAAACTTATAAAGCTTAATGAAAACACAACAGTTGCCTTACCTTAGCCAGATCACAGAACTTAGATGTATTCCGTCAGGACATACGCTGGTGCTTCTTCTCTTCCTTCCCAGGGCCTCCTTATCCTTAGCCTGCCAAGTCTTTTATATTTATTTATTTTATTTTAGGACATTTATACCCCGCCTTTTGCCACAGGTTTGCAGCCCAAAGCGGCTTACAATGAACCAATAAAATAAATTACATACAGTTACAGTTACATTTCAATAGTTAGGGGGGAAGAGCAGAATGAGAAGGGAAAGGGAAAGGTAAGGGAGACAAAGATGGGCAGCAGAAGTCCAGGTGGGCCAAGAGGGATGATGGAAATCCAGCCTAACAAGAACAGGTCCAGCAAGGTGAATGAAGATCTGAAGAAACAGCAGCAGCATGCAGAGGCAGGACGACGCTGGAGGCAGACTTCCTCTGCGACAGAGTCAGTGGCGCAGGAGTCAAGATGGCGAATCAAACAGTCGTCCTCCGCAGCACCAACCGTCGGGGCTTTCCAAGCCAGAGACCTCCTCCACTGCACCTCCATCAGGCCAGCCAAAGAGAAGAGCCAGGGTACAAATCCGACAGGCGGGCAGGAGGTCATGAAGGCAGCAGACTCCCCGATGGATGAGATGACGAGCAGGGGAGAAGCAACAGCACAGCACCCAGCAGTCAACGGTCTGCCCGGCAGCAACAGGGCTCAGGCAGAGCACGGCGGGCCAGTCCCGCAGAGCGGAGGAAACCGGCGGCATGGACGAACCGAGGGAGGCCAAAGACAGAAATCGCCAGCCCAATTGAGCACCCCGCCCCGACCTTGCACCCGTAACCGCTCCGACAAAGTGAACAGGCCGTCCACTGGCACCAAAACTTGAAGATCGCCAGCGGCCCCCCGACACAGCTTGCTCCAAGAGAGGTGGTAAGAGGAGCCCCAGATCTTCGCAGACCCCAAAGATCAGATTCAGGCCAGTGCCCTGCTAGACAATAGGTGAGCTCCGAGAGGGGATCGGGAGCCGATGGATCACCAGCCCGTTAGTCAGCGGCCATCTTGGATATTCCCAGGTAAGGGCTCTGTCCCTCCAAGCTCACCTCTTCCCAGGGCGGGTCTCATGCTCTGCTAAAAGAGGCCATTACAGCCAAAAGATTGTCCATCAAAGAATTGAAAAAGGACCCAAATGAAGAAAATAAGAAGCAACATAAGCACTGGCAAGTCAGATCCAAAGCATTAATAAGGCTAAAAGAGAATGTGAAGAGAAACTTGCTGCAGAGGCTAAAACTCACAGTAACAACTTTTTCAGGTACATCAGAAGCAGAAAGCCTTCAAGGGAATCCATGGAACCGTTAGATCATGAAGGAGCAAAAGGGGCGCTAAGGGAGGACAAGGCCATAGCTGAGAAACTGAATGAATTCTTTGCTTCTGTCTTTACAGAAGAAGATGTAAGAGATCTGCCTTTACCAGAAATGGTTTTCAAGGGTGATGATGCAGACGAATTGAAAGAAATCATGATGAACCTGGAAGATGTACTGAGCCAAATTGACAAATTAAAGAGTAGTAAATCACCTGGACCAGATGGCATACATCCAATGGTACTCAAAGAACTCGAGCATGAAATTGCTGATCTGCTGTAACCTATCATTAAAATCGTCCATAGTACCTGAAGATTAGAGAGTGGCCAATGTGATGCCGATTTTTAAAAAGGGTTCTAGGGGTGATCCAGGAAATTATAGACCGGTAAGTCTGATGTGGGTGCCAGGAAAAATAGTGCAACCTATTATAAAGAATAAAATTATAGAACACTTAGACAAACATGGCTTAATGGGACAGAGTCAGCATGGGTTCAGCCGAGGGAAGTCTTGCCTCACCAATTTGGTTCATTTCGTTGAAGGTATGAATAAACATGTGGATAAAGGTGAGCCGGTTGATGTAGTGTATCTAGATTTTCAGAAAGCTTTTGATAAAGTTCCTCATGAGAGACTCCTGAGAAAACTAAAGAGTCATGGGATAGGAGCAAGGTTCTAGTGTGGATTAGGACTTGGCTATTAGACATTTAAAAAAAAGGGTAGGGTTAAATGGTCATTTCTCTCAATGGAGGAGAATGAACAGTGGAGTGCCACAGGGATCTGTACTGGAACTGGTACTGTTTAACATATTTATAAATGATATGGAAATCGGAATGACGATTGAGGTGATCAAATTTGCAGATGATACAAAACTATTCAAGGTTGTTAAAACACGTGCGTACTGTGAAATATTGCAAAAAGACCTTAGGAAATTGGAAGACTGGGCATCTTAATGGCAGATGAAATTTAATGTGGACAAATGCAAGATGATGCACATTGGAAAGAATAATCCAAATAACAGATACCTGATACTAGGGTCCACCTTGAGGTCAGCGCTCAAGAAAAAGATCTGGGTGTTGTAGATAATACACTGAAATCTTCTGCTCAGTGTGCAGCGGTGGCCCAAAAAGCAAACAGGATGTTAGGAATTATTAGGAAAGGGATGGTAAATAAGACCAAAAATATTATAATGCCTTTGTATCGCTCCATGGTTCGTCCGCACCTTGAGTATTGCGTTCAGTTCTGGTCGCCGTATCTCAAAAAAGATACAGCGGAATTAGAAAAGGTTCAAAGGAGAGCGACTAAAATGATAAAGGGGATGGAACTCCTCTTGTATGAGGAAAGGCTAAAGAGGTTAGGGCTCTTCAACTTGGAAAAGAGATGGATGAGGGGAGATATGATTGAGGTTTACAAAATCCTGAGTGGTGTAGAACGAGTAGAAGTAAATCGATTTTTTACTGATTCCAAAAGTACAAGGACTAGGGGACACTTGAGGAAGTTACATGGAAATACTTTTAAAACAAATAGGAGGAAATATTTTTTCACTCAACAAATGGTTAAGCTCTGGAACTCTTTGCTGGAGGTTGTGGTAATAGTGATTAGTATATCTGGGTTTTAAAAACGTTTGGGCAGGTTCCTGGAGGAAAAGTCCATAGTCTGCTATTGAGACAGACATGGGAAGCAACTGGTCTGCTATTGAGACAGACATGGGAAGCAACTGCTTGTCCTGGGATTTGTAGTATGGACTGTTGCCACAACTTGGGTTTTCTGTCAGGAACTTGTGACCTGGCTGGCCACTGTTTGGAAAACAGGATACTGGGCTAGATGGATCATTAGTCTGACCCAGTATGGCTACTCTTATGTTCTTATGTATTCCTGGCTATTGGAGGGATGGTTCTTAAGGTGGCTCTGGCTGTTGGAGAAACTTTCCTTAAGGGAGAGGGAAAATGTTCTGTAGACCTCCTTACACTTTTACAAAGCTATGCTAGCAGCTGCCGGTGCAATATTGCCAACACAGCACATTCAAAGTGAATGGACTGTGTTGACATTACTGCACAAATTTGTAAAGGTGTGTGTGTGTGGGGGGGGGGGGGGGGGGGTTATATTGTTAAGGTTGAAACTGGCCCATATGCAATTTCCAACCATATTTTGGTTTGGCTAGACTGGCAGTTTCATCCCCATAGAGTAGGGGGGTGCAGTTGGGTTTTCCCATTAGCTTTATATGGGGATCTTAAATTTCAAGCACATGTAGAGGACCCTATTTTATTCTAGGAAATGGTGAAAGCTGTATTGCGGGGAGAGACCATCAGTTATTACAGCTGTCTTAAGAAAAATAGAGATAGGGAGCTTCTTCATCTGGAGCGTCATCTGGTACTTTACTGTAGACACTTTGACAACTCGGGGATAAACAGCAGCTCTTAAAAACTCAAACAGCTATGAATGAATTGCTTCATCAATGGACCAGCAAGTCTCAGTCCTTTAATAAATTCCATCTCTATCAGCATGGCAATAAAACTGCTAGCTCAATTGGTCTCTCCGAAAATAGGCCCCATATAAATCCTTGCATTGAGCACCTCCGCGGGGACAAGAATACATACCAATGAAGAGATCTATAACATTTTCCAGAATTATTATACTACTCTTTATACTCCCCTGTTGGATGAAGGATTACCGGGTTGCCTCTATCTAGAAAGTTTGGACTTACCGCACATTACCCCAGCGGACGGTGCTTTATTGGATTCCCCAATCACACTGGCAGAGGTAGAATAGGCCATTAAACAGAGCTCTCTTTCTAAAGCACTGGGCCCAGGTGGCTTCCGTACTGAATTCTGTAAGATCATGGGTGAGGAAGTGGTCGACACTTTAACTGTTTTCAATACAGTGGTGGACTCCAAAAAATTACCTGAACATCTTAATGCAGCACAAATTATTGTTCTTCCAAAATCAGCTTAGGACCATATCACCCAATTTATCTTCTAATTTATGAAGTTAAACTCATGGCTAAGGTCATGGCAAACCGTTTGGCAAAAATTTGCCTTCGGTGATACATGACTCTCCAATGGGTTTTGTCAAAAACAGAACCATCTCCAAAAATTTAAGGAGAATTTTAAAATCCCTAGAATTATAGGCAGCACACTAGTACTCCATTGGTATTGATTAGTTTTGATGCCAAAAAAACTTTAATAGGCTACATCAGGATTTTTTGCTTACTACATTGAACAAACATGGTATAGTTGGCTGCTTCCTCTCTGATTCAGATGCTATATACATCACTGCAGGCCTCCATCATGGTTAATGGCCTTCAATCGCCTCAGTTTCCTATATATAGTAGGACCCGGTAGGGCTGTCCACTGTTGCTATTACTTTTTAATTTAACATTGGATCCTTTAATTAAGGAAATCCATATGCACCCTGAAATCACAGGCATCCATATCAGCTCCCAAGCATTTAAGGTGGCAGCCTTTGCTGATGATATTCTAGTCCATTTGGCTGATCCACAGCATTCCCTAGAGGTGCTTCTGGTATTGTTTCAAGAATATGGTGATTATGCAGGTTTTTGGTTAAATCTTCAGAAATCAGAAGCTTTACCTTCTTCTGACTCAGTGAAGAGACACTGGAACGGAAGGTTTTCCTTACAAATGGGCACATTGTTTTTTTAACTATCTGGGTGTCCAACTGGTGCTTTTCACCAAAGACCTTTATAAATTAAATATCACAAAGTTACTTAGTGCCACTGAGCACCAGTTGACTAGCTGGATTGTCTTGCCTCTCTCACTCATAAGTAGAACTAGCCTTATTCATATGATTACTTTTCCTAAATGGCTCTACGTCTTACAAACTTTGCCACTGCATCTACTGCAGAAAAACCTAAGATGGTTAAATTCTTTATTCTCTAGATTCTGTTGGGCTAAAAGAAAACCTAAACTGAAATTTTTCTTTCTGGTGGGGAATTGGCAGCAAGGTGGTTTGGGTTTACCAAATTTGCGCTTTTATAATGATGCCTGCTTATTATGTCATGTTAATGATTGGCTCTGACAATACGTACTATACTTCCCTGAATCTGGAGAGAGAGTATAATGTCCCTTACCACATTTTTTCATTATTATAGGCTCCACTTAATAAATTGCCCTCATATTTGACTATTGTATTATGCCCTCTGAGGAGGCTTGGAAGGCTTTGATTCTAAAACTAGGGGGGCATCCATCGGTCACCAATTTGCTTCCTATACGAGGTAATGTAGCTTTTGAACCCAGTCTCGATTACACAGTTTTTCTAGCCTGGGTCAATTGTTTTACTGGAGCATGTCCTACCCAGGGACAAGTCTCTCCTAACTTTTAAGGATTTCCAGCAGTGCGTAAGAGAGCATTTGGGGGATAAATTTGCTAATTGTCAATTGAAACACTATGCTCTTTCCGTGGATTGGCACTTTCTTAACCTCCGAATTGGGAACAAATTGAGAGCTTTTTGTTATGCTGTCTCAGAGGAGGAGGTTTCAATCTCAGGATTACATAAGGCACTGGTTACATTGGCTGTCCCTAAGGACGAGGGAGATTAAACACAGATGGGAACATATTGGTCACACTTTTGGGGAACTGGGAGCGGATCAATAATATTAAAGGGATTCCCAGTTTAATGTCTAGTGCAAATCTTAGCATTATTTCCAGGTACTATACAGGGCATATTTTACCCAGGTCCAATTACACAAGTCTGGTCATATAACTTTAGTCTGTGGTTAAGTGTTTACATTCGGACAATTTCACTTTTTTTGGGTTTGTCCCTGGATCCAACAATTTTGGATAGCTATAGTTCAATATCTGTCTGGCTTGCTGGACAAGGTTTTATCAAACTCCCCGGTGAATTTAAGTACATAAGTACATAAGTAGTGCCATACTGGGAAAGACCAAAGGTCCATCTAGCCCAGCATCCTGTCACCGACAGTGGCCAATCCAGGTCAAGGGCACCTGGCACGCTCCCCAAACGTAAAAACATTCCAGACAAGTTATACCTAAAAATGCGGAATTTTTCCAAGTCCATTTAATAGCGGTCTATGGACTTGTCCTTTAGGAATCTATCTAACCCCTTTTTAAACTCCGTCAAGCTAACCGCCCGTACCACGTTCTCCGGCAACGAATTCCAGAGTCTAATTACACGTTGGGTGAAGAAAAATTTTCTCCGATTCGTTTTAAATTTACCACACTGTAGCTTCAACTCATGCCCTCTAGTCCTAGTATTTTTGGATAGCGTGAACAGTCGCTTCACATCCACCCGATCCATTCCACTCATTATTTTATACACTTCTATCATATCTCCCCTCAGCCGTCTCTTCTCCAAGCTAAAAAGCCCTAGCCTTCTCAGCCTCTCTTCATAGGAAAGTCGTCCCATCCCCACTATCATTTTCGTCGCCCTTCGCTGTACCTTTTCCAATTCTACTATATCTTTTTTGAGATACGGAGACCAGTACTGAACACAATACTCCAGGTGCGGTCGCACCATGGAGCGATACAACGGCATTATAACATCCGCACACCTGGACTCCATACCCTTCCTAATAACACCCAACATTCTATTCGCTTTCCTAGCCGCAGCAGCACACTGAGCAGAAGGTTTCAGCGTATCATCGACGACGACACCCAGATCCCTTTCTTGATCCGTAACTCCTAACGCGGAACCTTGCAAGACGTAGCTATAATTCGGGTTCCTCTTACCCACATGCATCACTTTGCACTTGTCAACATTGAACTTCATCTGCCACTTGCACGCCCAATCTCCCAGTCTCGCAAGGTCCTCCTGTAATCGTTCACATTCCTCCTGCGACTTGACGACCCTGAATTTAATTGTAGATAAATCAGGGCATAACAGAAGGAATTTAAAGGGTGATACACTGTTGATTAATAAACTTTATTTAATAGCCTGGAAGTATATTATGCAGTCATGGACAGCTGATGAGCCACCAACTTTTTTGATCTTGGAAAAACCATGTTCGTAATACTACTACTTATTATTTCTATAGCGCTACTAGACCCTTATTATTTCTATAGCGCTACTAGACGTACACAGCGCTGTACACTGAACATGAAGAGACAGTCCTGCTCGACAGAGCTTACAATCTAATTAGGACAGACAAACAGGACAAATGAGGGATAAGGGAATTTCTAAGGTGGGAATGATAAAACATAGGTACTGAACAAGTGAGTAAGAATTAGGAGGTAAAAGCAGCATCAAAAAGGTAGGCTTTTAGCCTAGATTTGAAGACGGCCAGAGATGGAGCTTGATGTCAGGGCTGATCTTAGCAACTGCAGGGCCCTGTGCAGACCAGTTTGGTGGGGCCCCCTGGCTCCTTGCCTAGCCCCACCCCTATCAAGAGGTCTATTTAAAAAAAAAATATATATATATATATTTATATTATCTCTGGTGAGTCCTTCTTTCCTTAAAGCATTTTAAAACAACCAAAAACAACATTTAAATGGTCCAACTTGGGGCTTTCTATCTGAATTCCTGCAATTTTGGTTTTAAAATTATTATTCTTATTATTCAAACAGACCTGCGGTAAGCCTTCTCTAGCTCCAGATGACGAAATGACAGGAAGTAAAAGTGCTCCACAATGGATTAAATATTTTTCTAATATTTGAATTATTATTTTCTTGTTCAAAGCATGACCTAGTTCATCTGTTGAAACCAGTAGAGATAGTGTTTGCATATTGCGCTGCTATCTCCATGTACATCCCAGGAAAAGAGAGAAAAAGTGATTTTGCACAGTTCAGTTAAGGGAAGAGAGGAGCAACAAAGTTTTACAACTTTAAAAACTGCCTAAGAGCACAACAAAAGATGCACTTTTCTGTTTTCACTCCTGCTCGCAACAGGAACTTATCACAGTACAGCCAGGATCACACATTACCCCTCCCCCCTTCCCCGCCTGATCGCCAGCCCACTCCTTGTCATGAGTCTCCCTCACCAACATCTCAGTGCAGACACCTCACACCAGACAGGATCATTCTTTGGAACCCTAACAGTTTAGCAAGGCGTTAAACTGCAATCTCACTCATCCTAGCACCATACCGCTAAACACAGAAAAATCATGATTTATTCCCCCTTTTTGTTTTCCCTCTCTTATAACAAATTGCTACAAACAAGTAGCTGGACCAGTAGTTTTAAGAACTTACCAAACAAGTGTGGAGCAGAAGCAGCAGTCAGTGTCCAAGCACAGCTAAGGCTGCAACAGGATCACAGTCTTCACAGAGAGGAAGGAAGCAGCCGCTGACCCGACTTTATTTGTCTGAAGAGAGCAGCAACTGCCTGGGTTACTCGCTCTCAGCACTCAGGCTCGACATTTAATCACAGCTGTTTCCAGTGACCAGCCTCAGCCACAGTTTTTTGACGTGGCTGAGCTACAACTAGAAGTGCAGCTGTGATTGGTTTTGGGGAGCCTGTCTGGCGCCTAAGAGAGAGCTCCTAATTGGATTATTCTGATGAAGAGGACTGCTGGGTGTTTACGAAGGGTTACCAATTCGGAGCACCCTTTTAGGTAACGTGAAGGCTGCGGGGTGGGGTGGGGCGGGGCAGGGCAGGGGGTTATGACTCGGAGGGGAGTTCTGAAGCTGCGATAATCATCATGAATAATGCAGGGTTGCAGACGGTCGTCCGAGGTGAGCGGAGGTCGGAGCGGAGGCAGAGATGAGGCGTGCCGCGCGGGGCCCTATGCGGTCGCCTTGGTCGCCTCTGCCTAAGACCAGCCCTGCTTGATGTACCAGTTCAGGAAGTCTATTCCAGGCATATAGTGCAGCAAGATAAAAGGAACAGAATCTGGAGTTAACAGTGGAGGAGAAAGGTGCAGATACCCAGTGAACAGAGTTCCCGGAGAGGAGTGTAGGGAGAGATAAGATTGGAGAGGTACTGAGGAGCTGCAGAGTGAATGCACTTGTAAGTCAATAAGAGGAGTTTGAACTGTATGCGGAAATGGATAGGGAGCCAATGAAGTAACTTGAGGAGAGGGCTAATATGAGCATAGTGACACTGGCGGAATATAAATTGTGCAGCAGAAGTTTGAACAGATTGAAAGGGAGAGGATGGCTCAGTGGGAGACAAGTTACAATAGTGTAAGCGAGAGGTGATAAGTGTGGATAAGGGTTCTGGTAGTGTGATCAGAAAGGAAAGGATGAATTTTGGTGATATTATAGAGGAAGAAACAACAGGTTTTTACAGTCTGTTCAATATATGCAGAGAAGGCGAGAGAGGAGTTGAAGATTACCCCAAGGTTATGAGCTGATAAGACAGGGAGGATGAGAGTATTATCCACAGAGATATAGAATGGGGGAAGAGGAGAGGTTGGTGTAGGGGGAAAGATAAGAAGCTCAATCTTGGTCATGTTTAGTTTCAGATGGCGGTGAGACATCCAGGTGGCAATGTCAGACAGGCAGGCTGATATTTTGGCCTGGATTCCTGCTGAAATTTCTGGTGTGGAGAGGTAGATCTGGGAGTTATCAGCGTAAAGGTGACACTGAAAACCATGGGATGAGATCAGAGTGCCAAGGGAAGAAGTATTGATAGAGAAAAGAAGAGATCCCAGGATAGATCCCTAAGGTACACCAACTGATAGTGGGATAGAAGCAGTGGCCCAGGCCCACCCACTTTAGGCTCAGGCCCACCCAGTAGCAGCACACCTATGATGTGGCTGGCAGGGATCCCCAAGCCCCACCAGCCGAAAAATCCCAACAACTGTCTCTCCTGCATACCTTGTAAATAGCAGATCTTCGCCTGCAGCGAGCAGCGACTGTCACATACTGCTCACACTGGCCCCACAGCCTTCCCTCTGATGTAGTCCCGTCTATACAGAAACAGGAAGTTGCATCAGAGGGAAGGCTGTGGGGCTAACATGAGCAGTGTGTGTTAGCTGCTGCTCACTGCTGATGAAAATCTGCTATTTAGAAGGTATATGAGGGAGGGGGGATGTTTGAGAGACCATATGGCATGCAGGCGGGAGAGACCAAATCACTTGTGGGACAAGGCAGTTCTTCTGCCCACCCACCTTTGGCCCAGGCCCACCCAAAATTGGGTGTCTGGCTACGCCCCTGTGGAGGAGGATCCACCAGAGTATACAGTAAAAGTGCAATGGGAGAGATAAGAAGAAAACCAGGAAAGAACAGAACCCTGAAATCCAAGTGAGGACAGCGTATCAAGGAGTATGCTGTGATCAACAGTGTCAAAAGCAGCAGATAGATTGAGAAGGATGAAGATAGAATATAGACTTTTGGATCTGGCCAGGAACAGGTCATTGGAAACTTTAGCAAGATTGAAGTGGATCAAGAATAGCTTGAGATGAAAGAAAGTCAAGGCAATGGCAGTGAATACACATTCAAGTATCTTGGATAGGAAAGGGAGGAGGGAGATGGGGTGATAGTTGGAAGGACAGGTAGTGTCCAATGAAGGTTTTTTGAGGAATGGTGTGACTATGGCGTGTTTGAAGGCATCAATAACAGTCACAGTGGAAAGTGAAAGACTGAGGATATTACAGATAAAAGGGATGACAGTAGGAAAAATAGTGCTAAGTAGATGGGTGGTAATAGGATCAGAGGAACAGGTAGTTAGTTTCGAGGAGGAAAGAAAATGTGCAGTTTCCTCTTCAGTGATTTCAGTAAAGGAAGAAAAGGAGGCAGGGGTTGAAGAAGGGTTGAGAGAATGGACTAAGGGAAGGAGAGATGGAGGTAATTTGGTTGAGAATTCAAGTTTAATCTTGTGAACCTTATCATGAAAGTACTCAGCCAGAGTCTGGGAAGAAAGTGAAGGGGGAGATGAAGGTGAAGGCACTTTGAGGAGAGAGTTCAGTGTGGCAAAGAGACATCGAGGGTTTGCGCCAAGAGAAATTGTCAACTGGACCAATTTCAGCCCAGGCCCGCCCAGCGCCAGCCCCAGCTCCCACTGCGGAGCCTGCAGAGCCAGCAGCCAATGCTTCGAGGCTGCCTGCGGTGCCGCGTTTTTTTTAAAACATTTTTTTCTCGTCGAGTCTTAGCGTTGGCGCTCAGCTCAGTCAGCTGAGCGCTTCTTCTTTTTGTAGCGCCGGCCCTGCTGCTCATCAGGAAAAGCAGCAGTGGCCGGCAATGGGAGCTGGGGCTGGTGGGCCTGAATCGGGAGAGGGAAAATGGATGGCAGGATGGGGAGAAAGAGGGAAAATGGAAGGATGGGGAGAGAAAGAGGGAAACAGATGGGAAGATGGCAGAGAAAGAGGGAAAATGGAAGGATGGGGAGAGAAAGAGGGAAAACAGATGGGAGGATGGCAGAGAAAGAGAGAAAACGGAAAGATGGGGAGAGAAAGAGGGAAACAGATGGGAGGATGGCAGAGAAAGAGGGAAAACGGAAGGATGGGGAGAGAAAGAGAGAAAACAGATGGGAGGATGGCAGAGAAAGAGGGAAAACGGAAGGATGGGGAGAGAGAGGGAAAACAGATGGGAGGATGGCAGAGAAAGAGGGAAAACGGAAGGATGGGGAGAGAAAGAGGGAAAACAGATGGGAGGATGGCAGAGAAAGAGGGAAAACGGAAGGATGGGGAGAGAAAGAGGGAAAACAGATGGGAGGATGGCCAGAGAAAGAGGGAAAACGGAAGGATGGGGAGAGAAAGAGGGAAAACAGATGGGAGGATGGCAGAGAAAGAGGGAAAACGGAAGGATGGGGAGAGAAAGAGGGAAAACAGATGGGAGGATGGCAGAGAAAGAGGGAAAACAGATGGGAGGATGGCAGAGAAAGAGGGGAGATGGATGAAAGGATGCAGAGAAAAAGGGGAGAGACTGGAAGGATGTGGAGAGAGAAGGGACACTGAACAGAAAAGGGTAGAGAGATAGACACTGGTTAGAAGGAGGGAGAGAGACATTAGATGGAAGGATCAGGAGAGAGGGTAGATGGGTGGAAGGATGGGGAGAGAAAGAGGGAAGACGCTGGATGGAAGGGTAGGAAGAAAGAGGTGACACGATGGAAGGATGCAGAAAGAAAGAGGGGAGACTATTGGAAGGATGGGGAGACAGAGGGGAGAGACTGGAAGGATGGGGAGAGAAAGAGGAGAGCTGCTGCATGGAAAGGGGGAGTAGTAACTTAGAACCATATGACATCCATTTCATGAGGAACTGGGATAAAGCATTCAAAAAAAAAATACTGGACAAAATAGCACCATTTAAAACAAAAACAAGAAATAAAAATCATCCAAGACCCTGGTTCAACGATGAGCTACTGCATATGAAAAAACTATGCAGGAGACCAGAAAGAAAATGTGCCTAAAACAAATAAATAAATAAATAAAGACATATGTAGGAAAGCTATAAGAACATACAAACACAATATATAGAAAGCCAAAGCTGAATACTAAAAAACATACACGAATCCAGAACAGACTAATATGAAAAAAATATTCAAACTCATGAACAACCTGCTGAAACACAGGACATACTGGCATTAACTGAAACACCACCTACTGCAGATGAGTTAGCTCAATACTTCAAACACAAAATAGCAAAACAAAGACAAGATCTAACCTCATGATACCGCAAACATCCATCACTCACTTCCTACATGACTGCGAAACCAACAACACCCATACCATGGCAGACAGAATCTGGTCCGCATTTGAACCACCCAAAATTAGCACAGTATAGGCACTACTGACAAAATACGCACATGGGAAATGTCTGCTAGACAAATGCCCCAACCACAGGATGAAAAACCCACCAGACTGGTTCATCGAATGCATCACCAAACATATCACATGCATGTTAGCAGAAGGAAAATGCCCAAAAGTTAAAGGCAAAATCATTCTCACGCCAATCCCCAAGAACATAACCAACAAGATCAGCAATCTCTCAAATTACAGACCAGTGGCCTCATTACTTCTATTGACCAAAACGATGGAGGGATTGGTAATACAACAACTGATGGTATACCTAACAAAATTCTCAATCCTTCATAAATCCCAATCAGGTTTCAGACCACAACACAGCACTGAAACAGTCCTAACCACCCTGTTAACGAGGTTAGGAGGCTTAATAAGCCAAGGTCAGAATATACTGTTATTGCAATTTGACATGTCAAGTGCATTTGATCTAGTGGATCACACAACACTGATGACCCTGCTTGATAACATGAGAGTCAGAGGCACAGTGGCCGCATGGTTCAATGGCTTCCTAAAAACCAGATCCTGCATTGTAAAGATGTCTAACCAGCTATTAACATCCTGGATCTCCGAGTGTGGGATACCACAGGGCTCTCCAGTATTACTTACACTGTTCAACATAGTGATGGCTCCACTCGGAAAAAAATTGGAGATCATGGGATTTAACCCATTCATTTACGCAGATGATGTCACCATTTACATACCCACTACTCGAAACGCTCCACTGGCTGCCAATCAAGGTAAGACAGATCTTCAAAGCAAGCACTGTTTAGAAGACTGTCAGATTCTATAAATCTCTAAGAATATAAGCTATAGTATTATACTGTTAGGTGCACACGGTCTCTCCACTCATTTACATGAGGATAAATCTTAAATTTTGTTTATCCTGCTACATGTTGCCTTTACATTAATTCTTCAACACTGGAAAGACTTTTCTAAACTGGAATATATATGGTGGAATACTATCTGCCTTACTGTAAAATACGAACGTGTAGCAGCTGAGAAAAACGAGTATTACAGGCCTTTGACAAGATATGGGGCCCTCGTCAGAATTTCATTTCCTCTCTCTAGTGGCTATGATCATATTTTTTATATATGCTACTCAATATGTAATTCAAGCATTGCAAAATGATTATATGAGTGCTTTCAGTTCTAACTGCAGTACTCATGTATGCTTATTATTATTCTTAGGGCCCTATTTACTAAGGTGCGTTAGCGGTTTTAGCCCGTGCTAAAAATTAGTGTGCACTAACCATGTAGACGCTCATATTATGAGCGTCTACATGGTTAGCGTGCGCTAAAAATGCTATTGTACCTCTAGCGCAGCTTAATAAACAGTCCCCTTAATGTTCAAATTTAGATACTTGTATAGTTATTGGTTCTTTCCTTTTTCTTTTGTACTTTCTACAGAAAATCAATAAAATTTATGAACTAAAAAAAAAAAAATTCAAAGAGTCGTATTTGACAAATGAGTTTTGGTTCAAACTTTTAATATGTTTCTGTAAGGCTGCTGATAATATCCACACACCTTGTGTATTGTACTCAGAAACTTATGTGGCATGTGTTTGTTTTACTTAACTTTATTTGATAAAATTTGTGCCTGTTTGTAATGAATTCATAGGGCTGTTTTTACAAAGCGGCACGCTGAATGCGAAAAAGCCCATTCAGTTCCCATAGATTCTTCATATTCAGCACATGCTAATCAGTAGTGCCAGTTTGTAAAAGGAGCCCATAATCTTTTGGTTCGTATTTTAAAACTGTTAACTCAAACAATCCATATACAAAGTATTGTTCTGGAACTAGTCTTTTTTTTTTTTTTTTTTAAAGCTTGCTTACCTGTGACTTTTTTTCTGGAAGTGGAAAAGTGGCCTACTGGTTAGTATGGTGGACTTTGGTCCTGGGGAACTGAGGAACTGAGTTCAATTCCCACTTCAGGCACAGGCAGCTCCTTGTGACTCTGGGCAAGTCACGTAACCCTCCATTGCCCCATGTAAGCCACATTGAGCCTGCCATGAGTGGGAAAGCGAGGGGTACAAATGTAACAACAATAAAACATTCAGTAGTATGGCATGCTTTTTCCAAATGCCCAGAAGCTACCATACATTTAATTCATGTGACCTACTTCTCTTTCTGGCTGGCTGCTGCTGCAGCTGCCTGCTGGGATGGGGAGGGGAGAAGGCTGCAGGTAGTTTTCTTTGTTAAAGGAACTCCTTTAAAAGCTGGTCTGTGTTTTGCATGACTTGTGCCATAGCCCATTACAAATTGAGAGAGGTCTATAAAATAATGAGAGGAGTTGAATGGGTAGATGTGAAGCGTCTGTTCACGCTTTCCAAAAATACTAGGACTAGGGAGTATGCGATGAAGCTACAATGTAGTAAATTTAAAACGAATCGGAGAAATTTTTTCACCACTCAACGTGTAATTAAACTCTGGAATTCGTTGCCAGAGAATGTGGTAAAGGCGGTTAGCTTAGCAGAGTTTTAAAAAGGTTTGGACGGTTTCCTAACGGAAAAGTCCATAGACAGTTATTAAATGGATTTGGGGAAGATCCACTATTTCTGGGATAAGCAGTATAAAATGTTTTGTACTTTTTTGGGATCTTGCCAGGTATTTGTGATCTGGATTGGCCACTGTTGGAAACAGGATGCTGGGCTTGATGGACCTTTGGTCTTTCCCATTCATTGCGTTTTTTCATTAGGGAAACTGGTATGTACTGATTTTTCCTGAAAGGAAAGTGATGCCCTTGTGTCTGTTGAATGCACATTTTAGCTGTAACAGTCTGTTGCAAAAAATAAAAAAAATAAAAGAAACAAAAAAACAGAGGACTGAAAAAACAAGTGAGGGGAGTGAACAGATGTAAAAGAAATGATTTTTTTTTTTGTTACATTTGTACCCTGCACTTTCCCACTCATGGCAGGCTCAATGTGGCTTACATGGGGCAATGGAGGGTTAAGTGACTTGCCCAGAGTCACAAGGAGCTGCCTGTGCCTGAAGTGGGAATTGAACTCAGTTCCCCAGGACCAAAGTCCACCACCCTAACCACTAGGCCACGCCTCCATTTAAGGATAGGGATAAAATAAACTGTGCACGCTCCTACAGGACTATAGCTGGTGGTATCGGGGTGATTGATATCACTTCCTGCCACCTGGAGGGTGGAGAAAGAACAGGAAACAGTGTGACATCACAAAGATGAAGCCAGTCAACCCAGGGAGTTTTAATAAACAGGAGTGGAAGTGAGCCAATCTAGTCCATTGTAAACAATGAAGCCAATTAGGACAGCCTGACTTTCCCCTTCCCAGCACAGCTGTCATCCCCATTTACTCAAAACAAAGCAAGCAAACCACATTGTCTTTTTGTTTTTATTGTTGGTCCATCTGTAATAAGTCTAAAGCTGTTTCAATTGGATAGGCAGTGCCTTACAAGGTGGAGGACAAAAGTTGTTTTTTGGTTTTTTGTTTTTACTTATTGGACAGCTTTTTAATTTATTTGAAAGCTTCCCATATGTAGCTATAAATATCATGAAATAACAATTGAATATCACTAAAACAGCTTAAAATTATTATAGCTGCTAGAAACAGCAATTTTAAACTCTGTATTTTGTGCTCATTTTTCTACACTAAAAACTTAATAAATGTTGTTGTAATCTGCCTTGGAAAGCCTGGTGTTATAAAGATGATGGAATATAAAAAGCTTTCAAATGCTCCCAGGTTTCAACGTAATACATTTTAAATGTGGGATATGCCTGTCATAAATAAATAAATAGATAGAAACTATTAAACCTCCTTGAGTCCACCCAAGGATATTTTCATTCTCCCCAATGCAGCTCCACCTACAGGCTTCAGCCCAGATAACAGGTGAAGCACAATCCTGCCATCTTCTGTTCTTTCTCCAACCTCCTTGACAACATGTAGTGTGAAACAAGAAATGATGCAGGGGAATCCAATATATGTTGCCATCTTGATAAAATGAGAAGAATGGTGAAAAAAAACTTAGAGGAGCAGCTGCGAGGGTCAAAAATTTACATCAGGCCTGGATGCTGTTTAAAAATACCATGCTAGAAGCCCAAGCCAAATATATTCTGTGTATTAAAAAAGGAGGGAGGAAGACCAAACGATAGCCAACATAGTTAAAAAGTGAGGTGAAGGAAGTTATTAGAGCTAAAAGAAAACGTTTTAGAAAATGATAAGAAATAATAAGAAGCAGCATAGGGAATGTCAAGTCAAATGCAAAGCGCTGATAAGGAAGGCAAAGAAGGACTTTGAAAAAAAGATTGCGTTGGAGGCAAAAACACATAGTAAAATTTTTTTTAGGTATATTAAAAGCAAGAAGCCGGCAAAAGAATTGGTTGGATCACTAAATGACCGAGGGGTAAAAGGAGCAATTAGGGAAGACAAAGCCATAGAGGAGATATTAAGTGAATTCTTTGCTTCAGTCTTCACCAAGGAAGATTTGGTAGAGATACTGGTGCCTGAAGGTAAAATTATGTATCATACCTGATAATTTTCTTTCCATTAATCATAGCTGATCAATCCATAGACTGGTGGGTTGTGTCCATCTACCAGCAGGTGGAGATAGAGCGCAATCCTTTTGCCTCCCTATATGTGGTCATGTGCTGCCGGAAACTCCTCAGTATGTCGATATCAAAGCTCCATCCGCAGGACTCAGCACTTAGAGAATTACACCCACAAAGGGAAACTCTGCCCAGCTCACCACCGCCGAAACGGGGGAGGGGAATTAACCCAGCTCATCCCCACACAAGTGGGGGAGGGGAATCCGTCCAGCTCATCCCCGCGGAGCGGGGGAGGGACACCACACCCGCCGATGCGGGGGGATCTGGCTTATCCTGCAACCGCGGGAGGAGCTGACTGACCCTAACACCGCCGAAGCGGGAGGGGTACAAAGCTGCCCTACAGCCGCACGAAGCGGGAGTGAGCGCCGGCAGAATTTAGGTATCAATCCAGCCCCATAAAATGGGGGGGAGAGGAATGCAGCAGCTCACTGTAACACAAAATCGTCTCAACTCCTGAAGAATCCAATTGAAAAAACTTGAACACGAAGTCCTCCTGAACAGGAACTGAAGACTAAACTTGAACCTGAAATGCAACCAGAATATAAACAGTACAGATATCTGGGAGGGGCTATGGATTGATCAGCTATGATTAATGGAAAGAAAATTATCAGGTATGATACATAATTTTAGCTTCCATATCATCATGCTGATCAATCCGTAGACTGGTGGGATGTACCGAAGCAGTACTCACTCAGGGCGGGACACAGAAATCCCTGACCGCAACACTGAAGCTCCAAACTGGGCCTCCGCCCGAGCAGCCACAGTCAAGCGGTAATGTCTGGAGAAGGTATGAGCCGATGCCCAAGTTGCCGCCCTACAAATCTCTTCAAAGGAGACGGACTTGGCCTCTGCCATCGAGGCCGCCTGTGCTCTAGTGGAGTGAGCCTTCAGCTGGATAGGCGGCACCTTCCCTGCGGCCACATAAGCCGCTGCAATGGGTTCCTTGACCCATCGTGCCACTGTAGGCTTGGCAGCCTGCAGACCCTTACAAGGACCTGCGAACAGCACAAACAGATGATCCGACTTCCGGAATCATTGGTCACTTCCAAGTATCTGATGATGACTCATCTCACATCTAAATATTTGAGAGCAGAGTACTCCTCTGGGTAGTCCTCCCTACGAAAGGAGGGTAGACAGAGCTGCTGATTCACATGGAAGCGAGGACCAATCTTGGGCAGGAAGGAAGGCACTGTGCGAATAGACACTCCTGCCTCAGTGAACTGCAGAAAGGGCTCTCGACATGATAGCGCCTGGAGCTCGGAAACTCTTCTGGCTGAAGCGATAGCCACCAAAAGACTGCTTTCAACGTCAATTCTTTCAGAGATGCCCTCGACAAGGGTTCACAAGGTGGCTTCTGCAAGGCTCTTAGCACCAGATTGAGATTCCACGCAGGTACCACTGCGTGCAGAGGAGGGCGCAGGTGAATAACTCTCTTGAGAAAGCGCACCACATCTGGCTGCAATGCCAGGGAAACACCCTTCAGGTGACCCCTGAAGCAAGCAAGAGCCGCTACCTGGACCTTAAGGGAACTGAGCGACAGGCCTTTTCCAGACCTTCTTGCAAGAACGCCAACGCTGATGAAATTGGAGCAGTGAAGGGAGAAAGTGAGCCTGCCTCACACCACGATGCAAAGGTACGCCAAACCCTGGCATAATCAGTAGAAGTAGAGCGTTTCCTCGCTCTGAGCATAGTGGCGATGACCTTGTCTGAGAAGCTCTGCTTGCTCCGACGCTGCCGCTCAATAGCCAGGCCGTAAGACCAAAGGGGGAGGGATCCTCCATCACCACGGGACCCTGATGCAACAGGCCCCGCTCCGCTGGCATCTGCAGAGGTCCGTCCACTGAGAGCCTGATCAAGTCCGCATACCAGGGACATCTGGGCCAATCCGGACTCACCAGGATTATCCGGCCCGGATGCTTTGCCACCCGGCCTAGCACCCTGCCCAACATGGGCCAAGGCGGGAACACAAAGAGGAGCTCCTGTGTCGGCCACTGTGGTAGAAGAGCATCTACTCCCAGAGATCGAGGGTCCCGTCCTCTGCTGAAAAAGCGTGGCACTTGGCAATTGGCTGAAGACGCCATCAAATCTAGGCTCGGCTGGCCCCAGCCTGATGTCCAAGAACGCCTGAGCAATATTCATGACTCCCGCAATGTGGGCCGCCGACAGCTGTTCCAGGTTTGCTTCCGCCCACAGGCATAGCTTCATGGCCTCCTTGGCTAGAGGGGCGCTCCTGGTACCTCCCCAGTGATTGACATAGGCCACAGCCATGGCATTGTCCGACAGGACCCGTACTGGCTTCAGCGCCAGGCCCGGGAGAAACTCCAAAGGCGCCAACCGAATGGCTCTGAGTTCCGGGAGGTTGATAGACCACTCTGCCTCTGCAGGGGACCAGAGCCCCTGCGCTGTCCTTCCCAAGCAGTGGGCTCCCCAGCCCCACAAAGAGGCGTCCGCCGTGAAGAAAAACCCACTCCGGGGTCACAAGAGGCATTCCTGCGGACGGCTTGTCTGGCCTCAGCCACCAGCTCAGCGCCTTGCGCACCGCTGGATCCAAGGGAAGGCGCACAGCGTAATCCTCCGAAGCTGGAGTCCATCGCTGCAGCAGAGAGAGCTGTATAGGTCTCATATGGGCCCTGACCCAGGGCACTACTTCCATCGTGTCCGTCATAGAGCCCAACAGCTGCCCATAGTCCCGAGCCCGAAGAGAAGAGGCTGCTAGGAACTTGTCCACCTGAGCCTGAAGCTTGACAATCCGATTGTCTGGCAGGAACACTCTGCCCACTTGGGGGTCAAATCGAACTCCCAGATACTCCAGGGATTGGGCGCAGCTGGCTTTTCTCCCAGTTGATGATCCACCTCAGGGAGCTCAAAAGAGCAATCACCCAGTCTGAAGCTCTGCCGCACTCTGCATAAGAGGGGGCTCGGATCAACCAGTCATCCAGATAAGGATGGACTTGTACTCCTTTCTGCGTAGGAAGGCCGCGATGACCACCATAACTTGGAGAAGGTCCGCGGAGCAGTAGCCAACCCGAAAGGGAGGGCTCAGAACTGGGAGTGTCCTCAGAACTGCAAAACGCGGAAAGCGTTGATGAGGAGGCCAGATGGGAATATGCAAGTAAGCTTCCTTGATGTCCAAGGATGCCAGGAACTCCCCTGCCTGTACTGCCGCTATAACAGAGCGGAGAGTCTCCATTCGGAAGTGCCGAACTTCCAAAGCCCGATTGACCCCTTGAGGTTGACGATAGGCTGGACAAAACCTCCTTTCTTAGGTACCACAAAGAAATGGAGTAACGTCCCTTGCCAGAGGATCTTCTGGCACCGGAACGACCGCACCCAGGCGGATCAGATTGTCCAAAGTCTGCTGCACTGCCACAGCTTGACCGGAGACTTGCAGGGAGAGTGCACAAACCCGATTCTTAAGGGTCGGCAGAACTCTAGCTTGTAGCCGTCTCTGATGACTTCCAGCACTCAAGCGTCCGAAGTTACCCTGGTCCACTCACCCAGAAATGAGGATAGGCGTCCTCCAATCTGCTTTGGGCCATGGACCAGCGCCCCGTCATTGGGTACAAAACCCTGGGGGAGGACCGGAGGAGGCATCTCCGGGATGGCGGTCTCTGCGAAAGGAATGCTGCTTGGGGGAGAAATTCCTTTTGATGGAAGAGGGGGCAGAGGAGCTCGACTTGCCCGGGCAATACCGACGGGCTTCCTGAAACCGTCCTTTGGAGGAACCAGGGCGGGCACCATTGGCCCGAGCCCTGACCTCCGGTAACCTCTTGCCCTTAGACGTGCCGAGATCGGTCACAATCTTGTCCAGCTCGACCCCAAAGAGCAGCTTGCCTTTAAAAGGCAACTTAGCCAGGCGAGACTTAGAGGCGTGGTCAGCAGACCAATGCTTCAGCCAAAGCCACCGCCGTGCAGAGACTGTCTGAGCCATACCTTTAGCCAAGGCTCTCAAGACATCATACAGCCAGCCTGCCAAGTAGGCCAAGCCTGATTCCAGGGCTGGCCAATCAGCCCTCAAGGAAGGATCCGAGGGGGAAGCCTGCTGCGCAAGCGTCCGGCACGCCCTGGCCACATAGGAGCCACAAATTGAGGCCTGTAAACTTAAAGCAGCCGCCTCGAAGGACGACTTTAAAGCCGCCTCCAAACTCCTGTCGAGCGTCCTTTAGGGCCGTGCCACCTTCCACCGGCAACGCCGTTTTCTTAGTCACCGCAGTGATTAAAGAATCTACGGTAGGCCCAAGAAAGGCCTCCCGTTCACCTTCAGGCAGAGGATAGAGGCGGGACATAGCCCTAGCCACTTTAAGGCTCGCTTCTGGGAAATCCCATTGAGCCGAAATCAAGATGTGCAATCATGCACGTGGAAGGTTCTAGGCGGGCGCTTAGTCCCCCGCATAATGGCAGAGCCAACAGAGGCTGAGGGAGAGACGTCCTCCGGAGAGGAACTCTTCAAAATGCTCATGGCCTGCACTAACAGGTTGGGCAAATCCTCTGAGAGAAAGATCCGTGCTGCAGAGGGTTCATCCGCTCCATCCGAGCGGGAATCCGTCTCCTCCAAGGAATCCACAAAGGACCGTTGGGAGAACTCAGATACGCTGCCCTCATCTACATCAGAGGAGACCGAGTCCTCTAGGGCCTGGAAGTCCACCCGAGGGCGTTTGCTTCTGGAGGCCTCAGCCCCTTGATCAGAGGGGGGAGCCGGGGCAGCATTTATCATAAGAAAAGCCTGATGCAGCAGCAAAAAGAACTCAGGGGAGAAACCCCCTAGACTGTGCACTTCTGTCGCCTGGGCCACGGCCCTAGACGCACCCTCATCCGGCGCTCGCAAGAGCGGGGAAGAAACATGCTGCACATCCAAAATGGCGTCCGGCGCGAAACTCCGAGGAGCCGCGTGGGAAGAACGGCGCTTAACTTTTGCCGCTTTCTTGCCGTCGCCCGAATCAAGGGCGACCATAGCATTAACATCTCCCAGCTCGAGGGCGGCCCAAGAAGAAGCCATCCGAGCAGAGTGGCCGGCCAACATAGAGTGGGCGAGCAGTGGGGGATGGGCGCTTATGGTGGGAAAAACCGCCGCACCGGAGGAAGAACCGGGACACTGACCAGACTCCAAACTGATGCCCAACAAAGGCGATTCAGGTTTTGAAAACCCCCGCATCCCCGCTAGACGCACACATGTGGTCCGGGGTGCGAATCTTCGCAGTCTCGCCCTCCGACGCCATAAGTCACGTGGAAACCGAATGGGGACCCCCCTGCCCGCTATAAAAAGGTAAAATTACCTGCTTCTCGCTCCGAGGTGTAACGAACTGGTGTCCCAGTGAGCAGCTGCAATAAACGCTGATATAAACGTTGAAATAAACGCCCTTAAAGGACGTCATTTTTTTTTAAACGGAGCCAGCGGGAGGGGGTAGAAAAGGAGGGACCTGGCACCACCAGGTTTGCACTTGCTCAAGAAGAGCCCTCAACCCCAGGTACTCAACAAAACCTAAAGATTAGGCTTGGAGACCTAGCCAGAGCTGCTGCTGTGTGTGACCACCACCTGCTGAGATAGAGAACATACCGAGGAGTTTCCGGCAGCACATGACCACATATAGGGAGGCAAAAGGATTGCTCTCTATCTCCACCTGCTGGTAGATGGACACAACCCACCAGTCTATGGATTGATCAGCATGATGATATGGAAATGGTATTCAAAGCTGATGAGTCGGAGAAACTGAATGAAATCTCTATAAACCTAGAGGATGTAATGTAGCAGATTTCCTGGACCGGATTATATTCATCCCAGAGTACTGATAGAATTGAAAAATGAACTGGCAGAACTATTGTTAGTAATATGTAATTTATCTTTAAAATCAAGTGTAGTTCTGGAAGATTGGAGGGTAGCCCATGTAACGCCAATATTTAAAAAAAGTTTCAGAGGGGATCCAGGAAATTATTGACCAGTGAGCTTGATGTCAGTGCCGAGCAAAATGTTAGAGACTATTATAAAGAACAAAATAAAGAGCATATTCAAAAACATGGATTAATGAGACAAAACCAACATGGATTTAGTGAAGGGAAATCTTGCCTCACCAATCTATTACATTTCTTTGAAGGGGTGAACAAATATGTGGATAAAGTCGAGCTGGTTGATATTGTGTATCTGGATTTTCAAAAGGTTTTTGACAAAGTACCTCATGAAAGACTCCAGAAGAAATTGGAAAGTCGTGGGATAGGAGGTAGTGTCCTATTGTGGATTAAAAACTGGTTAAAAGATAGAAAACAGAGAGTAGGGTTAAATGGTCAGTATTCTCAGTGGAGAAGGGTAGTTAGTGGGGTTCCTCAGGGCTCTGTGCTTTTTAACATATTTATAAATGATCTAGAGATGGGAGTAACTAGTGAGGTAATTAAATTTACTGACGACACAAAATTATTCAAAGTTGTTAAATCGCGGGAGGATTGTGAAAAATTACAAGAGGACCTTACGAGACTGGGTGTCTAAATGGCAGATGACGTTTAATGTGAGCAAGTGCAAAGTGATGCATGTGGGAAAGAGGAACCCGAACTATAGGTTCATATAATGCAAGGTTCCACCTTAGGAGTCACTGACCGAGAAAGGGATCTTGGCATCGTTGATAATTTATTGAAACCCTCTGCTCAGTGTGCTGTGGTGGCTAAGAAAGCAAATAGAATGTTAGATATTATTAGGAAAGGAATGGAAAACAAAAGTGAGGACGTTATAATACCTTTGTATCAGTCCATGGTGCGACCGCACCTCAAATATTATGTTCAATTCTGGTCGCTGCATCTCAAGAAAGATATAGTGGAATTAGAAAAGGTACAGAAAAGGGCGATGAAAATGATAAAGGGGATGGGATGACTTCCCTATGAAGAAAGGCTGAAGCATGTAGTGCTTTTCAGCTTGGAGAAAAGATGGCTGAGGGGAGATATGATAGAGATCTATAAAATAATGTGTGGAGTGGAATGGGTAGACGTGAATCGTTTGTTTATTCTTTCCCAAAATACTAGGACTAAGGGGCATGCAATGAAGCTACAAAGTAGTAAATTTAATATGAATCGGAGAAAATTTTTCTTCATTCAACATGTAATTAAACGCTGGAATTCATTGCCAGAGAATGTGGTAAAGGCAGTTAGCTTAGCGGGGTTTTAAAAAAGGTCTGGACCGCTTCCTAAAAGAAAAGTCCATAGACCATTATTAAATTGACTTGGGAAAATTCCACTGCTATTTCTGGGATAAGCAGCATAAAATGTATTAAACTTTTTCGGGATCTTGCCAGGTATTTGCGACCTGGATTGACCACTGTTGGAAACAGGATGCTGGGCTTGATGGACCTTTAGTCTGTCCCAGCGTGGCAATACTTGTGTATTTGAAAAAAGTATGTGGCCTCAATGAA
Source organism: Microcaecilia unicolor (assembly GCF_901765095.1). NCBI lineage: Eukaryota > Metazoa > Chordata > Amphibia > Gymnophiona > Siphonopidae > Microcaecilia > Microcaecilia unicolor. The sequence continues at coordinate 96,731,219 of NC_044040.1, read as the reverse complement.
GCTATTACATCACAACTGATGATATCACTGAAAGGGACAGGGTTTGAGACAGGGCTATGCAAAAAGGGGTGGAGTTATGTGAAATAGGCAGGGTTATGATGTCACATCTGGGGATGTCATCAAAGGGACGGGGAGCAGACATGGCTTGGGTAAAGAGTGAGCATGGTGTGGGCAGATCCTTAATTCTAATTGGTTGATATGCCCAGAAGTGGGCACATCTACCTGTCAAAAATATGCAAATTAGCTTTGACAAAAGCAGGTGAGGTATACTATTATTCCTTTATAGTAAGAGAATGAATCAAACGAATAGAGCATTTCCACTCCTAGCAATACATAATGACTTTCACACTTGACAAAGGGCATATGGGGGGGGGGGGGGTGGAGTAAACTGCACAGAGCAGCAGGCATGCCCTAAAAACAAATGGGAGGGGGTAACTTACATGGAGTGGCAGGTACAAGCCCAGTAGCGTACCAAGGGCAGGGCGATGGGGGTGGTCCGCCCCGGGCGCAGGCAGCAAGGGGATGCACGGAGCAGGCACTCAGCCGCTGATTCCCTGCTTCCTCTGTTACTTCCTGTTCCGGGGCAGGGGAACAGCAGCATGCCTGTTCCGCGCACCCCCTTGCTAGGAAGAAAGGTGGAGAGTGTGACGCACTTTGAGAGGGGTGTGGTGCGCTGGGGGGGGGGACACATCGGACGGGGTGCAGTGATGAACAAATTAGGTATGCCACTTTACAAACCTAGCCACCTCTCTGGGCAAATTTGAATGGCCATACTGGTCTTTAGATGTCATTTATTGTGCTATGTTGTTACTATGTGCAAATGAAAAAAATTTGTAAAGTTGAGTTTGCTCTAAAAGGGGCAATAGCAAATAGCAAGCACTATTTGTTATTTATGTTTATTTAATATTTACATCCTTTCACAATTGATATCAAAATGATTCACATTCACAATAAAATAAGGAGTACAATCATCAAAACTGTGAATAATAAACTAGACTAAAATCAAGTACAAATAACAAGTAACAACAAATTGGCCTCCTGCACAAATTTCTTAACCTAATACAGGATGGAAAATGAATCACACAGAAAAAGACAACAAGACTACAGCACACTACTGCAACTGGCGTCGCCTAATCAGTCTGATCAAGCAAAGGCCAGCTCATAGACATGGGTTTTTAAACTAATCTTAAATTTCTTATATGACTTCTCTTAGCCTAAAGGATAAAGGCAAAGAGCATCACAATGAAGGGAACTAGAAAAAATAATACAGTCCATCTAGTTGACTCAAGATGGATGCAACAGGAGCATGTAAAATAGCATTTGTGAATTTTTTAAAGATATACTAGTCAATATTCAGCATGCAGTGGTTGCCATTAGCTGAAGTACCACAAGGCTGCCACTAGAGGCAGAAACGTAGCTAGATTTTAAAGTCACAGGGAGCAAACCTTTTGTAAAATAGGTGATGGTGCAAGGCTGCAGGCCCAATTCGCATAGGTGCCATTTCATTCAAAATCTGGGGGAGCAGGCTCTCCTTACACCCCACCTAGCTACGCCTCTGACTAGACTAGAGGTCATGGAAACCATTTTGAAGGGGCAGCAGTGAATGGGTATCGTTCTTGCCCATTTCCTCCTAGACCACCAGGGATTGGGCAGGTAAGCCCTTGCTGATCCTAGGGGGCAGGTCCTGGATGTTCTAGGAAAGGAGGGAGATGTTTCAGTGGGGTGGGAGGGAGGGAGGAAGAATTGGCATATGTCAGACTGGGACCCAGAAACTATGTGAGTGCTGGCCGATATTCAGTGCCAGTAACCACATAGCTAGCAACCAAAGTTAGAATTACATAGCTAACAACCAAAGTTAGAATTACTATTTATGTGGTCCTATTTGATTGCTTAGCTATGTAGGCACTGGCACTGAATATTGCCATTACCCACATGGCTGCCAGCTCCTCCCTGATTCTGCCCTCAGAACACTCCTTTCTAGACAGTCAGAGCCGATATTCAGTGCACTGAGCTTGATTTAAGTGGGCAGAAGCTCGACCGCATAGTAGTTGGGTTAATTAATTAGTTACACTTGTATCCCACATTTTCCCACCTATTTGCAGGCTCAATGTGGCTCACATAGCACTGTAAAGGCGTTTGCCAAGTCTGGTAGAGGAACAAATACAATGTGATGTTAGGGTCGAATAAGGTAGGTATGTTTTAGGCACATTAGGGGTCGAAGATAGGGAAGGGCTAGCTAGAAGGGGTGCTGGTATATCTAGGGTAAAATAATAAGCTGTTTGTCCAGTTAACAATTCACAGCCAACTGCTCAAAAAATCAGGGCTGGTTTTAACAATGAGGCAGCCTAGGGAGCTGCCTAGAGTGGCATCTTCGAAGGGGCAGCAAAGAGCTGCTACAGTCAAGGCTGAATCCTAGGTCATGACCTCTACATAAACTTGATCTTTTAGCTGCAGGGAGGGTGAGCACTTTTCAAATGCCTTTTAGAAATTGGCCTTATGTATTTATCTCTGGAAGAAAAGTTTAATATTAGAAGTATGATTTCCAATTATGTGCTTTTACAGGATTGTTCTGTAGCCTGCCGCATCGAGCCTGCCATGAGTGGGAAAGCACGGGGTACAAATGTAACAAAAATAAATAAATAAAGCAGTGGGTTTTAAACCTGGTTTATGAACGGGGAAGATGGTACAAATCCTGTTTCTCCCACACTCTTTGTGATCCTGCAGAAGTCATTTCACTCTCCATTACCTCTAACACAACTAGAGTGTAAGCCAATTTGGACAGAAAAATAATAATTATGTTAAAAATTAAACATATTTTGCACAATGTACATATTTTTACCACCTTTTAAAGCAACTTATAGCTTAGGGTAACTTGATTTATAGTAATACATATTTGTTATCAAAACACAACTAATCATTTTTAGGTTTTCCTCTGTCATATCCAACTCTATTTTTTTAAATTTTATGCAGGAACAGTTTATTTTGAAATGCTGCCTTTAAATGATTGTTTTTTTTAATTTCAATAATTTTTATTAAAATAACTCAGCTCACATGATATAATATGAGTCTATTTTTAAATGCATGTTTCTTTTTCTTCTTCAGAATATTTAAAATCTTCATTGCCTTTAAAGTCAGCTTTTCTATTTGTTGCCTTTTCTTCTTGCGCTGCATCTTCCATTGCTTTTGAATCTTCTTGAAACCTTTTTTTTGCCATAATGATATACAGAACATGTAAGATATAAGAAGGTACTCGTATGCCTGTAATTAGCCCAAAGAAGGTGTTCCTAAAAAAGAACATTTTATATTCTGTTACAATGTTATAGAAAGTAATATAATCTAAGAACACAGTACCAAGACACCGTCTATCTGTAGCATATTGTTTAAAGGAAAGTAGGCACCTACTTTCCTTAACAGAAAACTAGCATAGCAGAGCTAATACGCAAGTATAATTTAGGTGTGAACACTGGCCATAGGGACCAGGTACATAAGACATAAAACCACCACCTGCCGAGCTCCTGCTCTGCTCCTGCTCCCATGCTCCACCCCATCCCCAATAAATAACTGCAACGAGAGCAGCAGTCCAGGATTCAGCACTTGCAGACTACATTGATCTCTGGGGGGAGGGGGGGAAGTACTAGACTTTGCACTCTTCAGCACCATTAAGCCACAGGGAGGTAGGGAGGGAGGCACTACTTCCATATGTTTCTGCCAGTGCCGCTGGCTACTGCAGGCATTTGACAGTAGCAGCATTGGCAGTCCTGGAAGAGGTGGAGAGCAAAGGTGGAGCCTGGTACTGGTCCGTGGTCAACAGAAAGCCAGCACTAAATTAAATTAGCTGGTTTTCTATCTTGCAAGCACCTGACTTTTCTTTCTAAAACCAGCCAGGCCTAGGCACCTCTCTTCTCTCCCTCCCCCCCCCCCCCCAATCGAGAATCTCTCCCTCTTTTCCCCGCTCTCCAATGGTCCAACATTTTTCACTACTTCCCGCATTCTCACAGGGCCAGTATCTCTCCTATTTCCTCAAGTCCTGCATCTATCCCCCTCTCTTCCGTCCTTTATTTCAGTCCAGCATTTCTCTCTCCTACTCTTCTCCCTCCCCCCCCCCCAATAGTCTATCATCTCCCCTCTCTCCCCCAAACCCCCTCCCCCACTCCATGGATGCAGCATTTTCCCCTCTTCTTCCCTCCCCACAAAATCCTTCAAACCTGCCTTTATTATCAGTGGTCACTGGCAGCAACAGCAGCAGCGATGACACTCGCTGCTTGCTGCCAGCCCTGAGGCCTTCCCAATATTCCACCGTTATGGCAGAGGGAGGCTGTGGACCCGTCTAGAGGCAGCATGTGTTAATCACTGACCACTAGCAAAAAAAGCAGGTTTGAAGGACCATGTAGGTTGGGAGAAAGAGAGATACACTGGACGCATGGGCAGAGAGGAAGAGAAAGAAAGAAAGAAAGAAAGAAAGAAAGAAAGAAAGAAAGAAAGAAAGAAAGAAAGAGAAACAAACAAACAAACAGAGAGATGCTGCTGCTGCAAACTTTGCCAAAAAGAGGGTGTCATGGCAGGGCTGGGGATTCACAGAATCCCTTGAAGTCTCTGATCATGCATCACTGGAGCAAGCCTTTATAAGACTACCACCTAAGGGGGTAATTTTAAAAGGAACTTTTGCACATAAAGCAATGATATATGCATAGAAATAGCCTCTTCTAAAATTGCTTACAGTATATGTTCTTAAAGTTTGCCCAACCTTGTCTAAAGCATTCATGGAGTGGTTTGCAATTAAAAAGCATAAGCACATACAATTATAGAGCAGATTTGCATGTAGAAGGCTTCTTAAAAAATTATACTCTGAATAAAAGTAATTTCATTACCCCTAAAGTGTGTATGATGCATTCAGATAGAAGCTTACAAAATTAGGGCCCTGTTTACTAAGGTGTGCTAGTGTTTTTAGCTCGCGTTAAAATTAGTGTGCGCTAACTGCTAGAGATACCCATATATTCCTATGGGTGTCTCTAGTGTTATCATGCGCTAAAAATGCTAGCAAGCCTATAGTGCGGCTTAGTAAACAGGGCCTTTAGCTTGGGGTATACATTCATAAGAGTAGGTGACATATGCGTAGGCATTCCTGGAAGCAGAGAATAGGCAGAGCAGGGGTTAACACTTATGCATATGCTTTATAAAATACATCTTGCCTGTTTTGGAGCAGGTGCAACTTGGTTCAAGAGGTTTCAGGTAGGCTATTTTATAAAGGCTGGAGGTTTCTCTCATGGGCTCCAGCCATGTCTAAAACCAGCTCTGGCAGATGTACATTCCAAAAACTGATCAATAAAATATAAAATTAAAAAATCCTTTTTCTACCTTTGTTGTCTGGTCATTTTATTTTTCTAATCGTGTTGGTCCTGGTCTCTGGTTTCTTTTTTCCTGTCTTCTCTTAACTCTTTTGCCAGGGTCTCTTTGTCCATTTGGCATTTCTTTCTCTCCATGTCCACCATCTATCTTCCCTCTGTATCGCTACCCACCCTGTCCACTATATCCTCTGTGTCCCTGCTCCTATCCACCCATCGTATTGAGCATCCCCTTCTTGGTATCTGTATTCTTGCCCAGTCCAGTATCATCCTTATGCGTTCCCATCCCCCTCACATGTCTATCATCATCCCTCTGTGTCCCTATCCCCCTCTCCCCACCTGTCTGGCATCAACCCTCTGTATCCCTATACCCTCACCTGTCCAGCATCTCTCTCTTGCTCTTTCCTTCCTCCTGTCCTCCTCCCTAGCAATTCAGCAAATGTCCCTCTCCCCATCCCCCCACCTACCTTTGGGTTCAATATCTCTTCCCCTTTCTCTTTCTCCCGCAGGTCCTAGTATCATTTCCTTCCCTTCCCCTGCTCTAGTTCCAACATCTCTTCCTCTTCTCTTGCAGGTCCCACATCACGTAACTCTCTCCCGTCTCCCCCTTTGTGGTATGATATCTCTCATTCACTTCCCTCCTTCTCTGGTTCAGCATCTCTTTCCCACATCCCTTCTCCTCCACCCAGTTTGGCATCTGTCACTCGCTCTTCCACATCCCCCCCCCCCCCCCCAGGTTCCCCAAATTTGTCTTTGATCCTCACCTGCACCAGCAGCAGCTGCAGTGCTGAAAACAGGCTGCCTGTGTGGATGATCTGTGGGGCCTTCTCTGCCAGTCCTGCCCCTCCAGAAACAGAAGTAGAATAAGAGGAGAAGAATCCTGTGTGAGCCCTGTATTGGAGCCCATTACAAAACTTAGCTTCCTCCTGAAGAAGCTGTTTTGGTGAACACAGTTCTGTGTAGAAGGAGCTTTGAGGAAGTTCTAAGTTTATCACTTTTTGGCACACATTATTTTTATTGTGGCTTGGCAACATCTGCTCCACCAGTGAATTCTTACCCTTCTGTACATTGGAGATAAGTATATTTTCACATTATTATAAGTATTTTTCAATGTGCAGTTCATTGGATACTATTATAGACTTTGGTTGGTGAACAAGTGGTGCAGTGACGGTATCACAAGTTGCCTGTGCTTATTGTTGATTATAGGTACTTGTTTACTGAGTACACATTTCACTATGGGGGCCTTTCACCAGGCTGCGCTAAAAAATGGCTGTCGCTGGTGTTAGCATATGAGTTTTCTGTGCACTGTGGCCACTTTTAGCTTGGCGGTAAAATGGCTGCTGTGCCATATGGTTGTAATGGCCATGCGCTAATTTCCCCATTAGCATGTGACAATTACTGCTCCCACACTACTCCCATGCTAATCGGGTAGCGCGCGGTAATGTGCAGGCATGCCTACTCTCTGCCCATGGTCATGCCTCCCACGCTGGAAAATAAAAAATATTTTCCAGTGTGGGATTAGCGTGTGCTGAGTGGGAAACTACCATGGGATGCCTCAGCATGTCCTGCGGTAGTGCCCTTTTAGAGAATGGTAGGCCCACATTAGGCCTACTATGCCTTAGTAAAAAGGCCCCTTTATTTTTTTATTTTTTAAAATTCTTATAATTTTACAAACAATATCACAAGAATAATCTTGTTACAGCAACACAGAGTATATATTAAGGTATAACCAATAATTGGAGAAATTAAGGAAAAAAATACCATCTCTTTCTTAAACCACAATAAGTAGGAGCAGAGAAATAATTTAAAGGAATACACAATGAAAAAATAATGAAAAATGAAAGGCTATTAATACATAAAGTACCTTCATATCCTAAATTACTGCATACCACATCAAGCTGGAGCAAAGATAACTTTTTAACATCAAAATATTTATTTATTTGTTTGTTTATTGCATTTGTATCCCACATTTTCCCACCTATTTGCAGGCTCAATGTGGCTTACATTATGCTGTGATGGCAATTGCCATTTCCAGATTGAGAAATACAAAGTGGTATTGCATTAATGTTCATAAATTTCAACTGCTCAGGTGTAAAAAAGGCCCTTTATTTTTTTTGTGTGTTATTTTTTTGTTTATTATTACTTCATCTGATCATATTTTTCTATTCTATTCCAGGTCTTGTATTCCGTTTTTATCCCTATGAATGCAAAGCACTTCACAACAAAAGAGACCTCTTCAAAGAGGGAGTTACAATACATTGGTTACATCAAAGCAATCAGAATTATCAGACATTTTGGTTTTCAAAAAAATGTGTTTTAGTGCTTTCCAAAAATGTAAACTAAATGGAATTTGATGAATTTGAGAAGGAAGACCATTCTAAATTTTTGTACTCTGATATCAAAAATGTTCCCTGCTCTCTCCACTTTTGTTTAATATATACTTAAGTTCATGTAGTACTATTTTTTTTTTTGGATATTGGAATCACGGTTCTATCCTATGCCGATGATGTTTTTTTGACTGTGCCCTGTTCTGGAGAAATTTGAAGACAATAACTTCTTTAAAACATTACATTTCATCTATAGATAAATGGACGTCTGATAATTATTTAAAGTTTTAAATAAGCAAAAGACAAAAATCTTAGGGTTTAGGGATTCTGATATGATCTTATGCAGATAATTAGTCCTAACTACAGGTGAGAAGCTAACAATAGATGATCAGTCTAAAGTATTAGGGATTGTCTTAGATTCAAATTTGACTTTTGCCAAACCAAATCAATGCAAATAGTAAGAAATTATTTTAAGCTCATCTTAGAGCAATTAGATCTTCTCTTCAGTCACATAATTTTAGGATTTTACTACAAGCAATTTTACTTCCACAGTTGGATTACTGTAACTCTCTGTATGGTGGTATCTTGGTCAAATTGCAGAAGTGGCTACAGCTGTTACAAAATACAGCTACTAGATTGATATTTGGCAGTGGTCGTTTTGATTCTGTGACTCATTTTATGAAAACTCTTTAGTGCCTACCTATTCGACAGTATGTTAGATTTAAATAGCCTGTTTAGTCTTTAAATCGCATCATGGCTTGAATTCTGAGGATGCAGTGGACTTATTGACACTTCCTTCTTCTGGATGTAGTATGTGGTTTTCTTGCACTTTAAAAATAAGGTACCCTATTCTTGAAAATATTCGTTTAAGGTCTATTAGAGCTCATTCCCATTTCAAACTGCTAAAATTTGGAATGAGCTCCCTCAGGACGGGAAATTGGAATTCTAACATCCTTTCAGAAAGCTCTGAAGACATTCTTGTTTGAACTATGATTTATAGGCAATATGTTGAGATGTTCAGGATTATTTAATGGGTTATCGGTTATTGTAAGGTTAAATATATACTTTTGATGTATACTTCTCTCAGGTAGGCTGCTTCTTTTGTTAACTGCTACAAATCCTTTGGGAGAGTTGGCAATATATAAAACACGCACAGAATAGAATAGATAAGATTGTTCCCAAATTGACTTTAACCGTATATTTCTTAAGGAAGGAAAATCTAATTTTAAACTATGTATTCTTGAATTTGTTTTTTTGACCGGAAATGTTATCAGCTGCAGTGTATTTTCAGAATTTTGACCCTAATATCATGCTATTTTAAAATATATTCGAGAATCAATCTTAAGCCAATGTAAACTATTCAAAAGGAGTTGCTCTTTGAAACCTTCCAAAAGAAAAAAAATAGGGTGTCAAGTACAAAAGGATCTTCGCCTTGTCCTTCCGCAACTGGAATCCCAAACACTGGAATGCTGTACCTCGCCACCTTAAAACTCAAGTGGACCATGCCCTCTTCAAGTTGTTAAAGACATACTTCTTTGCTATGACTTACTCCCCAACTTACACCGTTGATTGATGCATCCCTTGTCCCTTACCCTGCCTAGCTCACGCTGTTAGATTCCCCTCCCCTGTTTGCTTCTTGTACACTTTCCTAAGCTTTTCACTTTGTAATTTTTATTTAATTCTCTGTAAGCCACATTGCGCCTGCATGAGTGGGTAAATGTGGGGTATATGTAACCCATATAAATAAATAAATAAATATCTGCAGCTTCCAGTATTGGGAGGAGTGGCCTTGTGGTTAGAGCACCAGCCTTGACCTTTCAAGGTGGCTGGTTCGAATCCCACTACTGATCCTTGTGATGTTGGGCAAGTCACTTAACTCCTCATTGCCTCAAGTACCACTAAAAAAGGTGTGAACAAAATCCATATAAATTATAACAAGTATATACATAAGTATTGCCACACTGGGACAGACCAAAGGTCCATCAAGCCCAGCATCCTGTTTCCAACAGTGGCCAATCCAGGTCACAAATACCTGGCAAGATCCCCAAAAAGTTCAATACATTTTATGCTGCTTTCCCAGAAATAAGCAGTGGATTTTCCCCAAGTCAATTTAATAATGGTCTATGGACTTTTCATTTGGGAAGCCATCCAGACCTTTTTTAAACCCCGCTAAGCTAACCACCTTTACCACATTCTCTGGCAACGAATTCCAGAGTTTAATTACACATTGAGTGAAGAAACATTTTCTCTGATTCATTTTAAATTTACTACTTTGTAGCTTCATCGCATGCCCCCTAGTCCTAGTATTTTTGGAAAGAGTAAACAAATGATTCACATCTACCCGTTCAACTCCACTCATTATTTTATAGACCTCTATCATATCTCCCCTCAGCCATCTTTTCTCCAAGCTGAAGAGCCCTAGATACTTCAGCATTTCCTCATAGGGAAGTCATCCCACCCCCTTTATCATTTTCATCGCCCTTCGCTATACCTTTTCTAATTCCACTACATCTTTCTTGAGATGCAAAAACCAGAATTGAACACAATATTCGAGGTGCAGTCGCACCATGGACCGATACAAAGGCATTATAATGTCCTCACTTTTCTTTTCCATTCCTTTCCTAATAATATCTAACATTCTATTTGCTTTCTTAGCCGCCGCAGCACACTGAACAGAGGGTTTTAATGAATCATCAAAGACACCGAGATCCCTTTCTTGGTCGGTGACTCCTAACATGGAACCTTGCATTATTATGTAGCTATAGTTCGGGTTCCTCTTTCCCACATGCATCACTTCGCACTTGTTCACTGGGCATCATCTGCCATTTAGACGCTGAAGAAATATGTTAGCCTTGCTAGCCCTTGCTCTCAGTAAAATACAGGCCAATGGTTCATAATAAGAGCTAGGCTTCTTAAAATCAAAATCATCTCTGATACAAAAGAGAGCTGGCTTGTAAAAATCAGAGATCACCGTTGACACAGTTACATTTCACTGTAGCAAGTGCTGAGCTGGCAAGGGAGGGGGGCATTTGCTCTGGGACTGGCACCTGCAAGACGTCATGAGCAAGAGTTGCTATGGTTATGTAGAGATAGTACTGGGTCAGCTGCACCCCGGGTGAGAACATCCAAAGGGGGGGGCTAGGGAAAGGTTTTGGGAATATGCAAAGTCATCTCACAAGATGCACTCTGGGCATATCTTGTTTATACTTAGAGCTTGATAACATGTGAAGTCATTTTGATCAAACTGATAAGGGCCAATGGAGTCAGAATTGTATATAAGGACCAGTCTGAAGGGTATTAGATCAGACAAGAGAAGGAAGGCTACCAGAGAAGGTTGGAGAGAGAGACGTGTGTGAACTGCTGTACCATCATATGAATACCTGCTTGCCTGTACCATCTTTGGGTGAGATGACAATGCTAATAAACTATATTACTCAATCTACTGAATACTGGGCTCCTTTCTAATTGGGGAGGTTGCTACTGCCTGACGGTGTAAGCCTGTCATGAGCAGATTCAAGGTTGGGGTAATTAAGTATCTAGAGGGGATTTGCAGTTCTTTCTAGGATAGTACAGAGAGCCCATGGTTTCCGCTGCCCAAGGGTAAGGCAGATCTAATCATTACATTTTGGTAGCAGAGGATGGTTTTTCTCGCTCTGAGATTAGGATCTGCCTCCCTAAATTTAATTGACAGTTAAGCACCTTTAATTAACATTGGGCTCCGGACTGTAAATTCCTTTAAGATATTTTTCTTAAACTTTCACCTGGGCCACAGAGCTGTACTTTCAATTAAAGCATTTTCCTTTCACTGTTAAGCATTTTCCTTTTACTGTTAAGCATTTTCCTTTTACTGTTAGTATTATCCCTAACGAGCTCTGTAACTACAGTGCTCAAGGTCTTCCCTCAGGGATGCCTGCCAAATTTGGCTTCCTTATCAATTCAGCTGCAGAGCACGGCTGCAATTCCAGTGGTAAAAGCAAAATTTTCTTTCCGGCTTTCTTCTTCATGTCCCATGCTGAAGTGGTAAAAGTCAAACAGTCATTTACACGTGTATTCTTTTTAACCTTTTGCTGCCTATCTTCTGTCAACTGTTTTGCTCATATTTCTATCTGTCTAACCCTCTCCACTATATTTCTCCACCTTTAAACTCCAGACCCATCTCTCAGTGCTGGTCCAACTGTTTTATCAGCATATTCTCAACGGTCGGACTAATGCCAGTAACCTGAGTTACTTAACGCCGATGAGATATATGTTTCCCTATCTCTAGATTTTCAGTCTGCCTCCTTCGGCAGCACTTTCTGATACACAAACAGCCTCCCCCCTGGCTGCTTCCCCCATTACTACCTTCAGCTGGGCCATGCAGTACTTTTAGCCAGTTTCCAATTACTAGAGACTGACCCCCACCCTTTGTACAGGTTCCGGACTTACTACAGTCTGTGTTGGCCGCTGCTCTTTCCCCAACAATAATAAAGGGAGTATGAAGTGTCTTTCCAACCTCTACCAAGGTGCCTTTTAGGGTTCTAGGCATTGTACAGGAAGGTCTTTAAAGCTGGCCACTGAACGGCACACTTCCAGGCTTTTTGTTTCTGGGAAGGCTGCCAACACTAGATTATTTACCGGGTCAGCCCTGCTTCTTCTATACAAAGACACTTGCTGAAACAGAATAGACACGCTGATTTTAAAACTACTTTTTGCTGAGTTTTCTGCTCTGCCCTATGGGAGTTGCACCTGCACAGAAAAACATTGGGGGAAAACCCATGTTTGTTTAAACTTCAGCCTAACATTTACTCTTTGAATTAAAGCACTACCTTTTTCTGCATTAAAAATTGTATTTTTAATTAGACAGTGTCCCATCAAGAAAAAACAAATAGAGGGGTGTTGCGAGCCACCTTCTCTTTGTATACCTACTGTCCCAGCCCTTTGTGAATATATAGAATTCATTGTCTAGGTGCATCTATATGGGGTACTCTCCAAATTGTCCCCCAGATTACTTTTTTTTATTGTGAATGCCAACAAGTGGTTTTTGGGTTTGCCCTCATTTAGGTACTATAATTTTAGCTGACAATTACGTTTTTTTTAGAGGTTTTGCAGTGATCAACCTGCAAGGGTTTTTTTGTTGTTGTCCTGTGTAAAGATTTTTGTTGTTGTTGTCCAGTGTAAAGATTCACTGAGGGTCCGGTCTAGAGTGACCGAGAGTTTGTCTGGTCTAGAGTGACTGGCGGTGTTAAGATTTGCCAAGGGTTTAGTCCGGTCTAGAGTGCCGAGGGTCCGGTTCAAGGAGAACCGCAGTTTTTTTATGATACAGGTATTCTTTAGCGACTGCGTCTTTAGTGTCCTGTAATAGTTCCTGCTGCGAGAGGTTATAATTGATGGACGCATCAATTAATAACTCAGGTTTGGACCACGTGGTCTGCTAAGTACCGTGACTCATACATATACATATTGAAGTTTTTGTTTGAGTACATATTGAAGTTTTTTTGTTTTTGTCCGGTTCAGCTAAAATTGTACCTTTATGAAATTGTCCTAGGCAATCTTTTCTTTTTACTTAGACTTATTCACAGGTTTCCTTCCCTTTTGTGAAGTATCCCTGCACACTGGAAGGTTCTGAAGACAGGTAAGTATATAATTCACTTTAATTAATTTTTAATGCAGATTTACGTTGTTAGACTCCTTTCACACTGTAATAAAAGTTAAGCACATAATTACACAACACCATTAGTGCCACTTTTACTGCCATATACTTTTCTTACCATGGCCACGCCTCTAGAGAATGTTCTACAGTTCTTCCCTTTTGATAAATACCTTAATGCGATACTCATCCTTATTGGGGTGCAGAAAGGTAATCCCCAATCTCTGCACCCTTCCCAAAGCCCGGCACATCCACCTTTGGATGCAGCCGCCCTCTAGCTCCAACTCCATGTGAGGGGGCTCTGCCATCATATGAGTCAGGGTTCTCCAATGAACTTCTAACCCAGCCCTCTAAACCAGTGAATTCCCAGTTATTCCCCATCCTTTCGGGCAATGCTTGTCCAGGTCAGTCACCAATTGACGCAGTCACAAATAGACCAGGCTCCTTGTGTCTTGCGACATCCAGAAATTGCCTGCCCAAATCGCCGCACACATATTAGGTGCTGGAGATGCCATCGGCTAGGTCATTTTGCTGCAGAATGTCGCTGAAATCCACATACCTTTCATAGGTATGCCCAGCGTGCTAATCCTCCTATCCAGCAATTGTTCCCTGACCCATGCCGTTCTCTGTAACTAGGCATGGCCTGTACCAGAGCAGATTATAAGCACCCTGTGGTCACTCTGCTCAACTATAATTTTGTGGAGAAAAGTTTGAATGCGGTAATGTATCTGGTATCCTCTGTGCTCTATTTATTCTGATGTTTATGTGAGGCCTTCTATTCTACCTAAAGCTTTTTGAGTTATAATGATTTTTGTCTGTCTACACAACAAACAGTGTTATGCCCATATCATATCTATATCTTTTTTTGTTTGTTTTGTTTGTTTCTATTTCTCTGTATATGCTCTCAAACAGATCACATTTATTTACACACAACAATAGTTGGAGTCATTACACAAACTGCTTATTTCTTTTTCATATAAATAAATACCCTACCTGGATCAGTTATTTCACTGGATGGGGTATCCCTTAGAATTTACCCAATACTGTATTTCCCTAATTCTCTAAATTTTTCTGTTCAAAATGCTTTTCTGTTTCTCAGGCAGTAAATAAGAATTACTGGCAACACATTTGAATAAAACAAAAGAAAGTTTTTCTATCTAATGTTATTCAAGATCAGTATATCATCTGCTGCATACTTGCTGGTCACTCACTTGCCCATTGTGCAAGGGCCAAGCCTATACTGATTTTACAGATATGCAGATACCTATCAAAGTTAAGAGGTACCTGCTTGTCTGCGTGGATGCTTTCTAATCAAATTTAAAACAAAAAAAATGAATAGAAGCTTATCCTTGCATCAGAGAAAGTGCCATGACCATGACTTTCTCTCTGTCAAGAGATTATTCCCATATTTGGAAATCCCTGCAAAATTACTACAGACAATGGTTTTAATCTTTAATGGGTTCCTCAATTCTTTCATTCCTGTACTGAGTATTTCATACCACATATTTTGTATTTACAAACCTGCTAGCAATGGCCTAGTTGAGCACTACAATGCACTTTTACAAACTAAATTAATACAACTTATGGTAAATTGAATTAACCATTGGCTCAATGCTCTGCCGCTTGCCTTGTTAGCTCTTCAAGCCACCCCATCTGCCTTCTTAAAGCCAACCCTGATAACCACTTGCCTGCCAATATTAGGATTTGTTACCCAATATCATTACTTTTCAGTCTTCGATTTCACAGGCAATCTCAGTCAGAAGAGGGGAGGGTAATGATAGCCCTTCCCCTGCCACCGGTCATCCAAAGCTCTCAAAGTTGGAGATTTGGTTCACCGGAAGTTCTACATCCTTATTTACGTAGGACCCTTCCAAATTAGTCAAGTTACGAGACCACACTTCCTGAGTCCACCTAAATGACATCCGCATCTACAAGGCTCCTGATTCAGTCCCTTTCAAGCCATCCCCACCAGCTCAGCAGTTACCACTGGTTCTGCAGCCTCCTCCACCACTTCAGGTTGATGGACTAAAAGAACATTTTCCAAGATTTCTCACTCCCATGACCAACCATCTGACAACTGCAGACATTACCACCATACCTGAACAGAACATTGCCCATCAAAGTGAGCCCGCTACTGCACTTGCCATCTTTCCAGTGGAACCGGGTGATGCAAGTCCAACTACCCACAAGAGGACACTTTACTCTGTACTAAAAAAAAACTGTATTGGGACTTGTTGTACCTATATTATTTGTGACTAATCTACTATACATTTGAAAAGACTCACAGGTTTCTTCAGTGTACATAGTAATAATCACAGCAATCCACCCTAGGTACCCCAACAGTAGACTTACCCTGTTTTAATTGAAACCCTATATCTAATCATTACTTGCCCTTTTTAATTCTATTATTCCTGACAATATGAATCATCATTTGTTTTGTTTTATTCATTACACCTGCCTGGCTATTAAATGTCCGGTGCTCACTTTAATGAGCCTCTGAACGGTGCCTGTCCCACCCACCCCCTAAGTTGGGACCCTGGAATGGATGATGATCCTGACTGGGGCCCTTTAACCAGATTCGATATTTTGTGTTATCCTTTATTTGATGCATGGGCTACTGGATCTAATAGGTCCATGTTGGATAACTTTGAAATTTTCCAGGGATGTGGACAAATTAAAATTGAACAGACCACACATCCAATAATCAGACCCTCTAACAGAGAACCTGTATATTTTTGGTATGTCACTTACAGCATTGGTCAAAGTGGGTGGCATCCTTGGTTCTTTGTCCGGAAAATTGGAAATAGATATGTTGAAATTTATAAACTTTACTCTGCATACGGATTGACAGGTGCCGTACCTCTATTATCACTATAAATGCTATAGGAGTGTCAAGAGGAGTACTTGATCAATTTAAAGCCAGAAATCATTGTTATACTTACATTCCCAATAATACTGACACTGATGATTCTGTTATAAAGGCATTACAAGACCTTTTTTTCTTAGCCTACAAAATTAGTTACTAAATCAGGTGTTGATACTGTTATCTGGTGCATTATTCCCTATTTTCAGAGGTTTGTCTTAAGCCTCCTTGTTACTACTCTCAGTACAAGACAAATTACATTTCCATCATAAATTTTGTGTAGGACCACTGCTATTTATTTTAGCTATTAATGCCTGTAACGCAAGTGTACCTCTTTTATTAAGAAAGATATTTATTCTGCTTATGCTGTATAATTGAACTATCATATGCTTCTTTCTAGTTTGTTACATTTTGCCAATTTGTATAGACAGGTTTAGATTGTTTTCTCTCCATTTTTAAACTGTTGTACCTTTCATCACTGGATCTCAAATAGTAACTAAGCAGACTGTTTTCTACTGTTGATGATTTCTTAATCATCAAGAGAGAAATGAATTAATTTGCTTTATTTTCTGTACAAAGGAAGGAGAAGATTATATTCCTATGTATTTTCCAAAAAACACTATAACTCAATAGTGCCTTCATATATGATCTAGATCTATTACACCCAGAAGTAAGATAATGGCAAAACTATTATCTTGCTCACAATTATAGAACTACTGCAGGTTAAGCAGCAGGCCCTTTATATATAACGTATGCCTATGACACCCATAGCTTAGCCTTTGCAATACTTGTAATTATCATGCTCATGAGTTTGCAGTAGTTATTCATTATTTGGCCACTATTAATCCTTTTTAAATGATACAATGAAATATTTCTGCTCTGTTAATACCAGTTTCAGCTATATTTATGCAATCAAAGCTGATCATTAGTCAAACTTTGATTGAAATGTTTCTTTCCCCCGCCTCCCAACATCAGCTTTGTAATCATGATATATTAATTAATTGCAATCATATGCACTCAACCTTATTGATTCCATTGTATGGTACCTAGACTTAATTGACTTCTCATGTTTCCAAGTCTAGCTCCGTCCTAGAGGGGTAGGTCTAGGATAGTTAGGCCCCTTGGTTATGATAAAAGGGGAAACCTAATGCTGCATTTCATCCAGCATATAATTATGTATCCACATGCTGACTCTTGCTATGGCCTTGTCTCACTATGACAGAGCACCCCTGTCGCCTCATCCCTATGCATCCCCCCACAGGACTCCAAGATCCTTCTGGAAAAGATGGCCACGCACACCCACTTATAGTCATGTGTGCCGACCCCCCCCCCCCCCCCCCCCCGGGCAGGAATGAGGACGGGGAAAGAATGTTGGCAAGACAATTGACTGGTTCAGATGGAACTCCGACACCACCTTCGGCAAGAACTTAGGGTGAGTGCGGAGGACTACTCTATTATGATGAAATTTGGTATAAGGAGCATGAGCTACTAGGGCTTGAAGCTCACTGACTCTACGAGCTGAAGTTACTGCCACCAAGAAAATGACCTTCCAGGTCAAGTACTTCAGATGGCATGAATTCAGTGGCTCAAAAGGAGGTTTCATCAGCTGGGTGAAAACGACATTGAGATCCCATGACACTGTAGGAGGTTTGATGGGGGGCTTTGACAAAAGCAAACCTCTCATGAAGCGAACAACTAAAGGCTGTCCCGAGATCGGCTTACCTTCCACACGGTAATGGTATGTACTGATTGCGCTAAGGTGAACCCTTACAGAGTTGGTCTTTGGACCAGACTCAGACAAGTGCAGAAGGTAGTCAAGCAGGGTCTGTGTAGGACAGGAGCGAGGATCTAAGGCCTTCCTGTCACACCAGACGGCAAACCTCCTCCATAAAAAGAAGTAACTCCTCTTAGTGGAATCTTTCCTGGAAGCAAGCAAGACACGGGAGACACCCTCCGACAGACCCAAAGAGGCAAAGTCTACGCTCTCAACATCCAGGCCGTGAGAGCCAGAGACCGGAGGTTGGGATGCAGAAGCGCCCCTTCATTCTGGGTGATGAGGGTCGGAAAACACTCCAATCTCCACGGTTCTTCGGAGGACAACTCCAGAAGAAGAGGGAACCAGATCTGATGCGGCCAAAAAGGAGCAATCAGAATCATGGTGCCTCGGTCTTGCTTGAGTTTCAACAAAGTCTTCCCCACCAGAGGTATGGGAGGATAAGCATACAGCAGGCCTTCCCCCCAATCCAGGAGGAAGGCATCCAATGCCAGTCGGCCGTGGGCCTGAAGTCTGGAACAGAACTGAGGGACCTTGTGGTTGTCTCGAGATGCGAAGAGTTCTACCAAGGGGGTGCCCCACACCTGGAAGATCCGGCACACTACTCTGGAGTTGAGCGACCACTCGTGAGGTTGCATAATCCTGCTCAACCTGTCGGCCAGACTGTTGTTTACGCCTGCAAGATATGTGGCTTGGCGAAACATGCCATGACGGAGAGCCCACAGCCACATGCTGACGGCCTCCTGACACAGAGGGCGAGATCCGGTGCCCCCCTGCTTGTTGATGTAATACATGGCAACCTGGTTGTCTGTCTGAATTTGGATAATTTGGTGGGACAGCCGATCTCTGAAAGCCTTCAGAGCGTTCCAGACCGCTCGTAACTCCAGGAGATTGATCTGTAGACCTTGTTCCTGGAGGGACCAGCTTCCCTGGGTGTGAAGTCCATCGACATGGGCTCCCCACCCCAGGAGAGACGCATCCGTAGTCAGCACTTTTTGTGGCTGAGGAATTTGGAAAGGACGTCCCAGAGTCAAATTGGACCAAATCATCCACCAATACAGGGATTTGAGAAAACTCGTGGACAGGTGGATCACGTCTTCTAGATCCCCAGCAGCTTGAAACCACTGGGAAGCTAGGGTCCATTGAGCAGATCGAATGTGAAGACGAGCCATGGGAGTCACATGAACTGTGGAGGCCATGTGTCCAAGCAATCTCAACATCTGCCGAGCTGTGATCTGCTGGGACGCTTGTACCCGGGAGACGAGGGACAACAGATTGTTGGCCCTTGTCTCTGGAAGATAGGCACGAGCCGTCCGAGAATCCAGCAGAGCTCCTATGAATTCGAGTCTCTGTACTGGGAGAAGATGGGACTTTGGATAATTTATCACAAACCCCAGTAGCTCCAGGAGTCGAATAGTCATCTGTATGGACTGTAGAGCTCCTGCCTCGGATGTGTTCTTCACCAGCCAATCGTCGAGATAAGGGAACACATGCACTTCCAGCCTGCGAAGCGCTGCTGCTACTACAGCCAGGCACTTCGTGAACACCCTGGGCGCAGAGGTGAGCCCAAAGGGTAGCACACAGTACTGGAAGTGACGTGTGCCCAGCTGAAATCGCAGATACTGCCTGTGAGCTGGCAATATCGGGATGTGTGTGTAAGTGTCCTTCAAGTCCAGAGAGCATAGCCAATCGTTTTCTTGAATCATGGGAAGAAGGGTACCCAGGGAAAGCATCCTGAACTTTTCCTTGACCAGATATTTGTTCAGGGCCCTTAGGTTTAGGATGGGACGCATCCCCCCCTGTTTTCTTTTCCATAAGGAAGTACCTGGAATAGAATCCCAGCCCTTCTTGCCTGGATGGCACGGACTCGACCGCATTGGCGCTGAGAAGGGCGGAGAGTTCCTCTGCAAGTACTTGCTTGTGCTGGAAGCTGTAAGACTGAGCTCCCGGTGGGCAATTTGGAGGCTTCGAGGCCAAATTGAGGGTGTATCCTTGCCGGACTATTTGCAGAACCCAACGGTCAGAGGTTATAAGAGGCCTCCTTTGATGAAAAACATTCAACCTCCCCCCAACCGGTAGATTGCCCGGCACGGATACGTTGATGTCGGCTATGCTCTGCTGGAGCCAGTCAAAAGCTCGTCCCCTGCTTTTGCTGGGGAGCCGTAGGGCCTTGCTGAGGCACACGCTGCTGACGAGAGCGAGCGCGCTGGGGCTTAGCCTGGGCCGCAGGCTGGCGAGAGGGAGGATTATACCTACGCTTACCAGAAGAGTAGGGAACAGCCCTCCTTCCCCCTTAAAAACGTCTACCTGAGGAGGTAGATGCTGAAGGCTGCCGGCGGAAGAATTTGTCGAAAGCGTTATCCCGCTGGTGGAGCTGTTCTACCACCTGTTCGACTTTTTCTCCAAAAATGTTGTCCGCTCAGCAAGGGGAGTCCGCAATCCGCTGCTGGATCCTATTCTCCAGGTCGGAGGCACGCAGCCATGAGAGTCTGCGCATCACCACACCTTGAGCAGCGGCCCTGGACGCAACATCAAAGGTATCATATACCCCTCTGGCCAGGAATTTTCTGCACGCCTTCAGCTGCCTGACCACCTCCTGAAACGGCTTGGCTTGCTCAGAAGGGAGCTGGTCCACCAAGTCCGTCAACTGTCGCACATTGTTCCGCATATGGATGCTCGTGTAGAGCTGGTAGGACTGAATCTTGGCCATGAGCATAGAGGAATGATAGGCCTTCCTCCCAAAGGAGTCTAAGGTTCTGGAGTCTTTGCCCGGGGGCACCGAAGCATGCTCTCTAGAACTCTTAGCCTTCTTTAGGGCCAGATCCACCACACCAGAGTCGTGAGGCAACTGAGTGCGCATCAGCTCTGGGTCCCCATGGATCCGATACTGGGATTCGATCTTCTTGGGAATGTGGGGATTAGTTAGTGGCTTGGTCCAGTTCGCCAGCAATGTCTTTTTTAGGACATGATGCATGGGTACTGTGGACGCTTCCTTAGGTGGAGAAGGATAGTCCAAGAGCTCAAACATTTCAGCCCTGGGCTCATCCTCCACAACCACCGGGAAGGGGATGGCCGTAGACATCTCCCGGACAAAGGCCGCGAAAGACAGACTCTCGGGAGGAGAAAGCTGCCTTTCAGGGGAGGGAGTGGGATCAGAAGGAAGGCCATCAGACTCCTCGTCAGAGAAATAGCTGATGTCCTCCTCCTCCTCCCACGAGGCCTCACCATCGGTATCAGACACAAGTTCACGAACCTGCGTCTGAAGCCGTGCCCGACTCGACTCCGTGGAACCATGGCCACGGTGGGAGCGTCGAGAGGTGGACTCCCTCACCAGCATCGGCGAAGCTCCCTCCGCCGACGTCGTCGGGGAGTCTGCCTGGGAGGCGGCCGTAGCCGGTACGTACCGGACACCTCACCTCGAGCAAGGGGCCAGCTGGCGCCTCACTCGATGGTACCGGAGGCGCAAGCACCCCCGGTACCGGAGGGGAAGGGCACAACAGCTCTCCCAGAATCTCTGGAAGAACGGCCCAGAGACTGTCGTGCAGAGCGGCTGTGGAGAAAGACTGAGAAGCCGATGCAGTCGTCGATGTCAGAGTCTGTTCCGGGAATGGAGGCGGTTCCGGGCTGTCCAAGGGGGAGCGCATCGACACCTCCTGAACAGAGGGTGAGCGGTCCTCCCGGTGCCGATGCCTACCGGGTGCCGACTGCCTCGGCGACCCAGAGCTCTCGGTACCGAGACGGGAAGGAGACCGGTGACGATGCTTCTTAGACTTCTTCAAGCGAAGCATGTCACCGGAGCTTCCCGGTACCGACGAGGAGGATGTAGAATCCAACCGTCGCTTCCTCGGGGCTGAGGCCGAAGAAGGTCGATCTCGGGGGGGCTGTACCGCAGGAGCCCTCAAGGCAGGGGGAGACCCACCTGAAGGCTCACCGCCACCAGCAGGGGAATGGACAGCCCTCACCTGCACTCCAGACGAAACACCACCGTCCGACGACATCAGCCACAGCGGAGGTCCCGGTACCACCGACGTTGACGCAGCCTTTCGATACCTCGGTACCGACGATGCCGGAGGTAGAGGCCTCGATGCAGTCGAAGCCGATGCCGAGGTTGAAGACTTCGATGCTGTCGACGTCGATGCACTCGATGCCCATGCTGTTGTCATCGAAGAGCCCGAGAACAACGCGTTCCACTGGGCCAATCTCGCTATCGCTACCTGAGTCCTCTTTTTTAAAAGAGCACAAAGACTACAGGCCTGCGGGCGGTGCCCAGCCCCAGACACTGAAGACATGAAGCGTGCCTATCAGTGAGCGAGATTACCCGGGCGCACTGGGTGCACTTCTTGAAGCCGCTGGACGACTTCGATGACATGGGCGGAAAAATCACGCCGGCGAAATCAAAATTCGCGATGATGATGAAGGGCACCAAAAAGAAGGGAGAAAAACCCGAATCGAGGCCAAATAGGTTGGTCCCGAAAGCGAAAGGAAACTTACGCGGGGAAAAAGCTGGAAACACGGGAAAAAGGGTCAAGACCAAAAGGTCTCTGTTTTTTGTTTTTTTTTTTGCGAAAATCGCGAAGACGCGCGAGGTCAACTTGAGGGGCACGAAACGGCGGTAAAACACAACCGTCCCAAGCGCGCACAAAAGAAGACTGACGAACACGAGCCGGTTCGGGCGGGAAGACGGCCGCGCATGCACGGTGCGCATCGGCGCGCGAGGACTAGCAAAGGCCTTTGCTAGTGAAGTTTCCGGTTGGAGGGGGCTGCCGTGGACGTCACCCATCAGTGAGAACAAGCAGCCTGCTTGTCCTCGGAGAAGTAATGGAACACCTTTCAATTAAAAGTTTTAAAGAACTGTTTTGATAAGGTAATTGGAAGGACTGTAAATAAATATAGCAACAGGCAGAATTACCATTTTTACGGTGTTGACCCTACCCCACCAAGGTATGGTGAGGCCCTCCCACTGTTCCAAGTCCTCCCAAACTTGACGAAGCAGATGAGGGTTGTTTACCTTATAGAAATGTTCCTTGTTGGCTGCAATATTAATCCTTAAATATTGTATAAATTGTGGAACCCATTTAAATGGATGTTGGGCTTTTAACATGGCAACTGAGCAATGATATTAAGCTGGGGTGTCCAACCTTGGTCCTCGAGGGCTACAATCGAGTCGGGTTTTCAGGATTTCCCCAATGAATATGCAGGAGATCCATTTGCATGCACTGCCTTCATTGTATGCAAACAGATCTCATGTATATTCATTGTGGACATGAGGTTGGACACCCTTGATCTAAAGTAATATTCAGAATTTCTGATTTGATCATGTTGGTTTTGAAGCCTTATAGAGATCCAAAATGGAGAAGAATTTGTATAGTAATAGGTAGGGTATTCATAGGATCTTCAACAGCAAACAAGATATCATCCTCAAAGGGAAGAATTTTATGTTGTATCTTGTGATGAATTATACCCTGGATAGCCTGATGGGATCTTATTTGTTGGGCTAGCAGTTCCATCATAAGTGCAAAAAGCAAAGGGGAAAAGGCTCACCCTTGCTGGGTTCAACATTTTAACTCAAAATGGGTTGTATATGTCCCATTAACTTGAATGCAGGCCATGGGATTCATATACAGCAATTGAACCCATGTCAAAAATCCACCCACTATGCCTGTCTTGGCGAGTGTGTGCATCATGAAGGGCCAGGCAACCCTATCATTCTCTGCATTGATTGTTAGCCTGTTTCATTTGTTGGGTGTGCCAAATCAAATGCAAGACCTGATGCATATTATCAAAGGTCTTCTAACCCTCTATAAAGCCCAACTGATTATCACTAATCAACAGGGAAGCAATTTTTGAAGGAGTTTGACCAGGAGTTTTGTAAAGATCTTGTAGTCGGGAGGAGGAAGTGACATCAACAGGCTGAATGGTGACTTAACTCTTTAGCTCACATCTGATCTTGCTTGCATCCCTCTAAAACCTATACCATCACTAGAGTTGTTTTGTTTTGGGTGGCGGTTCTTCACTTGTGACACTCTGAGCCATGAGCAAAGTAGTGAATTCTGCTCGTAAGGAGGCTGAAAAGTCGACCAGGCGGTGAGCTGAGAACATGTAAATGCTGACTTTATTTTGGGAGGCAGACCCTGATATGGCAGGTGCTCAACTGGGTAGGGTTGAGCTGAGAGGAAGGGTATATGAAGGGGTATATAGAACACTGCCCCTCACCCTTAAAAATGACCCCTCAGGTACTGTGAGTGTTATGATTGGGGTCTGAACCCCTCTCAGACTTACCTCTTTCCTGGGGGTCAGCTTCTTAGCTGGCTTCTGTTTCTTTTGTCTGTCCTTTCTGAGCTGGCTCTGTCTCTCTGTGCTGGCAGCTTCCAGCAGCATGGCTCTAATTGTTTCACTATACTGCACCTGTGTGTGTGTTGCCTGAGTTGCTCTACCTCTCTTTGGGTGTACTGGCTTCAAGTGCTTCACGGTTTTGCATTGGTGTGGGTTGGGCCTCTCTGGGTCAGTGTGCTGTTGCCTGGGGCTAGGGAGTGTGACATCATCAGGGTGGGCCTTGATAAGGAAGTGGTGTTGTTTCCTTCAGGGCCTTTGCAACAGTGGTGTTTGCTTTAGGTAGGATGGTGCAGTGTGCACTTCTGACTTTGTGTCTAGTTTCCCTGCTTGCTTTTGCTAAGAGGCAGGTTAGTGTTAGTGCAGTGTGCACTGGTGTTTGTGTGTTTAGCTTTCCTGCTTTTCCCTCTTGGTTTTGGAAGCATTGCTATGTGTAGGGCTTTGGAAGCTCTGTTGCTGATAGAAGTACTTCAGGGTTTGGTGTTGTTAGGAACACTGCAGAGTTTGCTGTTAGAAATACTTCTGGTGTTTGTGCTATTAGGAGCATTGCAGTCTTTGCTGTTGGTGTTTGGTGATTTAGAATCACTTTTGGCTTATGTGTTAGCTTCCCTGCTTTTTCCTTGTGCCTCCCCTGTCTTCCCTTTTAGTGCTAGGAGCTCTTCTGGAAGCACCTTGTTAGTTGTATCTAGCTTGCTAGAGCAGTGCTTAGGTAGCTGGTTAGTTTTATGTTTAGCTTATTAGTGTAAAGCTCTGCTTGTAGCTTGGTGCTTAGTAGCACCTGTGTTAGCTTTGTATTTAGTTCCCTGCTCTGTTAGTTTAGGGCTTAGGAAGTCCCTTTCTTGAGCAGGGCATAGGAGCTCCTGTTTAGTATAGGGCTTAGGAAGTCCTTTTTGTCAGTTTACTGTTAGGAACACTCCTGCTGGTTTAGGGATTGGGAGCACGTAGATCAGTTTAGGTTTAGGAGCACTTCTGTTTCCAGTCCTGGTCCCTATGTCATCCGGTATCCAGTAAGTCCTGTCGGCTACTCGAACCTAGGAGCTCAACTCCTGGGGGGCTTAGTAGCTAAGCGCAGGTGAAGCTGTGCGGACCAGTCCAGTGTGCTCCAGTCCAGTGTGTTCCGGTCCGATGTGGGTTCCAGTCTGGGGCGCTCCAGTCCAGTGTGTTCCGGTCCGGTGTGTGTTCCAGTCCTGTGTCCTCCAGTCCGGGGGATTCCAGTCCATGTGTTCCGGTTCGCTGGGCAGTGCCTGTAGTCCCTGCCGGTGTGCTTGCCCAGTGTTGGTTGGGGGGTTTTGCCTGCTGCTGTCGCTCCTCGTCAGCAGCCCAAGGGCTCACGTTTGCTCCAGAGCCCGGCCCCGCGGGCTCTGAACCTGAGAACCTGACAGATTGCAAAGGCCATGAGCCCGGCAAGGACCCCCGCCCAGCTGACCCAGCTGGGGTCCAGCTCCATCGTTGTTCTTGATCCTTCTATGATCTCTTCGTCAGTATCGGAATAAACTGTTGTCTCATTCTGTTTTGAAGAAGACCCCTGAAGCGGTAGCTGAGAGAAAACGTGTCCGGTGGCTTGGAATTGCTGAAAACCCAGTTTCAGATATGGACCCTTTTATCACGCTCGCTGACTATCGCCGCAGCCTTGTCTTGAATCCAGTTTTGTGGGATACTCCTGAAGCTGTCGCTGAGAGGAGACGTCTTGGGAATTCCATGCTCTGGGCCCAGCAGGGGTCCAGTCCCGTTCAGGCAGCGCATCCAGCCAAGCCTCGGAGCTTAGTCCAAGGGACGCTCCTAACCGAGTTGCCGACTCCAGTTCAAGTGGCGCTTCCACTCAAGCCTCTGAGTCCAGTCCGAGGGATGCTTCTGACTAAGCCTCCGAGTCCAGTTCAGAGGGCACTTCGAACTGAGCCTCCTATCCCAGTTCAGGTGGCGCTTCCACTCAAGCCTCTGAGTCCCGTCCGAGGGATGCTTCTGACTGAGTCTCCGATTCCAGTCCAAGCAGCGCTTCAAGCCAAGTCTCTGCGTCCAGTTCAAGTGGCGCTGTCTACTGAGCCTTCTAGTACCAGTTTGGATCCCAGTTCCAACCCCATTTTTGATCTGGATCCGTTTCTGACACTCCAGGATTACCGGGTTGCATTTTTGTCTGATCCAGCCCTGAAGAATACTCCTGAAGCTGCAGCGGAAAGAAGGCGTGTCTCCTGGCTTGGGTTCGAAGAAAACCCAGTTTCTGCTATTGATCCCTCTACCAAGCTGTTCTTTTACCGCTTCCAACTCCTCTCGGAGCCAACCCTACGGGATACTCCTGAAGCCCAAGCTGAAAGAAGGTGGCTTCCTGATTTTTCCCGACAAACTTCTGAGTCCAGCCTGAAGGGCTGTGTCTGCCAAGATTCTGAGTCCACACTGAGTTCCAGCCCAGTGTCTGAGTCTGTTTTGAGTTCCAGCCCAGATGCTGAGTCCGGAGCGAGATGCAGCAGTGACAGCCGAGATGCTGAGTCCGGAGCGAAATGCAGCAGTGACAGCCGAGATGCTGAGTTCGGAGTGAGTTGCAGCATTGGCAGTCAAGATGCTGAGTCTGGATCGAGTTGTAGTTCCAGTCAAGATGCTGAGGCTGGATCGAGTTGTAGTTCCAGTCAAGATGCTGAGGCTGGATCGAGTTGTAGTTCCAGTCAAGATGCTGAAGCTGGAGTGAGTTTTAGTTCCCGTCAAGATGCTGAGTCTGGATCGAGTTGCAGTCCCAGCTGGGATGCTGAGTCTACACCGAGTGACGAGTCCACGATGAGTGCTGAGTCTGCACTGAGTACAGAGTCCAGCAGAGACAATGAGTCCACGATGAGTGCTGAGTCTGCACTGAGTACAGAGTCCAGCCGAGACAATGAGTCCACGATGAGTGCTGAGTCTGCACCGAGTGCAGAGTTCAGCCGAGATGCCGAATCAGAATTGAGTTACAGTCCCAGGCAAGATGCTGAGTCTGGGTCAAGTTGCAGTCCCGGCCAAGATGCCGAGTCCGGGCCAAGTTGGAGTTCCAGTTCCAGGCAAGATGCTGAGTCTGGGTCAAGTTGGAGTTCCAGTCCCAGGCAAGATGCTGAGTCCGGGTCAAGTTGTAGTCCCAGCCAAGATGCTGAGTCTGGGTCAAGTTGGATTTCCAGTCCCAGGCAAGATGCTGAGTCTGGGTCAAGTTGGAGTTCCAGTCCCAGGCAAGATGCTGAGTCTGGGTCAAGTTGCAGTCCCGGTCAAGAGGCTGAGTCTGGGTCAAGTTGGATTTCCAGTCCCAGGCAAGATGCTGAGTCTGGGTCAAGTTGGAGTTCCAGTCCCAGGCAAGATGCTGAGTCTGGGTCAAGTTGCAGTCCCGGTCAAGAGGCTGAGTCCGGACCAGGTTGCAGTCTCAGGCAAGATGCTGAGTCTACTCAGAGTTCCCATTTCAGCCAAGATGTTGAACTCCTTCTGAGTTCCAGCTCCAGCCAAGGGGCAAGGTCTAGTCTGAAGTCCAGTTCGAGTTCCTGTCTGGCTTCAGATTCCAGGATGGGTGTGGGCTCTAGCCCAGTTCTGGCTGCTACAGTGGAGTGCCAGGAAGTCAAGGAAGTTGTGGACTCCTTCAGGAGATGGTTCCTGTTGAATAGAACTCCGCTTGTTGCATCCAAGACTCTGATCCTGCCTAGCAGCCGTTCTAAAGAGCCTCGTGGCAGCCAAAGCCATTCTGGTTTCCTAGTTCCAGATGTACTTGTCACGTCCTGCCCAGCCGCCCAGATTTATGTTGTGAAACCCATTGGGAGATTTCATCACAGCTACCCATGGAGACCTAAATTGTCTTTTGAGACCTGGAGCTCCCGTGGGGACATGGGAGCCTTGAGGGGGAGGTGCTGTTATGATTGGGGTCTGAACCCCTCTCAGACTTACCTCTTTCCTGGGGGTCGGCTTCTTAGCTGGCTTCTGTTTCTTTTGTCTGTCCTTTCTGAGCTGGCTCTGTCTCTCTGTGCTGGCAGCTTCCAGCAGCATGGCTCTAATTGTTTCACTATACTGCACCTGTGTGTGTGTTGCCTGAGTTGCTCTACCTCTCTTTGGGTGTACTGGCTTCAAGTGCTTCACGGTTTTGCATTGGTGTGGGTTGGGCCTCTCTGGGTCAGTGTGCTGTTGCCTGGGGCTAGGGAGTGTGACATCATCAGGGTGGGCCTTGATAAGGAAGTGGTGTTGTTTCCTTCAGGGCCTTTGCATCAGTGGTGTTTGCTTTAGGTAGGGTGGTGCAGTGTGCACTTCTGACTTTGTGTCTAGTTTCCCTGCTTGCTTTTGCTAAGGGGCAGGTTAGTGTTAGTGCAGTGTGCACTGGTGTTTGTGTGTTTAGCTTTCCTGCTTTTCCCTCTTGGTTTTGGAAGCATTGCTAAGTGTAGGGCTTTGGAAGCTCTGTTGCTGATAGAAGTACTTCAGGGTTTGGTGTTGTTAGGAACACTGCAGAGTTTGCTGTTAGAAATACTTCTGGTGTTTGTGCTATTAGGAGCATTGCAGTCTTTGCTGTTGGTGTTTGGTGATTTAGAATCACTTTTGGCTTATGTGTTAGCTTCCCTGCTTTTTCCTTGTGCCTCCCCTGTCTTCCCTTTTAGTGCTAGGAGCTCTTCTGGTTGCTTGCCAGAGTAGTGCTTAGGAAGCACCTTGTTAGTTGTATCTAGCTTGCTAGAGCAGTGCTTAGGTAGCTGGTTAGTTTTGTGTTTAGCTTATTAGTGTAAAGCTCTGCTTGTAGCTTGGTGCTTAGTAGCACCTGTGTTAGCTTTGTATTTAGTTCCCTGCTCTGTTAGTTTAAGGCTTAGGAAGTCCCTTTCTTGAGCAGGGCGTAGGAGCTCCTGTTTAGTATAGGGCTTAGGAAGTCCTTTTTGTCAGTTTACTGTTAGGAACACTCCTGCTGGTTTAGGGATTGGGAGCACGTAGATCAGTTTAGGTTTAGGAGCACTTCTGTTTCCAGTCCTTGTCCCTATGTCATCCGGTATCCAGTAAGTCCTGTCGGCTACTTGAACCTAGGAGCTCAACTCCTGGGGGGCTTAGTAGCTAAGCGCAGGTGAAGCTGTGCGGACCAGTCCAGTGTGTTCCGGTCCGATGTGGGTTCCAGTCTGGGGCGCTCCAGTCCAGTGTGTTCCGGTCCGGTGTGTGTTCCAGTCCTGTGTCCTCCAGTCCGGGGGATTCCAGTCCATGTGTTCCGGTTCGCTGGGCAGTGCCTGTAGTCCCTGCCGGTGTGCTTGCCCAGTGTTGGTTGGGGGGTTTTGCCTGCTGCTGTCGCTCCTCGTCAGCAGCCCAAGGGCTCACGTTTGCTCCAGAGCCCGGCCCCGCGGGCTCTGAACCTGAGAACCTGACAGTGAGCCACCTTAAAACCCTTAGTCCTGCCCAGAGATTAAGTGGGATAGGAGGCTTGGAGCCAAAAGGACAGGAATCAGAAACTCTAAAAAGCAGACCCAGAGTGGGGTTAAGGGGGCCCAAGGATGGAAGACATGATCTCCAGCATTAGGGCTACCATATGGCTCCAGAAAAAGGAGGACGGATTATGCAAGCCGGGTTTTACTTCCATTGCTTTCAATGGAAGTAATTGAGCCAGCCGGGTTTTACTTCCATTGCTTTCAATGGAAAGCAATGGAAGTAAAACCCGGCTGTCTCAATCCGTCCTCCTTTTTCTGGAGCCATATGGTAACCCTATCCAGCATACACCTTCACTATATATGTCCATCTACTATGACCTGGCTGAGGTAAGCCAGCCTTTTCATTTGAACACTTGTGAACCTAGTTCTGAGGCCTGGCTGGCCCTGAGAGAGTGAGAAAGGAACTTTATAGACTGTGTTTGGGGCATGGCAGTCACAGGCCATGGCCTGTGTTTGGGCCTTGTCAGCCACAAAGCCTTATCAAGCCTTTTCCCTTTGAATTGAATAGACTACCTCTTTATTCCTGACCCTGTGAAGCCACATGCCTCAGACTTACTGAATAAAGCATTTTCATTATTTCCCCAGTCTTGGCTAGCTGTGTTATTTGGAGACCTACCCTCACTCACAGTATCAGAGCCTGGTACTGGATTTTGGATTTGAATTATGAAGTGGATAGAGCACCGTTCACGGAAGAAAGTGTGTATCAACAACTTGAAAAGCTAAAGGTGGACAAAGCCATGGGACCGGACGGGATCCACCCCAGGATATTGAGGGAGCTCAGAGAGATTTTGGCGGGTCCTCTTAAAGATTTGTTTAATATATCCTTGCAGACGGGAAAGGTTCCGAGGGATTGGAGAACGGCAGAGGTGGTCCCTCTTCACAAAAGTGGTGATAGGGAAGAAGCTGGAAACTACAGGCAGGTAAGCCTCACTCCGGTTATTGGAAAAGTAATGGAAGCGATGCTGAAGGAAAGGATAGTGAATTTCCTGGAAGCCAATAAGTTGCAAGATCCGAGACAACATGGTTTTACGAAAGGGAAATCGTGCCAAACGAATCTCATTCTTTGATTGGGTGACAGGAGAATTGAATCAGGGATGAGCTATGGACGTAATCTACTTAGATTTCAGCAAAGCTTTTGACACGGTTCCCCACAGGAGGCTCTAAAATAAACTGGACCTGCAGTGGTTAACTGGATTAGGAACTGGTTGACGGACAGACGCCAGAGGGTGGTGGTGAATGCATTCGCTCGGAGGAGGGAAAGGTGAGTAGTGGAGTGCCTCAGGGATCGGTGCTGGGGCCGATTCTGTTCAATATATTTGTGAGTGACATTGCCGAAGGGTTAGAAGGTAAAGTTTGCCTATTTGCGGATGATACTAAGATCTGTAACAGAGTGGACAACTGGGAGGGAGTGGAAAACATGAAAAAGGATCTGAGGAAGCTAGAAGAATGGTCTAAGGTTTGGCAATTAAAATTCAATGCGAAGAAATGCAAAGTGATGCACTTAGGGAATAGAAATCCACGGGAGACGTATGTGTTAGGAGGGGAGAGTCTGATAGCTACGGGCGGAGAGAGGGATCTTGGGGTGATAGTATCTGAGGATTTGAAGGCGACGAAACAGTGTGACAAGGTGGTGGCGGTAGCTAGAAGGTTGTTAGGCTGTATAGAGAGAGGTGTGACCAGCAGAAGAAAGGGGGTGTTGATGCCCCTGTATAAATCATTGGTGAGGCCCCACCTGGAGTATTGTGTTCAGTTTTGGAGGCCGTATCTTGTTAAGGATGTAAAAAGAATTGAAGCGGTGCAAAGAAAAGCTACGAGAATGGTATGGGATATGCGTTACAAGACGTATGAGGAGAGACTTGCTGAACTAAACATGTATACTCTGGAGGAAAGGAGAAACAGGGGTGATTTGATACAGACGTTCAAATATTTGAAAGGTATTAATCCGCAAACAAACCTTTTCCGGAGATGGGAAGATGGTAGAACGAGAGGACATGAAATGAGATTGAAGGGGGGCAGACTCAAGAAAAATGTCAGGAAGTATTTTTTCACGGAGAGAGTAGTGGATGCTTGGAATGCCCTCCCGCGGGAGGTGGTGGAAATGAAAACGGTAACGGAATTCAAACATGTGTGGGATAAACATAAATTACTACTACTACTACTACTATTTAGCATTTCTATAGCGCTACAAGGCGTACGCAGCGCTGCACAAACATAGAAGAAAGACAGTCCCTGCTCAAAGAGCTTACAATCTAATAAGGAATCCTGTGCCGAAGGAATGGATCCTCAGGAGCTTAGTCAAGATCGGTAGGTGGGGCTGGTGGTTGGGAGGCGGGGATAGTGCTGGGCAGACTTATACGGTCTGTGCCAGAGCCGGTGGTGGAAAGCGGGACTGGTGGTTGGGATGCGGGGATAGTGCTGGACAGATTTGTACGGTCTGTGCCAGAGCCGGTGGTTGGGAGGTAGGGCTGGTGGTTGGGAGGTGAGGATAGTGCTGGGCAGAATTATACGGTCTGTGCCAGAGCCGGTGGTTGGGAGGAGGGGCTGGTGGTTGGGAGGCGGGGATAGTGCTGGGCAGACTTATACAGTTTGTGCCCTGAAGAGCACAGGTACAAATCAAAGTAGGGTATACACAAAAAGCAGCAAATATGAGTTATCTTGTTGGGCAGACTGGATGGACCGTGCAGGTCTTTTTCTGCCGTCATCTACTATGTTAATTTAGATCACAGCTTTCTTAGTAATAGCTCAAGGCAAGCTACATTCAAGTACAGTAGGTATTTTCTTGTCCCTTGAGGGCTTACAATTAAAGTTTTGTACCTGATTCAATAGAGAGTTACGTAACGTCCAAGATTTCAAGGAGCAGCAGTGGCCTCCCCGTTTCTCAGCCTGTAGTTCTGTTAGGTACAGCTGATACAGATAACATATATTATCTATATTAGCTGTACCTAATCTTTGGTAACTCAACCGCTTACTAAAGGTTAGCTGAGCTGAAGCCTGGCAACTTCCCAAAAACATTGATAGGTAAATTATTTTATGGTTGCTAGTAACCTCAGGATTTCAGTCACACTGCTACTGAACATCACTGTTCAAATGGCCAAATGACATAACCTCTTCAGTAACAGAGGTACTGGGGGAGGCTGCTGGTAGACAGTGAAGGTTCCTTCCCTGCTGTGTTAAAAAATGCTCCTACTATTCCCCCCCCCTTTTTTTTGGTTAAAAGTGGTGCTTGTACAGGGGGAGCAGTGTTCCCTCTAAGCTCTGCTATACATCCAGTAGCTGAGTAAAATTCAGAGTACCTATAAACATAGTTGAACAAAGAAGGAAAGCATGCAGAGCATGGCTCATGGAATTCTTTCCTGCCTCCCTGCAAGTGTTTATGTATGTGTGTATGTAAGAAGTGCTCATAATGTAATGCAACAGAAAATTTTTGATCATGTCAGCTTCAGTCCTTAGAGGGAACATTGCTCCAACTTCTCCTTCTCTCCAACTTCCCCTCCTCCTGCAATGAGTTTAGTACCTTACCTCCATCCTCCAAGGTGATGATACTCCAATTGGCACAGCACCAAAAGCACGTGTGTCTGGGGACTTTTTTACCCACTGCGTTAAAAAGGGCCCTGGCACACGGGAAAAAGGACCCCTAAGTGCAGTTAAACATGTAACTGCAAATTTGGGGCAATTAACTGCAATTATTACCTATTTTTGGTGGCAGGGCCGGTGGAACCTAGTAAGCGTGGTAAGCATGGCAGGGGGGCACCGACCTCTTGAGGGTGCCCCATAAGCCATGCTTACCGCTGCGGCTCACTGTTCCAGCCCAGCTGCAGGCAGCTCTCGGACCCATCTGCCCGCCCCCAGCTCCCCGACAGCCCTTCTTTCGTTCCTGCCACCTTGGGGGGTTTAAATCTTTTATTTTACCTCAAGTTGCAGTGGCAGCAGCGGCAGCAGTGGCAGCAGCAGCAGCAGCAGCAGTGAAACCAGCAGGCTCGCCTCTAGCCTTCCCTTCCCTCTCAGTGTCTCACCTTCCTCAAATGTAATTTCCTGTTTCCACAAGGGCGGGACACTGAAAAGGAAGGGAAGGCTAGGCTAGAGGTGAGCCTGCTGCCTTCACTGCCACTGCGACTTGAGGTAAAAGTGTAGGGAAAGTATTGGGTTAATCATTTTTTACATATACAACTTCTGGACAAGAAGCACTGTAGTTTGTTCTTAGACATGCTTTTGGCTAACTTATAACACATGTTTATCCAAGCTTAGAAGGTATGATACAGCTGCATGTAAATAAAAGTACAAGAATGTACTAATTGTATGGGTCATGAAGTTCAACCAAAAGGAGGTTACTGGGAAAATGAAAAGTAATGATGCAGGTGGAGGATGAGGTAAGATGGAGAAATGTAGATGGGGAAACTGGGCAGATAGACCATATAAGGGAATAGATAATTGGACAAACAGGATAGGAATTGATCTAATCATGAAAGAAGGTATATAATAACAGGGGAATTCGTATAGAGTTAGACAACAACCTCCTTCTTGTGGTGTTGGATTTATTTATTTATTTATTGTACATTTATACCCCACGTTTTTCCCACTGTTGTGCAGGCTCAAAGTGTCTTACAATGCATTAAATAAATACAAATACAAGAGAATTAATTAGAATAGAAGGAACGGGGAAGAAGAAAATAGGGAAGGAGAGTCTAAAATGGTCCGTAGGTATGTTGATCTCCTGTGTGCTGGATTAATCTCCTGGATGTTGTCTCCTTGCAAGTAATAAAGCTGCTTTAACTGCTTTAAGCCTGACTTGGTCTCGTGGTGTTTGTGAGTATTGGTAAAATTCTTTTAACAGCTTGGTCCTTGGAGCTGGAAACCAATAACCTTTTCCTTGTGTCAGGGTCGGAACTGTTGTGCACACGGATTTTGAAAAAATCCCTTGATCAAAAGTCCTCCGGAGATCCCATAAAAAGGGGCCAGTTCTTCTGACACTTGGAAGGGTGACGGTTTTCTTTCTTAGATGTCATGAATTACATGGGACCAATTTAGGTAATGTTGTGTCTTGTTTTGTCTTTTAAAATTAATGAATGAGATTTAGAGTGAGGACTCTTTTTCAGTCTGCGACTGCTATAGTATAAAAAGAAGTCCGGGGTCTGGGACCCACTCAGAGACCATAGTCTGTGTGAGAAGACTACAGGAATAAATAACTCTGTTTGCACGTTTAAAAAAAAGAGAGAATTGATAGGAATTTAGAATTCCTGAACTGACAGTTTAATAGCTATGGTAAATTTATGTTGTAAGATTGGGTGTTGTGGATGTCTGTGTTGCTGCTTTACGAGATCTCAGAATCAAAAGATCTTTTGCGGAGACCCTAAGTTTATGCATAAACATAATCCAGATACTGTGTTGTATTTAAATAAATGGAAAAAGAAGTTTGGATTTGATGGTAAATTAACTGTTGAATCATGTAAGAAGTTACTACAAAATATAGAAAATTATGAAATCACTAATCCTAAGAAAGCAGCGCAAAATGGCTATAAAGAAGCCCAAGACTGGTTGCTAGAATCTTGTAAGAGGCAAAAGTTAATTGAAGAGAAGTGGCTGAAATCTGAGACACATAGAGGCTTATTTTCAAAGCACACAGACTTACAAAGTTACATAGATTACTATGTGAATTTGTAAGTCTATGTGCTTTGAAAATGAGCACCATTATGTGTTAACACAGGAGGATGACCTGCTAGTAATTAAACCTCATAATTGGCCATGCCCTGATGACCGACTAACCCCACCACCCTATTCGGAATCTCCTAAGCCTAGCTGCCCTATGGAACCAGTCGCTCCCACTACATTACATAAGGCTAGCCATGTTACTAGAAGTGGAAAATCATGGGGAGAGTGGCAAATTAAAAATCCTCATGCATGCCAGCCAGATGAATATGAAAATTTTCCCCTTATAGAAGTACCCAGCCCTCGAGCAGGTGAACAGGGTCAAAATGACACCATGTTCGTTTACCGACCATGGTCTCTAAATGATGTAAAGAAGGCCACAGAAGGCATTCCATACCCCAAAATTAAATCATTAGATTTTGAAACTCAGATTCGTAACTTATGTCAAAGTTACCGGCTAAATGGGGTGGAAATAGAAAAAGCTCTTAGGCAAATTCTTGGTCCTGATTGGTGCCTTCAGGGCCGTGCCAACACGGTAAGCGGGGTAAGCACGGCAGGGGGGCGCTGTCCTCTGGGGGGCGCCGCCGCACCATGCTTACCTCGCCCTCCCTCTCCCATTGCCCAACTGCCCACCCTCTTCTCTCCCCCAACATCCCTTTCCTTTTTTTATCCTTTTAAATTTATCTCCGTCCGGCAGTGCAGCATCAGTGAAGGAGGCGGCGCTCCCAACGTGTCTAGCCTTCCCTTCGCTCAGTGTTCCACCTTCTTCTGATGTCAAGGAAATGACGTCAGAAGAAGGCGGGACACTGAGCAAAGGGAAGGCTAGACAGTACACGTCGGGAGCGCCGCCTCCTTCACTGACGCTGAGCCTGCGCTGCCGGATGGAGGTAAATTTAAAAGAAAAAAAAAAGGAAAGGGATGTTGGGGGGGAGAAGAGGGCGGAGTTGGGACATGGGAACGGGAGTGCAGGGGAGAGAGGAGCATGGATGCGAGGGCAGGGTTCATGGAAGGGAGAGAGAGGAATTGCTGGATAGGGATGAATGGAGGGGGCAGGGGAGCATGGATGGGAGGGCAGGGCTCAGGGACAGAGGGAAATTGCTGGATAGGGATGAATGGAGGGGACAGAGGAGCATGGATGGGAGGGCAGGGCTCAGGGAGAGAGGGGACTTGCTGAATAGGGATGAATGGAGGGGACAGAGGAGCATGGATGGGAGGGCAGGGCTCAGGGAGAGAGGGGAATTGCTGGATAGGGATGAATGGAGGGGACAGAAGAGCATGGATGGGAGGGCATGGCTCAGGGAGAGAGGGAAATTGCTGGATAGGAATGAATGGAGGGGGCAGGGGACAGAGGAGCATGGATGGGAGGGCAGGGCTGAGGGAGAGAGGAGAAATTGCTTAATATGGATGGATGGAAGTGGGCAGGGGACAGAGGAGCATGGATGGACATGGATGGGATTGCAGGGCCCAGGGAGAGAGGAGAAATTGCTTAATATGGATGGATGGAGGTGGGCAGGGGACAGAGGAGCATGGATGGACATGGATGGGATTGCAGGGCCCAGTGAGAGAGGAGAAGTTGCTTAATATGGATGGATGGAGGTGGGCAGGGGACAGAGCATAGGCGTAGTTTGACTGTTTAATTTGGGGGGGCAAAGGCAGAGCATATTAGCATATTCATTTGTATATATATATATATATATAAGTACATAAGTAATGCCATACTGGGAAAAGACCAAGGGTCCATCGAGCCCAGCATCCTGTCCACGACAGCGGCCAATCCAGGCCAAGGGCACCTGGCAAGCTACCCAAACGTACAAACATTCTATACATGTTATTCCTGGAATTTTGGATTTTTCCAAGTCCGTTTAGTAGCGGTTTATGGACTTGTCCTTTAGGAAACCGTCCAACCCCTTTTTAAACTCTGCTAAGCTAACCGCCTTCACCACTTTCTCCGGCAACGAATTCCAGAGTTTAATTACAGGTTGGGTGAAGAAAAATATTCTCTGATTTGTTTTAAATTTACTACACTGTAGTTTCATCGCATGCCCCCTAGTCCTAGTATTTTTGGAAAGCGTGAACAGACGCTTCACATCCACCTGTTCCACTCCACTCATTATTTTATATACCTCTATCATGTCTCCCTTCAGCCGTCTCTTCTCCAAGCTGTATAGCCCTAGCCTCCTTAGTCTTTCTTCATAGGGAAGTCGTCCCATCCCCGCTATCATTTTAGTCGCCCTTCGCTGCACCTTTTCCAATTCTACTATATCTTTCTTGAGATGCGGCGACCAGAATTGAACACAATACTCAAGGTGCGGTCGCACCATGGAGCGATACAACGGCATTATAACATCCTCACACCTGTTTTCCATACCTTTCCTAATAATACCCAACATTCTATTCGCTTTCTTAGCCGCAGCAGCACACTGAGCAGAATGTTTCAGTGTGTTATTGACGACGACACCCAGATCCCTTTCTTGGTCCGTAACTCCTAACGTGGAACCTTGCATGACGTAGCTATAATTCGGGTTCTTTTTTCCCACATGCATCACCTTGCACTTGCTCACATTAAACATCATCTGCCATTTAGCCGCCCAGTCTCCCAGTCTCGTAAGGTCCTCTTGTAATTTTTCACAATCCTGTCGCGATTTAACGACTTTGAATAACTTTGTGTCATCAGCAAATTTAATTACCTCGCTAGTTACTCCCATCTCTAAATCATTTATAAATATATTAAAAAGCAGCGGTCCTAGCACAGACCCCTGAGGAACCCCACTAACTACCCTTCTCCATTGTGAATACTGCCCATTTAACCCCACTCTCTGTTTCCTATCCTTCAACCAGTTTTTAATCCACAATAGGACATTTCCTCCTATCCCATGACCCTCCAATTTCCTCTGTAGCCTTTCATGAGGTACCTTGTCAAACGCCTTTTGAAAATCCAGATACACAATATCAACCGACTCCCCTTTGTCCACATGTTTGTTCACTCCTTCAAAGAATTGAAGTAAATTGGTCAGGCAAGATTTCCCCACACAAAAGCCATGCTGACTCGGTCTCAGTAATCCATGTCCTCGGATGTGCTCTGTAATTTTGTTTTTAATAATAGCCTCTACCATTTTCCCTGGCACCGACGTCAGACTCACCGGTCTATAATTTCCCGGATCTCCCCTGGAGCCTTTTTTAAAAATGGGCGTTACATTGGCCACCCTCCAATCTTCCGGTACCATGCTCGATTTTAAGGATAAGTTGCATATCATTAGCAGTAGCTCCGCAAGCTCGTTTTTCAGTTCTATCAGTACTCTAGGATGAATACCATCCGGGCCAGGAGATTTGCTAGAAATGAATATGCTAATATGAAGGAAGGAAGGGAAAAAGAGCTGGCTTTTTTTGGGAATAACCATAATGAATATGTATGAGATATCAAGCCAAGCTCTTTCTCCCTCCCTTCCTTCTTTCCTTTTACCCAGAGGGAGTCCTGAAGCAAGGTCACCAACAGGAGCAGCCTGTGGAGCAATGCAAGACCATGTACAGAGACTCATTGCTGGGCCTCACTGGTGTAAGTAAGTAGGGGCTGAAAAGTGGGGCCCTGTACAAAAAAAACCAAACAAACCAGTTTGTCATTGGTGGGGCTGCTAACCCAGGACTATCATTGCAAAGATGAGGGGAGTATAAACCAGGGGGAAATGCATGGTCAGTTGTGAATGAAGGTTCACAATATTAAAAGTCAGCCCTAGTTCCTTTGGAGCTGACAGCCCAAAGAAATAGAAGGAAACTGCTAGTTAAAAAAAAAGTTTGCTAGTCCCCATTTCCCACCTTCCCACATTTCAAGTCATGCCCTCACCCAGAGATTGTTAGCAGTATCAGGGATGCCTAAGTTAATTCAAACATTCAAAAGTTCAGATAAGGTAGCACCAGCTTCCCTTGGATTTTGATGGATGGATTTTATGAGACAGTAATAGGATGTGGATGTGGAATTTCATCCTCTACATTTCCGATGTCCCTCCCTTCCCCTTGTCATGTCAGAAGCGGTTATGGAAACTGCCCAGACCTACAGGAAGGCAGCAGCAGCAGCAGCTCACAGGTTTGCTTGCTGTTTTTTTTGACTCGAGTGAACGGCGACGGCTGGCTGCGCGGGGGAATAGGGAAAAGTAAACTGAGATTTTTCATTTACCAGATGGCTTCGTGGTGCCTTCCCTTCTTTCTTCCTTCCTTGACTAGCTGAGAGCAGAGCGGCGAACTTGTCTCCGAACTGGAAAAGCACCAAACAGGAAGCACCTGCACACCTCGACTCCGTCCTTTGCTTCCCTGCTCTCAGCGTTCCACCCACCCGAAAGGAAATGACATCAGAGGAAGGCGGGATGCTGAGAGAGCAGGGAAGTGAAGGACGGAGTCGAGCTGCCTACCTGTTTGGTGCTTTTACGAGTGGCGCCCTGCGACATCCGGTAAGAAGAGTTTGGGGGCCAATGCCCCCCCTCAACCCCCCAGTCTACACCCATGGGACAGAGGAGCATGGATGGGAGGGCAGGGCTCAGGGAGAGAGGGGAATTGCTGGATAGGAATGAATGGAGGGGGCAGGGGAAAGAGGGGCATGGATGGGAGGGCAGGGCTCAGGGAGAGAGGAGAAATTGCTGGACATAGAGAGGAGGGAAGAGAGATGAAGGAGATGAAATGAGGGAAAAGGAAGCAAGGAGAAAAACTGCACATGGATGAAGAAAATAGGCAGAAGCTGAGGACCAGAAATGAAGAAGAAAGGAAGAAAGGAAAGAAATAAATGGAAAGGAAGCCCTGGAAACGGAGTTAAGAGGACAGATAGCAGCAGAATCAGATACTGGGCCAGCATGATCAGAAAAAGAAAGTCACCAGACAACAAAGGTAGAAAAAAATCATTTTATTTTCATTTTAGTGTTTGGAATATTAACATCTGCTATCCTATTTTGCAATGTATAGCAATTTGTTTCTAAGAATTTTGCTGACAATTCCTGTCAGTGTGGCAAGTGGTGAGCGATCGATCATTTTCACGGGGGGGGGGGGGGGGCGCCAACTGATAGTCTGCAGGGGGGCGCCAGAGACCCTAGGCACGGCCCTGGGTACCTTATCAGTGGAGATTGGCAACCCCTCGATGGCAACAACAGACCACTGAATTATGATAACGCCGCCCTTGCCCAAGCCTTGAATAATTTACTGGCACGTATTAGAACTAAATTTATACCTAGGGCAAACTGGACTGTTATAAATCAATGTGTTCAACAAGAAGGGGGAAATGTAGAGCCATATTTTGTTAGATTAAAGGAAATCTTTGATATCCATAGTGGCATAAATCCCCTGCCCAATTTGGATAATGATATGCCATATGAACAACAGCTTAAAAATGCTTTTTTAAAAGGGTGTTTACCATCTATTAATAGCTTCATTACTAAACATATGGTAACACACCACACGTGTCGTCTCAGCTCTCTTCTTGAATATGCAAAACATGCAGAGACACATTTTCAAGAAAGGAAAAAACAGAAAAAGTCCAACCTCTTAATGGTAGATGAGAGTACTGGTGAAATATACCTGACACAACCAAGCCAAAACTTTAGAGGGAACCAAGGGAGAGGTAGAGGACGAGATAGACAAATTAGAAGGGAACCAGGATGTTGTTATGTGTTCAGAAAGAAGGGACATTGGGCTTGGGAATGCGGAGATAGGAAGGAAGAACCGACAGCATGACTAGAAAGGCAGTCCCCACTGGTAGTCTGAGACAAGGGAGATGCTGACTTGGAGAAAATAGGGGAGGTGAGATGGATAGCAAATGCTGAAGATGAAGAGGTGTTGCAGCTAGAAAGAGTTTATAATTGCCTTGAAAGCCATGCCTTGCCTCAGATAACCCTTATGGTCGGAAATAATGAAATTACTTTCCTGTGTGATACTGGGGCTGGACGCACAGTTGTAAAATTTGTTGATGCTAAATTAATTCTTTTATCCTCTGAGACTATCATAGTAAAGAATGCAGGTGGTAACATAATAAAGGAACCATTGTCTACATTAATAGAGGTTTTTGAGCCTGAAAGTGGTAGATGCAGCACATGCCAGGTAATTGTATCCAAAGTCTGCCCATGTAATTTATTAGGGAGAGACCTTCTGCACAGCTTAGGAATTGCCGTAGTACCAACCGAAAAGGGGTTAAATGCTTTCAGAATTGAAGAACGCACGTATGTGACACAGGCTGTGCAACCCTTCATTTATTTCTGTAGTCTGGACCCAATCACAAATGGCCCATCCTCTGTGAATAAGGAACTAGTGCAGATAGTACAAACCCTTGTTAAACCAGTAGCTGTAGAATTTATGTGTCCTGAGGATTTGCATTGTACTACCTACTATACTCATACATCCAAGCCTGACTCTTTGTATGAGACAGCTTTTCTGAAGCTGAAACAGTGCCGAATGACTATTTTGAAGTTGTACTGGGATGACAAAGGCTTTTGCGCAGCTCACATACAACTGCCCGGCATGTTGTGGATCTCTATAGATCCAGATATGTCCCACACATTTCCCTGTCTAAACCCCAGCATGTTAAATGGGTAGATGTAGGCAGATTTATCACTACTTGTGTAAATAATGATAATTGGGAACCCCTGAAAGAATCTGGACTCCAATTTAACCCCCTAGTGGGTGCCTGGTCGAAATTAATATCATGGACCACGGTGGTGCTGCCCACAGTACACCTGAAAGACTTACTTGACAAATCTGCAAACAATTGACATTTGTACTATCTGAATGAGCCTGAGGATGTAGAGTTGCCCGAGGTTCCCTCCAAACTCTGGTCCCAGGGGAGTACTGATATCGGTACAATCAAAGATGCACCAATGATTTATAGCACCCCGAAAAGCTCATTCAGGCCATATCAAAAGCAGTATACCCTGAAGCCAGAAGCAGCAGATGGAATCTGACCAGTCATAAGAGACCTCTTACAAACAGGAGTATTGATCCCATGTTCAGACTCGCCCTGTAATACTCCTTTGTTCCCTGTAAAAAAAAAAGCACCTCCTTCCCAAGGGTGGAGAATGGTGCAAGATTTACAAGCGGTAAATAAGGCAATGATCCCGACAGCACCCTCTGTACCCGATCCATCCACTTTGCTAAATGACCTAAGGCCACAAAACAAATACTTTTCATACATAGATATCAGTAATGCTTTTTTTTAGTATTCAAATTGACCCACAAAGTAGGTTTTGGTTTGCATTCACCTTTGAAGGAAAAAGGTATACCTATACTCGCCTTCCTCAAGGATACTGTGAATCACCCACCATTTTTTCACAGATTATGTCTGCAAACCTAGCAAAATTTGAACCACCACAAGGGAGTCAGATACTACTGTATGTAGATGACATTCTCCTAGCCTCAGAAACTAATGAGCAGTGCAGGCTTGATACTATCAGTCTCCTTCAATTTTTAGCTGACCAAGGCCATAAGGTAAACAAATCAAAACTTCAGTTATGGCAAGCTACTGTACGGTACTTGGGATATAATCTTTCACATGAAGGAAAGCATTTAGATGATCACCATAAAATTGCCATATTACAGGCGCCAAAACCCATTATGAAAAAACAAATGATGTCCTTCCTAGGGATGACAATTTTTTGTAGGCCCTGGATACTTGATTATGCAGCCATTACAGCACCTTTATTGGCTCCCCTATACCTCTATGGCAGCC
Source organism: Microcaecilia unicolor (assembly GCF_901765095.1). NCBI lineage: Eukaryota > Metazoa > Chordata > Amphibia > Gymnophiona > Siphonopidae > Microcaecilia > Microcaecilia unicolor. The sequence continues at coordinate 96,688,240 of NC_044040.1, read as the reverse complement.
TCTGACCCACTGTCTTGGATGCCTGAAGCAGAGTTAGCATTCATAAAAATCAAACAGGTCCTAGTCAGTTCCTCAGTTTTAGGATTGCCAAATTATGCTAAACCCTTCTTCCAAACTGTTGTCTATAAGGATGGGTACATGACTTCAGTACTAACACAAGAACATGGAAACAAACAGAGGCCATTGGCCTATTACTCTAGCAGACTAGACCCAGTTGCCCGCGCCCTTCCACACTGTGTTCAGGCCGTGGTAGCTGCCTCTATGGCAATACAGGCATCCGCGACCCTGGTACTTTTCCACACACTCACACTTCGAGCCCCACATGCAGTCGCAGTAATATTACTTCAGAACAAAATTTCATATCTATCACCCTCTCGACATCTCTCCTGCATGACTACCTTATTATCACAGCCACACCTGACTATTGAACGCTGCACCACCTTGAACCCTGCCTCCCTAGTACCTATTGTAAGTGACGGTAGCCCACATGACTGTCTTGCAGAAATAACTCAGAAGGTACTACCCCGACCTGACTTAAAAGACATACCTTATCAGAATGCTGATCTTACCTTATTTGTAGACGGTTCCAGTAAAAAGAACCTTGATGGAATGAATGCTACAGGTTTTGCAATAGTAACCCTTGACCAAATTTTAAAAGAGGCATCATTACCAATCACTTACTCAGCCCAAGCAGCAGAACTGGTAGCCCTGGCTGAGGCCTGTAAACTAGCGCAGAACAAGACAGTCAACATCTACACAGATAGTCAGTATGCTTTTTCCACTGTCCATACCTTTGCATAGCAGTGGAAAAATAGAGGCATGGTCATCTCCATAGGAAAGGAAATAAATCACAAAAATCTTACCCTTCAATTACTGGATGTTGTCTTACTTCCTAGACAGATAGCCATTTGTAAGTGTGCAGCCCATACTAGATGTACAGATCCCATTTCTTTAGGAAATGCAGACAAAACAGCAAGAGAAGCTGCACTATCTGCTCCTATACATGACATTCTTTTCCAGATAGATAAAGACGCAACCTTCCAGCAGAAATCCCCAGAAAAGGAAAAACAATCTTGGATAGGTTAAGGAGCCACCCTTGTAGATGACATTTACCTATCTACTGAAAATAAATATATATATTATCAAAAACTTTGTTTCGTTATGCTGCAATAGTGAGCCATGGGCCAAGAAGCCATGTCTCAACAGGAGGGATGGTAACAATAGTAATGACAATATTCACAGCATACAGGTTTTCACAATACTCTAAACTTTTCTGTTCACAATGTATGCTCTGTGCTAAGCACAATTTTTAGGGAAGACTCAGACCCCGAATGGGCACCTTCCCTCACCGAAAGTACCCATTTCAGTACTTATGTATGGATTTTATTGAATTGAATAAATGTGAAAACAAGAAATATTGCTTACCAATCATTGACATGTTTTCAAAGTGGGTAGAAATGTTTCCAAGCAAAACAGCTGACGCCCTGACAGTGGCTAAGTCCTTGGTAAAAGAAGTCATACCACGGTATGGCATTCCAGAAAGAATTTATAGTGACAATGGTCCCCATTTTGTGAACTCCATCATTTCTCTGTTAGGGAAACAATTGACCATTGACCTGAGGAACCATTGTGCCTACCACCCCCAGTCGGCAGGACTGGTGGAAAGACACAATGGAATCTTCAAAAGCAAATTGAGAAAGATAATGGCAGAAACCGGAAAGAGTTGGATATAGTGCTTTCCCTTGGCCACCTTGTATATGCATATAACACTGGCAGGGAAAACGGGATTGACTCCCTTTGAAATTCTGTTTGGAAGGCAGTATGTGATCCTTCAGTTTGCTTCACTGGAAAAGAGTCATGAGGAGGCTGAGGAATCACTGGTGACATATATGAAGAAAATGTTAACTAACAAAGAAGTTTCTCTGTCTAATGCCATTCCAGATCAGTTTGAAGATTCTGGACATACTGAGTTTGGAAAGGTTCAAACAGGAGACTGGGTCCTTATTAAGGTCATTAAGAGAAAAAACTGGGCTTCACCACACTGGGAAGGTCCATACCAAGTACTCCTGAGTACCCCCATAGCTGTAAAAATAGCTGAACGAAGTACCTGGGTACACCTATCACACTGCAAGAAGGTAGCAGAACCTGGAGCTGAGATTAGGCAACCAGAGTAGACCAACTTCTCGCAAGCCCGGCTACAAAGGGGAGGTGCTTCAATAGGAACCCTCGGCTCAAACCCGGTGAAGAAAACAACAACCCAAGCGAGAACCTAGGGTCGAAATGGAGGCCTTAACATCTGATCCAGAAGACCCACGTGAATAATTGACTGAGACAACAGTTTGGAGTCCTCTCCGATGACTGGAAAAGAGGAGAGCAATCAAGACTTTGACTGACAGACAGATAACAATCAGGTTGGTCCTAGGAACAAGCTGTGGCATAGCTCTTATCATCCTCCTGTTCCAGGTTATAGACACAGTCAAAAGGATATCAAATCCTGGGGATCAGAAAAGAAATAATTCCCAGGACTACTCCAATTGGATGCAGGAGACATTCACTTGAGAAAAATGCCGAGTTGCTGCAGCCCGAGTACTACACAAAGGAACTGATCCCACGGAATGGGCACGTACGGGGCTTCCTGAACCCCCTAAGAACATTACCTTTTATGAAGGCCAGACCAGCACAGAGGAAATAGATTTTTGTGAATTAACTCGCTGCGGAGGATGAGAGGCAGCTGCAAGACTTATATGGTCTGACAAGTATGTGTGCTTCCTTCCCACAAATACACTCGGAACCCGCCAATGCACAATATGGAACCTAGCTATTTGGAGCAAGAGCTCCATACCTTGGGGCTATCGCCTACTAAGAACACAAGATGATACCGAGATCCAAAGCAGGTTTTCCATCATAAAGAAGGCAGTGTCCGAGTGTACTGATGAGACAAACTGCAATAAACTATTAATTACTTTACAAACACCTCGGAAGGCAGATGAACATTTATACGAAGTAGGAGCGTATGTCTCTGGGACTGATCCCATTGGACATTTCTTTATCCAAATATTGGAGGGAAATATGTCTCGAGATGACTTCGGACTTCCCATGCTCAAATAATCAGATTTGCAAATCTGACAATTGAAGAAAAACTGGTACTTGAAACAGGTTACCAGGAAAAAAATGAATGGATAGCATGGGTAATTTATACTACTGGGAAAATAAACAAGTCTGACTGTGTGGCATTTGCTAAAGCAATACCTTCCTTGGGGACCATACCCTTCAGATTGAGTCTTGATGATCCTGAAGGATTGCAGTGCATGGTCCAGTTACATAACAGCAGTTATAGACCCAACGGAACCTGCCTTATGATGTCACACCTTTTTCCCCCACTAAAGGAAGGATCTCTCCATTTACTATGTCTCATCATTGACTGATTTTTTTCCAAGACTGCTCCAATTTCCTGCAATTTCTCTTTAAATCGCCATCTTTATGCTGATGACTCCCAAATTTACCTCTCTACCCCTGAAATCTCAACCAGCATCCAGACCAATGTTTCAGCCTGCCTATCTGATATCGCTGCCTGGATGTCTCAACGTCATCTGAAACTTAACATGGCCAAAACCAAGCTTCTCATCTTTCCTCCTAAACCTACCTCTCCTCTCGCCCCCTTTCTCTATTTCTGTGGCTAACACTCTCATTCTCCCTGTCTCATCAGCTCGTAATCTTGGGGTCATCTTTGACTCCTCTCTCTCCTTCTCTGCTCATATTCAACAGATTGCCAAAACCTGTCGTTTCTTTCTCTATAACATTAGCAAACTCCGTCCCTTCATCTCTGAGCACTCTACTAGGACCCTCATCCACACTCTTATCACCTCTCGTCTTGATTATTGTAACCTGCTTCTCACCGGCCTCCCTCTTAGCCATCTCTCTCCTCTTCAATCAATCCAAAACTCTGCTGCATGGCTCATTTTCCGCCAAAGACGCTATGGTCACATTAGCCCTCTCCTTAAGTCACTTCACTGGCTCCCTATCCGTTTCCGTATTCAGTTCAAGCTTCTCTTATTGACCTATAAGTGCATTCACTCTGCCGCTCCCCAGTACCTCTCCACTCTTGTCTCTCCCTACACCCCCCCCCCCCCGAGTACTCCGTTCTGTAGAAAAATTTCTCTTATCCATCCCCTTCTCTCATACTGCTAATTCTAGACTCCATTCCTTTTATCTTGCTGCACCTCATGCCTGGAATAGACTTCCCGAGCCTGTACGTCTAGCCCCGTCTTTGGCCGTTTTCAAGTCCAGACTTAAAGCCCACCTCTTTACCACTGCTTTTGACTCCTAACCATTACTCACTTGCCCTGTCCTTTATCCTCACCTCTTTATTCCCTTACCCTTAATTGTTCTGTCTGTTTTACTGTGTTATCTAGATTGTAAGCTCTTTGAGCAGGGACTGTCTCTTTTGTGTATGGTGTACAGTGCTACGTATGCCTTTTAGCGCTATAGAAATGATAAATAGTAGTAACATCATACCCAGGTAACTATACCTGCTTCTCTATAAAAGGATGAGGAAAGCAACAAAATCTGAAGCCACTCCCAGACTCATACTGCGATCATCGGGTCAACTTGATGGGAAGACAGAACCATAAATACCATCTTAACTGGTTCCAGAATCAAGACCAAGGAAGAGCTGATGTCTGGTGGATGTGTGGGGATCTCCTCCTTAGACCCCATCTCCCGCAAGTATGGCATGGAGAGTGTGCATTAATTCAAGTTATCATGCCTTTTTATATGTTACCCACAGGAACACTGGAACTACCACAATCAATTCCACATAGAATGAAGAGGGCAGTGACACTTGGCAGATCATTTGACCCACATGTGTATATGGATGACATTGGGGTACCTCGAGGGGTGCCCAATGAATTCAAGGCAAGGAACCAGGTTACTGCTGGATTTGAGTCCTTCCTCTTCTGGTGGGTAACAATTAATAAGAATGTAGACTGGATCAACTATATCTATTATAATCAGCAGAGATTTGTCAACTACACCCGAGACGCCCTAAGAGGAATCGCTGAGCAACTTGATGCCACTTCAATGATGGCATGGCAGAATCCACTGGCACTGGACATGCTACTGGCAGAAAAAGGCAGAGCCTGCCAGATGTTTGGAGCATTTTGTTGCACATATATCCCAAACAACACAGCTCCCAATGGAAGTATCACCAAGGCGTTGGCTGGACTGACAGCCTTGTCAAGGGAACTGGCAGAAAATTCTGGCTTTAACGACCCATTCACCAAATGGATGGAAGATTGGTTTGGAAGTTGGAGTGGCCTGATTACTTCAGTATTGACCTCTGTTGCTATGGCTGCAGCCATATTGGTAACATGTGGATGCTGCTGCATTCCTTGTATTCATGGTCTACTTCAAAGACTAATTGATGCAACCCTGACCAAGACTATGTACCAGCATGAAAAGCCTGATGATAAGGACGATAGCCAGGCTTCCTTTAAGGACTACATTTCTCCTATTGGAATATAACAGACTCAAGACTACATGAATCTTCAGGACGAAAAGAAGATGTCTTGGAGAGGAATCTATCCTAGAGACTTGAGCAAGTATATGTAGTAATGATAAATAGGAGGGAAATGTAAGGAAAGAATTGGTTTAATCATTTTTTACATATACAACTTCTGGACAAGAAGCACAGTAGTTTGTTCTTAGACATGCTTTTGGCTAGCTTATAACACATGTTTATCCAAGCTTAGAAGGTATGATACAGCTGCATGTAAATAAAAGTACAAGAATGTACTAATTGTATGGGTCATGAAGTTCATCCAAAAAGAGGTTACTGGGAAATTGAAAAGTAATGATGCAGGTGCAGGATGAGGTAAGACATGGAGAAATGTAGATGGGGAAACTGGGCAGATAGACCATATAAGGGAATAGATAATTGGACAAACAGGATAGGAATTAATCTAACGGTGAAAGAAGGTATATAATAACAGGTGAATTCGTATAGAGTTAGACAACGACCTCCTGTTTGTGGTGTTGGATTTATCTCCTGTGTGCTAGATTAATCTCCTGGATGTTGTCTCCTTGCGAGTAATAAAGTGCTTTAAGCCTGACTTGGTCTTGTGGTGTTCGTAAGTATTGGTAAAATTCTTTTAACAAAAAGATTTAAACCCCACAGGGTTGCAGGAATGAAAATGGGGATGTTGCTGGAGAAGGGGGGCAGGTGGGGCTGGAATTGGAACTGGAACTCGGGGGCTGAAAAAGAGGGCAGGTGGGGGCTGGGGCGAGTCACTGAACATGGATGGGAGGGGAGGGCAGAGGAGAATTGCTGAACATATTTGAGAGGGGAGGGCAGGGGAGAGAGGATAAATCGCTGGACATGGATGGGATGGGAGGGAAGGGCAGAAGAGAATCGCTGGACATGGATGGGAGGGGATGATAGGAGCAAAGCAGAATCACTGGACATGGATGGAATGGGAGGGGAGGGCAGAGAAGAATCACTGGACATGGATGGGAGGGGAGGGCAGGGGAGAGAGAAGAAATCACTGGACATGGAGGGGCGGGCAGGGCCCAGGGAGAGAAGAGAAATTGCTGGACATGGAGGGGAGTCCAGGGGAGAACGGAGAATTGCTGGGTATGGATGGATGGAAGGATGGATGGATGGATGGATGGATGAATGGAGGTGGGCAGAGAACAGAGGAGAATTGCTTGATATGGATGGATGGAGGAAAGGGCAGGGGAGAGAGGAGAGTTGCTGGACATGGATGGATACATGGATGGAGAAGAGAAGAGGGGAGAGAGGAGAGTTGCTGGATATGGATGGATGGAGGGGAGAAAAGGGGAGAGAGGAAAGTTGCTGGATATGGATGGAGGGAAGGGCAGGGGAGAGGAGAGTTGCTGGACATGGATAGATGGAGGATAGGGCAGGGGAGAAAGGAGAGTTGCTGGACATGGATGGATGTATGGATGGATGGATGGAGGGGAGGGCAGGAGAAATTCTGGACATGGATGGAGGGAGGGAAGACAGGAAGGAGATGCACATGGAGGGAAGAGGAGAAATGCAGGATGGAGTAGAGGGCAGAGAAGAGAGGAGAAATGTTGGACAGGGATGGAGGGAAGGAAAGACAGAGGAAGGAGATCCACATGGATGGGAGGGGAAGGGAGAGAGAAGAAATGCTGGACATGGATGGAGGGGAAAGAAGACAGAGGAAGTAGATGCACATGGATAGAGGGAAGGGGTGAGAGGAGAAATGCTGGACATGGATGGAGGGGAGGGAAGACAGAGGAGGAGATGCACATGGATGGGGGAGAGAGAGGAGAAATTCTGGACAAGGATGGAGGGGAGGGAAGACAGAGGAAAGAGATGCACATGTATAGAGGGGAGAGAAGAGAAATTCTGGACAAGGATAGAGGGGAGGGGAGAGAGGAGAAATGTTGGACAGGGATGGAGGGAAGGAAAGACAGAGGAAGGAGATCCACATGGATGGGAGGGGAAGGGAGAGAGAAGAAATGCTGGACATGGATGGAGGGGAAAGAAGACAGAGGAAGTAGATGCACATGGATAGAGGGAAGGGGTGAGAGGAGAAATGCTGGACTTGGATGGAGGGGGGAGAGGAAAAATGCTGGACATGGAGGAGAGGGGAGAGGAAGATGCATATGGATGGAGGGGAGGGAAAAGAGAGGAAGGAGATGCAAACTGATGGAGATGAGGGAAAGGAAATGAGGAGAAAAACTGCACATGGATGGAGAAACTAGGTAGAAGCTGGATGCACTCTATACCTCCACCAGTCAAGTCTGTGGAGGACCCAGCTTTCATTTATGGATGTAGGGCAAGAAATTAAGAAGAAAGGAGGAAAGTAAAGAAATAAATGGAAAGGAAGCCCTGCAAACAGAGTTAAGAGAACAGATAGAGATCAGCAGAATCAGATACTGGGACCAACATGATCAGAAAGACGTCGTCACCAGACAACACAAAGGTAGAAAAAATCATTTAAACTTCATTTTAGTGTTTGGAATATGTCCAATTTTACATCTGCTGTCTTATTTTGCAATGTATCGCAATGTGTTTCTTTCTGTTTTTCTGGTATTGTGCTGCATGCAGAGTCTAGCTTCTTAGAATTTCAGGTTACTTTTTGAAGAATTTGAAGAGGGGCTATATCTGTTTTGCATGTGTGATTGCAAGGCCAAGTGTTTGAATAGGGATCTGTTTGTCAGGTTCTGAGATTTTGGTAATATATTGTTTCAGATTTGGCAAAACTGTTCTCCTAATTCCTGGTCTGTATGCTAATTTGGTTTGTGTCATTTTGGGTATACTGAAGCTGTAATAGCTTACAGAAATTATTTATAACGAAAAAAAAAGCACAAGTTATTTTTCTTCTCCTATACTAGTGTAATATTTTCAATGATGCCTGTTTATATGTACCAGGGCTGGTAATAGGGGTGTGGCTACTGTGGGTGTGACTACTGTAGGGGTGGAGCCATAGTGATCCCGCCCTGGATGGGTAGGGGGCACCGACTAATAGGCTGCAGGAGGGTGCCAGAAAACCTAGCACTGGCCCTGTTTGGTGGTTAGTGCCAATTAGCCCCTAATTTACCAATTAACTTGTTCATGCAACTGTCAAGATTATAGAATTAGAGGGTAACTGCTTTTTTTTGTAATTAACCATTTTTATTGAATTATATAGACCAAACAAACTTTTAAAGCAATCGGTCATAATAACCAAGAAAAAGCATTGGCTTCAAACTATACAGAAGGCATTCTAATATCATGGTGGGCCAATACTGGCCTTCAAAGACAAAAATGTAAAAAACACATAATCATACCCAATAAAGTAGAAAGACAAACCAGCTCATCATACTGTTATTACCCACCGTCCCTTCCCATCCTCTCCCATGTACCAGTCCTGTATAGCATTTTATTCAACACAGTGGTACAGGCCCAGTGTGGTTTCTTCACTGAGACCACCTTCTGATGTCAATCAGTTGGTCACCCACAACAAACAAAAAAGCATGGTATATAACCCCCATCCCCTTCTCTTGGACCACCCCTGGAAATCAAATGATCATAAATATTACCGTGGCAGTTAGATGGCTTCCTCCCACTCTCTCTCCCTCTATACCTGGAATGACTCCCATACTTTTGTAAAGGCTTGCACCATATGTCTCTTATATGCTGTTATCTTCTCATACATTGAATATAAGTATGACATTCTCCCAACAATTTCCTCATATCCCCATAACTGGGTACTTCTCCAGTGCCTCACAATTTTCAGCCAGGTGGCTATACCCCACATCTTCACCAACACTGCTCACTCATTGCCCACATGAGATGGCACCCTAGTCAAAAGGAACACTCTAGGGTCCTTCACCACCTGTTTTTGCATAGTCTCTTGGGTGTGCTGTGTCGCCAGATTACAGATTTTTTGTAAAATGAACACTCCCACAACATATGGAAAAAAGCGGCACACAATCCACACTCCCTCCAGCAACAAGCATCGTGTTGCTTAGAGAATTTACTTAGCCGTACCTGTGTGATATATGCCCTATAGAAAACTGAACTATAGCTACATAATGCAAGGTTCCATGTTAGGAGTCACTGACCAAGAAAGGGATCTCGGCATCGTTGTTGATGATATTGAAATGCAGTGTGCTGCGGCGGCTAAGAAAGCAAATAGAATGTTAGGTATTATTAGGAAAGGAATGGAAAACAAAAGTGAGGACGTTATAATGCCTTTGTATTGGTCCATGATGCGACTGTACCTTGAATATTGTGTTCAATTCTGGTCGCTGCATCTCAAAAAAGATATAGTGGAATTAGAAAAGGTACAGAGAAAGGCGACGAAAATGATAAAGGGGATGGGACGACTTCCCTATGAGGAAAGGCTGAAGCGTCTAGGGCTCTTCAGCTTGGAGAAGAGACAGCTGAGGGGAGATATGATAGAGGTCTATAAAATAATGAGTGGAGTAGAACGGGTAGACATGAATTGTTTGTTTACTCTTTCTAAAAATACTAGGACTAGGGGGCATGTGATGAAGCTACAAAGTAGTACATTTAATACTAATCAGAGAATATTTTTCTTCACTCAATGTGTAATTAAACTCTGGAATTCGTTGCCAGAGAATGTGGTAAAGGCGGTTAGCATGGTGGGGTTTTAAAAGGGTCTGGACGGCTTCCTAAAGGAAAAGTCCATAGACCATTATTAAATTGACTTGGGAAAATCCAGTGCTTATTTCTGGGATAAGCATCATAAAATGTATTGAGCTTTTCTGGGATCTTGCCAGGTATTTCTGACCTGGATTGGCCACTGTTGGAAACAGGATACTGGGCTTGATGGATCTTTGGTCTGTCCCAGTGTGGCAATACTTACGTACTTATGTACTTAATTCTGCTGAGATACAGTGTGTTTTCATTTTCAGGAGCATCTGGCATCAATCCGCTTCTCTGATATTTAACCCCAGGTCCTGCTCCCACACTTTCAAATGTGACAAAGTGATAAAATCTGTTTTATCCAACACCTTATAAAGTAAGCCTCTAGTTCTCTGAAACTACTTATATAATTTTTCAAATACATTAACCTCCCCACCATTAACTCCCTTACGGGTGTGTTGTCCCTGTATATAAGTTAAATAGAGAGCAGCCTGAATATAATAGAAATAATCCCCTTCAGGTAACTGATATTCTTCCATACCTGAAAGGTTTTTATTCGCCCCTCCCTATCTACTAGATTTTCTAATTTTTTCCAAGCCTCTCGCTTGCCAGTTAAGGAAAGTATGGTAGACACACCTTGATAGAAACTATATATTCCCTTGGAGAGGTAAGAATAAAGAATATTTTGAAGATCCCATAACTGTCCCACTCACACATTTCCAGGCTTACAAAGTTAAAGCGAATGTTACATACCTGTAGAAGGTATTCTTCGAGGACAGCAGGCTGATTGTTCTCACTGATGGGTGACGTCCACGGCAGCCCCCTCCAACCGGAAACTTCACTAGCAAAGGCCTTTGCTAGTCCTCGCGCGCCGATGCGCACTGCGCATGCGCGGCCGTCTTCCCGCCCGAACCGGCTCATGTTCGTCAGTCCCATATGTAGCAAGACAAAGACAAGGGAAGACACAACTCCAAAGGGGAGGCGGGCGGGTATGTGAGAACAATCAGCCTGCTGTCCTCGGAGAATACCTTCTACAGGTATGTAGCATTCGCTTTCTCCGAGGACAAGCAGGCTGCTTGTTCTCACTGATGGGGTATCCCTAGCCCCCAGGCTCACTCAAAACAACAAACATGGTCAATTGGGCCTCGCAACGGCGAGGACATAACTGAGATTGACCTAACAATTTATCCAACTAACAGAGTGTAGCCTGGAACAGAATAAACATGGGCCTAGGGGGGTGGAGTTGGATTCTAAACCCCGAACAGATTCTGAAGCACTGACTGCCCGAACCGACTGTCGCGTCGGGTATCCTGCTGCAGGCAGTAATGAGATGTGAATGTGTGGACAGATGACCACGTCGCAGCTTTGCAGATCTCTGTAATAGTGGCTGACTTCAAGTGGGCGACTGACGCTGCCATGGCTCTAACATTGTGAGCTGTGACATGACCCTCAAGAGCCAGCCCAGCCTGGGCGTAAGTGAAGGAAATGCAATCTGCTAGCCAATTGGATATGGTGCGTTTCCCCACAGCCACTCCCCTCCTGTTGGGATCAAAAGAAACAAACATTTGGGCGGACTGTCTGTTGGGCTGTGTCCGCTCCAGATAGAAGGCCAATGCTCTTTTGCAGTCCAATGTGTGCAGCTGACGTTCAGCAGGGCAGGAATGAGGACGGGGAAAGAATGTTGGCAAGACAATTGACTGGTTCAGATGGAACTCCGACACCACCTTTGGCAAGAACTTAGGGTGAGTGCGGAGGACTACTCTATTATGATGGAATTTGGTATAAGGAGCAGGAGCTACTAGGGCTTGAAGCTCACTGACTCTACGAGCTGAAGTTACTGCCACCAAGAAAATGACCTTCCAGGTCAAGTACTTCAGATGGCATGAATTCAGTGGCTCAAAAGGAGGTTTCATCAGCTGAGAACGACATTGAGATCCCATGACACTGTAGGAGGTTTGATGGGGGGCTTTGACAAAAGCAAACCTCTCATGAAGCGAACAACTAAAGGCTGTCCCGAGATCGGCTTACCTTCCACACGGTAATGGTATGCACTGATTGCGCTAAGGTGAACCCTTACAGAGTTGGTCTTGAGACCAGACTCAGACAAGTGCAGAAGGTATTCAAGCAGGGTCTGTGTAGGACAGGAGCGAGGATCTAAGGCCTTGCTGTCACACCAGACGGCAAACCTCCTCCATAAGAAGAAGTAACTCCTCTTAGTGGAATCTTTTCTGGAAGCAAGCAAGACACGGGAGACACCCTCCGACAGACCCAAAGAGGCAAAGTCTACGCTCTCAACATCCAGGCCGTGAGAGCCAGAGACTGGAGGTTGGGATGCAGAAGCGCCCCTTCGTTCTGTGTGATGAGGGTCGGAAAACACTCCAATCTCCACGGTTCTTCGGAGGACAACTCCAGAAGGAGAGGGAACCAGATCTGACGCGGCCAAAAAGGAGCAATCAGGATCATGGTGCCTCGGCCTTGCTTGAGTTTCAACAAAGTCTTCCCCACCAGAGGTATGGGAGGATAAGCATACAGCAGGCCGTCTCTCCAATCCAGGAGGAAGGCATCCGATGCCAGTCTGCCGTGGGCCTGAAGTCTGGAACAGAACTGAGGGACCTTGTGGTTGGCTCGAGATGCAAAGAGATCTACCAAGGGGTGCCCCACACCTGGAAGATCTGGCGCACTACTCTGGAGTTGAGCGACCACTCGTGAGGTTGCATAATCCTGCTCAACCTGTCGGCCAGACTGTTGTTTATGCCTGCCAGATATGTGGCTTGGAGCAACATGCCGTAACGGCGAGCCCACAGCCACATGCTGACGACCTCCTGACACAGGGGGCGAGATCCGGTGCCCCCCTGATTGTTGATGTAATACATGGCAACCTGGTTGTCTGTCTGAATTTGGATAATTTGGTGGGACAGCCGATCTCTGAAAGCCTTCAGAGCGTTCCAGACCGCTCGTAACTCCAGGAGATTGATCTGCAGTTCGCGTTCCTGGAGGGACCAGCTTCCCTGGTGTGAAGCCCATCGACATGAGCTCCCCACCCCAGGAGAGACGCATCCGTAGTCAGCACTTTTTGTGGCTGAGGAATTTGGAAAGGGCGTCCCAGAGTCAAATTGGACCAAATCGTCCACCAATACAGGGATTTGAGAAAACTCGTGGACAGGTGGATCACTTCTTCTAGATCCCCAGCAGCTTGAAACCACTGGGAAGCTAGGGTCCATTGAGCAGATCGCATGTGAAGACGAGCCATGGGAGTCACATGAACTGTGGAGGCCATGTGGCCTAGCAATCTCAACATCTGCCGAGCTGTGATCTGCTGGGACGCTTGTACCCGGGAGACGAGGGACAACAGATTGTTGGACCTTGTCTCCGGAAGATAGGCACGAGCCGTCCGAAAATCCAGCAGAGCTCCTATGAATTTGAGTCTCTGTACTGGGAGAAGATGGGACTTTGGATAATTTATCACAAACCCCAGTAGCTCCAGGAGTCGAATAGTCATCTGCATGGACTGTAGAGCTCCTGCCTCGGATGTGTTCTTCACCAGCCAATTGTCGAGATAAGGGAACACATGCACTTCCAGCCTGCGAAGCGCTGCTGCTACTACAGCCAGATACTTCGTGAACACCCTGGGTGCAGAGGCGAGCCCAAAGGGTAGCACACAGTACTGGAAGTGACGTGTGCCCAGCTGAAATCGCAGATACTGCCTGTGAGCTGGCAATATCGGGATGTGCGTGTAGGCGTCCTTCAAGTCCAGAGAGCATAGCCAATCATTTTCCTGAATCATGGGAAGAAGGGTGCCCAGGGAAAGCATCCTGAACTTTTCCTTGACCAGATATTTGTTCAGGGCCCTTAGGTCTAGGATGGGACGCATCCCCCCTGTTTTCTTTTCCACAAGGAAGTACCTGGAATAGAATCCCAGCCCTTCTTGCCCGGATGGCACGGGCTCGACCGCATTGGCGCTGAGAAGGGCGGAGAGTTCCTCTGCAAGTACCTGCTTGTGCTGGAAGCTGTAGGACTGAGCTCCCGGTGGGCAATTTGGAGGTTTTGAGGCCAAATTGAGGGAGTATCCTTGCTGGACTATTTGAAGAACCCAACGGTCGGAGGTTACAAGAGGCCACCTTTGGTGAAAAACTTTCAACCTCCCCCCGACCGGCAGATCGCCCGGCACAGACACGTTGATGTCGGCTATGCTCTGCTGGAGCCAGTCAAAAGCTCGCCCCCTGCTTTTGCTGGGGAGCCGTGGGGCCTTGCTGAGGCGCACGCTGCTGACGAGAGCGAGCGCGCTGGGGCTTAGCCTGGGCCGCAGGCTGGCGAGAGGGAGGATTGTACCTACGCTTATTAGAAGAGTAGGGAACAGCCCTCCTTCCCCCATAAAAACATCTACCTGAGGAGGTAGATGCTGAAGGCTGCCGGCGGGAGAATTTGTCGAAAGCGTTATCCCGCTGGTGGAGCTGTTCTACCACCTGTTCGACTTTTCCTCCAAAAATGTTGTCCGCTCGGCAAGTGGAGTCTGCAATCCACTGCTGGATCCTATTCTCCAGGTCGGAGGCATGCAGCCATGAAAGTCTGCGCATCACCACACCTTGAGCAGCGGCCCTTGGCGCAACATCAAAGGTATCATATACCCCTCTGGCCAGGAATTTTCTGCATGCCTTCAGCTGCCTGACCACCTCCTGAAATGGCTTGGCTTGCTCAGGAGGGAGCTTGTCCACCAAGCCCGCCAACTGTCGCACATTGTTCCGCATATGGATGCTCGTGTAGAGCTGGTAGGACTGAATCTTGGCCATGAGCATAGAGGAATGATAGGCCTTCCTCCCAAAGGAGTCTAAGGTTCTGGAGTCCTTGCCCTGGGGCGCTAAAGCATGCTCTCTAGAACTCTTAGCCTTTTTTAGGGCCAGATCCACCACACCAGAGTCGTGAGGCAACTGAGTGCGCATCAGCTCTGGATCCCCATGGAACCGATACTGGGATTCGATCTTCTTGGGAATGTGGGGATTAGTTAATGGCTTGGTCCAGTTCGCCAGCAATGTCTTTTTTAGGACATGATGCATGGGTACTATGGACGCTTCCTTAGGTGGAGAAGGATAGTCCAAGAGCTCAAACATTTCAGCCCTGGGCTCATCCTCCACAACCACCGGGAAGGGGATGGCCGTAGACATCTCCCGGACAAAGGCCGCGAAAGACAGACTCTCGGGAGGAGAAAGCTGCTTTTCAGGGGAGGGAGTGGGATCAGAAGGAAGGCCATCAGACTCCTCGTCAGAGAAATATCTGATGTCCTCCTCCTCCTCCCACGAGGCCTCACCATCGGTATCAGACACAAGTTCACGAACCTGCGTCTGAAGCCGTGCCCGACTCGACTCCGTGGAACCACGGCCACTGTGGGAGCGTCGAGAGGTGGACTCCCTCGCCAGCATCGGCAAAGCTCCCTCCGCCGACGTCGTCGGGGAATCTGCCTGGGCGGCGGCCGTAGCCGGTACCGCAGACCTCACCTCAGGCAAGGGGCCAGCCGGCGCCTCACTCGACGGTACCGGAGGTGCAAGCACCCCCGGTACCGGAGGGGAAGGGCGCAACAGCTCTCCCAGAATCTCTGGAAGAACGGCCCGGAGACTGTCGTGCAGAGCGGCTGTGGAGAAAGACTGAGAAGCCGATGCAGGCGTCGATGTCAGAGTCTGTTCCGGGCATGGAGGAGGTTCCGGGCTGTCCAAGGGGGAGCGCATCGACACCTCCTGAACAGAGGGTGAGCGGTCCTCCCGGTGCCGATGCCTACCGGGTGCCGACTGTCTCGGCGACCCAGAGCTCTCGGTACCGAGACGGGAAGGAGACTGGTGACGATGCTTCTTAGACTTCTTCAAGCGAAGCATGTCACTGGAGCTTCCCGGTACCGACGAGGAGGACATAGAATCCAACCGTCGCTTCCTCGGGGCCGAGGCCGAAGAAGGTCGATCTCGGGGGGGGCTGTACCGCAGGAGCCCTCAGGGCAGGGGGAGACCCACCTGAAGGCTCACCGCCACCAGCAGGGGAATGGACAGCCCTCACCTGCACTCCAGACGAAACACCACCGTCCGACGACATCAGCAACAGCGGAGGTCCCGGTACCACCGACGTCGACGCAGTCTTTCGATACCTCGGTACCGACGATGCCGGAGGTAGAGGCCTTGATGCAGTCGATGCCGATGCCGAGGTTGAAGACTTCGATGCTGTCGACGTCAATGCACTCGATGCCCGTGCTGTTGTCGTCGAAGAGCCCGAGAACAACGCGTTCCACTGGGCCAATCTCGCTACCTGAGTCCTCTTTTTTAAAAGAGCACAAAGACTACAGGCCTGCGGGCGGTGCCGAGCCCCCAGACACTGAAGACACGAAGCGTGCCTATCAGTGAGCGAGATTACCTGGGCGCACTGGGTGCACTTCTTGAAGCCGCTGGAAGACTTCGATGACATGGGCGGAAAAATCACGCCGGTGAAATCAAAATTCGCGATGATGACGAAGGGCATCAAAAAGAAGGGAGAAAAACCCGAATCGAGGCCAAATAGGTTGGTCCCGAAAGCGAAAGGAAACTTACGCGGGGAAAAAGCTGGAAACACGGGAAAAAGACAGAAAGGTCCCTTTTTTTTTTTTTTTTGCGAAAATCGCAAAGATGCGCGAGGTCAACTTGAGGGGCACGAAACGGCGGTAAAACACGACTGTCTCGAGTGCGGACAAAAGAAGACTGACGAACACGAGCCGGATCGGGCGGGAAGACGGCCGCACATGCGCGGTGCGCATCGGCGCGCGAGGACTAGCAAAGGCCTTTGCTAGTGAAGTTTCCAGTTGGAGGGGGCTGCCGTGGACGTCACCCATCAGTGAGAACAAGCAGCCTGCTTGTCCTCGGAGAATCTAGTATATGGGATTTTTGGGTCATCATTCCCATGCTTGGTCTGTGATAACCATGGTAGATCCCTTAGTGGGGTCACCCCATAGCAGCTTTGTTAATTCTCACCCCTTGTTCCATGGCTACTGAAGATCTCTACTGACACACAGCCCTTAGTTGCACAGCTCACTAATATTTGTACAGGCAGGGAACCCCCAGACCCCTTGTTCTTTGGATAGATGCATAACCTTACAACATACTCTTGGAGGCCTCCTATTCTAAATGAAGAAAAAAAATCTTATTCTGCTACGATTTCAACAAAGAAGCTGGAATCATAACAGCTAGGCCCCAAAAGAAATAATTGTGGCAATATAGTTATAGGATCCAACCATGACAGATTCAATGACCTCTATTTGTCCAAAGCTTTAGTGAGCGGTGAAGAAATATGTTAGCCTTGCTAGTCCTTGCTCTCAGTAAAATACAGGCCAATGGCCCAGGCTAAGAGCTAGGCCTCTTAAAAAGCAAAAATCATCTCTGATACAAAATATATTTCACTGCAGCTCAAGCTGAAATGAGTTCCCAGAGAGCTAGGCTTTTAAAAATCAGAGATAACCTTTGACACAGTTATATTTCACTGTAGCAAGTGCTGAGCTGGCAAGGGAGGGGGCATTTGCTCTTGTCCACAATCCTGAGACTGGCACTTACAAGACGTCATGAGCAAGATTGTTGTGGTTAAGTAGAGATAATACTGGGTCAGCTGCACCCTGGGTGAGAACAACCAAAGGAGGGGGCTAGGGGAAAGTTTGGGGAAAATGCAAGTCATCTAACAAGATGCGCTCTGAGCATATCTTGTTTATACTTAGAGCTTGATAATATGTGAAGTCATTCTGATCAACTGATAAGGGCCAAAGAGCTCTGATGAGAAAGCTGGAGTCCATTGAAATGAATAGGGTTAAAATAGTATATAAGGAACAGTCTGAGGGGTGTTAAATCAGAAGAAGAGAGCAGAATTCTTCAAAAGGCTGGAGAGACAGACGTGTCATGGACTGCTGTTCAATTCATATGAATACCTGCTTGCCTGTACCATCATTGGGTGAGATGATAATGCTAATAAACTGTCTTACCATATCTACTGCATACTGGGTTTCTTTCTAATTGGGGAATTTGCCACTGCTCAGACGGTGTAGAACTGTCATGTGCAGATGCAAGGTTGGGGTGATTAAGTATCTAGAGGGGATTTGCAATTCTGTCCAGGATAGCAAAAAGCCCCTGGCTTCCGCTGCTCAAACGGGTGAGGCAGACCTAATTAATTACAGCGGGTTATAATTAAGAGAGCCCAATTTACCCTCATCTATCCCAATTCGAACACCTAGATAAAAGCTTCTTACTCTGGATCTAATAAGACCGAAAATAATATAATGCCTTTGTATCGCTCCATGGTGCGACTGCAGCTTGATTATTGTGTTCAGTTCTGGTCGTCGTATCTCAAAAAAGATTTAGCAGAAAAATCCATAGTCTGCTATTGAGACAGACACAGGGAAGCAACTGCTTGCTATGGGATTGGTAGCATGGAATGTTGCTGCTAATTGGGTTTCTGTCAGGTAGTTGTGACCTGGCTTGGCCACTGTTTGGAAAACAAGATACTGGGCTAGATGGACTATTGGTCTGACCCAGTATGGCTACTCTTATGTTCTTATGTTATGTTCATTCTAGAACTAAACACTGCACTATAGGTTTTAATTTCATGCAACAAATTTGGTAAGGATGTGTGAGGGTTGCTAATAGAAAAATAATCACATCATCAGCAAAAATGTTGTTTTATATTCCTGACCATCTACTCATCTACACAAATTCCCTGCATGTCCCTCCCCCTCCCTCGGACCTAAGCAGCAAGCAGCTCAATGACCAAAACAAATAAAAACAGTGATGAGAGTGGCCCTTCCTGGTGCCCCTCATACAAATCTACACATACAACCAGCTTCACATACGTCTGCACCAAAACTTGGAACTCTCTACTGAAATTTAAAATCCATGAACAACTACCTAACATTCCAAAAATATCTGAAAGCCCACCTATTCAGGAAAACCCTTTCTGAAGAAATCACATAGCCAAGGAGATCCCATTCATCACACTACTTAACATGATCACTGACTGAATTAATTGTAAGCCACATTTTGAACTTACTACCAGGTTGGAAAATATGGGGTATAAATGCAGAAATAAAACAAATAAAATAATGTGAAGGTAAATGTATATTCCCCATTCACCCTAATTTGAGTTATTGGAGACTTATTCAATGCCTGGATACTCCTTAAAAAAATCTCTCCCACTCCCACTTTCTTCAATGTGGCAAATACAAATGGTCATTCAACTCTCCTTTTCAGTGTTTTTCACTATCTGCAGAATTTTTTCTTTCGCTGAAAAATCTGGAATATAAATGAGCACATCC
This sequence comes from Microcaecilia unicolor, assembly GCF_901765095.1. Taxonomy (NCBI): domain Eukaryota; kingdom Metazoa; phylum Chordata; class Amphibia; order Gymnophiona; family Siphonopidae; genus Microcaecilia; species Microcaecilia unicolor. The sequence goes on along the minus strand of NC_044040.1, from coordinate 96,668,798 downwards.
CTCAGTCTATTAGAAGGCCCGGCACCAGTGGTTGTGGGCTTTATCGATCTTGAGTGCACCAAACTCTGTATCCTTCACCTTGTAATTCTTCTTATTTTGTTACTGCTGCTTCAGTCTCCTTGACACATGCTCTGAAGTCTGCCATGTCCTTATACAGTTCATCAGTAAGCATCAACACCTCTCCTTTCATGCCCGCAAACTCAGCTTTCATCTCAAGGAACCATTATCTCAGTTCAGCTCTCATCGTCGGTAAATCCTCTCTCTCTTCCTAGTCACCGCACATCCACTTTCTATATTTCTCCAGTTCCCACCATGCTTTCTCCAGCTGGGTCCCCTCTAATACCTGCATATCCAAACTCTTTCAAATTCATGTTCCTTGTCACAAGGCCACTTTCTCCACAATGTTTTATTCATTAAAAATATTTGTAGTCCACACCATCAATTCTGGGTGCAGAACAAAAACAAAATGCATAAAATTTCATAAACAAACAAAACATATAAAACTAGACAACATTCAAAGTATGACCTGCTTATATAACTCTTAAAAACGCTAACTACATCAAAGTATGAATAAATTCCTCAGCTGAAATAGAACCTTAAATCAAATATGTTTGTTACAACAGAGAATCTGACATATCAAAGGCCTTCATCTACCATTGGGGACTTCTTTAGCCTCACACTGTGCATTTTACCCCCAGTCAGCACTCTGGAGGAGCAGGGCTGGGGAGACAAAGCTACAGCTCTAGGCAGCCATCAAGCTCAGTGACACCACTTCCTTCTTCTAGGGGTTAACTGCTTAATGCACTATAGTAAAAAGGTGCAATAATGGCATGAATGTATTTTATTTATCACACCCCCCTTTTTATGCAGTGGGTTTTAAAGCAGATAATGTCATAACACAATTATTATGCGCTGAATGTTAGTAAATAGGGATTCTAATGTGAAAATTCTTATCTGGGAGTATGATATGGGCAGAGAATGGGCAGATACTGTGCCTGGTAGTTAATGCAGAGGTCATTACTGCATGTTAAAAGCTAATATGGCAAATGTCGCAGTGCTGTTAGCTACACCCAAATTATCAGCTACCAGGCGGTAGCAGTCATCAATCTGTGCTAAGTGTATGGCTGTCTTCCCCAAATTTTTGGAAATGCCCTCAACACAGAGGTTTTGCACATTACACACCTTAACTTTGGCTGTTAAAATATGTCAATTACAAAACCCTAGCAAGTTAATTAATAGGCATTATTGTCTTATTGAAACTTAGTAAACAGATCTATCAGATACCTAAATCTAGATGAATCAGTTGTAGCTATAAAGTTAGGAAACCAAAGTTGAAAACTTAGGTCCTACAGTTCAGTTGAAAATGATATTAAGTTTAGGTTCTTAAAAATTTGGCACCCATGTGAAACATTGAATAATTTTGAAAACTGACCCCAATGGACACCTTAAATACAAGAATGTGAGGGTAAAGTCTGAGATCAAGTAGGTTTTACATTATTGCATCAAAAACAGGTTGACTAGGAGCCAGCTCTGTGGGTGCTTGAGCACCCCCAATATTGAACAGATGCCTTGATTCTGTCTAGTTAGAGGTAATTTCTGTTGGGTTTAGCACCCCCCAATTGGCTCCTATACTCCTTGCAGTCCTTATCTGCCATCTGTTTCTCAATTTCACAATTTCATTATTTAAAAAAAATCTTACCTATATATTGTAGCATCATATACCCTACAGGCTCCTTGACCTCCACAGCTTTTACTTCCCCATTTCAAACATGCCATATCTATTAGCGCTCCAAAGTAAATTGGAGCTGGAATTCCAGCTGCAATAAAAGAATAGGTAAGTACATATATGTTATATTAATAAATCAAGAACATAATTAATGTTTAAAATAAACACAGATAGACGGAAAAAATTCCTGCTTATGAAAAAGGAATCATTAAATACAGGAGCAGTCTTCCAATTACGTTTTCCATGTAAATGTGTTTTGATATTTAAAGAGAAGAAGTATGTGTTTTTTGAGCCAGATCAATTGAGGTTATTCCTTGATACGAAGCAAGACCAGGCTTAATCTCAGATAAATGAGTCCTATATAATTATATATGGATAACCACTGCTTGGTTTTTTTTTTTAATTTAATAGTGTTCTAGCACCAACTTCCTTTGGTATTACTAAAGGGAGTAGAGTTTTTATTTTAATGTTATTTAGCATTTAAAGTCTCTGTTACAGCTCCATAGGCCAGCATTTAAAGGGATTTTTTTTTAGCATTTACCATAGTATCATTATAGGGCACAGTTAACAGTAACAGGAAACCTCAGTTTGGAGTTTAATATCCCCCAACCACCCCAGTTCCCACCCACCCCTGGCCTGAGCTCTGATTTATAGGCCCTTGAACCAATTAGGAGGCTAGAAAGTTTCTATCAGCCAGTAATTAGCTCTTAGAAATACAGACTGCTTAGGTCCATAGAGGGGAACCTACTAATAAAACTACTACCAATAATAAAAACTAAATATTATCTTAGCCTAGCATATAAATAGCAATCTCAGTGGACTGAAATAGATACTCTTACTCCATTAGCAACTTAATTACGAAATCACCAATAATAAGATGCAAGCAGCAGTCAAGCAGCGAGATGGGGCTATACAGCTTTTTGAACTGTCACATGTTTAATTTTCTCCCACTTGGTGAGAAGTCATATGTGTGTACTTGGAGCAAAGAGCTCCTGACATTCAGGGAATGGGTCTGATCTCTGGAGGCTAGAGTAGCAGAAATGAAGAAGCTGAGGCAGACAGAGAGGTTTAAAGAGAAGGCCTACAGGTACATAGTAGACAAATGCCAGCTTCAGTCTGGCAATCTCGTGCTGCCATGGAGGAAAGAGGTCACCTGAAGGAAGAGCTTCACATGGAGAGGCAGGAAGTGATCCTGTAGCCAGAAACTGCTCTCCAGGGGATGCAATATTCACTCACACCGAGGATATGTCTCCAGGGGCTTCTGCCTAGGAGGGAAGGGCTAGAATGGCCACTTTAGTTAGAGATTTAATCATTAGGCATATAGATGGATGGGCTGGTGGATGTAAGGATCGCTTGGTCACTTGCCTGTCTGGTGCGAAGGTAGTGGACCTCAGAAATCACCTAGATTAAGATTTTAGACAGTAATAGGGAGGAGCCTGCTGTCTTAGTACATTTGGGTACCAATGACAGAGAAAAATGTGTGAGGGAGATTGTGGAAGTCAAATTTAGGCCCTTAGGTAGAAAGCTGAAATCCAGAATCTTCAGGTTAGCATTATCATGTGCAGGTCCCAAGAAACAGGCAGAGCTCTGGCATCTCAATGCATGAATGAGATGATGGTGCAGAGAGGAGAGTTTTAGATTTGTTAGGAACTGGGTAACATACTGGGGAAGGGGAAGCCGCTCCCAAAAAGATGGGCTCCACCTTAACAAGGGTAGAACCAGGCTGCTGGCATCAACATTTAAAAAGAGCAGCTTTTAAACTAGAAACTGGGGGGAAAACGACAGTCATTCAAAAGTACATGATTTGAAACAAGGCATATCTTTGAAGCAGTGATGATCCTAGGTTGGCTAATACCCAGGGCGGATCGCCAATGCGCACACCCCCCTGTGTGTAGCATGACACTCCCCCCCCCCCCCCCCCCCCGGTGCATCAACCCCCCCCCCCCCCCCCCCCCGTGTATTTTTAGCTGCTGGGAGCAGCCGCGCAGCTCTCTGCTCCGCTGGCTTCCTGCTCCCTCTGCCCCGGAACAGGAAGTAACCTGTTCCGGGGCAGAGGGAGCAGGGAACCAGCGGAGCTGACAGGCACACGGCTGCTCTCTGCATCCCTCCAGCAGCGTGCACCCGGGGAGGACTGCCCCCACCACCCTGCCCTCGGTACACCGCTGCTTTGAAGGATATCATCAAAATAGGGTAGATAAGGCATCCTGATAGGATGCAATAAAGGTCATAGTATACCAGGTGTCTTTAAATAAAGAGCAGATAAATTTGCAGTCTTTAAAATCATCACCATCAATTCCTGAGACAGCTGTAAATAGGAATAAAAAAAGATTGCTTGAAATGTCTATATGCAAATAAGCCTAACAAATACGATGGGAAAGTTAGAATATATTGCACTAAGGGGCCCTTTTACTAAAGGGTTGGAGTGCGGCACGCCAATCCAGAACTACCACAAGAGCCCAGTGGTAGTTCCCACCCCCAGCGCACGCCATTTCCGGTGCTATAAAAATATTTCTACTTTTGTAGTGCTGGTGCTTACCTGGCGGTAATCGCTGCCTTGTTACCGCCAGATTAGCATGGTAGCCCTCACCGCCACCTCAATGGATGGAGGTAAGTACTCCCTCCCTCCCCCGAAATGGCTGTGCGGCAAGTGGTTCACTTATTGCAGAGCCACTTCCAGCACAAATGACAGCCTTTTACCTGTTGTGGTCAAATGGGGCCTCAGCATGTATCAAAAACACGCACTGGCACTAGCGCAGGCCCCCTTTTTCCCCAGCTTAGTGAAAGGACAACTAAATGAAAAGACAGATATAACAGGCATCTCTGAGACTTGGTGGAAGGAGGAAAACCAATGGGACACTGCCATACCAGGGTACATATTATATCGCAGTGACAGGGTGGATCAAATTGGTGGAGAGGTAGCATTATACATTAAAGAGAACCTTGAATCAAATAGACTAAAAATTCTGCAGGATACAAAATATAGCTTGGATTCCTTATGTGGGATTGAGTCGTGCAGGTATGGGTTGGGATGGAGGAGATTAATTGTGGGGATGGAATGGATCTTAGTGGGTATGTGTTAGATTCTAGTGGGGATGGGCAGGGACATAGGCACCCCGTATAAGAGGCTTGGGGAGGCTAAGCCTCCCTAGCCCAATCGTGGACTTCCCTTGGCTGCAGTGCTAGGTGGGGCGCAGGGGGAGCAGTCGCTCCCCCAAAGATCTTTAAAAGAGATGGCGCTTAGGTGCCAAACGCTGTCGCTGACCGGCGGTCTTTGCCTCCTCACCCCTCCCGTGTGAGTCTTGCACCCCCCACTTGCTCTCACCTATCCGCGTTCTCCCTCTGACACCGCACCATGAATTCACAGAGCCAGCCTTAATCTGCCTGCGTCGAAGCCTGTCCCTCAGACGTGTCCCACCTCTGCGTAAGACAGGAAGTTGCATTAAAGGAGGCGGGACGCGTCTGAAGGAGAGGCTCCGATGCAGGCAGATTAAGGATGGCTCTGTGAATAGCCAGTGTCGGAGAGAGAATGACGCTATAAAAACGAGCTGATGGGTGAGGGCGGAAGAGACAGGACCCTGGGGTGGGGGGGGGGGAGAGAAAGCGATGGCTTGCTGGCTGGCTTGGGGGGGGAGAAAGCGATGGCTGGCTGGCTAGCTGGCTGGTTTCGGGGGCGAGAAAGCGATGGCTGGCTGGCTTGGGGGGGGGGGGGAGAAAGCGATGGCTGGCTGGCTGGCTTGGGGGGGGGAGAAAGCGATGGCTGGCTAGCTGGCTTGGGGGGGAGAAAGTGCTGGCTGGCTTGGGGGGGGGGGGGAGAAAGCGCTGGCTGGCTGGCTTGGGGGTGCAGGGGAGAGGAGAGTCGCTGGTGGGCAGGGGGAGAGCAGGGTTGCTGGACATGGGTGGATGGAGGGGAGGGCAGGGGGGAGAGGAGGGCTGCTAGACATGGGTGGATGGAGGGGAGAGCAGGGGAGAGAAGGGTTACTGGACATGGGTGGGTGGATGGAGAAGGAGGGTTGCTGGACATGGATGGAGGAGGAGGGAGGAGTGAGGAAGCAGATGAGATGAGGGAAAAGGAAGAGAGTAGAAGCTGGATCCACTGGACAGTGAAGTCTGCGGAGGACCCAGCTTTTACTTACGGATGTAGGACAAGAAATGAAGAAGAAAGGCGGAAAGTAAAGAAATAAATGAAAAGGAAGCCCTGGAAACGGAGTGAAGAGGACAGATAGCAGCAGAATCGGATACTGGGCCAGCATGATCAGAAAAACAAAGTCACCAGACAACAAAGGTAGAAAAGATCATTTTATTTTCATTATAGTGTTTGGAATATGTCTACTTTGAGAATCAGGTGCTCAACATTAAAAGTTTATATTAATTTACTTATTTATGGCATTTTATCCCACATTAAACGTTAATTAGGGTGTTTTGTGGCTCTACATGAGAATTGTGATATTATGATCCCTTGTTTCATATTGTTGATGGTCTGCATTTTCCGTATGGGTGATATTTTGGTGTATTAGGTTCTGCCCAGTGTAATATTTATGGTACAGTAAGGTTCTGAGTGTGGTTTTGCACAAAGTTGTGCATAGTGTTTTGCAGTTGAGCGATTGTGGTTAGTATTTGCTTTGAGCAACCACTTTATTCTTTGACATATGATACATATCTAATATCTAAATTTAATAAAAGGTATTAATTGTGACTTTTATTTTTATTTATTTTTTCTGTGTGTTATCAGACAATTATGGATTTAAACTCCACCCCTGGCCCCACCCCTAACCCCGCCCCCTTTAGCCTCCCCAAACAGTTGGGCCACCGACCGCCTATGGGCAGGGATGAGTGAAATTTCTGTCCCCTTGCAACTCTTTACTTTGAACCACCTCAGTGAAACCCACAGAGAGGTACAGAATTGACTTAACCCCTTTCCCCATTAGTAACAGTTCACTTCTACTGTTTGTATTTGAATTCTGGGGATTTCTGATGCAACAGAGAAAAGTTCAGTTGGTTGCTGAGAGGGAACCAAGGAAGACACTGAAAAGGAGTTGGACTGTGGAAACTCATAGGACTCTTAGCCCCTGAGCCCCAGGGGATCCAGAAATCATAGCTGAGCTAACACAGAGCTCCAACTAAAAAAAAAGGTATATACCTGAAGGAGGAAAAAAGCTCTTCTGAAACCACAGTTGAGCCCATCCCCCCAGTTCTGAAACCAGAGGAATCAAAGAGGGATTTAAGTTGCCTTTGCCTGTACATGTTACATGATCTTATGAACTCCAGAAAGAAGCTCTCTTTGGCACAATGCAAGGGTTATCAGTGAATTTGAAAGACTGAGATCATATGAGGTACATTCCTGTCATGGTATGTGCAGCACTAACCTGCTTGTGACCGGTAAGCTGTCAAATGCAGCCACCATGGGGATTTTTTTGATTTGTAAGTGGAGGAGGGTGCTCGAGAGGGGGTCCACTGGAGTCCAGTGGACCCCCTCTGGATCCCCCCTGTGCAACTAAAAAAACTCTGTGTTCCCGTCCAGAAAATTCTTGATGGTACAGTGGACACCCATCCCCGTGTCCCAAATAATTCATAGTGGTCTAGTGGACCCCCTCCCACCCCTCATGCCCTGGGCCCCAAAAAATCTCTGGTGGTCCAGTGGACCCCCTCTAAAGCCTCCCTTTCACTCAAAAGTACTCCAAAGTAGTACATAAGAACATAAGTGTTGCCATACTGGGACAGACCAAAGGTCCATCAAGTTTAGCATCCTGTATCCAACAGTGGTCAATCTCGGTCACAAGTACCTGGCAAGATCCCGAAACAGTACAATACATTTCATGCTGCTTATCCTAGAAATAAGCAGTGGATTTTCCCCAACTCCATCTTAATAGTGGCTTCTGGACTTTTAGGAAACTATCCAAACCTTTTTTACACCCCGCTAAGCTAACTGCTTTTACTACATTCTCCGGCAACAAATTCCAGAGTTTAATTACATGTTGAATGAAGAAATATTTTCTCAGATTTGTTTTAAATTTACTACTTTGTAGCTTCATTGCGTGTCTCCTAGTCCTAGTATTTTTGGAAAGAGTAAACAGGCGATTCATGTCTACCCGTTCCACTCCACTCATTATTTTATAGACCTCTATCATATCTCCCCTCAGCTGTCTTTTCTTCAAGCTGAAGAGCCCTAGCCACTTTAGACTTTCTTCATAGGGAGGTCATCCCATCCCCTTGATCATTTTCGTCACCCTTCTCTGCACCTTTTCTAATTCCACTATATCTTTTTTGAGATGCGGTGACCAAAATTGCTCACAGCATTTGAGGTGCGGTCGCACCATGGAGCAATACAAGGGCATTATAACATCCTCATTTTTGTTTTCCATTCCTTTCCTAATAATACCTAACATTCTATTTGCTTTCTTAGCTGTAACCGTACACTGAGCAGAGGGTTTCAACGTATCATCAATGATGACGCCTAGATCCCTTTCCTGGTCGGTGACTTCTTTAGCAATGGGGGAAGAGAAGAGGAAGGTTAGGCAGCAGCCTCTGGAACTAACTTAGACCCACTTCTGAAGCAGATCACTTTGGAGGATTTCTGAGCCCCCTCTGGTTCAGGAATTTTAAGCTCCTCAGTCTTGCCTGAAGAGAGATCGCCAGGCAGCAATATAGATGGGGTTTCCTTAAGCCTTGCACCAGTGCTGGCCCCCCCCACAACCAGGAAGCTCAGCAAGCACCGGTGTGAGTGAAGTCCTTGGTGCTGTATTCGGGTCTGAGGTTCACATAGAGGAACTTCAGGCCTTGGTATGTTCCCCCGATGTTTATCCATCGAGAGGGGGAGAGCTGAGAGCACAGGCCCATCAGACAGTGAGTACCCCTCAGTCTTCGTGGGAAGTAGCTTCTTTGGTTGCAGTGTCTGCTTTCTAGGCCAGCTTGTGTCACTATGGACTCACGTTGGGTTGCTTTAAACTCATCATTAGTTAAGGTGGTTAATAATAATAATTTCTCTACGGAAATAGTTAATTTTATTGGAACATTGACTGCCTAAGTACAAGTTCCAAACCAGCAAGGTATACAGTTACTGTGGATTCTAATGTATCCAAGCTCCAGGATCTGAGCTGTGCTTTAGTTAAGGATAAGCTCTCTATGGCAAGGAAAATGGAATATCTGGAAAATCAGACAAGGAGGAATACTTTGAGATTTTTAAACTTCCTTAAATCACCATTAGTACCAGCAATAGATATGGTGAGGAAATATCTGAAGGAAGTTTTATCAATGCCATCAGAAGCATTACCACCAATTGTGAGAGCTCAGTATCTATCTCTATCTAGATCTAAAGAAGGTGAGGCCCTGCCTCCAGTATGTACTACTAGACTCAGAGAACTACCTTGCTTGTGACATTTGCTTTGGAACAGGACAGGAATATTGTCCAAAGATTGTTTTTCTGTCATTTGGACCAACTGTTCTTAGGCTCCAAGATTAGAATATTTCCTGATATCTCAAAGAGTACCCAGAACCGTCATCAGGATTTCCTGGCACTGCGCCCTCATGTGCAGGCTCTGGGGATGTCTTTTTTGTTATGATTTCCTTGTTTATGTTGCATTTCTTTTGAGGGTAAATCCTATGTCTTTAGTGAACCTAAGCAACTGTTTGATTTTGTGGTTTCCAAAGACAGGTTGAGAGTGGTTGTGTGAATTCTCACTGTGTTAGGGTATATATTGTTAGAACTGGCTGAGTTGTATTCCTGATTTAGCTGTCTGTTCTGTATTTTTGTTTTTTCCTATTTGAGTAGTATTTCTACTTTCTTTTTATTTCCTGGTCTTGGATCTATTACCTTAAATGTGAATGTTAATATGTATTAGTTATTTCTTCTTTGGGTTAATGTTATTTCCTGTTTATTGAATGCTGTATTTCTAATAAAAAAAAAACAGAGTCTGATAGGAATAGACTAATTGCCAAAATTTCGCACCAGGAAGTTGTTAAGGACATTCAAAATCTTCCAAAAGGTAAGACCTGGGGACCAGATGGATTCCCATGTGAATATTACAAAATGTTATCCTAGGGCTTACTGGATTGTTAACGGAGATCTTTAATCACATTTTAGTTTTGGGTAGGATGCCACCATTGATGTATAGTGCCAATGTGGTTGTTTTACTGAAGCCAGGTAAGAACCTGACTTTCTGCTCAAGTTACTTGTCCTATAGCTTTATTAAATACAGATATAAAAATCTTTGCAAACTTCTGGCTACTAGATTGGAAGATATTTTGCCTCATATTGTTCATTGGGACCAGACTGGCCTTGTGAAAGGTAAGCAACTGGGGGATAACGTGGGGCGAGTGCTTGATCTGATTGGATGCTTACAACAGTGGAAGTTGAAGGGGCTTTGTGTTGCCTTAGATGCTGGGAAAGCATTTCATCACGTTGAGTGGATGTTCTTCTTTGAGGTAATGAATCAGACTGGTCTTGATGGGCCCTTTGGTATTTGGGTGTGCGCTTTTATATGCGACCGAAAAGTTCAATTGTGGTGAATGGAATCTGTTCTGAGGAATTCCAATTACATAGGGGGATGTAGCAGGGATGTTCTATGTGCCCGCTGTTATTTGCTTTGGTGCTTGTGCCCCTAGAATTCAGGATAAGGGCAAATCATCTTATTACACCAGTTCTGGTGGTGTTTATGATGGATCCAGTTGCTTCCCTCCCCTACTTGTTAAAGGAACTTACCGCCTTTGGAGCCATTTCTGGTTTCAAAGTTAACATTGACAAAGCCAGAGGCCTTGTGTTTTAATCTTAATCCAACAATCTATCCCCTTTAAAATAGCATGTAATGGGATTCGCTACCTGGGTATTATCATAACTGATAAGCTGGATACACTTTTTAACCTTAATAACTTACTCTGCAGGTTAAATCTCAGTAAATGGGATTCTTTTTATTTGGCCTGGTGGGGCAGGGTAGCTGTGATTCAATTAACAATTTTACCTAAATCATATTTATTTTTTCCCACCTGCAGATCTGAATTCCCAGTTCAAGTCTTGGGAGCGTATGTTTCAGCTATTTCTTTGGCAGGGAAAGCGACTAAGACTCCGGCTTCATGTCCTAACCCTGCTGAAAATGAAGGGGAGGGGCATGGGATTCCCCAATCTATGCCAATATTGTAGAACAGCTGTATTAAAAGCCCTTAGAGAGTTTTATGTTGAAAATCACAAAGTCCACTGGGTACGATATGAAAATGCAATTCTTTTAATATGAAGAATGCTTCTTTTCTTTTTAAAATTTCTTTTAAACTATTGCTTATGGTTGAATTATAATGTTTTTATATTTATATGTTTGTTACATCTAAATGCGTTAAGCTCTTTGCAACAATTTCTTTATATAATGTTATTTATATAATGTTATTTTAATGCTAGGACCTGTGAGGCAGGCATTTGCCGATACACGACCATGTCAGGTCAACAATAAAAGCAATAACAAGACTGTGGCTCCAGTGACATCATTAGCACACATTTGTATGGCCAAATAAGGCTTAGCAAAGTATTCCCATCCTTGGATTTACATTGCTTTTTTTTAACCATGAATGGTCACAGTGTTGTATATGCAAGGTCATAACTCCTATTCCCTTATGGGTGAAGGGGGCACCTATATGTGGGTACAGTGGGTTTCTGGTGAATTTTGGAGGGCCCACAGTTTCCACCACAAGTGTCACAGAAAGAAGTATGGGTCTGGATCCACCTGTTTACAGTGCACTGCACCCACCACTACACTACTCCGGGGATCTGAATACTGTTCTAATGGACCTGGCTATAACATTTGAGGCTGTCATAGAGGCTAGTGAGTACAAGTTTTAATCATATTTTTTGGAGGGGTCGGAGGGGGTCAGTGACCACTGGGGGAGTAAGGGGTCATTTGGTCATTTAGGGCACCTTTTGTGTCTTATTCATTAGAAAAACAGTTTCTTTGCTGGCCTCTCCCGAGTGGAAGGATATCTCTACCTTTCTCTCGACCTTTCAGGTCTCTAATTCTCTGCTCACTACTCCTTCAGATTTTGTTGCCCTCTGTCTCAGTATTGTAACTGGTAAGAAGAAAGCATCTGTCCTTTATAAAAAAATCTTCAGGATTCATGTGTTGACGCTTTTGCTCCATTACGGCTGTCTTGGGAAAGGGATCTCAGTCTTGATGCGTCTGATTTTGACTGGTACACCTTTTGGGTCCATTCAATGCGTCCAACTAAATCAGCAACAATTTCCCAATCCTCCTATTTTCTTTTTCACAGGGCCTATTGGACACCTGCTAGAGTGGCCAGGATTACTAAGAGTCTTGATTACAAATGCTGGTCCTGTCAAGAATCAGATGGATCCCTTTCCCATATGGTTTTTTACTGTAAGAACGTAAGAGCATACTGGCGACTCATTTGGGCTAAGTTGCGCCTTATTTTTCAGTTGCCTGCGTCAACCGTGATCTCTTATAATGTTGTGCTTTTAAGGGCCTCTTCTCCTAACCTCTCTCTCTTAGAATCCGATAAGAAATTGTTTAATATTTTGTTAGCTGTTGCTTTACACTTAATTGTTTCAAACTGGAAAAATAATGTACATCTCAATTATAATGAATGGTGGAGTAACGTGTGTGTGATTAGGAAATATGAAACTATTCTAGCCCATAAACACCGTTGTGTTCAATCTGTCTTGAAGACCTGGGCTCGTTTAGATTCATTTTGTCGGACTCCTAATAGCACTACCTGATAATTGTATAATTGCTGTTTTGCTATGGGTATTGTCATGGTATGTTGTTCTGTCTTTTCATTTTTGTTTCTTTCTTTGCCATGGATTATTGTTACTTTTGGTTTTTTAATTTTTGTTTTGTGTTATGCTTGAAAACCTTAATAAAAATATGAAGGAAAAAAAAAAAAAGAAAAACAGTTCTAGACCAAAACATTGAAATGTTCCACCTAGACGTTTTGGTTTTGTTCCATTATGGCTGTAAAATGTCCAAGTGTTAGGCATGCCCTAATCCCACCTTCGAAATGCCCCCAACATGTTCCCTTGTGCTTTGGATGCACTGCAGATGAAATGTATAGATAGGTGTCTGCAAAACAGGTTTAGAAAATACCGATGTGGACATTTTATGAAGAAATCTGTCCAAATGATGCTTTATGACACATTTTGGATGTTTTTCTCTTTCGAAAATGAGCCCTGTAGTGTATCTAGATTTTCAGAAAACTTTTGACAAGGTTCCTCATGAGAGGATCCTGAGAAAATTATGGGAGGCAATGTTCTGGTGTGGATTAAGAATTGGTTCTTGGACAGAAAACAGAGGGTAGAGTTAAATGACCATTTCTATCAATGGAGGAGGGTGAATAGTGGAGTGCTGTAGGGATCTGTACTGGGACTGGTACTATTTAACATATTTATAAATGGTATGGAAATTGGAACGACAAGTAAGGTGATTAAATCTGCAGATGACATAAAACTATTCAGTTCACATGTTGTTAAAACACATGTGAACTGTGAAACATTGCAAGAAGACCTTAGGAAATTGGAAGACTGGGCATCCAAATGGCAGATGAAACTTAATGTGGACAAATACAAAGTGATGCACATTGGGAAGAAGAATCCAAATCATAGTTACCTGATTGCTAGGGTCCACCTTGGGGGTCAGCACCCAAGAAAAAGATCTAAGTGTCATTGTGCAGTAGCGGTGGCCAAAAGAGCAAACAGGATGCTAGGAATTATTAGGAAAGGGATGGTAAATAAGACTGAGTATACTATAATGCCTTCACGGTGCGACTAAGTATTCTGTTCAGTTTTGGTCGCTATATCTGAAAAAAGATATAGCGGAATAAAAAAAGGTTCAAAGAAGAGCAACCAAAATGATAAAGGGGATGGAAATCCTCTCATATGAGGACATGCTAAAGAGGTTAGTGGTCTTCAGCTTGGAAAAGAGATGGCCACCATTTTAAACAGCAGAGCCAGCACAGGCCACAGGCAGCGGTGGTGTGCGGAGACAGCAGCAGGCAAGTGCAACCAGGCTCCCTGGAGCCTCTGGGCCCTTGGGTACTGCCCGGTTGCCTGAATGGTCAGTCTGCCCCTGTCTTCTAATGAGTTTCAGATGAGAGTTGCTATTGAGAAGTTAATTCGCAAATTACAACTTAAAATTGTTTTTGAAGGTGCTTGTGCAGTGAAAGATGATTTTTTGGTAAAGCCTTGTTCACGTTGGGAAGCTCCCAGGAGCTACTGATCCAGCTTTTCAGGTCTTTCGGGACCTACTGTTACATTATTTGAAGGGTTTACAGCCAGCAATAATGTAATGTAAAATCAAAAATCTTTCTTTTCCATTACGTATGGTTTTGAGACAATTACAAATGGGTGGCAATTTGATGATTCTGAAAGCAGATGGGGGGGGGGGGGGGGGGGGGGTACTACTACAGTGCAACCAGTAGAAGTGTACCTGTCTGAAGCTGCCATACAATTATCCAATAGCTGTGCATACTTGACAAGCTGATGCGTTGTTACAATTAAAGCAGCGTATTGCATCCCTGATTGGTGAGGCATCTTTGAACAACTTGATTACTAAAAAAGAAACGTCTTTTTTTGATTTTGACTCATCCTATAACTCCTTGTTTATACTTTTTTCCAAAAATACACAAGGATCTTATGAATCCTCTAGGACGACCCATTGTGGCTTTGAGGGGTTCTATTTTGTAGCCCTTCAGGAAGTTTCTTGACATTTATTTACGAACTGAGTTCAATTCCCACTTCAGGCACAGACAGCTCCTTGTGACTCTGGGCAAGTCACTTAACTCTCCATTGCCCCATGAAGCCGCATTGAGCCTGCAATGAGTGGGAAAGCGCGGGGTACAAATGTAACAAAAATAAAATAAATAAAATAACCCTTTGGTTGTAAAGTATGTTCTTTCATGCAAGATAAAACTCATTTTTTACTTGAAGCAAATGGGGTTACTTGATGGAGAAATCCATTTTTGTGACTTTGGATGTCATCTCACTATATACCCAGCTTGAATTGCTATTATTACTTTGAGAATCATCCAACACCTCAACGCATACCTACTATTTTTCTGATGAGTCTAGCTTCATTAGTGATTCAAGATAATTATTTGGTTCCATGGTCAATTTTACAAGCAAATTAAAGGAGTGGCCATAGGGGCTTCGTTGGCGCCTATAACTGCCATGTTATAAGTTGAGGATTTTGAGGAAACTCATCTTTATCCATTCCCATGGTTTACTAAAATCAGTTTGTGGAAAAGATTTTTTGGATGTTTTTTTTTTATTTGGGAGGACACTGAGGAATTTTTATTTAAGTTTTTACAGTGGTTAAATACAGTGGGGCCGATATTCAGACTGCAGGAGTTAGACTGGCTAACTACCTCAGTTGGTGCTGAGCCTGGATATTCAATGCTGGGCCATTTCCGGTGTTTATGTGATCTGCTGCCCTTGTAAGCTTATTTATATGGGCAGGTCATCTAGATCAGCTAAAATACGGCTGAATGAACTCAAGTCCCACATCAATAATGCTGTACTTACAGCACCTCTAGTGCAGCATTGGGTAGATAAAATACATCAGTGGACAGACATTCGTTGATGTATTCTAAATAAAATCATCTTGGGCTGGGAGGATGATAATGCTGAAGAACTACTGAATTATAAAGAACAACGTTGGATTTTCATATTGGACACAGTTTTTCCCAAAAGCTTAAATCTTGAGCTCAATTGGGCTTCATTATAGGGTTTTTCCTGATTTGATTGGATAACAGTTGGCTTCCTGCTATTTAAATGGCTTTTTCTGTTTGAGCCACCATTTTGATTGAAGAATGATGTGAAGGAATGTATATTGTTGGTCTCAGATAGATAACAAGAGATTAGCACTACCGTTTTTGATATGAGCAGTGACATATTTGTTTATTGCTTCTTGTGTTTAAGAACTGATCCCTGAGGCAGCGATTAGCAAAACATGGCGCATGTTGGCATCTGGTCCTTCACATTCAAATGAAGTTGATTGTTGGAGCTATAAATGCTACATTTAAAGCAATTTTTAAGATATGGAATTCCAAATTTGAAAGACTCTCATAATGTTTATGTGAAATTTGGAAAAGAAGTAAAAAAATAAATTATATGAATAAAGAGGAAAGCGAGTCATGATCTAAGCTGGTCATGTGAAATAAGTTGCTGCTGAGGCCATTTCATTAACCTAGAGGTTCTGCTTGTGTTTGAATAGTTAAGTCAAGCGCTGGGTTTATTTGCTTTGATATTGATTACCCCGTCATTAAAATTGAAATTGACCTTGCTATTGAGATTATTAACTGATTTGATATTTAATAAACTTAGGGGCTCTTTTATTAAACAGTGGTAAAATTTTGTTTCTGTGCATTAATGCGAGATTTTACCACATGGTAAGTTTTAATGCGGCACCTATTGGGGGCATTTCCACTCTTTTCTATTGCAGGTTGTGTGTGTGTGTGTTTTTTTTTTAATGTCTTGAGGTTTTCATTAATTGATGTTTTTGCTTGAGTGATTGTTCCCCTGCCAAGAATTGTGTGGGTGATAAAATTTTAAATAAATAAATAAAATATTCAGATTAATGCATGGTACCTGCTCCCAGTTAAAGCAGAAGCACTTTGTGCCGCCTATTTAGAAGACAGTAAATGATCCTGTTCTCTGCCCATGCCATTCTCTCCCCCCCCCCAAACACAAACAACACTTAGGGGTCCTTTTATTAAGGTCTGCTAACAGATTTAGTGAGAGCTAACTATTAGCATGTGCTAAATGATAAGATGTCCATAGGAATTTAATGGGTGCCTTATCATTTAGCTTGCACTAATCTTTAGCATGTGCTAAATTTGTTAGCATGCTTTAGTAAAAGAACCCCCTAATGTGTAGTTTGCCTCATGCTAACTGTGAAAAAACTGCAAAGCCTCATAACATAGCTTTGCACTAACCTGCCACATACAGTAAAATGCATATTAAGTGCTTACTGTGGAGGACCTCTTAGTGTTAGTGAAGAAAAAGATGAGATTTTATAGAAAATATCTGGAGACTGGAAAAGGTGTAAGTAGAATATGTTGGGGCTGGGACCCAATAAATCAAAAGCACTTAGGGGAGAAGTTATCAATGTGGGCTATGATTAAGACAGGTTATTTTACCACAAGTCATGCTATTTTAGCACAGAACCCCATTTTATATACTGAGATCCTCTGCTAAAATAACCCATCTTAACAGTAGCCCACTCTGACAACTTCCTCCCTTAATATAGAAAATGAAATATACGTTTAAAATTGACTATTTTATCTTACCTAAGCTTCTTATCAACCACATACATATGCCAATTGCCAACGATTTCAGTTCTTGATCAACACATCTAAATAATAATAATAAAAAAATATAAGTAGAAGACTTTGCGAAAATCTTCACAATATAAGTTCACATTAAGATGGCACTTTTAGAATTTCTACAGCTAAATTGGGTAATCACCCATGCAAAAACAAAACAAAAAAACCTCTTGAAAATGGGTTCTTCTTCCTAGTGCAAGGAAAATGTAATAAGGGCAGGGTCAGGCATTGTAAAGTAGCACCAGAGCCATCTCAGCAAAGTACATATAGCAAAATTACTTCTAACTTCCTGTATGTATTTTCTGGCATGGAGTTTGTGCTTGTGAACTCTATAGGTACATAAGTACTCATGGACCATGCTGTAGGAAGCAAAGTACCCATGGACGTGTAAGCTATACTGGGTGAGGGAGGTTTTAATACTGGAAACATATTTATTTATTAATTTAGATGTGTTTCCCACTTTTTTGAAGAAATTCACAGTGTATAGCAAGAATAGCATGGACATATCATTGCAAACAACTGCCCATCCCTACTATGTTATAGCATGTACATGCTATAACATAGTAGGGATGAGCAGTTGTTTGCAATGATATGGGAAATATCAACAACATATCCCATATTGATGCATATTGTAAAATGAAAATCAGCAGAAAAAAACACATTTTTGAGGAATTCAATAAATGGCACTCAAAAATCTGTGGCAGAAAAAATTGGTGCTAAGCTCGATTCTATTAAGGGTGCACGCCCTTTATAGAATTGTGCTTAGCACTAATTCCTGCACCTAACTTTTGGCACCAGATTTATATCTGCTGAAACCTTGCGTAAATGCTGGCGCACTGAGGCAGTATTCTGTAAGAGCACACGTAACTCTTTGGAACACCCCAACATGCCCATGCCCCCTTTTGAGTTACACATTATTAGAGTTAGGTATTAAAGTCAATAATTTGTTGTTAGCACCCGCTTATTGGTGTTAATTGGCTTGTAAGCTAATTAATTTGTGCACTTATCTTGGGAGTGAGCCCAAATTTCATCATGCAACTCTAGGCACCATATATAGAATCCAAGAGTTTGTGTCTTTTTTTGTTTGCCACTAATAATGCACACTCTTTGCAACGAATACATACTGTTTGCAAAGAAAGCACACTCTTCCTAAAGAATGCACACTATTTGTAAAAAAAAAGGTGACTTCCTTTAGACTTGAAAACTGTCAGAATATATTTTCTTTCAAAATACTAGGGTATTAATGATAATACATCTAGCATATATGCTGGGAAACATACAAGGCTGCCGAGAGACTGAGCTGGGCCCCTGCGCCTGTTTTTTCTCTCAAGTCGCGCATGCTCGGTTTTAAAACCGAGCATGCGCAGCCTGAGGGGAAAAGCAGCCACTTGGCAGGCAATGTGGCAGAGTAAATAGCAGCGCTGGAGGAAGACTTCTGCTGGCGGGGAGACCCACCAGCCAAACCTGAGGCCCTGGCCTGAAGAAGCCCTGCTGTGTCTGCTCCTCCCCAGCCTCCAAGAGGGGCCTGGCGCTAGAATTTTCTTCAGGAGCAGGAGAGAGAGAGAGAGACCTTGATGCCGGGCCTCCCTTGGAGGCCGAGTCTGGGAACTTTTTGTTCCCCCTGCCCCCCCTCTCGGCGGCCCTGGCAACACATGGTAATACACACACAGGACTTGGATTAGTACAGGTTTGAAATGTTAGAGAAATAGTGCATATCAGCAGGGTTTCAACTTTAAATAAGCATTTTTTGTTTGATTACATTCAAAAATTCTAAAAAAGTATCAAAAGTATAAAGCCAAAATCTTTAAAATGGCTACTGCTTGGATTATTTTAAAGTTGTATAATTCAGTGCCTCCAACAGTGTGAAGTGTGCTAAGGGACTCATTTTCAAAGGGATCTTAAGAATGGAATTAGGAACTTACAGCCAGTTCCATGAAAATTCTACCTCCTACCCCCTTATTCTATAAAAGTTAGGTATCATTTGTGTGTGCAAAAGCAACATCAAGCTGACTAAATGTTGGCAATGAGCTCAGCGGTATTCTATGATGTCAACATGAGCACTGGTATCTGCAGGATGGCATGCACATTAATGTGCCATGAAAATGGTGTGTTTAGGGTGGAGAATGGGCATGTGATGTGCGTGGCCATCATTCACACACATAAAACCTATAAATGGCATGCACATGGATGGCACATAAAATCATACCCAAATGTACACTTCCAAAAATAGCACTTAAATGGCAGAGAAGATGGCTCTTTTGGTCTGTAGCTTTGGTTGGTGCATTTGCTGTTGGTTAGTGACTCAGTGCATGCTGAGACCTCATGCTTTTCCTAATTAGCTATCTCTCTCCTGTCACCTAACCCTCTACAACTCCAGGAATTTCCATTCTGCTCATTTGTATTTATTTCAACCAAACACCCTCTCCAGCCCTTTAACCACCTTTCTCCCTTCAGCCTCTCCACCTCATCTCTCTGTTCAACGAACAGCGTGTGTGTTTGAGCATTAGGGGTAACCATCACTGTCTGTGCGACTGAAACTGGCTGTGTCTCTTCAACCTTGTGTGTAGTCCAGCAATATAATTAGTGGTGGTCACAGGTCGTATTGTTGGTGGTCACTGGGTGATACTGGTGGTAAGTACAAGCATGAGAAGAAGCAGGGTGTTGCTTCTGTGGGTCCTTGCTCATAGGAGAGGCAGCAGAAAAGATATGTGATACACAGATGCATGTATGTGTAAGTGTCAGGCCTTTGTATAGTATATATTCTGATGGAAGCCTGCTATATGTACAATATTAGTGACTACTGAGACAATTTGATACCTTTACCCAGTAGATTTCAGAGAAAGGGCTTGTAAGGCAATACCCCACTGTGCAGAAAAGGTAACATCATAGCATGTACTTGGAGATGTTTTAAAAGGCTTACAAATGCTTGCTTGTTTTCTAATTTTTTGTGGAGGGGGCGTGTCAGGGCAGAGTGGGCATTCCTTGGCTAACCAGTTAGCACATCTATATTACTATACACTAACCAGTTATTGCATGGATAACACAGGAGCCCTTACTGCCTACAAAATAGGTGGCTGTAAGTGCTCATGTGGTAATTAAAAAAAAAAACATTAACGCGTGGCCATTAATGCAAAAAACAAAATAGGAATAAGTCATTTTTAAGGCCATGGTAAAAATAGCCTTAGCATGTGGGAAAGACTTAGGAAAAGGATGCCAAAATTCTTTTTTCTACCTTTGTTGTCTGGTTATTTAATTTTTCAAATTGTGTATGCCTCATTCTCTGATTCCTTCTTTTCTGTTTTCTCTTAGCTCTCTTTCCAGGGTCTCCTGATCTTTTGTTGTTGTTGTTTTCTCTCCACCTGTGCCACCCCCTCCCGAGTTGTTCAGCGAATTCTTCGGGGCAGGCAGTCTTGCATGCCCGTTGCCGGCGCTGACTCTCCCCTGCTGCCGGATCACTCTTCAAAATTGCTGCCGAGACTTACAAGGGTGGCCTCCAAGACTTCAGCAGAAGTCTCACGAGGCCACCTCTGGAAGTCTCGGCTGCCATTTTGAAAGAGCGAACCGGCAGCGGGGGAGGGTCAGTGCCGGCAGCAGGCAGGGAAGACTGCCTGCCCCGAAGAATTTGATGGACAAGGATGACTCAGGTGAGGGACCGGATCCGGAGGGAGGGTGGGAGGGAGGAAGGAAGGAAGGAAGGAGAGCCGGCTCGCACTTAGTAACAACCGGCTGGCAAGAGCCGGTTGTTAAATTTTGTTCCAACTTGCGAGCCGGTGTGAGCCGGCTCCAGCACACCACTGGCCTGTATTCTTCACTTCCTCCACTACATCCTTCTCTGATACACATCTTTTACTTGCAACTTTCTTCTATTTTTCTGTGTCCATTCAGATTACATTCAATCTTACTATCCAATCTTCAATCTCACTTTTTTCACTGCATCTATCTTACAGACTTCCATATTAGTCCCTCACCTAGGTCCTCCTATTTCCATTCTTCTTATTCCTCAGGCCCTCATTTACTGATCCCTATCTTCCCTTGTCATCTAACATCTACTTTCTGTCTCACTCCCATTCTCCACCCCCAACATGCAGCATCTCCTCTCTCTCTCTTTACTCCCCCGCCATGCTGCTTCTCCTCTCTGTCTGTATCCCTTTCTCTCTCTCTTTCTCTATCTCTTCTCCACATCCAGCATTAACCCATCTCTCTCTCTTCTCCACATCCAGCATTACTGCATCTCAGTCTCTCTCTTCTCCCTCTTTCTCGTTCTCTCTGCTATTCTGTCCAACATTAGCACATCGTTCTTTTTCTGTTCTCACCCATCCAGCATTACCCCATCTCTGTCTCTCTCTCTCTGCTCCCCCATCCAGCATTATCCTGTATCTATCTCTCTCTCCACCCATTTAGCATTATCCCGTATCTCTCTTACTTTCCCTATCCACCATTACCTTGTCTCTTCCCAATCCAGCATTACCCATCTCTCTCTTTCCTACCCACCCAGCATTACCCTATCTCTCTATTTCCTACCCATCCAGCATTACCCTATCTCTCTATTTTCTCCCCATCCAGCACTACCCAGCCTCTCTTCTCCTTCATTTAGCATTATCCCATCTCTCTCTGTTCCTCACAAGCAACTGGGCCCGACCTCTCTATCTCTCCTCTTCCATACATAAGAACATAAGAATAGCCATAGTAGGTCAGGCTAATGGTCCATCTAGCCCAGGATCCTCCTTCCAACAGTGGCCAACCCAAGTCACAAGTACCTGGCAGAAACCCAAGTATTAGCAAGATTCCATGCTACCAATATCAGAGATAGCAGTGTCTTCCTTCTTGTCTATCTCAATAGCAGAATATGGACGTCTCTCTCTATCTCTTCTCACCATCTAGCATTACCCCAACTTTCTCGCTCTCACTCCCCATCTAACATTACCTCATCTCTGTCTTCTCCAACATCCAACATCTGGGAACATCTTACAACTTCCTGTCCCTCTATCTTATATCAATACTGCTTGAAATCCCTGATTGTCTCATTTTGTCTGATTTATATTGCTATTTCCATCTCACTCCTCCCTGCTCATCCAGGGCTCAGCCCTTTGGGCGATGTCCATACCATTCCAGTCCACTGCAGTCACCGCCACCCGGGACCCATTCCCAAGTTGCCTACTATCAGGCTAGGCCCACTCCATGAACCTTAGTCTCATTTCCCTGAACCCAAACGTTTCCCACTAATTTCTCATTTGCTGTCCACCTAGGCCTTCTCAACTGCCAATCAATGTGAAGGAAAGTGACCCAGATTACTGATCTTTTTTCTAGCTATCGTCTTGACATTTTATGCCTCGTTGCAACTTGTATGACGGATGGGGAAGAATCCTATTGTGGATGCCCTAGTGGTGCAAGGTGGTGTTACAACTTTTGTGTAGAAATATATCACGGCCTATGGGTTTCCCTTTACAATAACACCATGTAGGGAATTCACAAGAAAAAGACAATAGTATAATGTTAACAATATTTTTATTGCCCAAGATA
The DNA here is from genome assembly GCF_901765095.1 of Microcaecilia unicolor. Lineage (NCBI taxonomy): Eukaryota > Metazoa > Chordata > Amphibia > Gymnophiona > Siphonopidae > Microcaecilia > Microcaecilia unicolor. The sequence goes on along the minus strand of NC_044040.1, from coordinate 96,646,243 downwards.
TAATAAATAAATGCTTTAAAAACATTAAGGGCTTCTTTTACAAAACCGTGCTAGCGATTCCTGCATGGCAAATGAAAGGTAGCCCATAGGAATTGAACGGGCTTCCTCTCAATTGCTGCACCGGGAATCGGTATCGTGGCAAAAGGCCCTAAAATGGTTAAAAATATAAATATAATTTCATTTTAAAATTCATATTAAAAATACAAAGCTGCATTAAAATCAGATATAAAGTGCAAGGTATTGTACACTTTGGTATAGAGTGCAGTGTTGCTGTTTTTTTTTAAAGTGCAAAGGTTAAAAGTTGTGCAACAATGCTAATACAAATAACTTTCTGTTTAACAGTTTTAACTAATGTTTGTTTGTTTATTTATTTGTAGCATTTGTCTCCCACATTTTCCCACCTATTTGCAGGCTCAACGTGGCTTATATTATCCCGTGATGGTGATCGCCATTTCTGGGTACAGAATTTCAAATGCTAATACATTTAGTTGTATACATACATGGTAAAGAGGAATACATTGTGGTATTGCATACAAATGATTTTGCATCAAGGTGCATACATACATGGTACAGAGGAATGCATTATGGCATTGCATAGAGGTTTCTAAGTGATAAAATGAGTTGTAGCATAAGTTAGGTTCTTCTTTGAACTATGTAAACCAGGATTTACTTCTGACAACTTAACAAATCAATTCAGATTCAACAGAAATTCCAATCAGATAAGTATTTCTTTTCTCTCTGACTTTTCTTATTAATCTCAATACAGTCCTCTGTAAAAGGACTGATTCTTTGCTTCGCTATTTTTGCCTTACAGATTCCCAACCAGGATACTTTACACCCTTTCACGTAAGTATTGAACTCTGCCCCAAGCACTATCCAAGTCCCAACAAATGATACAATTCTCTTTAGATGTGATGCACCTATCTGGACTCTGTCTTGAAAGGACTTTGGACTTTGCATGGGGGTCTGTGACGCTCTCTTTGGGTGTGCTGCCCCTGTAGCTTAACACCTGTCTTTACTGAGAGTCCCCTGCTCTTTAACTTTGTTCCCTCAGCTAAAGAAGTCAGGCGTCTTGGAGTTTCTCGGCCCACTCACAACACCAGCTCATTCACTCACTGAGCCTTTGCTACCTTCTCGGTGCAGCCTGTCAACTCATTCAGCAGTTCATTCAGGCTTTTATTTCTCCACTTGGAATCACATAGTCACATGCACAGTCTTTTCTTTAGTGTGGGAGGCCAGGAGTCAGTCACCAGCTTACACCTACCAGGCCCTCAGCCTCTAGGACTGAAGACAAACTCTGCCACTGTCCCTGTCTTCAAGAGCTGCTTTCACTCACACACTCAAGCTCTTTTCAAATGCCCAGTTCAAATAGCACAGGCTTTAACACTATCAAGTTAGCTTTAGCTTGTCAGTTTCTTTAAAGAAACTGCTTCCTTTTAGCCTCTACTTAGATAGCCATGTGCTCAATTTTTTTCAAACTTCCTTTCCAAGTTTTTACACTTATGACACTCTCTGCTCTCAAACCTCAGACACAGGCACACATGCTTCTGGTCTCCTGGCATCCAGGGCTCCTCTGGCAACAGCTGAAACTGTCATTGCTCAGGCAACCAGGCTTTGGCTTGTGTCACCTGTCTCTCTGCAGCCAATCAGGCACATGTACATGGAATGTTTATTTATTTATTTATTTATTTATTACTGTTGGAATGTAGTGAAAATCTCCATTTTGAAACCCACTTTTTCCATTGAGTTAAATGGGAAAAATGGATTTTTACACAAAACCAAGGCTAAATTTCACAGAATTTGAACAAAAACCATATCATTATCCAAGTCACATCAAGCAGAATCAAGTCCATATTTTAAATTTTAAAATTCACTTATGGTTACCAATTACGCAATTTCACCCCAGAATCATCTACACAGGTTAAAGTCAATTTACGCTTGCAGACGCCACCATCGGACTTCAAATGTCCACATCTAGAGTGGTGTAAGGCACTCCACACCTCAATTAATCAAAATAATCATTAAAAATAAATTCTAAAATTTTTCAATGACCCAGCCCACCTAAAGGGAACCCCAGGACCCCCCCCCCCCCCAACCATAAAAGAATTTTTTAAAAACCATCCTGGAACACCCAAAAAATAAAACACCAAAAATTGCTAAAATTAAATTAAATTACACCAAGACCCTAAGGCCTCTTACCTTGGTCTCCAGATGACTATCTGGTGGTCCATATTCTTCTTTGGGGTCCTGGTGAACCCCCCGATGCCACCGGTGTTCGGGCATCCCAGTGTGGAAGCCCGCTGAGAAACCTCAATCAAGGCCCCGGCTTCAAATGCAGCCTGTCGGAGCTCCATGAGCACATCCGCGTTAGTGCCGGATCATCCGGACTCAATGTGCACTCACGGACCAGGCCTGGGCTAAATATCTTTTTTTTTTTTTTAATTCTTTCACACTCTTTTACATTATCTTTATCACAGTCTTCCCCAAACTTTATTGCCTATCATTCAGCTCGAGTGTCGAAAAAGGGAGGTGGCCTAGCAATTTGCCTGCCCTCGTACTTTATTCAGAAATTCTAGCTCTTTGTAATTCTGCCCCATTTTCACTAACAATTTATAGCTATTATTTCCCACCTTCCCACTTGCAACATTACTGGGATGCCCTTTTACAGTCTCTTGTCGATGCCTCTACTCATTTTAGAGATCTACTTGTGGTTGGAGAGTTCAATACTCACATTGACGTTCCCTCTCATCCCTGTACTACCGCTTTTCTTTCTTTTCTCAGTGATACCAACCTATCAAAGCTTGTTCAAGCTCCCACCCATTCAGCAGGACATATTCTTTATCTAATTATTGTACAGCTCCTCACTTCCTTTTCTGCTTCACATTCTCAAGTATTGCCCCTTCCTTGGACTGATCACTCTTTGGTTATAATCTGACCCCCTCAAATGACCCATCTCTACCTAAACCCCCACCACCATGTTTTCCCTCTCTTGACCCTGCTACCTATCTGCCTATCTGCCCCTTTTTACCTCCTTTCCTAATAATTTTCTTGACTTGCATCTTGAAGATGCAGTTTCTGCTTGGAACTCAACTTTATCTGCTCATTTCCATTCACTACTACTACTACTATTTAACATTTCTAGAGCGCTACAAAGTGTACGCAGCGCTGTACAAACACAGAAGACATTCACCCCTTCAGTCCCCTCCTTCTACAAGTCATGCTTCTCATAAGCCCTGGTATCACAGTGGGCTGCTACTTCGTCGACAGACTTACTGTGCTGAAAGGAGATGGCATAAGTTTTAGAACATCAGATCTTTTGTTGGCATATAAGAAATTCTGTACATATTACTCTGCCCAATTCAGAACAGCTGAAAAGACATATTTTACCAAGCAGTTCGCCAAATCGAACAATCCTTGTAAGACTCTGTTTTCCATTACTTCTTTTCTCACAAATGAGGCTTCCTTTTGAATCCTCACCCCTACAACCTTCCATTGACGTTCTTGCATCCTTTTTTCCCTCAAAGGTTGCTTTGCTTAGGGTCTCGATTCTCTCTTCCTCCCCTTCCCCCTCACCTCCAAATCCACTTACAAACTTAGTTTCCCCTGTGGACAGAGTTAATCTTAGTCTTAGTACCTGGTCCACTTTTACTATCCTTTCTCTTACTCAGCTGACGTCAGTCCTTTCTATTATGTATTTTACTATCTCACTGTTGGACCCCCTTCCTTCCAGCTGGTTAAAGATTGCTAAACACAGTCTTCTCCTCTTAGTCTTACATCTAGTTAGTACTAGCTTCTCAACTAGCTTAGTTCCTCTTGCTAGGTAAAAGCAATAGTCAAGTCTATCCTTAGGAACCCTTCTCTTGATCTCCTTCTTCCAGAGCCACTATCAATTCATCTCCAACCTGTGCTTTCTGTAAAAAATTACCAAACAAATCATCTTTGATCAACTAATACAATTCACCGACAGTCATTACATTTTACACCCCTGTCAAACGGGGTTTCATACCAACCACAGCACAGAAACTATACTGATTGCTTTAGTCAGTGAGTTACATTCCTACCTTGATTCTGACAAAATAGTTCTTCTTGTTTCTCTTGATTTGTCTGTTGCATTTGACTTGGTTGAACACTCCCTTCTTCTTGCTTGCCTTCAATCTATTGGCTTAACTGGTTCTGTTTTCAAATGATTTACCTTTTATCTTTCTGACAGAAGTTTTTCAGTCTCTACTCCTTCCTCAGCCTCCTCTACCTTCCCTTTGAAATATGGTGTACCACAAGGCTGTATTCTCTCCCCGTTACTGATGAACATTTTTCTAAGTCCATTAGCCCTTCTTATTCAAGATTGTAATATTAATTTTTTTTCTTTTTATGCAGATGATATTTTATTGATTTATCCTGTATATCCTCACAATCGGGACCTCTCCCCATTGCACACTTGTTTGCATTCTCTTTCAAACTGGCTCACCTTCCACAGAATGGTTCTCAATCCAGCTAAAACTATAGCCTGGTGGATCTCCGGCTCACTATCTACTCCTTCAACTCTGCTTTCATTATTTGATGTTCTAGTAACCCCAATGAATTCATTCCATTTCTTAAGTGTTATTACTGATTCTAAACTCTCATTTGATTCTCAAGTATCCATAGTGGTAAGGTAAGGCTTTTATTAGTTGCAGCAACTTCATTCCATTAGCCACGTCTTAGATATTTCACTTCACTCCATACCCTCATTCATGCTTTTGTCATAACCCAACTTGACTATTGTAACACAATCTATTGTGGAATTCCTTCCTATCTTCTCCATCATCTGCAAAGCCTCCATAACTCTGCTGTCTGATTTCTCTGTAAAGCCAAAAGATTTGATCACTTCACCCCACTTCTTATCCATTTGCATTGGTTATCTATCCAGTATAGACCCTGGTTTAAGTTCTTTGTCTCACTCACAAAGCTCTTTACCTTGGTGCTCCATCTTATCTTTCCTCCCTTATAATTCCCAACACCCCTTCCTGTTTATTGCACTTACTTGATTCTCACCAATTAGTACTTCCTTCTCTAAGATTTGCTCACTATGGGCCAGATGCACTAAACCTTAATGACCCTCTAACAACCCTTTAACGAAGGAAATTCCTAACCGTTGCATGCATTAAAGGCCTTTTTCCGACGAAGCAAGCAGCTAACGAAAACGGAATACAAAAGAGTAACTACCATTGTAATGTGGGCGATTCGGGATGCACTAACAATACCGACGATCACACCGAATCATCTACCGCGACATATTAAACGTATGGTCAGAGCAGTCGTAAAGGCCTGAGCTGTCATCTCCCCGCTTCCCCCTGCACCTTAAAATTCCAAGCTGGCATGTTGAAAAACAAAATAAAGAACACAAACATGTGGCTCCCCGCTTCCCTCTGCATACAATACAAATGAAACGAAAACAAAATCAAAAAAGGACTGGGAGGGGGCAAGGGCGCTCGTCAGGAGCGTCCTGTATGGACGGCCTTGCCCCCGCCCCCTCCACCGAGGTCGCCACTGCTCCCCGCTTCCGCTTGTATAAAATAAAAAAATTAGAACAAAACTAAAAAGTTTAGCAGCCCCGGTCCCCCTCCCTTCCTGTCTCTCTCTGTACTCCTTCTCCCATAGCTCCGCCTCCCGGCATCCTCCGTCCCCATGCCCCGCCCCCCTGAGCTCGTCACCGCTGCTCCCCCCCTCTACCGGACCCCTCCTTCCGCTTTACCGGCCCGTGCGGCGCCTCTCACGGGATGGAACAGCTGATCGGCGATCACTGCTGCCTCCTCTGACGTCTCTCTGTTTTTCCTGGGCCCGCCCTCCTCTGAAGTTATCTACAGAGTACAGAGAGAGACAGAAAGGGAGGGGGACCGGGGCTGCTAAACTTTTTAGTTTTGTTTTAATTTTTTATTTTATACGAGCGGAAGCGGGGAACAGCGGCGACCTCAGGGGGGGTCAAGGCCGTCCATACTGGATGCTTCTGACGAGCGCCTTTGCCCCCTCCAGATCCTTTTTTGATGTATGTTTATTTTTGTATTGATGCAGGGTGAAGCGGGGAGCCACATGTTTGTGTTTTTTTCTTGTTGCTGTTTTTGACGTTTGTGGCATGCGCAGAGCAGCCAGCATAACGCTTGGCTGCTCTGCGCATGCTTTACGGGCCGATTACCGACGAGGATTACGAATGTTTGATACATTGTAGTTTTCAATACCACACCGAACATGTGCGACTTGTTTTTTTGGTGCATGCTTCGTTTTTTCAAATTCGTTAAGGACTTTAACATTTTAGATTTTTTTTACATATGGTTGATGCATCTGGGCCAGAGTCTACCCGCTCTTCTACTTTCTTCTTCCTATCACCCTCCCTTTGGAATAGCCTACCATCTCCTATTAGGTCTGAAATGTATTTTATTAAGTTCAAGGCCCTCTTGAAAACTCATCTTTTTGAAATGGCATTCGAACCCTCTGTCAGCTGCTCCTGTTTCCAGGGGGACCTGTACAATTTCAACAGTCTGGAAGAGTCAGTTACATTGTTGATCTTAACTACTCTTTTGAGTGACTGATCTGTATCTTTCCTGTATATATTTTTGGTTTCTTTTCATTTTCTGGATTTTATCTTAGTTTATTTTTATTGTGAGCCACTGTGGCCTGTGCGCAGTAACAGCAGGATATCAAGTATTTTATTAAGCAATAAACTATTACCCCATCTCTCTCTCTTCCCTTGTCCAGTACTGCCTTGTCTCTTTTCCCCATCCAGCGTTATCCTGTCTGTCTCTCTTTCAGCATTACCCTTTCTTGTCACTATCCAGCATTTCACTGTACCTATCTCACTTTTCCATCTAGTATCACCACATCAGTCTTCTCTTCGCCACATCCAGCAGTACCCCTTCTCTCTCTTTCTTATCCCCATTCAACATTACCCTGTCCCTCTCTTCTCCTCCATTACCCAATCTTTCTTTCTCCATGACATTCATCATTACTTTCTCGCTCTTTCACTTTTCCTTTTTCTAATCCAACATTACCCCATCTCTCTCTTCCCCTATCCAGCATTGCCATTTCTCTCTCTATTTCTTCTCACCGTTTATTATCCCAACTTTTTCTATCAGTGCCCATCTAATATTACCCTGTCTCTTTCTCACTTCTTCCCTATACATCATTACTCTCCTCTATCTCTTCCCCTTCCAGCATTACCACGTCTATCTCGCTTGTTCTCTCTTTCTTTTCTCAATGCGGCATTATCTCATTTTTGTCTTCTCCCAGTCCAGTATTACCTCATCTTTCTCTCTCTCTCTCTCTCTCTTTTCTTTTTCAGAATTACCCCCTCTTTGTCTCCTCCTCCACTCAGAATTCTGCCATCTCTCCTCAATTTAGCATTATCACATCTCTCTCACTTCTCCCCCATCTAGTATTAACCATGCCACTTCTCCTTTATCCAGCATTACCCCATATTTCTCTTATTCTCTCTTCTCTTCTTCCCTATCCAGCATTAACACAGTTCTCTCTTTCTCCCCAATCCATCATTACTCTCTCCCCATCCAGCATTACCCTGTGTCTCTCTAGCTTTCTCTCTCTTGCTCTCTCTCTCACGTTTCCCCATCCAGCATCCCCATTCTGGCTCTTAAAAAAAAGTTATACTCAATCCAGAAAAGATCTTCACATGTTGGATTACTGGCCACAATTCCCTTCCTTCATAGTTCCTACTCTTTTCAATTCTCCTACCTCACTGTTGACTCATTCTGCTACCTTGGTGTTATTCTTGACTCAAAGCTTAGTTTCTCAAAACCCATCTCTATGGTCTTTCAACTTCTGTAGACTTAGATACAGCACTCTCCCAGCAACATCACACAGCGAGACTGGGACTAGACAAACACAGAGGCACAAGGAGAGACACAATGCAAGGAGGTACAAAGAGAGGTGTGAGGGTTTAATGACAATGAGGTGTTGTTGGGCAAAAGACATGGCACAGGGGGGAAAGGGGCCTGAGAGACAGCAAGGGATGAGTGTTGGTGGAGGCTAGCAGATGTGGTCAAGGGGTTCAGGGGGTGAGATAGAGAAGAGGCAAGGCAACAAATGTGGGGTTAAAGGTTTCAGACTGGGGCAGACAAAGACAGCAAACAAACTACTCTCCAACACTCCACTCTCCTTCTACCTCTCCACTTTCCAAATCAACAAGAACACATATGGGTCCAAAGACAAGTTGTGGCTTCACTTAATCACATTTATAGCAGGTCTAAATTGGGACATTTTAATTTGCACCCCAGGATATTGCCTTGCTATATGTTATCATAGAAAATATCCATCTTGTAATCCCGCCCATAACACACCCCTGATACACCCATTCTCCAAATGTCTTTTTATGTGCACCTTGTTGACTTGAACATTTTCTGAGTGTGTGTTCAATTATGATGATTTGTATGGATTCGGTAGAAAAAAGTCTATCTGGCCCTTTTGAGATATTTTTCTGCTTTGAAAATTAGCACCATATGTTATGAAATAGTAACATAAACACTTATGTCAGCCATTTTATAAATATAAACATTTATTTTTCCTGAAGCTGTCACAGAGCTCTGTATCTCTTGCCAGTTTTGCTTTTGGAGTGTCCACCAACAACTGGGGGATTAAGGGACAACCTCATCTTATCCCTCCAGGGGAGTGCACGTTTCTGAAACATAGATGTCCCAGGTAGCAGGTGTAAATCCCAGCATCAATCTTTTTGGACATAAACAATTATACCCCTTCTACAATGGGAAATTCATATTTATTTTGAGGTCAAATACGCTCAGACCATTCCCCCTTGCAATATGCACATTTTACAGATTTAGACGTGTGTATCCCAGTTTGGTAAAATTGAGATTTAGATACTCATGGAATATAAATGTCTAAGGTCCTTTTATCAAACCGTGCTAGCGGCTCCTGGTGCAGTAATGCCAACGAAGCCCATTCATTTTGAATGGGCTCAGTCGGCATTGCTGTGTGGGAACTGCTAGCGCAGCTTGATCAAAGAGGTCCTCAATAACAGTGTATGCATTTCTAGAATCCAAACAGCACTTCTAAAATTTCTTAAGTTATATATATTATATCTAGCACCTGTATTTATTTTTGAGGACGGTCTGAGAGAAGAGGACATCTCTCTGGATAAGAGAACATTATTTTGCTCTGTGCTTTGACAACTTAAAGATTGGGAAAAGAGAAAAAGGGTAGGTTTATTGATAAAAAGCACTACAAATTTTAAAAAAGAACTTAATTTTTTTATGTTCAAACTCTGAATTATTTTTCAAAAGAAATAATCAAAAGATGGAAGTCCTGAAATCCAACGTACATGGAGGGGCATAATCGAATGGCGCCGGCCATCTATATGGCTGGCGTCGCAAAAGGCGGTCCCGAACTGTATTATCAAAAAAGATGTCCGGCCATCTTTTGTTTCGATAATATGGTTGGGGCCGGCTAAATGTCACAGATGGCCGGCATCGGTTTTCGCCGATAATGGAAACTGAGGCCGGCCATCTCAAACCCGGCCAAATCCAAGGCATTTGGTCGTGGGAGGAGCCAGCATTTGTAGTGCACTGGTCCCCCTGACATGCCAGGACACCAACCGAGCACCCTAGGGGGCACTTCTAAAAATTACAAAAAAAAAAAAAACCTCCCAGGTACATACCTCCTTTACCTTGGGTGCTGAGCCCCCCAAATCCCCCCCAAAACCCACTCCCCACAACTCTACACCAATACCATAGCCCTTATGGGTGAAGGGGGCACCTACATGTGGGTACAGTGGGTTTTGGGGAGTTGGAGGGCTCCCATTTACCACCACAAGTGTAACAGGTAAGGGTGGGGGGGTTGGGCCTGGTTCCACCTGCCTGAAGTGCTCGGCACCCACTAAAAACTGCTCCAGGACGTGGGGTTTAAAGGAGGAATTGTAGGTTAGTGTTAGGCAAAATAAAAATATAAAAAGCAAATTTTATCAACTAATCTCCATAGTCTTTTCCACTTAGTTTTAAAAACTTTGTACCACAGCATTAACAGGTAGAATCTAACAGGCACTTCAGGATCTAGTTTAGTCTTCCCACCCACCCCTAGGACAACTCTCAGTTATTGTAATTAGGGTAACAAGTAAGGAGTGCTCTTACAGAGTTTTAAATACATTTCATTACCATCTAAGAAGGAAACACTAACTAAATTATACAATATACTATATAAACTAAAAGACACTCTTATATTAGGCTAATATCCTTAATACTGTAGCAAGTTTTAGTTTATTGAAAAACTCAAAAACACTAAGATGGAGTCAGCAGTCCAGCAGCGAGAGGGGTGCTATCCAGTCTTTTGCATTGAGTGTCACATGTATGATTATCTCCCAGTTGGTGAGATGTCATATGTGTGTGCCCGATGCAAAGAGCTCCTAGCTCTCAGGGAATGTGTCCGTTCTCTTGAGGCTAGAGTAGCAGACTTGGTGGAGCTGAGGAAGATAGAGAGGTACATAGAGGAGACCTACAGGGATGTTGTAGAGAAGTCCCACCTCCAGTCTGGTAGCCCTTGTGCTACCTTGGAGGAGGGAGGTCTCCTAGAAGGAGAGCATCACCCTGGTGAAGTAGGAAGTACTCCTGTAGCTAGGACCTGCCCACCAGGGGATGTACTATCCTCTTGCACCGAGGATATGTCTCCAAGTGCTGCCAGGGAGGGAAAGGTTAGGACAGCTGTTGTAGTTGGTGATTTGATCATTAGGTGTATAGATAGCTGGGTGGCTGGTGGACGTGAGGATCGCCTGGTGACTTGCCTGCCTGGTGCGAAGGTGGCGGACCTCACGCATCATCTAGATAGGATTTTAGATAGTGCTGGGGAGGAGTTGGCTGTCTTGGTACATGTGGGTACCAATGACATAGGAAAATGTGAGAGAGAGGTTCTGGAAACCAAATTTAGGCTGTTAGGTAGAAAGCTCAAATCCAGATCCTCAAGGGTAGCATTTGCTGAAATGCTACCTGTTCCACGCGCAGGGCCCAAGAGACAGGCAGAGCTCCAGAGTCTCAATGCGTGGTGCAGGGAGGAGGGTTTTAGATTTGTTAGGAACTGGGTAACATTCAGGGCAAGGGGGAGCCTATTCCGAAAGGTGGGACCAGGGTGGGATCAGGCTGCTGGTATCAGCATTTAAAAAGGAGATAGAGCAGCTTTTAAACTAGAAATGGGGGGAAGGCCGACAGTCGCTCAAAAGCGCATGGTTCGGGATAAGGTATCTTTCAAAGATATCACCAAAACAGGGAAGATAGGGTATCCTGATAGTGAGGTTGCAAAAGAGACCGTAGTAGATCAGGTGTCCCTAAATAAAAATAAAAATCAGACAAAAGATTGCAAATTAGTACTGTCAAGTACTAAGCATGATGTAAATAGGAGCAACAAACACAGTTTGAAATGTCTATATGCGAATGCCAAGAGCCTAAGAAATAAGATGGGAGAGTTAGAATATTATTGCACTAAATGAAAAACTAGATATAATAGGCATCTCTGAGACCTGGTGGAAGGATGCTAACCAGTGGGACACTGTCATACCGGGGTACAAATTATATCATAGTGATAGGGTGGATCGAATTGTTGGAGGGGTAGCATTGTATATTAACGAGAGCCTTGAATCAAATAGATTGAAAATTCTGCAGGAAACAAAACACTTCTTGGAATCACTGTGGATTAAAATTCCATGTGTAAAGGGGAAAAGGATAATGATAGGAGTGTACTACTGTCCGCCTGGCCAGGATGAACAGACGGATGCAGAAATGTTAAAGGAAATTAGGGACGCAAGCAAACTGGGCAACACAATAATAATGGGTGATTTCAATTACCCTGATATTGACTGGGTAAATGTAACATCGGGACATGCTAGGGAGGTAAACTTCCTCGATGAAATTAAGGACAGCTTTATGGAGCAGCTGGTACAGGAACCGACGAGAGAAGGAAAAATTTTAGACCTAGTCCTTAGTGGAGCACATGATCTGGTGTGGGAGGTAATGGTGCTGGGGCCGCTTGTTAACAGTGATCATAATATGATCGGATTTGATATTAGCTTTGAAATCAAATACGTTAGCGTTTAACTTTAAAAAAGGAGACTATGATAAAATGAGAAGAACAATGAAAAGAAAACTTAGAGGAGCGACTATGAGGGTCAAAAATTTACATCAGGCGTGGATGCTGTTCAAAAACACCATCCTAAAAGCTCAGGCCAAATATATTCCGCAGATTAAAAAAGGAGGACGGAAGACCAAACGACAGCCGGTGTGGTTAAATAGAGAGGTGAAGGAAGCTAATAGAGCTAAAAGAAAATCCTTCAGAAAATGGAAGAAGGAACCAACTGAAAATAATAAGAAATGGCATAAGAAATGTCAAGTCAAATGCAAAGCGCTGAAAAAATTACAAGAGGACCTTACAAGACTGGGCGACTAGGCATCTACAGTGGTGGAAATAAGTATTTGATCCCTTGCTGATTTTGTAAGTTTGCCCACTGACAAAGACATGAGCAGCCCATAATTGAAGGGTAGGTTATTGGTAACAGTGAGAGATAGCACATCACAAATTAAATCCGGAAAATCACATTGTGGAAAGTATATGAATTTATTTGCATTCTGCAGAGGGAAATAAGTATTTAATCCCTCTGGCAAACAAGACCTAATACTTGGTGGCAAAACCCTTGTTGGCAAGCACAGCGGTCAGACGTCTTCTGTAGTTGATGATGAGGTTTGCACACATGTCAGGAGGAATTTTGGTCCACTCCTCTTTGCAGATCATCTCTAAATCATTAAGAGTTCTGGGCTGTCGCTTGGCAACTCGCAGCTTCAGCTCCCTCCATAAGTTTTCAATGGGATTAAGGTCTGGTGACTGGCTAGGCCACTCCATGACCCTAATGTGCTTCTTCCTGAGCCACTCCTTTGTTGCCTTGGCTGTATGTTTTGGGTCATTGTCGTGCTGGAAGACCCAGCCACGACCCATTTTTAAGGCCCTGGCGGAGGGAAGGAGGTTGTCACTCAGAATTGTACGGTACATGGCCCCATCCATTCTCCCATTGATGCGGTGAAGTAGTCCTGTGCCCTTAGCAGAGAAACACCCCCAAAACATAACATTTCCACCTCCATGCTTGACAGTGGGGACGGTGTTCTTTGGGTCATAGGCAGCATTTCTCTTCCTCCAAACACGGCGAGTTGAGTTCATGCCAAAGAGCTCAATTTTTGTCTCATCTGACCACAGCACCTTCTCCCAATCACTCTCGGCATCATCCAGGTGTTCACTGGCAAACTTCAGACGGGCCGTCACATGTGCCTTCCGGAGCAGGGGGACCTTGCGGGCACTGCAGGATTGCAATCCGTTATGTCGTAATGTGTTACCAATGGTTTTCGTGGTGACAGTGGTCCCAGCTGCCTTGAGATCATTGACAAGTTCCCCCCTTGTAGTTGTAGGCTGATTTCTAACCTTCCTCATGATCAAGGATACCCCACGAGGTGAGATTTTGCGTGGAGCCCCAGATCTTTGTCGATTGACAGTCATTTTGTACTTCTTCCATTTTCTTACTATGGCACCAACAGTTGTCTCCTTCTCGCCCAGCGTCTTACTGATGGTTTTGTAGCCCATTCCAGCCTTGTGAAGGTGTATGATCTTGTCCCTGACATCCTTAGACAGCTCCTTGCTCTTGGCCATTTTGTAGAGGTTAGAGTCTGACTGATTCACTGAGTCTGTAGACAGGTGTCTTTCATACAGGTGACCATTGCCGACAGCTGTCTGTCATGCAGGTAACGAGTTGATTTGGAGCATCTACCTGGTCTGTAGGGGCCAGATCTCTTACTGGTTGGTGGGGGATCAAATACTTATTTCCCTCTGCAGAATGCAAATAAATTCATATACTTTCCACAATGTGATTTTCCGGATTTAATTTGTGATTTGCTATCTCTCACTGTTACCAATAACCTACCCTTCAATTATGGGCTGCTCATGTCTTTGTCAGTGGGCAAACTTACAAAATCAGCAAGGGATCAAATACTTATTTCCACCACTGTAAATGGCAGATGACGTTTAATGTGAGCAAGTGCAAAGTGATGCCTGTGGGAAAGAGGAACCCGAATTATAGCTACTTAATGCAAGGTTCCACGTTAGGAGTCACGGACCAAGAAAGGGATCTAGGTGTCGTCATTGATGATAAGTTGAAACCTTCTGCTCAGTGTGCTGCTGCGGCTAAGAAAGCAAATAGAATGTTAGGTATTATTAGGAAAGGAAAGGAAAACAAAATGAGGATGTTATAATGCTTTTGTATCGCTCCATGGTGCAACCGCACTTCAAATATTGTGTCCAATTCTGGTCGCCGCATCTCAAAAAAGATATAGTGGAATTAGAAAAGGTGCAGAGAAGGGCGATGAAAATGATAAAGGGGATGGGACGACTTCCCTATGAGGAAAGGCTAAAGCGGCTAGGGCTCTTCAGCTTGGAGAAAAGGCGGCTGAGGGGAGATATGATAGAGGTCTATAAAATAATGAGTGAGTTGAACGGGTAGATGTGAAGTGTCTGTTCACGCCTTCCAAAAATACTAGGACTAGGGGGCATGCGATGAAGCTACAATGTAGTAAATTTAAAACGAATCGGAGAAACTTTTTCTTCACTCAACGTGTAATTAAACTCTGGAATTCTTTGCCAGAGAATGTGGTAAAGGCGGTTAGCTTAGTGGGTTTTAAAAAAAGTTTGGATGGCTTCCTAAAAGAGAAGTCCATAGACCATTATTAAATGGACTTGGGGAAAATCCACTATTTCTGGAATAAGCAGTATAAAATGTTTTGTACTTTTTTGGGATCTTGCCAGGTATTTATGACCTGGATTGGCCATTGTTGGAAACAGGATGCTGAGCTTGATGGACCTTTGGTCTGTCTCAGTATGGCAATACTTATGTACTTAAGAAGCAGTGGGTTTTCCCAAGTCCACCTTGATAATAGTTATATGGACTTTTCTTTTAGGAACATGTCCACACCTTTTTTAAACTCTGCTATTCTATCTGCTTTACCAATTTCTTTGGCAATGAATACCAGAGATTAATTATATGTTGAGTGAAGAAATATGTTCTATGATTTGTTCTAAATGTACTACTTAATAACTTCATTGTGTGCTCCCAGCCCTTGCACTTTTAGAAAGACTAAACATGCAATTTGTGCCTACCCATTCCACTGTACTCACAATTTTATAAACCTCTTGCATATGTCCTCTCAGCTATCTCTTCTTAATGCTAATGAGCCCTCAGTTCCTTTTGTGTGTCCCAGGAGCGTAGCCACGGGCGGGCCTGGACGGGACCAGGCCCAGTCACTTTCCCTCCAGGCCCGCCCACCCAACATCCCCTCGCATGTCACTGCCTTTTGCCTGCCCTGAAATTCTTGTCCTCCCCGCAAGCACTGCCTCAGTCCCTGCAGCATTCTTTTCTTCGCCCGTCGCCAGCAGCGCTGCCATTCACACAGACAGTTCAGCTCCCCTCTGCCGCGTCCATCTGGCCCTACGTAAACAGGAAATGCATCAGAGAGGGCCGGATGGACGCAGCAGAGTTGAGCGGAACTGCCTGTGTGAATGAGTGGCAGCGCTGCCAGCGACGGGTGAAGAAAAGAATGCTGCAGGGACCGAGGGTAGCATACAAGGTTACAGCTCCACGCACATTTTTCATTTTGTTTTATTTTGCAGCCGCGGTGGGATGCAGGGGTGGTGGAGAGAGAGGCAAGGAAGGGCAAAGCAGAGCATGGAAGCTCGCGATTCCTCAAGGCTGCCTCAGCAGTGACCAGGAGGACAAGCTAGTGGTTGGGCATCAATGTCCTTGCCCCTGCTCCGAGAGGGGAGGGTTGAGAGAGTGAGTGAGAGGCAGGAAATGGGCTAGAAAGAGTGAGCGAGAGGCGAGGCGGGGGTTCAAGAAATCCTGGATGACTGTAGCAAGGAAGGGGGAGTGAGAGAGGAGATTAAAGATGGAAGGGAGAGACACTGGAGGGAATGGGGAAAGGAGAGACATTAAATGGAAGAAGATAGAGAGAGGGGAGGCAATGGCAGGGAGATAGAGGGGAAGATGCTGGAGGAAAGGGGAGACATTGGATGGAAGGGGATGAACAAGAGTGATGGGAGATGCCGTAAAGAGGGTGAGAGGACAAGATACTGGATGGAAGGGGGAGGGGAGACACTGGAAGGAAAAGGGAACACAATAGAAGGGGAAGATGCTGAAGGGAAGGGGAGACACTGGATGGAAGGGGATGAATGAGGGAGATGCTGCAAAGGTGGAGGGGGGAGATGCTGGATGGAAGGGGAAAGGGGAGACACTGGATGGAAACAGCGGAGGAGAAGAGAAGAATTTCAGGCACGCAGGCAACGCTGAACTCTCCTGGACGGCCGTACCTGGAGCCGCGGGAGAAAAGGCAGCGACAGCGAGGGATGTTGGGTTGGGGCAGGATCAGGAAGGCAGAACTAAGTGCTGGACTTGTGGGGGGAGGACAGGGGCTGGAGGGAAGGGATAGTGCTGCCGGACTTGTGGGAGGAAGGGGATTGGAGGAAAGGGAGAGCGCTGCTGGAGGTGGGAGGAAAAGGAGGAGGGGATCTGGATGGAAGGGAGAGAGCTGATGGACATGGGAGGGAGAGGAGGAAGGGGCTGGAGAGCTGCTGGACAATGGAGGAAGAGGAAGAAGGGACTGGAAGAAAGGGAGAGAGCTGCTGGACATGGGAGGAAGAGGAGGAGGGGACTGGATGGAAGGGAGAGAGCTGCTGGACATGGGAGGAAGAGGAGGAGGGGATGGATGGAACGGAGAGAGCTGCTGGATATGGGAGGAGGAGGGGGAGGAGAACTGGAGGGAAGGGAGAGAACTACTGGTACAGCACGAGGGAGGGAAACAGAGATACCAGACCAAGGAGATGAAGGAAAAGGGAACAAATACTAAACCTACAGCGTGAGGGAGGGCGGGGTGGGTGGGCAGGCAGGGAAGGAGTAAACAAACATGTGGACAAAGGGGAGCCAGTTGATATTGTGTATCTGGATTTTCAAAAGGTGTTTGATAAGGTACCTCATGAAAGGCTACAGAGGAAATTGGAGGGTCATGGGATAGGAGGAAATGTCCTATTGTGGATTAAAAACTGGTTGAAGGATAGGAAACAGAGAGTGGGGTTAAATGGGCAGTAGTTAGTGGGGTTACTCAGGGGTCAGTGCTAGGATCGCTGCTTTTTAATATATTTATAAATGATTTAGAGATGGGAGTAACCAGCGAGGTAATTAAATTTGCTGATGACACATGGAGGGTCATAATCGAAAGTCGCCAGCGAAATAGATCGCCGGTGATCTATTTTGGCGGCGGCGCAACAGCTGGCCGGACCTGTATTATCGAAAAAGATGGCCGACCATCTTTTTTTTCGATAATACGGTTTAGCCTGGCCAAATGCCAGAGTTCGCCAGGTTTGAGATGGCCGGTTTTGTTTTTCAGCAATAATGGAAAAAAATGCCGGCCATCTCAAACCCGGTGAAATCCAAGGCATTTGGTCGTGGGAGGAGCCAGCATTTGTAGTGCACTGGTCCCCCTGACATGACAGGACAGCAACCGGGCACCCTAGGGGGCAATTCTAAAATTTTTTAAAAAATATTCAAATATCTCCCAGGTGCATAGCTCCCTTACCTTGGGTGCTGAGCCCCCCAAATCCCACCCAAAACCCACTCCCTGTTACGTCCCTCACCTGTACGACGCTCCTCCCGGCTAGGATGAGGATCGTTCTTGGGAAGGTCTGTTTCGGTTTCCTAAGTCTGGCAGCTGTCATCCGACTTAGAGCAATGGTACAGCCATCTTGGATAGATCATATCCCAGGAAGCCATCTTGGACTAACGAGGACAGGAAGGAAGCCCATATGTGGTCCTTAGAGCTCTGCTGATGGGGGCAGCCATCTTGGTTCAGCTGCACATGCTTTAGCCTAATTCCTCCTCTACTTAAGGCACTGCCTCCAGCCCTTCAGTGCTTTGGCTTCTGCTGCGCAGAGGTTGTGGTCTGCATCCGTGTTCCTTACCTGATTCCTGATTCCTGAGTTTCCTGTGTTTCGACCTTGGCTTGTTTCCTGACCATGCGTTGTGTTGCTGCCTGCCTTTTGACCCTGGACTGTGTTTGGACTATTCTCAGCTCTACTGTTTTCCTGGCTCTTGGACTGTGTCTGTTGGCTACCTGTCTGGTCGGTGGTCCTGCAACCCCGCCGGTTCCGGAAGTCCTGCCGGTCACTTGAACCCAGGGGCTCAACTCCTGGGGAATAGTGGCTAAGTGCAGGTGAAGCTAGGGGTTGTCTGGCTGCCTGACCGAGGGGTAGATGCATCAAACAAACGTAAAAAAATCAGAAACGTAAAAACCTTTACCGAATCTCAAATAACGAAGCATGCTCCAAAAACACAGCCCCAAAAAGTTTGGTGCGGTATTGCAACCCCTGATTCCCGAAAGTTTCGCAAATGTGCCGTAGCAGCATATGGAACGCATGCGCACTGGTCCATTCGGAAAGCGTGTGTTGTAGGCGTGGCTGTCGCACGCCTGTGATGTCATAGGCGTGCGTCGATAGTGTAAAAGAATCAAGTCGCTGCACAGTTTTGTTTTATGGTTCCTGCCGAGTACTAGCGGAGCTGATTTCACGCAGCTTTTCCTCAGATAGAGATTTTCAATCTGTAAGTGTGAAATGTTGTTAGCAAAAATTCTGCTGTTCATCCCATTTAGCAGTGTTTAACGTCTTTTCCTCCTGGTGTTTTGTTTTAGGTGTTCTTTGTGTGCCACCTTCCTTCTTGCACGTGTTAATATTTTGGTAAGAAGTTCACATGAGCGTATGGTTCTTTACCAATGTGATTTTCATGTCATCCTATTGCTGTTAGGTACTCCGATTTATCCTTTTCGGTGTGTGTGTGGTGTGTGGTGTGTGGCTACCTTTCTGTTGTTTTCACCTTTCTGGTTTCCAGTTCTCATTTCTATCGGTGTGGCAGGGTGGTGGCGGGTTGATATGTGTTCAATTTCTAGCTCTTAACTTCTCCAAAATTTTATGTCTGTGGAAGCAATGGAGGATAATGTCTCGTGGCGTGATGACCAGGAGGCAGTTGGCAGTGAGGGGCATGGTAAGCGGAAGCGTGCTCCCAAATTTACGGAAGAAGAGCTGGAGGTGTTGGTTCGTGGTGTATGTGCCGAATTTGGGAGGCTTTTTAAGAAGGGCAGGCTGACGGTTGGACAAAAGAACAGGATATGGCGGAACATCGTGGCAGAGGTGAATGCTCTGGGTGTGCGTGTGCGCAGTGTACAGCAATGTAAGCACCGTTGGCACGACTTCAGGGGCATGGTCAAAGCGAAGGCACAGCGGAAGTGGGAACATGCAAGGGGTACAGGGGGTGGTCCTCCATGTGATGTGGAGCTGACCCCCCTGGAGGATGCTGTGTTGTCCACCCTTGGTCAGGCGCAGGTTGTCGGACTTCCTGCTGGTGGCGACACGTCGGAGGATGCCAGTGGTGTGCTGGAAGGTGAGTATGTATAATGTTGCGCAAGCAATGGGATATGTGTGTGTGTGACAACTTCCGTTGTGGACTGTTTGTGTCGACCTCCTCTCTGTCTATGTTTACAGGTGTACCTCTGGAGGAGTCCGCATTATCATGCCCCATGCCAGAGGACACAGACAGTGGTGAGTTGTGCTGTGATGTCCAGCCGGTGTGCTGGAAAGGAAAATAGGTACATAAGTATTGCCATAGTGGGAGACACTGAGGGCCATTGAGTGTGTGTTCTTTTGTTCCCTGTATTACAGTGTGTGCGAGAAGCCAACGCCCCTCTGCCCCTTCCTGTTCTTTCGGCATTGCTCAGCTAGGAACAAGGAGGGTCACCTCTTCCCCTTCCTCGGCTAGTAGTGACGTGGTTCCGCGTAAGTATTGTGACCGAACTGCTGGTTGTTTCCTTTCCTTTTTTTGGCTTTTTAAGGCGATTGAAGCCTACATTGCAAATTACACCATAGGTTGTAAACCTCTATCATATCTCCCCTCAGCAACACCATGTGCCACACGACGTCCGGTACAGGGAGATTTTACATTCTCAACATTTTCACCAGGGCCTGCAACACCATGTCCCACGCAACACGATGGAGCGGAATCACGTGTGTAGTTTCTTCTGATTGTATGTTGTGGCAAGATGAGAACATTTGTGTAACTTCGTTGCAGTTCTCCCTTTTCTACTTTCTATTTTTAGGTGTTTGTTTGTTGACGCCGACACAGGGGGGAGATGAGGTGGATGACGATGAAACTGTCACGCTAGACCTACTTGATGTCACACCCCCACTGGATGGTCATGCCATCCCCCTTTCTGCCGCTACGCAGATGTCCACGGCCCGTCCGCGCAGAACACCCATGGAAGAATGGCAGGCTCGTCGTCGTTTGTGGGAGATGCAGGGCAAGTGGAATGACAGGATACATTCTCTGCTAGGAAAAGTGGCAGAGGGTCTCGAGCGTTCCTCTAACGCAATATGTGCGCAGGTGCAGAAGGTGCTGGAGAGCACCAGCGCACAATCAGATAAGACCATTGCCCTCTTGGAGAAAATGTATGCCGTTATGGAAAAAAACAACGCCCTTATGGAACAAAGCAACACCCTTATGGAACAGAACAACACCCATCTCCGTGAGCTGTGCATGAGAGAGTATGGCCAGCAGTATCGGCAGGAGCTCGGGGGGAAGGAGCTTGACATATCGCGTGATGACTCTGCATGCAGCTATCGCGCCGCTGGTGGTATTTTTTCCTCGTGTATTACCCCCCCAAAAAACAATACGTTTGTCTGTGATGTATATTCTACAGCACCCCGGTTACTATGTGTTCATCTAATGTGTCTCCTCTTTTCCCCTTATATCATTTCAGCCTCTACGTCGGGACTGCCCCGGGCTATAAACCATTCGCATTCAGGTAAGTATTGGTGCTGTTTGTGAAATCCAGTCAAATCCTACACATGCATGCGCACAAATGTTACATATAATTCTTGTCCTACACGAAGGACGACAACTGTTCCTTCTACGCTCCCTTCCTTGTACAACATGACTCACTCCGCTCATACAGCTCAAACCAGTAGTACACCTCTTGAAAGTACGTATAAATTTTCGGTGCTTCTTCTGTTTCCGCTATTTTATTTTTTATTCACTGTCCCACGTATTGTTGTGTTTCCTTTTTGCAGCCGCCGCAGGGCAAACCATTGTCTCGAGGGACCCCTTCCATGAGTAAGTGTCACGCGTTACGATGTGTTTGCCGTTAGCCGGCCCGTATAGAATATATACCTCGGTGCGGGGCCACGTTTACTTGACTGTTCAATTATGGTTTCTTAACACAGGCTGTGCCACAGTAAGCCACGGACAGGACAACGGGACATCAGGACAACCCCCTTTACCACCCCTGTGTGGCAGACACCCTCTCATTTGTAAGTATGGCATACAAATATACTGGAATCTAATGTTCGCCGACTTAATGTTTCACTTCTTTGTTATACAATTTCTACTGTCCAAACTGCAGGTGTTTGGTATCATAATGTGTAACTTTTACGTTTCTGTTTTACATTGCAAGTTTTGTTTTGGATTTCCCTTGCAGCCACAGAACAGCAGGAGACCCCCTTGTTCCTCCCACGTTTGGCGGGTATACTATGCATGGTGAGTTTCATGTTGGCATCTATTATTTTGTTCCATTTCTATCCATACCATGACACGGCTACCACTGCTCTGTCCTTCAGGTGTACAGATATGTACTCCGAAACAATGTTGAAGAATGCATTGCTCACGTGTAAACTTCTGTGTCCGTTGTGCATTTCCTGGGCGATACTGATGTTCCCATCCCCCTTCTGAACCTCCCCATTAGAGCACACTGAAAAAGTTAGAATTCTCAACATTACTTTTATTTTCACATAGATGCAGAGAGACAGCAGCAGCATCCTGTGTTCCAGCGCAAAGAACACACCTAGAGGACACACAGTCTACCTGCTTGCCGGTGCATGGGTTCTACCTCATTTGTAATATGTAGAAATAAGCATTCTCTGTGCTTGGCTTCCAGGCCTTGTATGTGTGGGTAACATCTTATGGAGACGATTTCAAATTTTTTTTTAACGTATGCTGTAATAAAAAATCAACGCCTATTCATTTGAAGGTATTAATTGGTATTGTTGGAATTGGTTTCTTGAATTATGTAAGCATTTTATGTGTTTGGCTTTCTGGCAACGTATGTGTACCTAACATCATATGGACACGATTTTTCTTTGTTGATGTATGTTGTAATAAAGAATCAAAGCTTATTCATTCGAAGGTATTATTTTCCTCCATGTTTAACAGCTTATGTAAAAATTAAAATGGTCACATGCTGACAGTCCGTGGACCTTGAATAAATGGGCAAGTACAACAAAAAAGGGAACATTTGTTAACCGCATATCAGTAGAGACCATGAAGGGAGGGTTTAATGTAGGTTGTGAGAAAGACAGAATAGCTTTCTTCTTGCTCCTCAACATAAGATGGTATTTTATTGCAATTATAGACTAGAGCACATTGTTATCGTGCAAATGTTAATGTTATCGTTGACATTACCAACAATAAGAACCCAAAAACATTTGCACAGGGCTGCAAGGGCAATGCTTGTTCGGCGTTCACATGTTACACCTTCACGGCGGGAATATAACTTTCACTTTTTAAAAAGTGACGGTAAGGGCATGTGTGACCTGTCCACCAACATTTAAAACATTTAAATGATTACCACCCAGTTCGATGATGCACAAGGATGCGGTTCTATGATACCTTTATGTTATCCGCCTTGGAGGTGTAGCTTGACAGCTCTGCACATATGCAAACTGTTTGTTAAACCATATAACTGTAACGTGGCTACAGTGCCTCGCGGGGTTGCGAAAACCATTCCCTGATCACCTGCCTGCGCACAGCATTGCCCCTGCTTACGTCAGATCCGGTGGCCAAGGGGGTTATGTCAACTTCAGGAGGGACTACAATGTCGATGTCAATGTCAAGGTTATGCCTCAGCGCTATGTTATGAAGCGTACAGCATACAAGCACTATATCAGCAACCTTCTCTGGGGAATGTTGAAGGGATCCACCGGAAATGTGCAGACAGCGAAACCTGCTCTTCAGTACTCCAAAAGTACGCTCGATCGTACATCTTGTCGAGATGTGTGACTCTTTGTACCGCTTCTCAGCATCAGAACGGGGGATCGGTATAGGTGTCAGTAGCCATGTTTTGGATCCATAACCTGCATCCCCTGCATGGAGACAACAATAAATTGTAATCATGGTAAAAGTTTTTTCTTCTGTATATTTGTTGATGTGCCCTAACATGTCCTAGTGAAAGAGGTCACTTTAGTTTTGCAAAGTGCACTCAGCAGAATCACGGCTATAGCGCAAGTAGTAGAGACACTGCCATGCTACCTTGAAAATGCAACCACCCTGAACCGCTGACGTGTCTATTATCAATAACGGGCACTTACCAAGAAGCCATCCTTGGGCAATCCGCCCCTCGGCAAACTTCCTCCCCAGCGCACTGTTCGACAAAATGTAGGAGTCATGACAGCTGCCAGGATAACGTGTGACAACATCCAGGATCTTAAGGCTCGCATCGCACACCACCTGCACGTTCAACGAGTATCCCATCTTGCGGTTGCGGTATTGCATCTCTTGATCAGACGGGGGGGGGGGGGGGGGGGTGAAGGCAACATGTGTGCAGTCAATAGCTCCCAGGACGTTAGGCATACCAGCTATCTTGAAAAATCCAGTCTTGATCTTCCTATGCTCCTCTACCCCCATTGGGAAAGCAATGTGCTTACGGACGCACTTTTTAAGTGCGCGCAGAACCTGAAACATATATGTGAAAGGTGTGTATTTGGCAATGCAGTAATGGAAAAAAAAAACATTTTTTGGGAGGTAGGAGGTGGGAAAGGGAACACATTGGTGGTGTGCAGTGGCTGGGGGACTGGGAATTCCAAAAAAAAGAGTTGTACCTGTGTAAGATGTCGCGAAAGAGTGGACTGGTCAACGCCACTGTTCCCCCCTAATACATGCTGGAATGTCCCTGTTGCAAGGAACTGCAGAACAGTCAGCAGCTTGACTATGCCAGGTACTGCGTGAGATCTTGCAGTGGTAGGATCAATATCCTCTCTAATTTCCTGATATAGCTCATAAATGGCTGTTCTTGATAGGCGGTAGTCATCAATGATTTTCCTGTCCGATATCTGATCTAGCACCAGCCGTGTTCGAAACACACGTGGCCTTGGCAGCCAGAGAGGGAACAGGGGGGGAAGCTGTTCAACATCGGGTCCCCTTTGATCCTGTCCCTGCCTGTCAGTGACGTGATCATAAACCATGTCAGGGCAAAAGTCCAACTGTGCCAGGAAAAAACCACCATCCATTTCGTTATTGCAGCGGCACACCAAACAGCCCAAAAGAGGATCCGCCGTTCGTTTCCGTCGCGCACTGTGTACGTCAAACATATGCGCCGCAAAGCAACCCTGTCTCGCGTGTAACACAGACCCTGCACATTCGCGCGGCGCTTGCTGGCGACGCTACACACATAAGTTTAGAAAATGGGAAGCGCAGCACGCTGCCAGTTTCATTGGCCGTCGCCCTAAAAGCCAGATTGTTTGCCACTGCAACGTGTAAAACAAACGCGAGCACCTCCGTTATATTGCAGCGCACATTTGTGACATCGCACTTGTACGCGGCCAACCGCAAACAACAATTCCCCAGCTACATAATTCTTACCAAGGAAGCGGAGCACACTGCCGTTTCATTCACCGTATGTCTGTCAAGAACCCCCAACACAATCATTATGGTATGCATGACACAGAGGACATAGTTTAAAACACATAACTTTTATAAAACAGCAGATAATATTAATTGTGAACAACATATAACGGTGGTTTGTCAAACTTGCAGAATGTATAAAATAAACAGTGGTAGATTTACAAGGGGGCGGCAATAGGGGTAGAACAAGGAAAAAGACGCGGAGGACAGACCTCAAGGACGCTCGCTGCACAAGGGAAGACAGGTACAGGACAACCCAGGAGAGGTCTTCCAATGCCTGCCCTCCCATGTGCAGGGTCTGAGCCATCTGTTCCAGCTCGTGGGGGGGAAGGTTAATCAGGGCAAGCGGGATATGGGGAGATGTGGCCCGATCTTGAACAGTGGGGAGAGTGGTGGAGGTGCTTCGGTCGCGGGTGGGAGTGGGGAAGGTACATGTCCCACGGGTTACAGTCGGAGGAGGGGGCATGGGAGAGACACTGCGGTTGATCGTTTGGGGTGGTGGGGGGGTGGGCGGTAGTGACGGGAGATCACTGTTGTCCTCCCCTGTGAGGTCCACAATGGCACCTGTTACAAAAGACAATGGAAGAACTGTCAGAAAACATCACCACGAACTGCTGTAAAACAGAAACACACAGTGATATGCAATAATAGCCAACATTATTATTATGAACCTTAATAGAGCGCTTACAGGTGCACGCGGCGGCAGAGACATCAGCAAAAAATTTGACAAGTATAACAAGGCTAGAGATGAGTCATGCCGCAGACTTTGGTAACTCACCCTGTTCGTCCATCTGGAACATCTCAAGGACAGGGGTGACTTCCTATGCGGAGGTGGATGGGACGGCATGGCTTAGGGAAAGAGGGAGGGAGGTCAGATGGGGAGCGTGAAAGGAGGTACTAGGAGGGCTGGTGGGACTTTGTGGCTGGTGGGGGGTGGCCTGTGAAACTGGCGGGCTGTGTGGACTGTGCGGCAGGGGGAGGGAGGCAGGGTGGTGAGGGCTGGTGGGACTATGCGGCGGAGGGGGGGAAGCGGGGGAAACAGGAGGGCTGGTGGGACTTTGCGCCTGGGGTGGGGTGACAGGGGGACTGGAATGTAGACGGGGAGGAGGAGAGGAAAGGTGGGAAGGGCCATACCTTGGAGCAGGGAGGCGCAACACAATGGACTGGCGGGATCTCTTAGGGGGGGGCTGGAGACCTGAGGAGGGGCCGGGACGGCAACGGGCATAAGGCAGGAGGTGGGGACCAGGGGTAGGAGCGGAAGGGCGGGGAGGTGCGACAGCAGCCAGGGACCCTTCAACGACGTCATCCTCCTGCTCCTCCTCCTCCTCCTGCTCCTCGTCCTCAGAAGCTGACAATTCTGCACGGACAAACATAGTCTATCACATAAAAGCACAAGGCCACTATCAAACCTCTAATGTGGCAGACTCATATCAAATGAACCAATACCTGGGCTGTTGTCAAGGTTTGTCTTAACCTCTTACAGCCATTCGGGGTGGTCCTTGCGCAACGCCCGCGCACGTTTTTTAAGCTCCTCAACCTGTAAACCCAAAAAAAGGGAAATCAGATGTACATTAAAAACTGGAAATAGGCATGCACTGTCGATGTCAGTAACTGGACCACCTTTGTTTTTTCATGCACATGCAAAAATCGGTTATATGTTATGAGTGGTGTTCATAGGGGGGGCAGACAACAGGGACGGATCTCCGATGCGCCCTGCCCCCAAGGGTGTGCCCCCCCGGCCCCCCCGCGAACGGACACCCTCTGTGAATAGGATGACCGCCCCCACCCCCTTGGTACGACACTGTGCATAGAGCCCTATATACTGCCAACTTACAGATCTGGGAAAGGAGGAACGCTTATTAAAGAGGCGTTGCAGAGTTTCCCAGCCCTTGTCCATCCTCCCGATATTCCTCCTTCTCCCTGCGCGGGGGAAAAGACGCTTCTCGTTGATGGTAAAGAGTTGAGTGAGCCAGAGGACATCGAGGTCAGAAAAGTTTGGCTTTCTCCCTCTGGCTGCCATAACTTCTCCACGTAAATTTACTGCGTATGTCTACAGTGCACGCGCTATATCAACGTGGTTATGACACGTTTTCTATAAGCTTTATTAAAAGCAAAACAATACAGGTGCAATGTGTTTTTGTCCAATCACAGCGCGTCTCACGTATCGTCTACGCTGCAGTTGGTTCTTTTTTGTGTTTCACTTTACAGTTCTTAGCCGGAGAGCCCTAACGACAGGTACAGACCTGTCGTTACATTTCTCGGCGTTGTCTTTCGTTAAACCAATCGGAAAAGGTTAGTGCATGTCATTTGAAAAGGGTTTCTACACTGATTGCTCATCTGCATTCCATTTTCGTTAGCTGCTACGGTCGTCGAAAAATGGGCTTTAGTACATGAAACGGTTGGCGATTTCTTTGCAAAATGGTCGGTAAAGGGTTGTTAAAGTTTTGTGCATCTGGGCCCGAGTGCGGTGCACTCCATCTTCGCCGTGCTCAGTCGGGGCACAAGGGCTCACATCCCCAGTCATAATAGTGGCTGAGAAAATAAAGGCTAAAGAGTTGGCGTTCCAGAAATACAAAAAAAAACTCAAGAAAAGGAACACGAGGAGGAATACCGGATGAAAATGAAAGAAGCCAAGAGAGAGATACGTCTGGCAAAAGCGCAAGCGGAAGAACAAATGGCTAGAAATGTAAGAAGGGGTGACAAAAATTTCTTCAGGTATATTAGTGAAAGAAGAATGACTAAAAAGGGAATTGTGAGACTAAAAGATACTGTGAACCGCTATGTGGATAACGATGAAGAAAAAGCAAATTTGCTAAATAGATACTTTTGTTCTGTTTTCACAGAAGAAAATCCTGGAGAAGGACCGCGATGGAGTGCAAAAAGTACAAATGAGATTGAAGTGGATAGAGCACCGTTCACAGCAGAGTGTGTGTATGAACAACTTGAAAAGCTAAAGGTGGACAAAGCCATGGGACCGGATGGGATCCACCCCAGGATACTGAGGGAGCTCAGAGAGGTTCTGGCGAGTCCTCTTAAAGATTTGTTTAATATATCCTTGCAGACGGGAGAGGTTCCGAGGGATTGGAGAACGGCGGAGGTGGTCCCTCTTCACAAAATTGGTGATAGGGAAGAAGCTGGAAACTACAGGCCGGTAAGCCTCACTTCGGTTATTGGAAAAGTAATGGAAGCCATGCTGAAGGAAAGGATATTGAATTTCCTGGAAGCCAATAAGTTGCAAGATCCGAGACAACATGGTTTTACCAAAGGGAAATCGTGCCAAATGAATCTCATTGAATTCTTTGATTGGGTGACAGGAGAATTGAATCAGGGACGAGCTATAGACGTAATCTACTTAGATTTCAGCAAAGCTTTTGACACGGTTCCCCACAGGAGGCTCTTAAATAAACTGGATGGGCTGAAGATAGGAACCGAAGTGGTGAACTGGATTAGGAACTGGTTGACGGACAGAAGCCAGAGGGTGGTGGTGAATGGAATTCGCTCGGAGGAGGGAAAGGTGAGTAGTGGTGTTCCTCAAGGATCGGTGCTAGGACCGATTCTGTTCAATATATTTGTGAGTGACATTGCCGAAGGGTTAGAAGGTAAAGTTTGCCTATTTGCGGATGATACTAAGATCTGTAATAGAGTGGACACCCGGGAGGGAGTGGAAAACATGAAAAAGGATCTGAGGAAGCTAAAAGAATGGTCTAAGGTTTGGCAATTAAAATTCAACGCGAAGAAATGCAAAGTGATGCACTTAGGAAATAGAAATCCTTGGGAGACGTATGTGTTAGACGGGGAGAGGGATCTTGGGGTGATAGTATCTGAGGATCTGAAGGTGACGAAACAATGTGACAAGGCGGTGGCTGTAGCTAGAAGGTTGTTAGGCTGTATAGAGAGAGGTGTGACAAGCAGAAGAAAGGGGGTGTTGATGCCCCTGTATAAGTCATTGATGAGGCCCCACCTGGAGTATTGTGTTCAGTTTTGGAGGCTGTACCTTGTGAAGGATGTAAAAAGAATTGAAGCGGTGCAAAGAAAAGCTACGAGAATGGTAAGGGATTTGCGTTACAAGATGTATGAGCAGAGACTTGATGACCTGAACATGTATACTCTGGAAGAAAGGAGAAACAGGGGTGATATGATACAGACGTTCAAATATTTGAAAATTATTAATCCGCAAACGAACATTTTCCGGAGGTGCGAAGGCGGTAGAACGAGAGGACATGAAATGAGATTGAAGGGGGGCAGACCCAAGAAAAATGTCAGGAAGTATTTTTTCACGGAGAGAGTAGTGGATGCTTGGAATGCCCTCCCGCTGGAGGTGGTGGAAATGAAAACGGTAACAGAATTCAAACACGCGTGGGATAAACATAAAGGAATCCTGTTCAGAAGGAATGGATCCTAAGAAGCTTAGCCGAGATTGGGTGGCAGAGCCGGTGGCGGGAGGCGGGGATAGTGCTGGGCAGAATTATACAGTCTGTGCCAGAGCCAGTGGTGGGAGGCGGGGATAGTGCTGGGCAGACTTACACGGTCTGTGCCCTGAAAAGGACAGGTACAAATCAAGGTAAGGTATACACAAAAAGTAGCACATATGAGTTTATCTTGTTGGGCAGACTGGATGGACCATGCAGGTCTTTTTCTGCCGTCATCTACTATGTTACTATGTATAACACTCCTCACAACTCTACACCACTACCATAGTTCTTCTGGGTGAAGGGGGGCACCTACATATGGGTACAGTGCATTTTGTGGGGGTTTGGAGGGCTCAACACTTACCACCACAAGTGTAACAGGTAGGGGGGGATGGGCCTGGGTCTGCCTGCCTGATTAGCATTAAAAACTGCTCCAGGGACTTGCATACTGCTGTCAGGGAGCTGGGTATGACATTTGAGGCTGGCATACAGGTTGGCAAAAAAGGTTTTTATTTTTATTTTTTTAGTGTGGGAGGGGGTTGGTGACCACTGGGGGTGCATGGGGAGGTCAGTCCCCATTTCCTCCGGTGGTCATCTGGTGAGTTGGGGCACCTTTTTGAGGCTTGGTTGTGAAAATAAAAGGACCAAGTAAACCCGGCGAAATACTGATGAACGCTGCTTTTGTTTTTTCATTATCCGTGAAAGCCGGCCATCTGGTAGCCATGCCCATGTCCCGCCTTCGCTACGCCGCCGACACGCCCCCTTGAACTTTCACCGGTGCGGTGACAGGAAAGTGGCAATGGTGTCAAAAAAGCCGCTTTCAATTATACCGATTTCGCCGCTTTTGAGAGATCGCCGGCCATCTCCTGATTTATGTCGGAAAATGGCCGGCGATCACTTTCGAAAATAAGCCTGATAGTTATTCAAAGTTGTTAACTTGCGAGAGGATTGTGAAAAATTACAGAAGAACCTTACGAGACTAGAAGACTGGGCGGCTAAATGGCAGATGACGTTTAATGTGAACAAGTGCAAGGTGATGCATGTGGGAAAAAAAGAACCCGAATTATAGCTACGTCATGCAAGGTTCCACGTTAGGAGTTACGGACCAAGAAAGGTATCTGGGTGTCGTCGTCCATAATACACTGAAACCTTCTGCTCAGTGTGCTGCTGCGGCTAGGAAAGCGAAGAGAATGTTGGGTATTATTAGGAAAGGTATGGAGAACAGATGTGAGGATGTCATAATGCCGTTGTATCGCTCCATGGTGCGACCGCACCTTGAGTATTGTGTTCAATTCTGGTCGCTGCATCTCAAGAAAGATATAGTAGAACTGGAAAAGGTGCAGCGAAGGGCGACAAAAATGATAATGGGGATGGGACGACTTCCCTATGAAGAAAGATTAAGGAGGCTAGGGCTTTTCAGCTTGGAGAAGAGACGGCTGAGGGGAGACATGATAGAGGTATATAAAATAATGAGTGGAGTGGAACAGGTGGATGTGAAGCATCTGTTCATGCTTTCCAAAAATACTAGGACTAGGGGGCATGCAATGAAACTACAGTGTAGTAAATTTAAAACAAATAGCAGAAATGTTTTCTTCATCCAACGCTTAATTAAACTCTGGAATTCGTTGCCGGAGAACGTAGTGAAGGTGGTTAGCTTGGCAGAGTTTAAAAAGGGGTTGGACGGTTTCTGAAAGGACTTGGGACAAAACCAAAATTTTGGGCTTAACTTGTATAAAATGTTTTTACGTTTGGGTAGCTTGCCAAGTGCCCTTGATTGGCCACTGTCGGGGACAGGATGCTGGGCTCGATGGACCTTTGGTCTTTTCCCAGTATGGCATTACTTACGTACTTATGTTTCAAGCAACCAAACCACATGCTGGAAAGGGGAGGGAGTGAGAGGGAGAGAAGCTGGATGGGGTAGGGTCAGAGAGGGTAGAGATATATTGGCACTGGGGATGAAGAGAGGGGAGAAGCTGGACAGAGAAATATAGGGACACAGAGAAAGGGAGATACTAAACATGGAGGAAGATAGAGGTACAGAGATGGAAGAAGATGGATAGTGGACATGGAGAGAGAGTAGAAATATCAAATGGACATGAGGCCTTGGTTAGTGAGTTAAGAAAAGACAGAAGGATGTAGAAACCAGAGCCTGGGACCAACATGGCTTGAAAAATAAAATAAGCAGACAACAAAAGGTAGAAAAAAGAATTTGGCTAGGCCCCAAGGCAGAAATTTGGGAGGGGACACAAAAGCTTACTAACAGGCTGCACCTTCTTCAGCTTCCAGCTGGACCAGGGTTCTCTCTGGCTAGGGGGTCAAACACAGTTACCCTAGTTGTACCTCCCCTAACATTGTCTCTTGCATGTACTATAATATTTTGCACAGTATAGGAGAAAATGCATCTCTTTGTATTTCTCTGTGCTGCGCTAAATGCAAGGTCTAGCCTCTTGGGATTTTGATTTAATTTCTTTATGGTTTGTGGTCACTTATTCTGTATTTGGCATTTATGTTCTGTGTGTGTGACCAAAGTATTCTGTTAGCATCAATTTTCCATGTAGTATTCTATAGTACTTTGGCTTGTTCAGTTTTCTTGATGTATTGATATTTTAGGGCCCCACTTTAATTTTTAGGGCATATTTGGGGGAAGCATATGTGTGTTGGAGGACCGTGGCTCAGTGGTGGATGAAGAGTGCACCCTCTTGTGTTTCCCCTAGCTCACAATGTGGCCTGCAGTCACTGAGGCCTGCAGCCACTGAGGCCAGCACTGCTACTCCCACTGAAGTTATTGGGAGTGGGGTAGGTTTGCGGTAGGAGTAGGGGTATGGGCAGGGCATATCAGGTGGCAGGTGTTTCTCTAGTGCCCATCCATCCAACCTGTTGGCCCACCTCAAAATTGCCTTCTGGCTACGCCACTGGTGTGTCCCATGGACTCCCGTAATTGTCTCACAGACCCCCAGGGGTCTGCAGACCACAGGTTGAGAACCACTTCCCTATTGAAAATAAAACCAACACAAAACAAAAAAAAAACCTAATTTTACACTTTATATTTCTGTGTAGAAGTGTGCACAGAAAAGTACATGCATAGATTAGAAAGGAAATTTATGTGTATATTTTCCTTCCTTTCTCCATTTTAACCGCTGAGGTTTAGGTATAGCTTCAGTCTCAAGCTATAGCAGATGAAAATGTGCATAAAGAACTTAGGTGATGATATTAGGTATTTAGTACTAAATGAAAATTGGTTCCTGAATGACCAATATGCAAAAATTGAGTTTTGGAAAATTTTTTACCATATGTATGGATACAATAATTCGCATAGGGCCTTCTCTTACTATAATAGTGGATTTGTAGGAAGAACAGAGATATGAAAGATCAGTCATTCGCATAAATGGCAACTCACCATGAACTACTAAATAATCCAGGTTTAATCTGACTCAGTATTGTTTAAAATGTGACTTTGTACTTGTTTCTAATTTTTTATATACTTTTGTCATGTCCCCTACCTCAACGCAAGCGGCGTCCTTGGGCTGCGCGGGGTCCCGTCGACACGCACACTTGACTGGCACTGCCTGAGCCATGTGTATGCAGTCCTCTCTGGGTTTGTTCAGAGAGCGATGGTTGCAGGCTCCTTAATTGCTTTGCTTCCATGCACCTGTTTATGCTCTCTCTCTCTCTGCCTGGCTTCCAGGCTCCTTGATTGCTTTTCTTCCACCCACCTGGGTCTGCTCTTCCTCTGCCTGGCTTCCCTTACTTCTCTCCTATTGGTCTTCCAGTTCCTCCTTCCCCTGCTCTTGTCCTATGGTTGTGCCCCTTCTCCCTGCTGATGTCAGGCGCCAGCACTTTATCAGCTGAGCTCTTCCTGGACTCCATGCTTCGGCTTCTACTTTGGTAGGTGTTTCTAACTCTGTAGTCTGCTTCTTATCTACTGGTCCCTCGTTGCTGACTTTGCCTGTACCTGGATTACCCTTCTGCCTGCTGCCTGTCTACTGACTTTCGCCTGCATCTGAATTACTCTCTTGCCTGCTGCCTGCCTACTGACTTTCGCCTGTACCTGGATTACTCTCTTGCCTGCCTACTGACTTTCGCCTGTACCTGGATTACTCTATTGACCTGCTGCCTGCCTGGCCGATACATTCATCACCCCGCTTCAGCTCCGTCCAGTAAGTCCTGCAGGCCTCCCGCACCTAGGGGCTCAACCTCTGGGGAATGGCGGTCAGGTGAAACCCAGGGTTGTCCAGCCGCCAAGCAGAACCTGGTCTGAGTACTGGGCTCAGCAGTGCTCTCTACTTGGTACAAGAACGCACAAGTCTGACAACTTTGCATATGAATTCTAATTTTACTCACCTGAACATAATAATGAAACCACAAGTACCTCCTAATGAGGCGATAAAGGCACTCAGAGCTTGTGATATTATAAAGTATATAACCATTCTGGAACAAGATTCTCCCTTTGGACATGCTCCTAAAATTGCTGTGGAATCTCTTGATTGAGAGCCTTTTGCTTCAATGCAGCTGCAATTCTGAAACATCTATAAGAAAACAAGCTTGAATTAAATTGTGATCACCAGCATTGAAAAATGAAACAGAATGGGATAAAACTTGGCATAGGAGAGAAGCCAGTGAAAATACACATACCCCCCTGTTATTCAGAAGTATTTAACCGTCCAGGATCAGCACCTGGCTGGTTAAATGCTCCATAACTGGCTATCTGTGAATTTTATGCGGGACTTGGCCAGCCATGACTCCCTGAAAATTCATGGCTAGTGGATTGCTGGTTATATCAAGCAATATAATCTGCTCTCTGCCAATTTTCCCCATAAGTTTGCCAACCATATATGGTCGTGTGAATACCAGGCCAATCTTTGACCAGTTCAAACTGGACAACACTGAATATAGGCTTAGCCAGTTAAGTTTGAACCAGCTAAAAATAAACTGGATATTCAATGTCTGTCACCGGAAACGGTCTCGCACGGAATATCCAGGCTCAAAACCAACCGTGGGAGTTTGCCAGGCTAACTCCTGTGGTATGAATATTGGACCCATAGAATTCAAAAATGGGCCAGATCAGACTGAGGGTTCTAGAGAAATAAGCCTCCCCTCCCCCCATTTGTATGGGAGAAACAGTTCCATGTCTTGCAGCATAGAAACTTACAAACAGTGAAATATAGGGTTCAACAGGAAGCACTACATAGAATTAATCAGCAAACTAGCAAATTTCTGAGTATCTCTGAGGGGTAGAGAATAAACTTTTTTCCCCAAGTCTTACTGTGTACTTTCACATGGTGACCCCCCCCCCCCCCCCCCCCCCCCACTGTATTAGATCTATACCAAATCTCAGAAAGGCAACACTACAGTAGAAATATGGTAGGGAAAAAAAAAAGAAGCATACTAGCCACACATTGTCATGGATGAAAGATGCTCACCCACAGCATATCCTATAGGGCTAATGATGGTGGTAACAATACTGCAAAATCTTCAGGAGAAGCAAATCTCTCTGTTACAGCAATAGGCCTTGGCAACCATGTTCATGAACAACTTCAGCAGGAGATAAACCACAGAAATTAACAAAAAAGTTAAGTAGTCTAAAAACTGTTAGGTGGACTCTTGAAGATAAATACAACACACGGCTTACTTTCAGCACTGTTGAAACCTCTCTACTGGGATTTCCTAAATGTCTTGTTTCAATAGTGGCTTTCCCCCTATTCTAGCTTAAAAGCTGCTCTATCTCTGAAAATGCAATCCCAGAGGATCTGGACTTCAGCTTTCTACCTAACAGCCTAAATTTGGCTTCCAGAACCTCCCTCCCACATTTTCCTATGTCACTGGTACCCATATGTACCAAGACAGCTGGCTCCTCCCCAGCATTATCTAAGATCCTGTCTAAGTGACACGTGAGGTCCGCCACCTTCGCACCAGGCAGGCAAGTCACCAGGTGATCCTCACGTCCACCAGCCACCCAGCTATCTATATGCCTAATGATCAAATCACTAACTACAACAGCTGTCCTAACCCCTCCTTCCTGGGCAGAAGTAGTATATCCCCTGGTAGGCAGGTCCTGGCTAGAGGAGGACTTCCTACTTCACCAGGGTGATGTTCTCCTTCTAGGAGACCTTTCTCCTCCAAGGCAGCACAGGGGCTGCCAGACTAGAGGTGGGACTTCTTTACATCCCTGTAGGTCTCCTCTATGTACTTCTCTGTCTTCCTCAGCTCCACCAAGTCTGCTATTCTAGCCTGTCACGCTCCTCACCTCCTCGCTGGTGGGGCGCTCCCACGGGATGGAGTACCAGCCATCTTGCCGGGCCCGGTGCTCCGAGCATGGCCTGGCCATCGGGAGTGGAGCGCCAGCCATCTTGGCAGGGCCGGTGCTCCAAGGGTTGCCCCGTCTCTCTCCTTCGGGGCGCGGGGTTCACGTCCGGGGTCAGTTTTTGCTGCATACTCTGCTGTCAGCCTGCGCGGCCCCGGAGTGTGGCTGTTTTCACCCCGCCTCCTGCCTCGGCAGGATTGTAGCTCGCTGCCAGACTCCTCCTCCGGCGGACCAGCCAATGGGAGGCTCTCCTTCCCAGCTGATTCCTTGGCTCCTGATGGTGGGGGCTATTTCAGGAGCATCTTCTCTCCACTTCTCTGCTTTTGCTTCTACTTCGGTAGGTTTTGCTTTGTGCTCTTGTGTGTTTATCTGCTGACTCTCTTTGCTGACCACTGCCTAAACCCAGATTACTCTCTGCCTGCTGCCTGTCCCTGACCACTGCCTGAACCTACATAAGTACATAAGTACATAAGTAATGCCATACTGGGAAAAGACCAAGGGTCCATCGAGCCCAGCATCCTGTCCACGACAGCGGCCAATCCAGGCCAAGGGCACCTGGCAAGCTTCCCAAACGTACAAACATTCTATACATGTTATTCCTGGAATTTTGGAGTTTTCCAAGTCCGTTTAGTAGCGGTTTATGGACTTGTACTTTAGGAAACCGTCCAACCCCTTTTTAAACTCTGCTAAGCTAACCGCCTTCACCACTTTCTCCGGCAACGAACTCCAGAGTTTAATTACACGTTGGGTGAAGAAAAATTTTCTCCGATTTGTTTTAAATTTACTACACTGTAGTTTCATCGCATGCCCCCTAGTCCTAGTATTTTTGGAAAGCGTGAACAGACGCTTCACATCCACCTGTTCCACTCCACTCATTATTTTATATACCTCTATCATGTCTCCCCTTAGCCGTCTCTTCTCCAAGCTGTATAGCCCTAGCATCCTTAGTCTTTCTTCACAGGGAAGTCGTCCCATCCCCGCTATCATTTTAGTCGCCCTTCGCTGCACCTTTTCCACTTCTACTATATCTTTCTTGAGATGCGGCGACCAGAATTGAACACAATACTCAAGGTGCGGTCGCACCATGGAGCGATACAACGGCATTATAACATCCTCACACCTGTTTTCCATACCTTTCCTGATAATACCCAACATTCTATTCGCTTTCTTAGCCGCAGCAGCACACTGAGCAGAAGGTTTCAGTGTGTTATCGACGACGACACTCAGATCCCTTTCTTGGTCCGTAACTCCTAACGTGGAACCTTGCATGACGTAGCTATAATTCGGGTTCTTTTTTCCCACATGCATCACCTTGCACTTGCTCACATTAAACATCATCTGCCATTTAGCCGCCCAGTCTCCCAGTCTCGTAAGGTCCTCTTGTAATTTTTCACAATCCTGTCGCGATTTAACGACTTTGAATAACTTTGTGTCAACCTGGATTACTCTCTGCCTGCTGCCTGTCTCTGACCACTGTCTGAACCCGGATTCCTCTCTGCCTGCTGCCTGCGGCCTGTCTCAGACCCCTGCCTGCATCCAGAAGTCCTGTCGGCCGCCCGCACCTGAGGGCTCAACCCTCGGGGAACGGTGGTCACTACAGGTGAAGCCTCAGGGTTGCTCGGCTGCCCAGCAGAGCCCAGGTTCGAGTTCCTCACCTCTGTGCTCCGCCCGGCACGAGGACTCACGAATGCGACAGTAAGCTGAAGCCATGAGTTCGCCGGACAAACCCGACCTGGCGGACCTGGCACAGGTCCTTCAGCAGCAGCAAGCTCAGTTGAACAGGCTGTCTGGTGTGTTACGTGTGTTCTCAGATGTCCGCCCTCCAGGCCCAGCGTCAACCTGCCGTGTCAGCTCCTAGACCTGCTCTGCCTACTCCAGGACTGCGACTTCCAGAGCCCCCTCGGTTTGACGGTACCGTACCCCCTCTGCATGTCAGGGCTTTTTGAACCAATGCCAGATGCTCTTCGAGATGCAACCCGGGTCTTTTCCCTCTGACAGCCTTAAGATCACCTATATTGTCTCACTGCTTTCTGGACTGGCTCTGGCTTGGGCCTACCCTAACTATTCAACCTGGGTTTCACCTGCACTGATCGCCATTCTCCAGAGGTTGAGCCCCTAGGTGCAGGCGGCCTGCAGGACTTACAAGACGGAGCTGGAAGTGGGGTGGTGAATGTATCGGCCAGGCAGGCAGAAGGCAAGAGAGTGATCCAGGTACAGGCAAAGTCAATAAGCAGGCAGCAGGCAGGGGAGTAATCCAGGAACAGGCAATGTCAACAGGCAGGCAGCAGGCAGGGGAGTAATCCAGGTACAGGCAATGTCAATAGGCAAACAACAGGCAAGAGAGTAATCTAGGCACAGGTAAAGTGAATAGGCAGGCACAGTGGTGTGCTGGAGCGGGCTCTCACAGGCTCGCGAGAGCCATTTGTTAAGTTTTTAAGAATTTTGGGAGCCAGTTGTTAAAGTAGGCCTCCCCATGGCTACTTTAACAACTGACTCCCAAAATGTGGGCTTGGGCCCCCTCCTGAATTCTCTTTTATTTTGCTGGCAGTGATGCTGGCCCCACCAGCCAAGTAAATAGACTGCTGCTGCTCCCTGCTCCTTGTTTCTGACTCTGAGCATCAGGCTGGGACTTTTCATGCAAGCGCAAGAAGGTTCCATCATGCTGCTCAGAGCCAGAAACAAGCAGCAGAGAATGATGGCAGTCCATTTATTGGCTGGTGGGGCTCGGCAAAGGTATGCCTAGCTTGCCTGCAGAAGGGAGGGGAGAGAGAGGCATGTATTCCCCCCCTCCCCCCCAATTTTCAGGGCCGGCTATGCCCAGAGAGAGAGCCCATTGTTAAAAATTTACCAGCACACCCCTGGGCACGCAGCAGGTCAAGAGAGTAATCCAGGTACAGGCAAAGTCAGTAGGCAGTCAGCAGGCAAGACAGAAATCCAGGTACAGGCAAAGTCAGTAGGCAGGCAGCAAGCAAGAGAGTAATCCAGGCACAGGCAAAGTCAGCAATGAGGGACAAAGTAGAGAAGAAGCAAACTACTGAGGAATTAACACCTACCAAAGTAGAAACCGAAGCATGGAGTCCAGGAAGAGCTCAGTTGATAAAGTGCTGGCGTCTGACATCAGCAGGAACCAGCAGGGAGAAGGAGCACAGCCATAGGACAAGAGCAGGGGGAGGAGGAACCGGAAGACCAATAGGAGAGAAGCAAGGGAAGCCAGGCAGAGGGAGAGCAGACACAGGTGCATGGAAGCAAAGCAATCAAGGAACCTGCAACCACTGTCTCTCTGAACAAACCCAGAGAAGAACTACACACACATGGCTCAGGGCTGTGCCAGTCAAGTGTGCATGTCGACGGGACCCTGCGCAGCCCAAAGATGCCGCTTGCGTTGAGGTAGGGAACATGACAGCCTGCTAGAGGCTATCTATTAATGCTGTGGTGCAAAGTTCAAAACTAGGGGAAAAAGAGTTTGGAGATTAGTTGATAAAGTTTGATTTTTTATATTTTTATTCTGCCTATCACTAACCTACAATTCCTCATTTAAGCCTCAATCTTTAAGTTCCCAAAGCACAAGGCAAAATAATGTTCACTTACCAGAGAAATGTCCTCTTCTCTCAGAACTTCTCAGAAAGAAAGTTAAGTGGGACCTTTCCTCTTTATATAGTTTTGAACCTATGGGGACTGCTTCAAACAGACTCTTTCAAGTTAACTCAGTAAACAGATTGCCCTTAGTAACCACTGCAAATATTCTACTTCCTCACACCTTAATTAACACCCAATTCAGGTCAGTGGCAGTGCTACCTCTCCAGCAACCAAAGAACAGAAATAACTGTCTTTTAGAACAAGATTTGAGCCTTCCTACTATCCTTTTAAAGTTCTTTGGCTGTTAAGTTTCTACCTCTAGAAAAAGTTTCAGTTTAAAACTATGGGAAAAGTGCCTACTTCTAGAAAAAATTTCAGTTTAAAACTATGGGGAAAGGGTTCTACACTATGGAAACTAGTTAATAATAATTGCTTTTCTCTCTTTCTCTCTCTCTCTCTCTCTCTTTCCCCTAAGACTAAACTAGGTCCTGCAGTGCCTGCTAGAGGCTATCTGTTAATGCTGTGGTACAAAGTTCAAGTTTTAAATCTAAGGGAAAAAGAGTATGGAAAATAGTTAATAAAGTTTGCTTTTTTATATTTTTATTCTGCCTATCACTAACCTACAATTCCTTGTTTAAACCTCAACCTTTAAGTTCCCAAAGCACAAGGCAAAATAATGTTCACTTACCAGAAAAATGTCCTCTTCTCTCAGAACTTCTCAGAATTTGAATTAAAATTGTATGATTCACCAGGTCAAATGCCATGGATAGATCAAACTGCAACACCAAGGCATGTTTTTCCTCACTAAGCAAAGATCTAGCTTTATCCAATAAAGAACATATCACAGTTTCTGTACTATGTGCTGATCTAAATCCTGATTGAGAGTGATGCAACACATTGTGTAAATCCAGATAATACCCCAATTGTTGTGCAACTGACCCCTCCATTATCTTCACAAACAATGGGATACAAGCTATGGTCTGTAATTGGAAAGTAATTGACAAGATTCCTTCTGATTCTTTATTATCAGAGTGATAATTATTTCACCCAGATAAACAGGGAAGATGCCTGCTGTCATGTGAAATTGAATCCAACTAACAAGTTAACACAAAAATTTGCTAGGGGCCAAACTAATAATGTTTGTAGGACAGGCATCAAGAAGGCAATGAGAGCTAACATATTTCTTAAACAAAAGCTTAAAATCATGCTATGAAATAGTGTTAAATTCCTATCTACAGGAATCCCAGCACCATAAGATTATAGTATATCTAAAGCCAATGTAGAAGAGGAAAGAGTTGAGCATATATTCTGAATCTTATTCTGAAAATATTCAGCGAGCAAATCTGCAATAGGAGGTTTAACAGAAGACAGTAGAAGAATAGAAGGAGGTGTTAATAATGAATTGATCATTTGAAATAACTGTTTAGTATTATTCAAAGCTAATCTAATTACCCCAATATTGACTGGACATATATCTTGTCTGGAAATGCCAGGGAGGTAAAATTCCTAGATGAAATAAATGACTGTTTCTTGGAGTAATTGGTCCAGGATTTGACAAGAGGGGGAGCTGATTTAGATTTAAGGCTCCTTTTACAAAGCCGCATTAGTGATTCCAGTGCCAGCAAATGCGACGAAACCCATTTAAGTCCTATGGTCTTTGTTGCATTTGCCATGCCAGAAATGCTACTGCAGCTTTGTAAAAGGAGCCCTTAGTCTTTAGTGGAATACAGGACTTGGTGCAAGAGATAACAGTGTTGGTTCCGCTGGGAAACAGTAACCATAATACTATCAAATTTTAGTTAATAACTGTAGCAGCATTTAACTTTTAAAAGGCAACTATGATAAACTGAGGAAACTAGTAAAGAAAAAAGCTTTAAAAAGCAGCTGCCAGGTTAGGAGTTTAAATAGGGATGAAAGTTGTTTAAAAATACCATCTGGAAGTCCAAACCAGATGTATTCCATTTATTAAAAAAGGTGGAATGAAGAGCAAATGACAGTTGACATGGTTAAAAAGTGAAGTGAGAGAGGTTATTAGATCCAAAAGAATATCTTTCAAAAAGTGGAAAAGAATTCGAATGAAGAAAGCAGGAAACAATGTATGCACTGGCAAGTTAGATGCAAAGCATTGATAATGATGATTCCTCTGGCCAGAGCACTAGCCAAATATGGCCTCAATCCCTTCATTTACGCTGACGATGTCACCATATTCATCCCTTTTAAAACTGACCTGTCTGAAATCTCCGATAAAATAAACACAGGTATGACCACTCTAACCTCTTGGGCTGAAGCTTTCAGGATGAAATTAAATAAAGAGAAAACAGTGTTTAGTCCTATCTTCTCAACATTCTCCACTCATCCCAACTACTCTTAGCACCCCAGAGGTTAAACTTCCCATATCAGACAAATTGAAAATCCTTGGAGTAACGATTGATAGTCATTTATCATTTATCATTTGAAAACCATGCTAAAGTCATCAACAAAAAGATATTTAACATAATGTGGATTTTGAAATGAGTGAAATCATATCTTCCCTTGGACACCTTCCAGAATCTAGTACAATCCGCTGTACTCACACATGCAGATTACTGCAACAGTGTTTTTTTTAGGTTGTAAGTCCCTAATATTGAAAAAGCTCCAGACTTCCCAAAACACGGCAGCCAGACTAATTTTCGGCAAGTCAAGATTCGACAGTGCAACACCTCTTCGAGAGAAGCTTCACTGGTTCCCCACCAGAGAAAGAATTAACCTTAAAGTCCATACAGTGATCTACAAGATATTACACGGAGAAGCCCCCACCTACATGAATCACCTTATCGACCTCCCAACCAGGAATAGTTTGACGTCTTCCCGTACTTACCTCAATCTACACCTCCCCAACTGCAAAGGTATTAAGTACAAATCCCTCTATGCATCCAATTTTTCC
The DNA here is from genome assembly GCF_901765095.1 of Microcaecilia unicolor. Taxonomy (NCBI): domain Eukaryota; kingdom Metazoa; phylum Chordata; class Amphibia; order Gymnophiona; family Siphonopidae; genus Microcaecilia; species Microcaecilia unicolor. The sequence continues at coordinate 96,604,259 of NC_044040.1, read as the reverse complement.
TTTTCAGGTAGCCAGCTTTGGAATGCTCTACCAAGACCTATCCGCACCATTAACGGCCTTTTGCCCTTCAGGAAAGCACTGAAGACCCATCTTTTCAAGATAGCCTACCCTAACAATTCAACCTAACCAAAACTTGCCCACATGATTCTTATTGACAATTGTTTTTACATTGACCTTGTTTCCCATTATCCTTTTTGCTACCCCATATCCGTTCCTTTCCATCTTCCTACGCCTACCTCCCAATGCTCATTCCTTCTGCACCTAATTCCTTTTATGTTCAATTTACTTATCCGTTAACCCCATTATTCTGCATTTACTACAAACTGTTTATTCTTCTTATGACTTTGTAATTCTTTATATTGTTACTATGTAAGCCGCATTGAGCCTGCCTTGTGTGCGAAAGCACAGGGTACAAATCTAATAAAGAAAGAAAGAAAGAAAGAAAGAAGGAAGGCTAAAAGAGAAGAAACATACCATAGAAGCAAAAACTCATAGTAATAATGTTTGTAAAACAGGTATGAGATTTTATGAGTGCTACTCTATAAAAGATCCGCTCCCTTCATACAACAATAGCACTATGCACATAAATGGTAACTAACTTAAGATGCTGGCAATTATGCCTGCTGACAGCAGGTGTAAATGCTGGTGCCTAAATTAGGTGCCGATAGGGTTTATTCTGAAACAATGCATGAAATTCTGGGAATGCCACTGGCCACACCCCCTTGAATTTATGAGCTATAGGATTTACATGCGGAGTGTTATAGAATATGATCCACACCTAAATCTCAATTAGGACCAATTAACATCAATAATTGGTTGTTAGCAGTCAATAATTGGCACTGATTGGCTCATTAATTAAGTTGCACACACAAATTGGTAATGTGCACTGATTTGTGTGAGCAACTTTAGTCATCATGTATAGAATTCCCCAAAATATGTATCACTAAGGCTGACCTCTGATGCAGGCGTTATGCCAAAACACTGCCAGTGTCAGGTCCTTCAGTAAAGATCTGATGTTTGTCTGTTCTTAGAGGCCCTTGGTGCTTTTTTCTCGTTTGACAGTTTTAATAGTAATGTCAAAGAAATAAAGCAATAACATAGCTCATAGAAAGAAAAAAACAGAACATAGTTGAGAAGAGTAACTTACTACATTCCTTCCATATCCAGTTGAAGATTTACATCCAGCAAGACAAGATGACATATATGTGATTCCATTGTTTCCACAGACAGGATCCCAATGATTTGTTGAACATTTGCAGTCAATGTTGCAGGGAGAAGTGAAGGTATTTTCTTGAGGTATGATTTGATGACTTCTAAAGAAAAGCAAAATGAAATAAATAGATAATGAAGATATAAAAGTGGGATAACCAATATGAAGAGAAAGCTGTAATAGAGCATGTACAGGATTATAAAAGTGAGATGACTGCTAAGACTCCTAGAATACTTCGGAATCGGTGGTGGCACTCTCAATTGGATCAAGGGTTTTCCAACCACAAGAACATATCAAGTGAAATAAAAAACAAACATATCATCACCGTGGAAACCAGACTACGGAGTACCGCAAGGATCACCGATCCTTTTCAACCTTATGATGACTCCACTAGCCAAGACCTTATCCACCCAAGGCCTTAACCCATTTATCTACGCTGATGACGTTACACTATATATCCCCTACAAACATGATTTGGCAGAAATCACCAACCAAATCGAGCTCAGCTTAAACATCATGAACTCATGGGCAAATGCATTCCAATTAAAACTCAATACAGAAAAAACACACATCTCATCCCAATACAATACAAACAAACCCACAAACATTAACACCCCAGGATACACCCTCTGTATCTCAGACAGCCTGAAAATTCTCGGAGTAACAATCGACCATAACCTTTCACTAGAGACCCAAGCGAAATCCACCATAAAGAAAATGTTTCTCTCAATGTGGAAACTCAAACGCGTGAAACCATTCTTCCTGAGGGAAATATTTTGTAATCTGATACAATCAATGGTACTAAGCCATGCAGACTACTGTAATGGAATCTATGTGGGATACAAGGATCAAATCATAAAAAAACTCCAGACCGCCCAAAACACAGCAGCCAGGCTTATATTTGGAAAAACGCGTTTTGACAGCGCCAAACCATTCCAAGAAAACCTGCACTGGCTACCAATCAAAGAACGTATCACTTTCAAAATCTGCACAACTGTTTATAAAATTATTTACGGCGAGACACCTGGATACATGACTGACCTTATCGACCTGCCAACCAGAAATACCACAAGATCTGCATGATCTTACCTAAATCTCCACTACCCAAGCAACAAAGGACTCAAATACAAATCCACCTATGCATCCAGCTTTTCCTACTTAAGCGCACAATATGGAACACACTGCCAAAAGCAGTAAAAACTAGGCTAGACCACCTCAATTTCAGGAAAGCACTAAAGACAGTCCTGTTCAGAAGAGCACCTGGACACCTGCGACACAATATAACCAAAGACCACAATGGACATTACCTGACTCTTCCTCCCCCTCTAAGTTCCCCCCAATTGTACCTACCATACATGTACCTTATCTACCATAATATCACCTTGTATTCATTCATAACTTGTATTTGTTTAGACCGGAGCCGGCTAACGCCGTTAACGGTAATATGCAAGCCACATTGAGCCTGCAAAAAGGTGGGAAAATGTGGGATACAAATGTAACAAATAAATAAAAAATAAATCAAATTTACAAGGTGTATTACAGAAGGATGATAGAGCCTTTTGTAAAATACCTATGAGGCTGCAGGAAAAACACCAGTAGCTGGCAGTATGCATTATGGGAACAACCATTCTACAAAGAAAGGTGTTCAAAGTGGCATTACTTGGGGCTTTAACAGGATAAGCAGTGGCACTTCAAACATCTGAATTTGCGTCCTACTACTACTACTACTACTACTATTTAGCATTTCTATAGCGCTACAAGGTGTACGCAGCGCTGCACAAACATAGAAGAAAGACAGTCCCTGCTCAAAGAGCTTACAATCTAATAGACAAAAAATAAATAAAGTAAGCAAATCAAATTAATGTGAACGGGAAGGAAGAGAGGAGGGTAGGTGGAGGCGAGTGGTTACAAGTGGTTACGAGTCAAAAGCAATGTTAAAGAGGTGGGCTTTCAGTCTAGATTTAAAGGTGGCCAAGGATGGGGCAAGACGTAGGGGCTCAGGAAGTTTATTCCAGGCGTAGGGTGCAGCGAGACAGAAGGCGCGAAGTCTGGAGTTGGCAGTAGTGGAGAAGGGAACAGATAAGAAGGATTTATCCATGGAGCGGAGTGCACGGGAAGGGGTGTAGGGAAGGACGAGTGTGGAGAGATATTGGGGAGCAGCAGAGTGAGTACATTTATAGGTTAGTAGAAGAAGTTTGAACAAGATGCGAAAACGGATAGGGAGCCAGTGAAGGGTCTTGAGGAGAGGGGTAGTATGAGTAAAGCGACCCTGGCGGAAGATGAGACGGGCAGCAGAGTTTTGAACCGACTGGAGGGGGGAGAGGTGGCTAAGTGGGAGGCCAGCAAGAACCAGATTGCAGTAGTCTAAACGAGAGGTGACAAGGGTGTGGATGAGGGTTTTGGTAGAGTGCTCGGAAAGAAAGGGGTGGATTTTATGGATGTTGTAAAGAAAGAAACGACAGGTCTTGGCAGTCTGCTGGATATGAGCAGAGAAGGAGAGAGAAGAGTCAAAGATGACCCCAAGGTTTCGAGCTGAGGAGACAGGGAGAATGAGAGAGCCATCAACAGAAATAGAAAACGGGGGGAGCGGGGAGGTGGGTTTGGGGGGGAAAATGAGAAGCTCGGTTTTGGTCATATTTAATTTCAGGTGGCATTGAGACATCCAGACAGCAATGTCAGACAAGCACGTTGAAACTTTGGTTTGGATGCAAGGTGAGATATCAGGGGTAGAAAGGTAGATTTGGGAGTCATCAGCATAGAGATGGTAGGAAAAGCCATGGGATGAGATTAATGAACCAAGGGAAGAAGTGTAGATAGAAAAGAGGAGGGGACCAAGAACAGAACCCTGAGGTACGCTGACAGGCAGAGGGATAGAAGTAGAACAGGATCCACCAGAGTGAACACTAAAGGTGCGGAGGGAGAGGTAGGAAGAGAACCAGGAAAGGACAGAGCCCTGGAATCCAAGTGAGGACAGGGTATCGAGAAGTATGCTGTGATCGACAGTGTCAAAAGCAGCGGAAAGATCAAGAAGAATGAGGATGGAATATTGACCTCTGCATTTAGCCAGTAATAGGTCATTGGAGACTTTAGTAAGCGCAGTTTCGGTTGAGTGGAGTCCTATGGGTGTAAGAAGTTCTGCAACTTACATACACAGGTGCAAGATTTCATAAAGCTGGATATCTAAGGGAAACAAAAATAAAAGCTGGTAAGTTTTAGATTTTTGAGGTGTTTGAGACACCCAGATAGGTATGTACAATTGCCCCTGCAATCTCTTCTACAAACAAGGAGTTAGCTGTGTTCTGTCCCCCGACAGCCTTGCACTAGTTTATAACGTGATCCTGAAATGTGTGTAAAGCCTTTACTATTATTCTCATTTCTAAGGACTTTCGCTGCTGCAGTCTCTTATTGCAAGATACATGAGCAATGCACTGTGGGTAATGTAGTTCATAGGCAGTACAACCACACTCACTTGGCTGTGTAAGAACTGTTACCACTGGTTGTGAGGCTGCCCAGACATCCTTTCTCTCTCTGCCAATCTTAGCTCTTTTGTCTTCCTATCACTCCCTGTTCAGTCTTACTATCTCTGTTCTGAGAGGTCAGCCAGGTATGACCTTTCCCTCCTATCTCTAGGACCACCCCTTGCTACCCGATAGCAGGCTCTGTTCCCATTGGACTCTATCTGCTCCTCCCTGAGCCTGTGCAACCCCCCAACACCTCTTTGTCCTTTCAGCCACGAGGCTTTCTAATACCATCTAGCCAGAGACATGGAGCATGCATCATCTTATGCCAGATAGCTCTGTCCTGCTGAAACTCCCTGTAACGAACCTGGATTTTTACCCTGAAGATATCTCCTCCCAAATGAGATATTGCACATTCCATTCACCTAGCTTTGGACTATTTCTACCTGTTCAACTACCTTTCTCCCCCCCCCCCCCCTGCAACACAACTACCTCCCCTCAGATCTCCACCTCCCACAGCCTCCAGATTAAGAAGTCTCTGTATCCTGAAGCAGCATCTTTGAACATCTATCTGTGAGTAAATTATCTGTGATTTATTCAATAAAAGCGACTTCATAAAATAATAGAGACTTCAGGTGATTGCTGTGCCAGGGTTATGCTCCATGATATTGGGGCTTCTAATTACCAAGCTCCAAGAGTCATGACAAGCTGATATTTCCAAGAGTAGGTATAATGCTGATGTCCAAACTAGAAGTCTGCTGGTTGTTGGAATTTTTCCATATTAGTATCCTGAAGACTGGATCTGTAGCTTTATGATTTAGAATTTTTAGGTAGGCCTAAATACACAGAAGGTAATTTTAAAAAGAAGTACTTATATTTATTTCTGTTTATCAGCACTAACCTCCCCTGCAGCAGCTACTCAGATAAATGTGGCTGATCTGGGCCATGGCCATCAACAGATGTTAGCAGTCATTATCTAGGTAATGCAACTGAATTTCACTACAGTGCCATGGCACTATCCAGATAGGTGCAGGGCAGTATGGGGTGTAGCCTGGGTGAAGCCAGGATTTATCCTGAGACCAGTAATATTCAGCAGTGGTATCCAGATAACCTACTGGACAATTTAGGACAGCAAAATAGCTAAGTTATCCAAATAATGGCTCCGAATATTGCCAATATCTAAATAATGTACTATAGTTCTTGTCCCAGTGTTGCTAGAGGTCCCATCAGCCATTTTGAAGGTGTGGCCATGAAATACAGGAGCAAGTGGGCATTGCTTCTACCTGTTTCTTCACTAGGCCAACAGGAACCAGGCCTATAGGCCCTGGGGGCTTGAGTGGAGAGGGTTGGTGATGTTCTGGGAGGGAGGGGGAGAGCCCATGGGAGGGTTGCTGATGTTTAAAGAGAGAGGGAGGGATATTGGAAGTGGGGGCTGCTGATATTCTAGGGGATCAAAAGTGTGAAGTTGTTGATGTTTTGTGGGGTGTAAGAGAGGCTGAGAGGAAGACTGTTGACATTCGGGTGGGGGGGGGAGGGGGGTTTTGGGAGGGAAGGAGAGAGAGGGGATCAGGAACTGACCAGATTCCTTTATGTGGGCTCCAGCTGAATTATTGGCTAGGGCCCACATAAGCCCCAGTGTTCAGCTTAAGATGAATTAGCTCCAGTTAGTCAGTGCTGGGGCCTGGACATGGCCCAGCATTGAATATCTGAGGCAAATTTTGCTCATGGTGGTCAACATTTAAAAAAATAGGCTGACTGCCATGGGCTGAAAGTTGACCATCTAAGAACCACTTTTGGGCTGGCATTAGCACATCCCCCCCAAAAGTGAGTTTATAGATAATAACAGAGTAGAAAATGCCTACCGACTCAGCCTGAGATGGGTGACAGTAGGTGACATCTGCCTTAACAGACTAAGGAGACCAAATGTAGATGTCTATAAAATGTGCATCTTGGAAAATGGGTGCGCCACCTTGTTCAAGCCTTATCATAGCCATCTGATTGTGAAGGAGGTTTACAGGTAACCATCTATCAGACACTTCTCCACCAGATTTAAGAGAACATCAGGGGAACTCGGTGTTCCAAGTCACCAAGGATGACAGTCACCAGTAGAAGACAGAGAATTCTTTTTTTTCCCACTTTAATTTTTTTATTGTAATAATTCTGTAACAGTCATTTTTGCAAAGAGCACATTGTAGGGGTATTTCCCTGTGATCTTACCTGTGATGGCTTTGGTTCATACAAGACTAGTGCATCCTGTTACAAACAAGATGGATGCTATCACTCTGACATGAATCCTACTGTGTCAGTGAGATCCAGTTTCAGCTTGAGGAAAAACACTGGCAGATTCACTGAAGCCAAGGACATTCTGTGTTCCAACCCCTCCCCTTTTATCATCCTGAGAAGCTGAAAGTGAGTCAGACTTAGCACCAGAAGTTCCAAGGTCACAAAACAAAAAACTCTGCTCGCCCAGGTACTAATTGGACGAGATCATAATTGGGTTCCGGCAGTCACATGACCGAGAGGACTGGGAAGCGGGAACTGAAGAAAGTAGTAAGGCGAAGACCCTCGGAAGAGGAGCAACCAGTCGGAGGACCTGAGAAATCCAGAAAGGCTCGGGGTGAGCCAGAGACTGTGTTTGACACCAACCTTGTGACCTGCATAACTGGTGCAATTACGTGTGGCGGAGAAATTGTCTCTGAGATCCAAAGGAGGGATGGAAACCTGCTTGCTGCAGAGAGAGACCTGCTCGACATCTAAGACACAGACAGCTGAGACAGTATCTGGGGAATCTAATCCTGTCATCTGAAGCCGTCATAAGGAGAACGGTGAGATCACGGTGAATTACTTCCTAGTCTGGGGTTAGTTAGTGGGGTTTATCTAATGTAAGATTGGTTTATGTCATCTCTTGGTCAGAGAAGAAGCTGCTACTGTGTATTTTGCATAAGATGTGTGATTTTTTTTTCATAAGGATTATTAGGATATCATTTGTACTGTTCTAATCATTACGGTACTTAGTCTAGGGATAATCAGTATATAGTCAGACAATATATTTTGGTAGTGTTCATATCAGTAAGAGATTTATAGTGCATAGAAGCCTGTGTAGAGTTCTATATTTTGTATCTTATCTATTTTCTTACTTCTAATAAACATAATATATATCACTGTGGCTTGTGTTCACTTCTCTAACAAAAACACCTGGAGTGGGGTCCAGAAGCAAGATTCCTATATATATATATATATATATATATATATATATATCACCCTAGCCTAGACAGAGCTAGTGAGTTTGTTAGACAGACTTCTGCATTGGGGAATCTTGGTATAAGTGATCTGTGGGTAACTGTTATCCTAAGGATTATTTATTTATTTTCATCCTACAACATCCTGCTCACATTTGCCCATGCAGGGGCCATCATTTGCTGGACTATAACATCTTGAACTAGCTTATCAACTATATACACTTCTCCACAACACATGTTATCAAAATAGTCCCATAAACAGTATCCGCTCCCCAGACAGACCGCGTGCCCATAGTATACACCATCACCTCTCCCGCCCCTCCAACCACATCCAACCCCTGCCCAACTTGAGAATGCCCCCTGATTCTTTGGGACACGCTCTCTCTCCCCCTCCCCCCCCCCCCCCCCCCAATACCCCCACCTCCTATAATACATAGTAGATGATGACGGCAGAGAAAGACCTGAACGGTCCATCCAGTCTGCCCAACAAGATAAACTCATATGTGTTACTTTTTTGTGTTACCTGACCTTGATTTGTATCTGTCATTTTCAGGGCACAGACCGTAGAAGTCTGCCCCGCCTCCCAACCACTAGCCCCGCCTCCCACCACCGACTATGCCACCCAATCTCCTCTAAGCTTCTGAGGATCCCTTCCTTCTGAACAGGATTCCTTTATGTTTATCCCACGCATTTTTGAATTCCGTTACCGTTTTCATCTCCACCACCTCCAGCGGGATGGCATTCCAAGTATCCACCACTCTCTCCGTGAAAAAATACTTCCTGACATTTTTCTTGAGTCTGCCCCCCTTCAATCTCATTTCATGTCCTCTAGTTCTACCGCCTTCCCATCTACGGAAAAGGTTCGTTTGCGGATTCATACCTTTCAAATATTTTAACGTCTGTATCATATCACCCCTGTTTCTCCTTTCCTCCAGGGTATACATGTTCAGGTCAGCAAGTCTCTCCTCATACGTCATGTAACGCAAATCCCATACCATTCTTGTAGCTTTACTTTCCACTGCTTCAATTCTTTACACATCCTTAACAACATACGGCCTCCAAAACTGAAACACAATACTCCAGGCAGGGCGTCACCAACGACTTATACAGGGGCATCAACAACACCTTTCTTCTGCTGGTCACACCTCTCTCTATATAGCCTAGCAACCTTCTAGCTATGGCCACTGCCTTGTCGCACTGTTTCGTCACCTTCAGATCCTCAGATATTATCACTCCAAGATCCCTCTCCCCGTCTGTACATATCAGACTCTCACCGCCTAACACATACGTCTCCCGTGGATTTCTATTCCCTAAGTACATCACTTTGCATTTCTTCGCATTGAATTTTAATTGCCAAACCTTAGACCATTCTTCTAGCTTCCACAGATCCCTTTTCATGTTTTCCACTCCCTCCCGGGTGTCCACTCTGTTACAAATCTTAGTATCATCCGCAAAAAGGAAAACTTTACCTTCTAACCCTTCGGCAATGTCACTCACAAATATATTGAACAGAATCGGCCCCAGCACCGATCCCTGAGGCACTCCACTGCTCACCTTTCCCTCATCTGATCGAATTCCATTTACCACCACCCTCTGGCGTCTGTCCGTCAACCAGTTCCTAATCCAGTTCACCACATCTGGTCCTATCTTCAGCCTGTCTAGTTTATTCAAGAACCTCCTGTTGGGAACCGTGTCAAAAGCTTTGCTGAAATCTAAGTAGATTACGTCTATAGCACGTTCCTGATTCAATTCTCCGGTCACCCAGTCAAAGAATTCAATGAGATTCATTTGGCACGATTTACCCTTGGTAAAACCATGTTGTCTCAGATCTTGCAACTTATTGCCTTCCAGGAAATTTACTATCCTTTCCTTCAGCATCGCTTCCATTACCTTTTCAATAATCAAAGTGAGGCTTACCGGCCTGTAGTTTCCAGCTTCTTCCCTATCACCACTTTTGTGAAGAGGGACTTCATCCGCCGTTCTCCAATCCCACGGAACCTCTCCCGTCTCCAAGTATTTATTAAACAAATCTTTGAGGACCCGCCAGAACCTCTCTGAGCTCCTTCAATATCCTGGGGTAGATCCTGTCCAGTCCCACGGCTTTGTCAACCTTTAGCTTTTCAAGTTGTTCATACACACTCTCTTCCATGAACGGTGCTATATCTACTCCATTCTCATTTGTACTTTTGCCAGTCAATTGCGGTCCTTCTCCAGGATTTTCTTCTGTGAAAACAGAACAAAAGTATCTATTTAGCAAATTTGCTTTTTCTTCATCATTATCTACATAGTGGTTCACAGCATCTTTCAGTCTCACAATTCCCTTTTTAGTCTTCCTCCTTTCACTAATATACCTGAAGAAATTTTTGTCACCCCTCCTTACATTTCTAGCCATTTTTTCTTCCGCTTGCGCTATCGCCAGACGTACAGTATCTCTCTCTTGGCTTCTTTCAGTTTCATCCGGTATTCCTCTCCGTGTTCCTCTTCTTGAGTTTTTCTGTATTTCAGGAACGCCAACTCTTTGGCCTTTATTTTCTCGGCTACCTGCTTGGAGAACCATATTGGCTTTCTTTTTCTCTTGCTTTTATTTATTCTCCTTACATAAAGGTTTGTGGCCCTATTTATAGCTTCTTTCAGCTTGGACCACTGTCCTTCCACTTCTCGTTCGTCCTCCCAGCCCATCAGCTCCTTCCTCAGGTATTCACCCATTTTACTAAAGTCAGCATGCTTGAAATCCAGGACTTTGAGTTTTGAGTGGCCGCCCTCCACTTCAGCCGTCATTTCAAACCAAACTGTTTGATGGTCACTGCTGCCCAGGTGGGCACCCACTTGGACATTTGACACACTATCCCCATTTGTGAGCACCAGATCTAGTGTCGTTCCCTCCCTCGTGGGTTCTGTTATCATTTGTCTGAGCAGATTGAAATTTCCCATCAACAGAAACTCTCTCTTCTTTCCCAACTTTTGAATATCTGCGATCAGATTTTTATCTAGTTCCTCCAATTGTGTCGGGGGTCTGTAGACAACACCCATGTGAACAGAGGTTCTATCCTCTCTTTTAAGGTGATCCGTATCGCTTCTTTCTTTCCCCAGGTCCCTGTCATTTCAGTCGCTGCGATATCATTTCTCACATACAGAGCTACTCCTCCACCTTTACAACCATCTCTATCCTTCCAAAATAGATTATAGCCTGGTATGTTTGCATCCCATTCATGGGAACCATTGAGCCACGTCTCCGTGATTGCAAATACTCCACCATCCTAAATGTATCTCAATCGCTGTTGTAATCAAGCCCATCCGCCTTTATGTCGCAGTACCCCCTCCCTGCGGTATGCCGTTAGGCACTCCATTTGTATTAACTGACCCAATATGCACTTCCAATCACCCAGTGTTGGGGAGTCTGCCCTCTTCCAATGCTGTGCTATGAGGCACTTAGCTGCTGCCAACCCCCAGCACAGCCATTTACTCTCCTCCCAAGAATCCCTCTCATTATGTAAGCCCAAGAGGCACACCAAAGGACTGCACACCAAAGATGATCCAATCAACTTTAGCAACGCCTTCAAAAGAGCCTGCCAAAAGGGCACCACCCTGGGTCATGTCCACCATTTATGTAAAAATGATCCCAATTGAGAGTTACACCTCCAGCATAGACCCGAAGTACCCAGGTACATCTGCTGCAGCCTCTCCAGTGTGTAATACCATCTAGTGAGAACTTTATATGCATTTTCCTGCACCAAAACACACACCGAAGCTTTCTGAACCTCCCCACAAATAGCTTCCCACTCCTGATCAGAAAAACTGCAATTTAAATCTGCTTCCCAAGCCCCCTGAAAGCCAAATGGTCTGGGATCCCAGCCCCCCCCCCCCAAAATTTATATATCACTGATATAGGTCTGGGCACCCTCCTCAATAAAAGCCACAGGTTTTCCAGACTTTCCATCTCTTGAGGGTTCTCCCCCCTCCAACCTAATGTCCCCATAAAATGTTGTATCTGCAAATAAGAAAATATATCCCCCCCCCCCCCCCAGGCAGGCCATACCTGGAGCACAGTGTCTCTAAACTCTGCACTCTACCCCCCTGCAGCACAGCTCAGAAACTCAATATACCCACCTGTTCCCACCGCACAAATATAGCGTTTTCTTTCCCTGCCCCACTTTTCGGTTCCCATCGCAAGGACGCAAGTGTAGCTACCCTATCCGTCTGTTCCCATTTCCTCTGCACTTCTCCCCACAATACCACCAGATGTCTTATGAATGGATTTTGTATCCCAGCTAAAATCACTCCCGTGCCTTCAGTAGTCCATAAATAGGAACTCAATGGCCTATGAGGGCTATACGACAGCTCCACCTGGCTAGCTGGCTTTATTATCCCCCTCTCCCAATCCAGAATCATCCGCAGTTGAGCAGCATAATAATACCACTCAATATTGGGCACCACCCTGCCCCCCTTCTCAGGAGCCCCTCAAAACACACGTCCCACCAAACAGGGATATCTATCCTCCCAAATAAACTGTGACAAAAAACCCTGCAGTTGTTTAAGTGTCCGTCTTGGAATTGCCACTGGTAGTGCCTGAAACAAAAATAACAACCTAGGCAGCACATTCATCTTCATTACTGCCATGCGCCCCCACCAAGAAAGCCACAATCCTTTCCATCGGGATAGCTCCACCCGAATTTGGTCTATGATGTTCCCATAATTGAGATTATACACCTTTCCCAGATCCTTGGGAATCTGAATCACCAAATATCGAATATGATGCTTTGCCCATTTGAAAGCATACAGTGCTCTTAATCTACTCTCCTCCATATTGGTTAAAGAAATTCCCAACAGCTCACTTTTATCCATATTAACCTTTAAACCAGCATATTTTTCAAACTCCCTAAGGATCTCCAACACCGTAGGTAGCGTCTGCTCAGGATCCACCACATAAAGTAGCACATCATCAGCAAACAAAGCAATACGATGTTCCATCCCCCCAACCCTAATACCCCGAATATCTGGGTGCTGATGTATCATTTCCGCCAAAGGCTCTATGTACAAAGCGAACAAGAGAGGCGACAAAGGACATCCCTGTCTAGTCCCTTTACCAACGGGGGAAAAAGATGTATATCCCCCATTAATATTAATGCATGCCTTCGGAGCTGCATAGAGGGCCTCCAGCCAAGCACCAAAATTCACTCCACAGCCCATCCAATTCAGGACTTCTCGAAAAAATACCCAACTGACCCTATCAAAGGCCTTTTCTGCATCTATAGCCAACATAGCTGTGCTAGACCAGGATCTCTGCGCCTCCCATATTAAATGGAGAGTGCGCCTTATGTTATCACCGACTTCTCATGAATCAATTTCAGCAGTACCCTTGCCAACCTGTTAGCCAGGATCTTGGCCACTATCTTTGCATCCACATTCAGGAGTGAAATAGACCTATAGGAACCACAAACAGTGAGGTCTTTCCCCGGCTTAGGCAGGACTGTTACCCCCGCCTCAGACATGGATGCTGGGAGCCCGTTACCCTCCAAAGCTCCATTACCCACTCGCACCAATAGATCTCCAAGCTCTTCCACAAAGCACTTATAAAACCTCACCGTGTACCCATCTAATCCTGGTGCCTTTCCATTAGGGAGCTGTTTTATCACTCCCTGTACCTCCCCTATTCTAATAGGTTCCCCAAGTTGAGCTCTTTCAGACTCATCCAATCGGTGTAATGGAACCCAGTCCAAATAGCAAGCTATATCTGCAGCCGATGTACCCGCAGAAGCACTATATAAATCTTGATAATATTTCACAAAACATTTTCCAATATCTAAATCAGTATAGTGCCATCCTCCCCTATCATCTTTCATCTTTTGGATAAGGGAGCGCCCTCTCCTCGCCCGTAAATAATGGACCAACGTTGCACTGGATTTATTGGCAAACTCAAAACTCTGCTGTTTTAATTTAGTTTTCATAAAATCCACGTCCGCCACCTGCAATTGTGCTATTTCCCCTCTCACTTGTTTAAGGTCTTCCCATATCATAGTAACATATAGTAGATGACAGCAGAAAAAGACCCGCATGGTCCATCCAGTCTGCCCAACAAGATAAACTCATGTGTATACCTTACCTTGATTTGTACCTGTCTTTTTCAGGGCACAGATCGTATAAGTCTGGCCAGCACTATCCCCTCCTCCCAACCACCAGCCCCGCCTCCCACCACCGGCTCTGGCACAGACCATATAAGTCTGTCCAGCACTATTCCCCGCCTCCCAACCACGAGTGCAGCATCCCACCACCGGATCTGGCACAGACCGTATAAGTCTGCCCACTACTATCTTCGCCACCCCCCCCCCCCCCCCCCCGGCTCCACCACCCAATTTCGGCTAAGCTTCTGAGGATCCATTCCTTCTGCACAGGATTCCTTTATGTATATCCCATGCATGTTTGAATTCCGTTACCGTTTTCTTCTCCACCACCTCCCGCGGGAGGGCATTCCAATATCTGCGGCATAGGGTGTCTTTTATGCAACTTTTCTAAGCTCATGTTAACCAAACTGGTTTGTAGTCAGTCTTTTGGAAAACCCAGTTGCAACCTTGTTGAGAGATAAAGGATTTGTGATAGTTAAGAAGTCTGGGAACAATACACCTCTAGTATCTTTAGTGCTTTTAAGTTTTCTAATAGCTATTTTGGGTGTTTTACTCCTCCATAAGAAACTACTTAACAGCTTATCTAGTTGAGAATAGAAGGACAGCGGGAACATTAAGGGGAGCATACTGAGAATGTAGTTGACTTTAGGAGATATCATCATTTTAATAGTTTCAAGGCGACCCCACCATGAGAGAGAAAGGGGGTGCCAAGAATGCAGCAATAGCTTAAGGAAATTAAGAATTGCCTCAGCATTATATTGAATGGTATCAGTCAAAGAAGTATACAGATCAATTCTTAGGTATCTAATTTTTGGTTTGGCCCAGACCAAACCAAAGGAATTTGTGATATCAGGGAGAGAATAAGAATTTAGTGGGAGGAGCTCAGTCTTTTCTTGATTAATTTTGTAGCCAGAAAAATATGAAAATATATTAACTTGAAGAAGCTCAGGTATTGAACTATAAGGATCAGAGAGGTACAATTACACTTCATCAGCATATGCTGAGCATTTGACTTCAAGATCTCTATAAACAATACCTTTTATAGCACGATGGGCTCTTATTGACATTAGCAAAGGTTCAAGTGCTATATTAAAAAGATAAGGAGAGAGGGGACAGCCTTGCCGAGTGCCACGATTAAGAGTGATTTTGTCTGACAGTGAATCGGGATCCTGTCTGGTCCTGGAGTTTTCTTTTTGGGGGTGTCTCTAATTGCCTGGTGAAGCTCTTGCTCTGTGATCTGTTTCCTGAGGGATTCAATATCATTTTCCGACCATCGCAGTCCCTCCATTGAGGATAAAATATTTTTTTAAATTACTATCCAGCTTATTTTTGAAAGAGAAGGCTGGCCATCTTCCAACCCAAATCGGGAGATGACCGCCCTTCTCTCGTGGGCACCCAAATCGGTATAATCGAAAGCTGATTTTGGGCGCTCCCAACTGCAGTCCATCGCGGGGACGAACAAAGTTCCCGGGGGCGTGTCAGAAGGTTAGCAAAGGCGGGACAGGGGCGTGCTGGGGCGTGCTTAAGAGATGGGGGGCCTCTGCCGATAATGGAAAAAAGAAAGGCAGCCCTAGCGAGAATTTGGTCCACGTTTTTTGGACCCTTTTTTTAGGTCCAAGTCCCAAAAAAGTGTCCAAACTGCCCAGATGACCACTGGAGGGAATCGGGGATGACCTCCCCTGACTCCCCCAGTGGTCACTAACCCCCTCCCACCAAAAAAAAAACGAACTTTAAAAACATTTTTTTGCCAGCCTCTATGCCAGCCTGAAATGTCATACCCAGCTCGATGACAGCAGTATGCAGGTCCCTGGAGCAGTTTTCAGTGGGTGCAGTGGACTTCACCCAGGTGGACCCAGGCCCATCCCCTCCTACCTGTTCCACTTGTGTTGGTAAATGGGAGCCCTCCAAACCCCCCAAAAACCCACTGCACCCACATCTAGGTGCCCCTTTCACCCATAAGTGCTATGGTAATGGTGTAGAGTTCTGAGGAGTGGGTTTGGGGGGATTTTGGGGGCTCAGCACCCAAGGTAAGGGAGCTATACACCTGGGAGTTATTTTAATGTTTTTTTTTTTAATTTTTAAAAGTGCCTCCTAGGGTGCCCGGTTGGTGTCCTGGCATGTGAGGGGGACCAGTGCACTACGAATCCTGGCCCCTCCAACGACCAAAGGGCTTGGATTTGGTCATTTTTGAGATGGCCGGCTTCGGTTTCCATTATCGCTGAAAACCGATGCTGACCATCTCAAATCCGCCCAAATCCTAGGCATTTGGCCAGCACCAACCGTATTATCGAAAGAAAAGATGGCCACCCACCTTTTCGATAATATGGTCTGTCCCGCCCCTTCGTGCCCTCGTCCTCGGAGATGGGCGTCCCCGTTTAATTATCCCCCTCTATGAGTATTAAGGGATTCTGATTGATACAAGTTAGAATAGAAATAATAAAATGCCTTAGAAATGTCCTCTCTCGATGTGCTAGTTGTTTGGACAATTTAATAGCAGGAATTTGAGTCATTTTCTTTTCAGGTAATTTGCTAGTAATGTACTACTTTTATCTTTTTCAGCATAATATTTAGAATGCAGCTCATTTGTTGTCCTGCTTTAAGACTAAGCAGTTTATTTAATTTGTATTTTAAGTTGCAGAGGGTATTGAGTAAAAGAGTATTCCATGATTGAATATAAGTAGCTTCTGTAACTTTGATTTGTGATTCCAATTCAGTAATTTGAGTTTTCTCTTTTTTTGCATTGTATGAAGCCAAAGAAATTAATAAACACGAATAAGGTTTGGGAAGCTTTTAAAGCTGCTCTGAGGGGTGAATTTAAGTAGGAGTATTATTTTGAAAAAATTGCTCAATAAAAGATGTAATTTTTGAAAGAGCTTCCTCATCACTAAGAAGTCTAGGAGATCATCTCCATAATGGAGACTTCTTGGGAGAAAAGGCACACCAATTAAGAGTTAAGGAGACTGGTGCATGATCAGAAACTACTGTAGATGAGATGGAGGAGGTCTTAATTGCCTCAACCAGAGAATTGGAGATTAAGAAGTAGTCCAATCTGGAAAAACTTCTATATGGAGCAGAAAAAAAGGTAAATTCTTTAGAGGTAGGATTGCATAACCTCCACGGGTCAACAAGGTGTAACTGATCAATAAATGAGTGTAAAGTGATAAATGATTTAGAAGGTAACAGTTTGATTTGTGAATGTCTATCTAGGTGATAATCCATAGGAATATTGAAATCTCCAGCCATAATAATGGGAATAGGATCTTGTGACTAAATAATTTGAAAAATATTAGAGAAAATTTTAGGGGCGTCAACACTGGGAGCATAAATGTTGACCAGCAATATTGCAATATTATTTATAGAAACTTTAACAATTATCCATCTACCATCAGGATCAATAAATTGGTCCAGGATGGATGAGTTGCTATCTTTGTGAAATAAGATTGAAACCCCTTTTTTCCTGCCTTGTGCTGGAGAGTCTATTGACGAGGAGATCCAATTACACTGTTTAATAAATTGTGTAGTGTTTTGGAGAAAGAGTTTTAAGATATATAAGAACCTTCTTTCTTTTAACAGGGTGCCTTAAACCATTTGCATTCCATGTCACTATGTTAATAGGAAAGTCAGTGTGGCTTTGAGACATTATAATTTATAATGAAACACATGTCAAGTGTTAGTAGTCCACAATAGTGAATGATTTGAGAATGCTGACTGCAATACATTATGCATACTAAACAAGAAATAGAGAGATACGGCATAAAGAACTAAATAGGTAGTTCAACCAAGAAAATGAAACTTGAGTGTGTAAGACTTAGAGTAAAGATGAGAGAACACTCAAAGACATCCCTGTATTGTACTACAATAAAAGATAGAGCTATCTACCCAAACCTAAGGACAACAAAGTTTTTAGAATTTTCATATAGTAATAGCAAAATTATTCTTCTAATAAAGAATGAGGTGAAATGCTTGAATAACAGGAATTAGTAAATAATTACGTTATGTCCTATGTATAGTTATAGACCCTCGTGAATAAACATGTACATGCTTGTGGCTATAATTTTCAAACATTTATACAAGAGACTATAAACACATTTTTATGTTTAAACTGTTTTATTAACGATTATCACAATACAAAGTAATGTAGAATATGCATATAGCATTGCTTGATATACAAAACAGCATTCTTGCAACATATTCAACTTCGCCAAACACTTTTCGTCCCCATTTTTCTCCCCCCTCCCCTCTTAACGATTCCTTGGCCCATGTTAACATTAGGTTTTAAATGACTCATGTTCCTAATATCATACACTTGAATACTTCATTAGGTAAAATAGTGCTTATCACAAATATCAGAAAATGAAACATTAAAGCTCTAGAGCACTGCCAGGCTTTAGCCATATACATCACACTCAACCCCTCCAGCCCCCCACCCAGTCCCTCCTCCCCCTTGCAAGCAGATCCACTCTAGACTAATTTACTACTACATGGTGCCCTTACTCTCCAATATACCGCTATTTATCAGGCATTGACAAGCAGACTACGTCCCCTTGGGCTGAGTATTTGCAGGTATGGTGTCCAAATCTGTAGAAAATAAACACATTTTTAAAACTTTTATTTATATAGTTTACATTCCCAACATAAATGTAATGGTAATATTCGAAAAAAGGCAAAATAATAATTGAAATTATAACCAAGGTAATCCATTCCCCTTTAACTTTGTCCACAATTCACGGATCCAGATACTAAGCAAAAAGAATAACTAAAAGAAAGGAAAATATACTACTACAAATTATTTCTATAGCCCTACCAGTCGTACGCAGCACTTTACAATTGAACATGAAGAGAAGACAGTCCCTGCTCAAAAGAGCTTACAATCTAAATCAAGACAGACAGGACAAATAAGGGATAAGGGAAGGACAGACAGATAGAACACATAGGGAAAGGGACTACTGAAGAGAGGAAGACAAGATAAAGGTTACGTGCAGGTGACAGGTTAGGAATTGAAAGCAATATGTTACATTATTGGAGCATGAAGAGCATTACTAATCCTGCTAATCGACTTACTAGCATATTAACATTGGGGTGCAGCCAAAGGCACATTAGCACATTTAGGAAAAATCTGAATCTTACACCCCAAAAAACCTGCATTAGCATAGCAAAAGTAAGTCCGAAAAATGTTATTCCTGTCCATCTCTAAAGCAAAGGTAACCAATAGTGTGGTCCGTTCTGTCACCATCTCCAATGAACTTTCTAAAAATTCAGTCAGATTTAATTCTGGAGCAGTTTGAGGTTGTCCATTAGATATTTTTGAAGCTCCTGTTATGTACTGGGCTCTAGCAATAGGCGGAAAGCCCTCTGCCAGTATTCCCAGTACTTCTCTAAAATATTTTTTTAACATCTCTAAAGCTGGAATTAACGGCGATTTAGGAAAGTTTTAAACCTCAGATTGTTCCTGCGACTCTGGTTTTCAAGGTATTCAAGCTTACGTGCTTGAATATCCTTCTCCTTAATTAATATAGATGTAACATTTTGAAGTTTGGTAACCTCCCCTTCCAACATTGCTACCTTATTTGATTGTTCTTGAAGATTTTCAGATAAATTCCGAGAATATTGTTTAAGTTCCATTACATCTCCCCGAAGGGAGATAGAACTAGTTAGAAAAGTAGTGTTTAAACCTTGGATTGCATCCAAAAGCGATTCCAACGTTACCACAGCTGGCCTTACCACTCCTCTGTTTCCTTTAGGAGTATCACTTCAGGCTAAAGACGAGGAATTCTGCTCCTCCGTTGTTATTTTGCTCGGAGTTGAGGCGCTAACAGGTCTCCCCTCTCAACAAACGAGGGTTGCATTCCACCAATCACCTCCATCTGCTGCTTCTCCGTCTGTGCGAAGACACATCCAGGTCACGGGGGGGGGGGGGGGGGGGGGGAGGGCTGTGTTGGAGGGAGGGTTCAACGATGCTCCCTTTATGCTATGGTCCACGTCGAAATACGTGGATCCCGTCGGAGTGGGCATCTGCTCTCCGAGAGCTCTCACCCCAAAGGTCTCTAAGGTAGTCTGGCGCACAGCAGGACCTGTAGCTAGGTTCGGGGAGGTAAGAACTTTAGCTTTCCCCTTCCTTTTCCCCATGCTTTTATTCAAAGAAGCTCCTGGTGTCTTTCCCTCTCAGATTCTCGGGAGCTACGAGACACTCACACAGCTCCAGCCGCCATCTTGGATCCTTCCCCCATCTATAAACACATTTTTATACATATTGTATATATATGGCCGCCCTTGCTCTCAGTAAAATACAGGTCAATGGCTCAGGCTAAAGAGCTAGGCCTCTACAAGCAAATGGCTCATAATAAGAGCTGGGCTTCTCTTAAAAATCCAAAGTCATCTCTGATACAAAATACATTTTTCTGCAGCACAAGCTGAACTGAGTTCTCAGGGAGCTGGCACGGGAGGGGGTCCTTTGCTCTTATAAACATGCCTGGGACTGGCATCAGTGAAGAGTCATGAAAGATGTTTTGGGCTAATGAAAGTAGATAAGGGGGTAGATGTACGTAGTTAGATAGTACTCAGAGGGAGGGGGAGCTGAGAATAGCTGAGAAGAGCAGAATGACCGATGAAGTCATCTCGCCACCTGTGCTTTGCACCCCTTTTGTGTATAGTTGGAACCTGGGACCTAATGAAGTCACCCTTATCGGTTCCTTATCAACTGATAAGGGATAGCAAGTTCTGCTGACAAAGCTGGATCCCATTGGAATCCATTGGGTTGAGACAGTATAAAGGAAGCACCCCGAGAAGTGTAAGACGCAGAAGGAGAGACAGAGAGAGAGAGAGACAGACGCAGATACAGAGGCAGATGCAGATGCTGATGGAGGAGAGAGACAGAGTAACACCGAGAGCTGATGTGTCGTGTGATTCTGTTCCACTGTATGATTGACTGACTTGCTGGTATCCTCATTATTGGGTAATGTATCAATGCTAATTAATACTAATAAACTATATCTCTTTAACTAATTAAAACTGGGTTCCTCTTTAATTACAGACTTAGCTACGGCTGAGCCTTACTGAACTGCCATGAGCAGATTCAAGGTTGGGAAAGCTAGATATTTGGAGGGCATATGTAACCTTGCCCAGAGAGATGAGACGGGCCACTGCTTCCGCTGCCTGATTAGCAAAGGCAGATTCTGAGAAAATAAACAATATGTAGATATGTATATATAACCTTAGCCATACACATACATTTCTAGCAAGAGGTCCTTTTTCAAAATCAATAAACTAAGTGAAATGAGGTAGAATTTATAATCGTTTAAAGTATAACATCTTTTGGAGAAATAGGGTTAAACCTAATTAACAGAAAGAAGTAAACATGATACATACTCAAAGTATAACAATCAAGAGTTATGAGATTCTTACAAAATTGCTGGAGAGAAGGAGGGAGACTCCATTTTGAAAACAATTGTGCTGAATACCTGTGATATAGACCATTACAAAAGAGAAAGATAAGTCACGTATCCATTCCAGTAGATTGATGTTGATTTAAGAATTGTTGAAGCTGTAATGGAGAATCAAAAAATTTGGTGAAATTATGCAAAGTTACTGTCATGTAGGCAGGGTACTGTAATCCATACCTGGCGCCTAAAGACTTGAGACGGGCCCTCATCTCCAGAAAAGCCTTCCGTTTCCTGGCAGTGGTTTTGGCCAGATCGGGTACAATTAAAAATCGTTTCCCATCAAACTTGAGAATTTCAGAGTTCCTAGCTGTGGTTAAAATTTGCAGTGCCTGTGGAAAACGCACGAGTTTTGCCACAATAGGATGTGGTTGCTGAGATCCTTGCCTAAGTTGCGATGGTGATCTGTGCACTCTTTCGAATTGCAACGGAAGATCTGAAGATAATTGAAGAATTTGGGGGAGCCACATTGTAAGAAATTTAGTCATGTCTGACCCTTCCGCTCCTTCCTTCAAACCAATAATTCTAATATTGTTTCTTCGATTCCTGTTGGAGAGGTCTTCTATCTCCAATTCCAGTTTACGAATATGCTGGTCTGTTCTTTTCTGATGCTGCGCCAGATTGAGAGCGGATTGATCTGCACGTGTCTCTAACTTTTCAATCCTGACCTGGAAAGCTGATAGAGAAGAAGTAAGAGTTTGCAGTTCAGTTTTCAAATCAAATGTAGTTTGGTAATGTTTAGTTGTAAGCTCTTTTAGAGCGTGAATTTCTTCCATAATGATGTCTGAAGCAGAATGCGGCAGTTTCGCGTGTGCAGCCTTCTCTGGCGTCGGCGGATCAGTTTTTGTTCATTTAGATCCAGATTGCAATAAACTCAAAGATTCTGGGTTTGTTGACTTAGAGACATTATATGTTCAGAGTCTGAACATAAGCAGTTTGGAACGACTTTCTAGAAAAATACAGGGGAGAGAATCCTTCAAGCGTCTGATCTCATCAGTGGCTCAACAGTGCTGCCTCTACATGTTCTCTTAAGTTTTAAAAGATTTTCATTAAACCAAGGAGATTTACTTTTAACTGGGCATTTTATTTGTGCCAATGGGGTTATTCCATTTAAAATATTTATGCTGCTTTTGTTCCAAGTAGTCATTAAGCTTTCAATATTTTCTGTTTGTTGTTAGTGCCTCATCAGAAAATAACAGTATCAATTGGTTACCAGTTATAAACAAGAAAAATGTCAGGAAGTATTTTTTCACAGAGAGAGTAGTGGATGCTTGGAATGCCCTCCCGCGAGAGGTGGTGGAAAT
The DNA here is from genome assembly GCF_901765095.1 of Microcaecilia unicolor. Lineage (NCBI taxonomy): Eukaryota > Metazoa > Chordata > Amphibia > Gymnophiona > Siphonopidae > Microcaecilia > Microcaecilia unicolor. The sequence goes on along the minus strand of NC_044040.1, from coordinate 96,581,493 downwards.
GAAAACAGTAACGGAATTCAAACATGCGTGGGATAAACATAAAGGAATCCTGTTCAGAAGGAATGGATCCTAAGGAGCTTAGCCGAGATTGGGTGGCAGAGCCGGTGGCAGGAGGCGGGGATGGTGCTGGGCAGACTTATACGGTCTGTGCCAGAACCGGTGGTGGGAGGTGGGGCAGACTTATACGGTCTGTGCCCTGAAAAGGACAGGTACAAATCAAGGTAAGGTATACATAAAAAGTAGCACATATGAGTTTATCTTGTTGGGTAGACTGGATGGACCGTGCAGGTCTTTTTCTGCCGTCATCTACTATGTTACTATGTTACTAGCCACCTTATAATCGAAAGAGAAAAACGCCTAGATTTCGACCCAAATCGGGAGATAGACGTTTATCTCACAAAAACGAATAAATCGGTATAATCGAAAGCCGATTTTGGACGTTTTCAACTGCACTCCGTCGCGGATGCGGACAAAGTTGATGGGGGCGTGTCAGAGGTGTGGCGAAGGTGGAACTGGGGCGTGGTTATCGGCCGAGGAGAGATGTACGCGTTAGGGCGATAATCGAAAAAATTAAGGCGTTTTTAGCGAACATTTAGGATACTTTTGTTGGACCCTTTTTTCACACAAACAGGTCCCAAAAAAGTGCTCTAAATGACCAGATGACCATTGGAGGGAATCGGGGATGACCTCCCCTGACTCCCCCAGTGGTCACTAACCCCCTCCCACCACAAAAAAATGATGTTTCACAACTTTTTATTTTCACCATCAAATGTCATACCCACCTCCCTGGCAGCAGTATGCAGGTCCCTGGAGCAGTTGTTAGGGGGTGCAGTGGACTTCAGGCAGGTGGACCCAGGCCCATCCTGTTACAATTGTGCTGCTTAATGCTTATTAGTCGTCCAACCCCCCCCCTAAACCCACTGTACCCACATGTAGGTGCCCCCCTTCACCCCTTAGGGCTATAATAATGGTGTAGACTTGTGGGCAGTGGGTTTTGAGGGGGATTTGGGGGGCTCAACACACAAGGGAAGGGTGCTATGCACCTGGGAGCTCTTTTACCTTTTTTTTTGTTTTTATAAAAGTGCCCCCTAGGGTGCCCGGTTGGTGTCCTGGCATGTGAGGGGGACCAGTGCACTACAAATCCTGGCCCCTGCCACGAACAAATGCCTTGGATTTATTCATTTTTGAGCTGGGCGCTTTCATTTTCCATTATTGCTGAAAAACAAAAACGCCCAGCTCACAAATTGTCGAATAAAACATGGACGTCTATTTTTTGCGAAAATACGGTTCGGTCCGCCCCTTCACGGACCCGTTCTTGGAGATAAACGCCCATGGAGATAGACGTTTTCGTTCGATTATGCCCCTCTATGTATCCTATAAGTGTCTGAAAATAATGATTTATAGGCAAACAAATCTAACTGATGACCTTCCACAAGTGTTATTATAGGTGAAGGCCAAGTAAATCTTAATGATTTCAAAAAATTATGCAGCATCATGACTCATGGTTCATTAAGTTGCAACAAATGCAAATTCAGATTGCCTAAGGTAATCATAATGGAGTACTTCATTCTAATATTAGATATAAAATCTAAAAAATTATTTTAAGCTGCCTTCCATTTTCCTGAAGAGTAATAAAACAGGGTACAACAAAGTAACTCCTCTAATAAGTCATCTTGAATAATGCAAGCAAAAATCTCTAAAAAAAAGGTGACATATAGCTTGACTTCAATTGAATGTTAAGAAAAAACTTTTAGATTAATATGATTCCCCCTCCTAACAGTTATCATTTGGGCATAAATCATTAATAATAGGGTCATCTCGTAATTATAGCCATGTCTCCATGACAAAGACCAGGCCTGGTTGTTTTTTAGTTATCAATCTAGCATTAACATATCTCGCCAACCACTGTAAAACACAGCATCATACAACCTTGTAAATATAATTGAATCAATGTAATCTCTAACAACTGTTAAATGTAAGCCACATTGAACCGAAACCATTTTTGGATAATTGTGGGATATAAGTACAAACAAACAATAAATAAATAAATAGGAACAGGAACATAAAATGAGTGATTAATAGTTGTTAGTTGTCATGGGGCATTGTATGTTTGAATATTTTGAATCTATTTCACTGACTATTCTGTGTTGATCAGCACCTCCTCAATCAAATTTGGCTTAATGTGCTCACAATTGATTAGATTAGCATGCCGTTTCACATTATCAATCAAACAGGAATCTGCCAACCCAATCCCTTGCACATTTTATTACCTCCTAAAAGTAATATGAGCACAATGTAAAAAGCTAACCATTATTATCACTGTCTAATAATTATTCATCAAATAGCAATAATAAATTAAAATTTTGCCAAATTTTGCATGCAGATAAACGTGTGCCCTACTGCAGGTTAGTGTGTACTTTGCCCTTATGAACATGCTTATTTTATAATATGTGAGCCACCTATGTGTATGCTATAAAATATTACCCAACTCCAAGTATATCTTTATCATCTTATTCATACAATCTTAAAGAGATATCTAGATATAGGATCTATCAGATAACCATGCCACCACCATTCAGGCTATTATATGAGCCAGGCATTTTTATGGTGGGCATGTACTCCTCATTGATCCGTAATTTTAATATTCTTAAGCTTTCATTCATGAACTTGACTCAACATATTAATCAAACTTGCACTTAGCTTAAATGTGAACACTCTATATTTTCTTCATTCCATTTCTATTTTTTTCTGTTTAAAAAGTTAGTCATCTCGGAGACATCTGATCCGACATGAAATCATGTTTTGCATTTAATGCTGTATCAAGGTATGTCACCTCAATCAAAGCTGGAAACAGGAAGAGCAACAGATATGTTTCCAGCTTTGATTGAGGAGATGTACCTTGATACAGCAATAAATGCGAAACATGATTTCATGTCAGATCAGATGTCTCCGAGATGACTAACTTTTAAAACAGAAAAAAATAGAAAAGGAATGAAGAAAATATAGAGTGTTCACATTCAAGCTAAGTGCAAGTTTGATTAATATATTGAGTCAAGTTCATGAATGAAAGTTTAAGAATATTAAAATTATGGATCATGCCCGCCATAAAAAATGCCTGGCTCATATTATAGCCTGAATGGTGGTGACATTTTTTTTCGATTATTAGCCGAAGGCGCCCATCTCTGCTCGGCCGATAAACACGCCCCAATCCCGCCTTCACCACGCCTCTGACACCCCCCCGTCAGCTTTGTTCATTCCCGCGACGGAGTGCAGTTGCAGGCGCCTAAAATCGGCTTTCGATTATACCGATTTGGGCGCCTTTGTGAGATGGGTGCCCATCTCCCGATTTGGGTCGAAATATGGACGCCCATCACTTTCGAAAATAAGGCTGTGAAGCTCCCAATTTACAAGGATGGAGTGATGATATAATCACATTATGAAAAAAGTACTACTAATTTGATAATATTTCTGCAGATCAAGACATTTCAAGAATTAGAAGAATCATATCCAGACTAAAATACAAACATGTTTAAAAGTGCATGAAGGAAAGGGAAATGAGACTTGATATACTGCCTTTCTGAGGTTTTTGCAACTACATTCAAAGTGGTTTACATATATTCAGGTACTTATTTTGTACCAGGGGCAATGGAGGGTTAGGTGACTTGCCCAGAGTCACAAGGAGCTGCAGTGGGAATTGAACTCAGTTCCCCAGGATCAAAGTCCACTGCACTAACCACTAGGCTACTCCTTCACAAAGCCCCTATGAAAGAATACCTTCACTGAGGCAATACCACCCCTGAAGCTCCTTTGCCTTGGATAGATGAGCATGTAAATTCCTATTCTGAGTTCAACACCTAGAACTCCTATCTACGTCTTTCCATGAAGCTTTGTGAACACTTTTAATATTATGATATGGCAATACATATCAAAACCATTAAGCTTAAACTTATAATTTCAGATTAATGGTAACTGAGTCTCTTCATAGAGGCAGTTAAGGGTAAACTTACAATTAGAGCTCCTATAAATGAATTTAGGTCTCGTTTACAGCAAAAAGTACAAAAGTCTGTGCTTATCTATGTTTTTGAAACACAGGTATGTTTCCAGTGAAATCAAATATATACATTTGTGTAGCTGAGGAGTCATCAGTGTAGAAAAGGCATAAAAATAAATTTAAGGATCCAAGGCAGACAAGGGGAGGTGTAAAGGGGTCGATACTCAAAGTGGTTGAACTGGACAGGAAAGGCTCGTGCCAGTAAATTACCTGTGCCCAGCTATCTGCTGATATTCAGTGGCACATAACTAGCTAGTGCTGCTGAATATCAATACTGACTGCCCCTGCACTATATGGGTGGTACCAGGATGGTGTAGGGGTACGGTCTGGGCACAGATCACATAATAAGTAGTCTTATCTTTGCCCAGTTAGCTGTCTGGACACTGGCACTGAATATTGGTTGGTGCCTGGATAACGTCTGGGTAGTGGTTTGACGTTCTGTAGGCTTCCCTCCCCCCCATGAAAAGCATTTCCATCCCACTGCCTCCTGACCCCCCCCCCCAAAAAAAAAGGTTTGTATCCATGATTCAGATCTCTCCTTCTTCCTACTCCCTGGAAGAGCATCGGACCCTTTTTCTTGAACCTCAATCCCTCTCTCCTCCTCCAGAAGAGCACTGGGTCAACCATACTAATTCCTTCTCCCCTTCCCTCCCCCAAGAGCATATCTCCTCCAACTAGGTTCCCCCACACCTTGTAGGTCAGCCCCTGGGCCTACTTTCTATCCCTTGTGGTCTATGGGGGACATTGGGGCAGAAGTGAACCCCACTTGCTCCTGCATCAAAATGGCTGCCATGATCTCTAGCAGAAGTCTCATGGTACTAGCTGTAGTAACTCCAGACTGCTGCTAGATTTTGTGAAAGTTATTTTGATGCAGGAGGTGTGATGGGCAGGAGGGAGTGGGGTTCACTCCTGCCCTAACAACCCCCTTAGACCACCAAGGTTAGAAAGGTAGGCCCATTGATTCCTATGGTTAGATGGGTGTGCAGGGCCTCAGGATAACATGCTCCTTGTCTGAGGGGTATGGAAAGGGGCAGCTCATGGGACTGGGTTGCAGGCACTGGGAGCATAACTATTGGGAGAATCAGGAGGAGCTCTGGGATGAGGGGAGGATCAGAATAGGTGAGGGATTCCTTATGCAGATCCCATCCGATATTTAGCCATAACCTGCATAAGAGCTGAAGGCCAGCAAATGTCTGGATAGCCTTGGATATTCAGTGCCGGTGCCCAGACATGGGTCAGCATGGAATTCCTGGGCCTCATTCGGCCAGCGACAGTTAGTGCTTAAAAAATACTGACTGCCAATGACTGACTGGTTAGCAAATGACTGCAGTGAAAGACCAGCATGGCCTATCCAGTCTGCCCAGAAACACAGCAGGGTTGTACCTGTGATTCCATGCGGGTTACCTCCTCTTTGTCTTCAGGATTGTAATTGATGCTTTTTTCCCCCTTTAAAGTGTGAAAATTATTTTAAGTTTTACTATGAGTGGAACCACTCTGGTCTTTTATTCCATCTTCATGTCATGTCAGGAACCTTTGTATTTACCCAATGCCTTTTTGAATTCTGTCGTTGTTTTTGACTCCACCAGTTCCCATGGAAGAACATTCCAGGTATCCACCACTCTCTCTCTCTCTATGAAAATGTATTTCCTGATGTTGCTTTTAAATTTTCTTCCTTGCAACTTCATTTCATGTCCTGTAGTTCTACACTTTTGTAGGGAAAAGTTTATTTTGTTCCTTACTCTCTTCAAGAATGATATGTCTGTATCATTTCTCCCCTGTCTGTCCTCTCTTCCAGGGTATGTATAATCAAATCTTCAAGACTCTTCTCATACGTCTTCTGGCGTAGATCCCATATCATTTTGGTAATTTTCTTCTGAACGGCTTCAAGTCTTTTTCTGTCATTTGCAAGATACTGCCTCCAAATCTGAACATAATATTCCAAATGAAGTATCACCGATGACCTGTATAGGGTACTATCGCCTCCTTTTTTTCTGCTGGTTTTGATCTTCTCAATGCAGCCATGTATCATTCTGGCCTCGGCTACCACCTTGTTACATTGTTTCACCACCTCTGAGATCCTTAGACACTCACAAAGAGGTCACCACCTTGAGATCCTCAGATACCATAACCCCCAAGGTCTCTTTCCTATAGGTATATTAATGATATTATAATGTAACTTAGGCTACCTAGTATTTGCTCCTCTTTCTGTCCACTTTTCATTTTCAATTTTGAATTATATATCACTTAGATACAATCTTGCCAATATTCAGCGCTATTTAACAGGCCAGGAATGACTCCTAGCTGGTTAAATAACACTAAACTGGCTATCCCTGAATATTCAGCAGGGATATCTGGCTATCTCCTGCTGACAATTCGTGGTCAGCACATAGTGGCTAACCGGCTATATCATGCGATATAGCTGGCTAGGCATGAATATTCAGCACATTGCTGGCTAAGATTGGTGATCAAACTGGATCGCCCAGATAGCAGACCTATCTTTGGTTACTATAAACTTAAACGACCAGTGCTGAATATTACATAACTGGTTACGTTTAAGCCAGCCAAATCCTGCCCCCTAGGATATTCAATGCTGATTACTGGAAATGGCCCAACATTGAATATCCAGGTTTAGTGCCAGCATCGGAATGACAGCATGCTGCCTGGCACCGACTGAATATTGGCCAGAAAGTGACCTAACAGCTTCTCACCTTTTTTCACATACAGCTCCTTTGGATTTTTGTGCACCAAATGCATCTTCATACACTTCTTTAATTAAAGCTTAACTGCCAAGCTTCTAATTTTTTTAGGCAGTGTCTCATGCATTTCTTTTCCTTGGGGTGTCCACTGTTGTCATTTTCCGTGTCATTCACAAAAAGGCATATTTTTCCTTCTAACCCTTTGACAATATTGCTCACAAATAAACTGTAATCAACAAAACACTGGGGATTGACATAACAGGTTTCTTTGATAATTACAAATGCACAGTCAATGCTAGAAACCTAACCATTAAACTTAACTAAAACAATCACGAGTAGTGTAATAGTGAATGTGCTCAGAATGCCCATGCATGCAATACAGCCGTAACCGGCTTAAAACATGCCGCTGGGACCCACCATCATAGCACAGCCCTCCCTACCTACCGGTTAAAAAAGCACAATGTTCAATACAGTCACTGCTGTGTTAGATAATGATAGCGGTGGTACTTAGCTTATAATATGAATGTCTCATAATGGAGGGTATCCCATCAGAAAACAAGGCTGTGAGTGCATAGGCGTCCTCTCTATTTTTTCTTTTTGTATTTGCTCTTGCTGGTGACGCTAATCGTGAAAACTCATGAAATAGTGCTCAATCGTGCCATTCAACGTCAGCTGTTCAATGCTTGCATGTTCCCGACATGCTGCATGTTTCGCCAAAAAGGCGTCCTCAGGAGAACGAGCTTCGCAGAACTCTAAAATCAAAACATAAACATATAATCCACTACTATCCTAGTATTGCAAATATCAAAAATAATAATAAATCAATATATATTCCTACTTTACATGGAGACTACAGGAGGCACTATTTCATCTTCAACAAACTAGTGGTGGCAACGTGGTTTCTCAGCTATTGAGGAAAGAAGCGCAGTTCATCTATGATTGGCAAACTACATATCCCAGGGGCCTCAACAAAGCCATTGATTGGTGGACGATCACGCACAGCTGACATTGATAGGGTGTGATGTCATTGATGATATATACTGTGTTCGCATGCGCTGGCGTTTTTTCTTACTGGGTGGGGACATAATACTGTTTGCCTCCTGTAGTCTCCATGTAAAGTAGGAATATATATTGATTTATTATTATTTTTGATATTTGCAATACTAGGATAGTAGTGGATTATATATTTATGTTTTGATTTTAGAGTACTGCGACGCTCGTTCTCCTGAGGACGCCCTTTTGGCGAAACATGCAGCATGTTGGGAACGTGCAAGCATTGAACAGCTGACATTGAATGGCACGATTGAGCACTATTTCATGATTTTTCATGATTAGCGTCACCAGCACGAGAAAATACAAAAAGAAAAAAAAAATAGAGAGGACGCCTATGCACTCACAGCCTTGTTTTCTGTTGGGATACCCTCCATTATGAGACATCCATATTATAAGCCAGGGGCGTAGCCACGGGTGGGCCTGGATGGGCCCAGGCCCAGTCATTTTCCCTCCAGGCCCGCCCAATCAACGTCTGCCCTGCCCCCGCCCCCGCCTGCACTTGCCTACCAGCTCCGTCAACGGACGGAGAGACGACCCTTTTCTGCCACCCGGCATCCAGCCTTCAAAAAGAAAAGTGAAGAAGTGCCTCACGTCTGCTCTGCACTGCGCTCGTCGCGTCGGCCCTTCAATCACTGTGTCCCGCCCTCTGATGTAACTTCCTATTTCCTTGAGGGCAGGACACAGTGATTGAAGGGCCGACACGACAAACGCAGTGCAGAGCAGACGCGAGGCGCTTCTTCGCTTTTCGTTTTGAAGACTGGGTGCCGGGTGGCAGAAGAGGGTCATCTCTCCGTCGACGGAGCTGGTACGTTTGCTTACTATTTATAAGAGAATCCCTTGTATTTTGTATGATTTGCTGATTGGGTATCTCTCCCTCTAATTACTATCAAGTTGTATGGCAGCCATATCAATTTTAAATAGTGCCATTTTGGGGCTAGTGTGTGTTTGCATATGCAGATACTTGTCTAGTGATATGCATATAATATACAGATATCTTATGGGGTTTTAAAATGTGGATTCAGGTTTGTGCAGTTGTTTTTAGCTGGCTATTTAGCCACTCACCAGATTTATGAATATAGACTGAGCTGTTTTTATGACCCCTGATATAGTCAATATGCCAACACATAGCCTTATATACTCCATCTGCTAATAAGCGAATCAATATTTAATGGCAGCAGTGAACCCCCATTTCTTAAAATGCTGACTGTAGCATTTTGAAAAAATACATATGTTGAATGTCACATTCAGGGCAATCCCAAGAAACACTACTCACTCCTAGTGCCCACCCATATTAGCTCTGGGCCCACCCAAAATGTCAGGTCTGGCTACGCCACTGTCTAAGTACCACCGCTATCATTATCTAACACAGCAGTGACTGTATTGAACATTGTGCTTTTTTAACCGGTAGGTAGGGAGGGCTGTGCTATGATGGTGGGTCCCAGCGGCATGTTTTAAGCCGGTTACGGCTGTGTTGCATGCATGGGCATTCTGAGCATATTCACTATTACACTACTCGTGATTGTTTTAGTTAAGTTTAATGGTTAGGTTTCTAGCATTGACTGTCACAAATAAACTGAACAGAATCAGCCTTAGGACAGATGCCTGAGCTGCTCCACTACTCACCTTTCTTTCTTTTGAGAGAATTCCATTTACCACCATCCTCTTCCACCTATCAGTTAACCAATTTCTGATCCAGTTTACCACCTAATTCAGTTTATTTATGAGCCTTCTATGAGAAACAGTATCAAAAGCTTGACTGAAATCTAAGTAGACCACATGTAGTGCATGCTCCCTTTTGTCACCCTTAAACACCTATTTAACATTTCCACTCTGGGAGTGTTTCATTGGTGTTTATGACTTAAAATCTAAACTTAGAAGTGCTACTTATAAGCTAAACAGTTACAGAACTAAAATTAGGTGCCCTTTAACCAAACAGCAGTAAAAAGTGGCCTTAGAGCACTCTTATACGGGTCTTTCCCGCAAGCTAAGGACATTTGTACTGCTGGGGTAAAATGGCAGAATTTCCTATTTTTTGTATTAATGACCACGCACTAATTTTGCAATTAGTGTGTGGCCATTAAACCAGATTAGTGTGTGAGTCCATACTATCACCCATTTAAAACATAACATAAGAACATAAGCGTTGCCATACTGGGACAGACTGAAGGCCCATCAAGCCCAGTATCCTGTTTCCAACAGTAGCCAATCCAGGTAGGTGATAAGGGCTCACATGCTAATCACATGCTAATCACTTACTGTGTGGCAATGTAGATGCGTTAACTGATAAGAACAGAAAACGCCCAATCTCTGCCTCCAGATTTGTTCCCTCTGTGAAAAAATACGTTTTATTTTTTAACACAAGAGTAAAATGTGCACATCCCAAAATTACCACAGGATGCCTCAGCATGCCCCATGATATGCCATTTTTTGCTGTGGTAAGCACGTGTTAATGCTTACCGCAGTTTTGTAAAAGTTTTTTAAAAAGAACCCTTTTCCGGAGATGGGAAGGTGGTAGAACGAGAGGACATGAAATGAGATTGAAGGGGGGCAGACTCAAGAAAAATGTCAGGAAGTATTTTTTCACGGAGAGAGTAGTGGATGCTTGGAATGCTCTCCTGCAGGAGGTGGTGGAAATGAAAACGGTAACGGAATTCAAACATGCGTGGGATAAGCATAAAGGAATCCTGTGCCGAAGGAATGGATCCTCAGGAGCTTAGTCAAGATCGGGAGGCGGGGCTGGGGTTGGGAGGCGGGGATAGGGCTGGGCAGACTTATAAGGTCTGTGCCAGAGCCGGTGGTGGGCAGCGGGACTGGTGGTTGGGAGGCAGGGATAGTGCTGGACAGACTTGTACGGTCTGTGCCAGAGCCGGTGGTTGGGAGGTGGGGATAGTGCTGGGCAGACTTATACGGTCTGTGCCCTGAAGAGCACAGGTACAAATCAAAGTAGGGTATACACAAAGAGCAGCAAATATGAGTTATCTTGTTGGGCAGACTGGATGGACCGTGCAGGTCTTTTTCTGCCGTCATCTACTATGTTACTATATGTTACTATGAGAAACGTTAGGGAACCCTTTTACAAAGGCACACTGAAAAATGGCCTGCAGTAGTGTAGATGCATGTTTTGGGTGCACGCAGAATCATTTTTCAACGCACCTGTAAAAAATGCCTTTTTAAAATTTTTGCCGAAAATGGACATGCAGCAAAATGAAAATTGTCATGCATCCATTTTGGGTCTGAGACCTTACCACCAGCCATTGACCTAGCAGTGAGGTCTCACGTGGTAACTGGGTGGTAATAGTCTGTGCACATAAAATGCCGATTACTGCCCGTGCACTAGAAAAACATTTTTCTGGCACGCAGTGGATGGGTGTAAAAAATGACATTACCACAAGGGCCATGCGGTAGCTGGGCGGTAACTCAAAACTGACATGCATTGGGCGCCCATAGGTGCCTATCCAGCTTATTTTTGAAGGAGAAGGGCGGCCATCTTCCGACACAAATGAGGAGATGGCCAGTCTTCTCCTAAGGCCAGCCAAATTGGTATAATCGAAAGCCGATTTTGGCCGGCTTCAACTGCTTTCCGTTGCAGGGACTGCTAAAGTTCAAGGGGGCGTGTCGGCAGTGTACTGAAGGCAGGGTGGGGGCGTGGTTAAGAGATGGCCATCCTCAGCCGATAATGGAAAAATGAAAGGCAGCCCTGATGAGCATTTGCCGACTTTACTTGGTCCCTTTTTGTTCACGACCAAGCCTTGAAAAGGTGCCCGAACTGACCAAATGACCACCGGAGGGAATTGGGGATCACCTCCCCTTACTCCCCCAGTGGTCACCAACCCCCTCCCACCCCAAAACAAATTCTTTGCCAGCCTCTATGCCAGCCTCAAATGTCATACCCAGCTCCATCACAGCACTATGCAGGTCCCTGGAGAAGTTATTAGTGGGTACTGCAGTGCACTTCAGGCAGGCAGACCCAGGCCCATCCCCCCCTACCTGTTACACTTGTGGTGGTAAATGGGAGCCCTCCAAAACCCACCCGAAACCCACTGTACCCACATCTAGGTGCCCCCAGTTACCCTTTAAGGGCTATGGTAGTGGTGTACAGTTGTGGGGAGTGGGTTGGGGGGGGGGGTTGGGGGCTCAGCACACAAGGTAAGGGAGCTATGCAGCTAGGAGCAATTTGTGAAGTCCACTGCAGTGCCCCCTAGGGTGCACGGTTGGTGTCCTGGCATGTGAAGGGGACCAGTGCACTAGAAATGGCTTGGATTTGGCCAGTTTTCAGATGGCCGCCATTAGTTTCCATTATCGGCAAAACCAATGTTGGCCATCTCTAAGGACGGCCCAAATGTTGAGATTTGGCCGGCCCCAACCGTATTATCGAAACAAAAGATGTCCGCCCATCTTGTTTCGATAATACGGTCGGGTATGCCGCTTTACGGGGCCGTCATTAGAGATGGGCGCCCCCGTTCGATTATGCCCCTCCATGTTGCTTAGTAAAATGGCCCCTAGATAATTATTTCTACACTCCAGCTCTTACTTTGTATAGTATCACATGATTGTTTATAACTATAGTCATATTTTAACATATAAAATAAAAAGAATATACAGCCCAGATAACTTCTTGAGCTATGCTTTAGATATCCTTTGTGTTTTTGCAGGACAAATAAGCTCTCATGCATTCTTTTTTTTTTTAGAGTAAAATCCCCCAATATTCAAAAGCATTTAACTTGGCAATGATCAGACCCTGGCCAGTTAAATGCACCATAATTGGTTATCTGTGAATTTTCAGCGAGAAACGGCTGGCCATGACCTCATGAAAATTCACCGTTAGTGGCTAGATGGTTATGTCATGCAATATAACTGGCTATCTGATTTTCAACACATTGCTGGCTACGTTTGGCAGCTGTATTTGGCTGCATGAATACCAGGCCTATCTTTGGCCGGTTGAAACTGTACTGGTCAGCGCTAAATATTGGCTTGGCTGGTAAAATTTGAACCGGCCAAAAATAAAAACCGGATGTTCAATGCTGGTCACTGGAAATGGCCTGGCATTGAATATCTGGACTCACTGCCGACTGCAGAAGTTAGCCAGGTAAACTCTCATGGTCTGAATATCAGGCCCAGAGAATGCAACTTTTTAGGGGGGAAGGTTTCTATTTTTCCTGATGTGACTAGGTGGACCCAGATAAGGCGGAAGAATTTTTTTGCCTGCCATCAGAAAATGTTAGCTCTAGGTGCCACATTTCAGTTGTGATACCCTTGCAAGTGTTTGGTTTCCTTGAATAATGTTACATGTGTTTTCTTTGAACCCTCATCGTTGCAATTCTTTTTGGAACGTAAAGGAACTGTGTCAGTTTAACTTCTAGTTGATAGTCTCTGGTTAAGAGCCTTTAGAGAGCATTAGGTCCACACTTGACTTATTTTTCTTTTTTATGCTTAACGTTGGTCTTCTTTTTTCTGGGCTATTGTTAGTGACCAATCATAATCAAGTTCCTGATTTATTGTTATGTTTCCTTTGAATTGTTAACAATTTTGTATCACTTTTCCACAACATGTTTTCTTTGTATTATATATTTTTGAAATTTCAAATAAAAAATATATTAAAAAATATAATAGACATGTAGCTACATACCCATTATAACCTGTTGTTAGACCTGCCACACTGATGTTCTGACATCCCAATAGGTAAGAAGCAAGACTCACAAGGAATCCCAAAAACGATGTCCAAAATGCAAATTTAATGATTCCAATAATCCTTAATTTGTATTTTTTTATAAAAAGTCCTCCTACAAAAATCCCAATAGCTACAGCTGGGATGCCAGTTACTCCTAGAATAAGTAGATAAAATATATTGAAACATTACTTTGAAAAACAGCTGTGAGTATTTAGCATAAATATTATTTCAGACCATATTCACTTGAAGACATTTGTAATATAAATTTCTCAGTTTACCAAACCTTCTGCAATGCTATTTTCGTATGAGGAGAACCTATGTGAAAGTCCAAAAAGGCATGTATTTTATAAAAGCAACATAGATGCCTATCCAGCTTATTTACGAAAGAGAAGGCCGGCCATCTTCCGACACAAATTGGGAGATGGCCAGCCATCTCTCAAGGCCGGCGAAATCGGCATAATCGAAAGCCGATTTTGGCCGGCCTCAACTGCAGTCCGTCGCGGAGCTGGCCAAACTTCAAGGGGGCGTTTCGGAAGGGTAGCAAAGGCAGGACAGGGGCGTGGGTTGAGATGGCCAGCTTCACCTGATGATGGAAAAAAGAAAGCCGGCCCTGACGAGCATTTGGCCGACTTTACTTGGTCCCTTTTTTTTCACAACCAAGCCTCGAAAAGGTGCCCCAACTGACCAGATGACCACCGGATGGAATCGGGGATGACCTCCCCTTACTCCCCCAGTGGTCACCAACCCCCTCCCACCCAAAAAAAAAGATTTTGCCAGCCTCAAATGTCATACCCAGCTCCCTGACAGCAGTATGCAGGTCCCTGGAGCAGTTTTTAGTGGGTGCAGTGTACTTCAGGTAGGTGGACCCAGGCCCGTCCCCCCCTACCTGTTACACTTGTGGTGGTAAATGGGAGCCCTCCAAACCCACCCCCAAACCCACTGTACCCACATGTAGGTGTCCCCCTTCACCCATAAGGGCTATGGTAATGGTGTAGAGTTGTGGGTAGTGGGTTTTGAGAGGGATTTGGGGGTTCAACACCCAAGGTAAGGGAGCTATGCACCTGGGAGCTATTTTAATGTTGTTTTTTTTTTTATTTTTAGAAGTGCCCCCTAGGGTGCCCGGTTGGTTTCCTGGCATGTCAGGGGGACCAGTGCACTACAAATGCTGGCTCTTCCCACGACCAAATGCCTTGGATTTGGCCGGGTTTGAGATGTCCATTATTGGCGAAAACCGAGGCCGACCATCTCAAACCCGGCCATCTCTGACTTGGCCGGCCCCAACCGTATTATCGAAACGAAAGATGGCCAGTCATCTCGTTCGAAAATACGGTCGGCCCCGCCCCTTCGCGGAGCCATACTTGGAGATGGGCGTCCCCGGTCGAAAATGCCCCTCTATGTATCTTTATATTGATTCCTACAATGAACCCCCCCCAGTAGCACACAAACCCTTTTGCAAAAAGCTGCACTTGCTCTTAAGTCAATAGTTTTCTCCTGTTCTTCCTAAAGCTATGCTCCTTAAGAATGTTGATATATGGCAAGTATTTAACTATGCACCATTTTGATAGCATGTGTACTTGTACTTACATATTCATCTATAAAATGTTATAATTGGAAGGTTAATAACTTGTGCTGTTTCCCTTTTTTATGGGCAGAGGTTATGTTTGTATTTTATGTTTGGGGTGGGGGGAGGTTCTGGGGAGGGATGTATATGTATGGGGTGGGTGCACTGAAGGAACCGCTGTGCATATACTGTTGATTCAAGCTTTTGTGTGTGTTGTTTTGCTTTTATTCAATACATTTAATTTTAAAAAGCCATTTTCTGCATGTAAAATATGCTTTACGTACAGAAAATGCTCTATACAATTGCCTGTAATAAAAACAAATGGAGCAAGTGATAGGAAAACAGCATGAATACATTTGGAATTGTACAATGGGAGCTACACTAACTTCACAGAAAGTCTTTGGTGTTTTAGAAACAGTGATGTGAGAGTACTGTACAATTTGATAAGTGAGTTAAGAATGTAAAAACATAAGACAAGCCATGCTAATTCAGAGCAAAGTCTATTGAGTCCACCATCCTGTCTCCAACAATGGCCAGTCTATTGTAGGTCACAAGGACTTGACAGATCCCCAACAAGTTGATTCCCTTCTACTACTAAATAACATATTCCAAGTTTGTTCTACATTTACTTGAATAAAAAGGACAATTTATTTTATATTTATTTATAACTTGATATACCACCTTAACTGTCAAGCACAGCAAAGAGGTTTACACTACTTTAAAAAAACATTAAAAAGTTGCAGAAAAGAACTACAACAATTGATAGGAAAGATTATACATACATGCATTCATAAGTAAAATATTAAAACACAATTATACTAACTAACGTAAGTATAGTTTACTCTTTACTCTCTCTCCCAGGCACGTTACCCAACATGCAATTGCTAATATAATCCTGTTGAAATAACTACGCTTTAAACAAGGATTTGAAGTTCTTTATGCTAAGTTCACCACGTAAAAAGAGAGGTAGAGAGTTCCAGAGATAAGGAACCAAAAAGAAAAAGCACTCTGACAAGTAGATTCCAGTTGAGCAAAGCGTAGTCCTGGCAGGACCATATGGTGATCATTTATAGCCTGCAGAACCCATACAGATGAATAGGGGATTGTTAGTGATGATAAGTAATGTGGTGCACCTTGATGGAAAGCCTTAAAATCCAATAATAATGCTTTAAAGTTAATACAATAGTAAAGGGAATGAAACTTGATATACTGCCTTTCTGTATTTGTTTGGGGTTTTTTTCCAACTACATTCAAAGTAGTTTATATAGTATATACAGGTGCCTGGGGCAATGAAGGGTTAGGTGACCTGTCCAGAATCACAAGGAGCTGCAATGGGAATTGAACCCAGTCCCCCAGGATCAAAGGCTGCTATACTAACCATTAGGCTACTGCTAATTGGTAGCTAATGATGATCTTGTAAAGCAGGTGTGACATGATCAAATTTTTCTAAATAACAGAGAAGACGAATAGCTGTGTTCTGTAATGTCTGAAGTCTTGTATGCAAAATTTTAGAAATACCTAAGTAGATAATATTGCAGTAGTTCAACCATGTCATGAAAGATATAGAATTAAAAAGTGAAAGGTATCATGGTTAAAGAAAGACTGAACCGATCTCAGTGGATGGAGTAGAAAGAACTGTGATCTACACAAAGCAGAAAACTGTGGCTCAAAAGAAAGACTAGAGTCAAGTAATACTCCTAAATACCTAAAACTCAGTACTGGAGTAATTAAAGTATCAAATAATGAAAGAGGAGTAGCAGGAGCAGTTAAATGACCTGTCAGTCAGCAGGCCACCATCTTGTCACAGTTCAAAACAAGACATTGGTCCAAGAACCACAGGCAATGGCTTGTAAACAATGTTGGAGAGGTAAAAGATCTAAATTTGAAGGATAACCTTGAACAGTAAAATATCATCAGCATAAATATGAAAAAAGAAACAGAATTGTTGAATATGTGTAGCAAGTGGACTTAAGAAAATGTTAAACAGAAGTGGTGAGAGTATAGAACCCTGAGGTACTCCACATACTAAGGCCTTATTAGCAGAAGTAGAACAATTGGAAATGGCATGAAAAGACCGATTGACAAGAAAAGATTGAAAACACTGAAAAACCACACCTGAAATTCCTAGTGATTGAAGCTGCTAAAGTAGCATGGCGTGATCCACCAAGTCAAAGGCTACTGAAAGATCAAGTGAAATAGCTAAGATAATATAGAGGGGCATAATCGAACGGCGCCAGCCAAATAGATGGCCGGCCATCTATTTGGCCAGTGCCGCAAAGAGCAGTCCCGAACCGTATTATCAAAAAAGATGGCCGGCCATCTTTCGTTTCGATAATACGGTTGGGGCCGGCCAAATTTCAGAGATGGCCGGGTTTGAGATCGCTGGTTTTGTTTTTCAGCGATAATGGAAAAAAATGCCGGCCATCTCAAACCGGCGAAATCCAAGGCATTTGGTCATGGGAGGAGCCAGCATTTGTAGTGCACTGGTCCCCCTGACATGCCAGGACACCAACCGGGCACCCTAAGGGGCACTTCTAAAAATTTAAAAAAAAACAAAAAAGCTCCCAGGTGCATAGCTCCCTTACCTTGGGAGCTGAGCCCCCCAAATCCCCCCCAAACCCACTCCCCACAACTCTACACCATTACCATAGCCCTTATTGGTGAAAGGGGCACCTACATGTGGGTACAGTGGGTTTTGGGGGGGGGGGTTTGGAGGGCTCAACACTTAGCACCACAAGTGTAACAGGTAGGGGGGGGATAGACCTGGGTCTGCCTGCATGAAGTGCACTGCACCCATTAAAAACTGCTCAAGGGACTTGCATACTGCTGTCAGGGAGCTGGGTATGACATTTGAGGCTGGCATACAGGCTGGCAAAAAAGGTTTTTATTTTTATTTTTTTAGTGTGGGAGGGGGTTGGTGACCACTGGGGGAGTACGGGGAGGTCATCCCCCATTCCCTCCGGTGGTCATCTGGTCAGTTGGGGCACCTTTTTGAGGCTTAGTCATGAAAATAAAAGGATCAAATAAACCTGGCAAAATACTGCTTAACGCCGCTTTTTTCCCCATTATCTGCGAAAGCCGGCCATCTGGTAGCCACGCCCATGCCCACCCATGTCCCGCCTTTGCTACACCACCAACACGCTCCCTTGAACTTTCGCCAGCAAGGTGACGGGAAAGCGGCGATGCTGTCTAAAAAGCCGCTTTCGATTATACCAATTTCGCCGCTTTTGAGAGATCGCCGGCCATCTCCCGATTTATGTCAGGAAATGGCCGGCGATCACTTTCAAAAATAAGCCTGATAATGAGCATCCAACTGAGATCTTACTTCACTGAGAACTGAAGCTAGAATGTTTTTTTACTACAAGTTCTCAGCTTCAGAAAAAGCAGGTCTTAAAAACTGCATGGAGATAAACTTCAGGAGTAATTTATTTGGCTAACCAGGCATTCATATGGTTGAAAATCGACTCTCTCACCATGGCTAAAAGTAAGTGCTGATTTTCCCAGTATGTCTACTTTTACTGTAGTTGCAGTAAAAATGTATTCCTTGGGGTATGTTTAGATTAGGGAGTAAAACAGCTCTAATACATGCCTAATTAGATATGTCGTCATTTGCATGGTGTTCTCAATATAAAAATAAATAGGACCTGGATTCCAGGACCTCTGTGAAGTTGCTCTTTGTAGTAACAGAGGAATAGTGTGTTGGGGAGGGGAAGAGGGGAGTTGGGGAGGGGGGGCCAGAGGAGGTGGGATAATTGTTTGTGGAGGGAGGGGGAGAAATTAAACGAAAACTTTGTATTGGATGGTTGATGTAATCTTCTTGCTGTTGTTCCATTTATGCTGATTCTAGCTTTGATCGGTTGTCAATGCTTAATGTTTTCAGTATGTTTTGTTATCACCAATAAAAAATGATTGAACAATAAAAATAAATAGGATTCAAAAACAAAAATGTATGTTGTCCCCTATATAAATCTCAATATCTTATGGAGAATTAAGTAATATCAGGGATTAATAAAGCATATAAATGTGAAGGTGCTCAGACTTTCCAACCTGATTCAGTAAAAAGCTGAATTTTAAAGATGTCAATCATTGCACCAAGCAGTCCTGGAAAAATAAATTGATATGTGTCCTTTCAAAATCAAAATGATAAAAAGCTTCACTTAGCGTAATATATGTTGAAAATCATGATGTTACTGGACTGCATTCTTGTTGCGCTGAATCTGGTGGAGTCAATTGTGTCTATCTGTTCCCATTCCCGACCCTGACATAGTGCTATATTTCGCTCAAAAGTTGTCTTCAGGAGGTAGGACAGATTCTTGGCTATAGCTAGGAAGGAAGTACATGCAAAAAACCAATGGATATGCATGCGAGAGACAACCTGAAAAACAGATTGGCTAGGGGTGTCCTGAAGACTGGGTTGTAAGACAGCCCTTGCTCCAAGGAGCTTTCAAACTGTCTAGGAAAATGTATTATATAAAATTAGTTAAGATTCAAAAGCAGTCTCAAACAGATGAGTTTTTATACCCTTTAAACATGGCCAGAAGTGCAACAATTTAGAAGGCATGTTCCAGGTAATGCTGCACAGAGAGAAGGAAAGGGCACAGATGAAAGAAGAGAGATAATGAGGAGCTGCAGAGTGAATGTTTAAGATTAATTTCAAAAGCTTTTTAGATAGCTGCAAAGATTTAATTATATACTAGTTAAAAAGGCCCGTTTCTGACACAAATGAAACGGGCGCTAGCAAGGTTTTCCTCGGAGTGTGTATGTTTGAGAGAGTGTATGTGAGAGTGACTGTGTGAGAGAGAGTGAATGTGTGAGTGTGTGTGTGTATGAGAAAGAGAGTGAGTCTGGGTGTGAGTGTGTCTGTGAGAGAGTGTGTGTGTGAGAATGAGAGTGTGTGCAAGTGCGTATGTGAGACACAGTGTGAGAGAGAGAGAGTGTGTTTCACACAGATACAGTGTGTGCGAGAGAGTGTGTGTGAGACACAGACTCTCTGTGAGACTATGAGACCAAGAGAGTGTGTGAGTGACTGTGTGACACATAGAGAGTGAATGTGATACAGTGTGAGACATAGAGTGTGTGAGAGACAGTGTGTGAGAGTGAGAGAGAGAAAGACATTGACTGTGAGAGAGAGAGAGAGTATGTGAGAGAGAGTGTGTGTGTGTGACAGAGATACCTCCCCCCCCTTCTCTGGTGTCAGGCCCCCCACCCCTCTCTCTGGTGTCTGAGCGTTACTGTGCAGGACGCTGAGCTCTGGCTGTGCTTCAAGGAACTGACCAATCCTATTTAATAGAATGCACCTCCAACATTCTGAAGCCGAGAAACCTCGTGTGGTTGGTCACTTCTGCTTGTGACGAACCCAGAAGTACGTGATGTCAATTCAGGAGATGGATACAGAGAGCAGGAATGCCTCAGCCATGCAGTCAGCTTCAGAATGTTGGAGGTGCGTTTTATTATATAGGATGCTCCAAACCCTTATGAACCGAAATTCTTTCCTGCTCTCCTGGAGAAATTGTTGCCATACCAGGGCATGACATTATTAGTGTTAGGAGACATGAATTTGTTAGGGGACCCAGATATGGATAGTGTTGGGACTTGAGGGGGGCATCTTTAGGTAAACCAGGTAGGGGAATGTTGCAGGCTTTTTGTACTTCCCTTTTTTTGGTGGATGCGTGGAGGCTGTTGCATCCAGGGGAAAAAGACTTCACACACAGGTCACAGGCGCCTGGCACACTAGCGTGGCTTAACTATATTTTGGCCTCCACCTCGTTATTTTCAATGATCACGGAGGCCCAGATAGGGCAGGAGGTAATATCGGACCATGCCCAGGTCTGGATTGATTTGAAGGCCACGGCACATTTTCAGACAGCCTTGGGATGGAGATTTCCCAGTTATCTGGCACGGGATAGAGAGTTTCAAGGCTATTTGCATTCAAGATGGGAGGCTTATTTCCTCCATAACAAATAACATGTAAATGACCCACAACTATTTTGGTGTACTATGAAGGCAGTGTTGCTTGGGGACATCATCTCTTTTTTTTTGTTTGTTTATTTTTGTTATTTATCTTTATTCAATTTAAACATTTACAAGCTATACACTTGATTCCAGAAACACAGAGCTAGTGCATTTCAACTGTGATAAGTAACAGAAAAGAAAAATATAGAGAAGTAATTCAACTTGTACCACAAATAATACATGTAGTAAATTTAGCTCTTCCTCAGACCACAATATTTGTTGGGGGGCTAATATAATAGGAGAATAAGAAAAAGAAAAAGAAGTTACAGGAAATATGGCCTGGTCAAATTAACACGTTATTTCTCTTAACTCAACATACAATAAGAATTATTTGGTTAGTCTTTTCTGATCCAAAAAAAAATTGAGCTGATCGGGCTCAAGGAAGGCATATTTGTTATTCATATAATAAACAATACACTTACAAGGGTATACTAAAAGAAACTTTGCACCTATAGCTTTGGTTTCTTCCCTTAGAGCTAGGAATAATTTTTGTTTATCCTGAGTCAAGGAGTTTTTAAAATACATTTTCATCAATGAATTCAAATCTTGTTCAAAGACAAATGAGATTAAGACTGAGCTTCGAGTCTTTATATCCGAAAATGACTGTTCTAAAATTGCTGATATATCCAGTGATTCATGTGTTTCCTCTTGCTCTCGTGTATGAAAGTCTGTAATTTTCTTATCATCCAAAATTTTTGTCGAATTTGGTAAGTAGTAAATCTTATTAATTGGGGGTATCAAAGTAGATGAATAATGAAGTATTTCTATGAGGTATTTCTTAAAAAGTTCTAACACAGAAATTCCTGAAACAACTGGAAAATTCAAAACTCTCAAGTTCAGTCTCCTATTATGATTTTCAATCTGCTCAATTTTACAATTTATTATTGTGTTGTCTTTAATCAATGCTGTTGTCGTTGATTTCAGGTTTGTTAAATCAGACTGGACTTGAGATATTTGTGATGTTGACTCATTTTTCAATTGTTCAAACACAGTAGTTAGCAAATCAAGTTTACTTACTATAGAAGCAGTCTCTAACGCTGTCTTCCTTGTTGCCGTAGTCAGCTCTTGAATAGCTTCCCAAATCAGGAACCTTCTGTTCCAAGCTGGTAGGATCCGCTTCTTGGGGCA
Source organism: Microcaecilia unicolor (assembly GCF_901765095.1). NCBI lineage: Eukaryota > Metazoa > Chordata > Amphibia > Gymnophiona > Siphonopidae > Microcaecilia > Microcaecilia unicolor. The sequence goes on along the minus strand of NC_044040.1, from coordinate 96,559,324 downwards.
TGCCGCCGCCAAATGAGGGGTCGTTGTTACCGCCTTCCAGTACTTTCGACTCCTCCGGCTCACCTCTCTCAAAAGCTGGGCGTGGTGGTGGGTTGAGTTCTGGCGGGGATAAAGATGTTTCAGGCCCTTGGGACATCGATGCTCCTACATCAGCTTCCCCTACAGGGAGTACTACGCCAGTTTCCCGTGCTCGATGACCGTTAGCTGTACCGGTGAAGACGTAAGACTCATCGACGGTTGAGTTCTTACCAGGCCTTTTCTCTTCGTATGAGGCATTTTTTAGTAGATAATTTAGAGGAATACAGAGACCAGCTAAACGCGTCCAGATTACTCACGAGTCGCAACCGCCATTTTGACACGCCGGGACATCATCTCATATGTAGCAGTGTGCCGAAAAAAGGAGGCTAGCGGCATTCAAAATCTTGAGAGGCAACTGAGTAGTGCTAAACGTGCTTATATACAGTCCCCATCCAAGAGTAATAAAGGAAATTATTTGTCCTTACAGATTACCTTCAATTCTTTGTTACATGAACAGACCCAGCGTTATACTCTTTATAACAAGTATCGCTTTCATTGATTCAGGAATAAGACGGGCGGTTTGCTTGCTCGTGTGGTTAAGTCTTGGGGACAAATGGTTAACCGCCCAGATTTGGTGATGCAGCTCCTTAAAGAGCACGTTCAAAAACTATATGAAAGGGAATCGTCTCTGGGGAGGGGGGAGATGGAGGCCTTTCTGACTAGGGCTAAGATGCCCAGGTTGTCGGAGGAGGTGGTGGAGGCCCTTGAGGCTCCACTTCAGGCAAAGGAGCTCCAGTGACTAATTAAAGGTCTTAAGTCATTTTCAGCTACAGATTGAGTGCATTTGTAGGTTAGTAGGAGTGTAGTGTGATATGAGTTTAATCATCAGAATTAAATGTGTAGCATGATATTGTGCTGAATCAGATACAAATATATATATAGCAATACAAAAATACAGCTTTAAAAATATATATTTGAAGATGCAACTGGCTTTAATTCCAAAGCTCTCTTCCCCCTCCCTTTGGGAACATTTAAAAAACAAAAGGTACTGCTGACCTCACTTCCCCCTTTTTCTCCCTATTTAACAAAAGACTTCTCAAGTAAGAGACTGCCTCAAGGTTAAATTGACTCTCTTCCTCTGATCAAAAAGCCTGGCTGATCAATACAACAAATATCAAAGGTGACCAGTAGAGGCAAGGAGACAGGCAGATGGGAAAGGTGTGAAATACAGCTACCAAAGACAAAGGACACCTGCTGGCTGCCCCAGACAAATCTTATCAGAGTATCTATCACAGAGATTCAAGCAGGAAACCTTGCACTACAATAAACCATTTGTCAGCAAAATACAGACAGCAAGACTTGTGATGTCATAAGACATGAGACCAAGATATCACAATGCTTTGCAAATGCCCAAGGATCGTGTGCAAACCAGGAAACCAAGAAAGAGATTCACGTGGCATGTCTTCCTGCAGCTTGCAAGAGTATAAAAGATAGAAGCTGTTCCAGACAAGCAGATTCTCTCTTCAGCTGCAACTCAGATCCATTCACTGCAGAAGCCCTGCTCCCTGCTCCTGACCACATGGCTCATCACAGCATGCTTGTGACAAAGACTCTCCTGTAAGTTAAACTGTAACCTTAACTTTTAAACTGGCTACCTTTCTTAAGCACAGATTATCTGTAAAGATCTCTTAAAAGAACTATCTCTCATTTGTAACCTTATTTATATGATTGCATTAATCATATTGCAACTTAATAAACCTTTTGAATCTAAATATATAGTGTTCTTGTCCTTTAGATCAGGTTAATGCAATCCAATAAATACACTTAATTCCTTTTATTCTTGAATCGTTCTTACCTTGTGGGTAAGTGGTGGAGAAATTTTAGCGAGTGCTCTTAAAATATTCCCCTGCTCTTTGTTCTTAAATATCATATTAGGACTGTGACAACTTTGTAACATTTTTAATGGATATTAAGAACATTTAAATTATATCTTGTAACAGGAGAAGCTTGAACCGTATGCGGTACCTGATCGGAAGCCAGTGAAGTGACTTGAGGAGAGGGGTGATATGAGCATATCAGTCTAGGCGGAAGATAAGACGGGCAGCAGAGTTCTGAACGGATTGAAGGGGGGATAGATGGTTAAGTGGGAGGCCAGTGAGGAGGAGGTTGCAGTAGTCAAGGCGAGAGGTGATGAGAGAGTGGATGAGAGTTCAGGTGGTGTGCTCGGAGAGGAATGGGCGAATTTTGCCGATGTTATAGAGAAAGAAGCGACAGGTCTTGGCTGTCTGCTGGATATGGGCAGAGAAGGAGAGGGAGGAGTCGAAGATGACTCCGAGGTTGCGGGCAGATGAGACGGGGACGATGAGGGTGTTGTCCACTGAAATAGAGAGTGGAGGGAGAGGAGAAGTGGGTTTGGGTGGAAAGACAATGAGCTTGGTCTTGGCCATGTTCAGTTTCAGGTGGTGGTTGGACATCCAGGCAGTAATGTCGGATGAGCAGGCTGATACTTTGGCCTGGGTTTCCGCAGTGATTTCTGGTGTGGAGAGGTAAAGCTGGGTGTCGTCAGCATAAAGATGGTATTGGAAACCATGAGATGAGATCAGCGAGCCCGGGGAAGAGTTATGATTAAAAAAAGAAGGGGTCCAAGGACAGATCCCTGAGGAACTCCAACAGAGAGTGGGATGGGGGTGGAGGAAGATCCATGAGAATGTACTCTGAAGGTACGGTGGGAGAGATAAGAGGAGAACCAGGAGAGGACAGAACCCTGGAACCCAAATGAGGATAGTGCAGCAAGAAGTAAATTATGATTGACAGTGTCAAAAGCGTCGGACAGGTCGAGGTGGATGAGGATGGAGTGGATTTGGCAAGGAACAGGTCATTACAGACTTTCTTGAGTGCCGTTTCTGTCGAGTGTAGAGGGCGAAAAACCGGATTGAAGTGGATCAAGGATGGCATGAGAGGAGAGAAAATCAAGGCAGCGGCTGTGAACGGCGCGTTCAAGTATCTTGGAGAGGAAGGGTAGGAGGGAGATGGGACAGTAGTTGGAAGGACAGGTAGGGTCTAGTGATGGTTTTTTGAGAAGTGGTGTGACTACAGCATGCTTGAAGGTGTCAGGGACATTTGCAGTGGAGAGAGAGAGGTTGAGGATATGACAGATTGTGGGGGGTGACAGTAGGAGAGATGGTGTTTAGTAAGTTGGTGGGGATGGGATCAGAGGAACAGGTGGTGCATTTCGAGAAGGAAAGAAGGTGGGCGGTTTCCTCCTCGGTGATATCAGAAAAAGAGGAGAAGGAGGCCTGGGTTGGTTGGTTGAGGGAGTGGGTTAAAGGGTGAAGAGGAGGAGGTGGCTTGGTAGTGAATTCGAGGTTGATCTTCTGCACCTTGTCACGGAAGTAGTTGAGGAGAGAGTTAGGGGGGGGAGCAGAGGGCACTTTGAGGAGAGAGTTAAGGGTGGCGAAGAGACGACGAGGGTTGGAGCCGATAGAATTAGTCAATTGGGTGTAATAGTCCTTTTTGGCAAGGAATAGGGAGGACTGGAAGGAGGATAGCATGAATTTGTAATTGTAATCCCCTCCCCCACTCCTGGTTTACCAAATGTATTCAGATTTAGGTTTCCAATGTAGTCTGGACCGAGTGGCACAAACACACCAGGAGCGGAGAGGAGATACAAAAAAAACTAGTGAAAAGTAGAATTGATTAAAAATTACTTTATTTATAACCTTTGCTTTAAACTCAGTAATTCAGTATTTATAACTTGCTCACTAGCTGATGGTAATAAATTCACAAATTGCTCTCCACACAACAAAATCGTAACACTTAAACTTCTATGTTTAAATTTTCCAGTGCAACTTTGTTTCTATTGCTTATTGACTTGTACAAGTTTTAACAACAGTAGCTATTAACATTTGTTTCTTTGTTTCTTCCCACAGATTCTCTTCCCTGGCTAAAGTATTTAGCTAATATCAGATAAGTATTTCTTCAATTCATAGTTTAAACATGCATTAAAAAAAAAAAACTATTCAGGATGTATGCTTTCAAGAATTGATTCTTTGGTTTTTTTCTCTTTCAGGTTCTTCTTCTCATAACACAAGGTAAGTATGAAACATTTATTATTCTACACTCCTATAAGTAATGTCCCTTTGCAATTTTTCACTTCAGTTTGTAGATGATGTTAAAGGATACTTAATTTTCCAGCTTTCTTGACTCTTTCTTTCTTCTCCTTTCTTTCGGTGGGTACCATTAGTAGGTGAGATGGTGCTGTTCTCTGGCCAAGGATCAGGAACCAGGAGCTTGAAGACCTACTACTCTACACTTTAATAAACCCTAAATTCTATCTAAAAATCAGATCAAATATGACCACTGCACTCCCTGTCCAGCTCCCCAACAAAAAAAACATATAATTCGGGATCCCTACGCTTTCCCTCCCACATTTAATAATTCAGAGAAACAGTGTGAGCAAATGTTCCCATACTCCAATTTATAGCGAGTATGAAATACTTAAAAAGTCTCTCAGTACCTCACATATATTGCAACTCTAAATTCAGTGTATTTAAAAAAAAAAACTTATACATTGGTTATATATATATTTGTATATAACACTGTGCACAAGTGCACCACTTCAATAGGCACCTCAGAAGATAATTTTTTCTCTTCACTGCCTTTCAAGAAGCATGTCTACTTTAAATAAATAGAATGTGCCTCACAGTCAGCACTTAGTTTACAATTTTAGGAGAAATTATCCCCCAGCTGCCCATACAGTTAGCTTAATATACAGTTCCAGGCTAAAGTAATAAACTAATTTATTCCAAATGACATGCAGTGCTCAGACCACACTCTTAAACCCTTCTAAATCGCGACAGGCTTATTAGGAACAATTAACTTTACTCAATCACACTGTTCCCACTCATACAATCCCTCATTGCACTCTAAATTCGCTTTTACAATGAATTTACTGCCACCGCTGATCACAGACTCAACACGCAGGTCTGCTCAGCATTAAGCTTACCTCCCAACTGCCTAACAGTAACATTTGGAACTCTGTCTTTGTCATACACAGCATAAGCCCAGCACAAGCCTCTGCACTGCTCACTGTCTACACACCAGATCCAGAAGGAGCCAGGTAATCTTTTAAAATTTAATCCATAGGGTTACATAATGAATGAAGTCAGTATGGGTGCGAGATTTCCTCCAGAGGCATTCGGCAGATCGGGCGCAGGAGCGAAGGTATCAGATGCAAGGGGTCAGCCAGGGCTGGGGATTAGTACGCCTTGTGGGACGGGAGATGGATGGTACAAGTGTGTCCAGAGCAGTGGAGAGTGTGGCATTGTGAGCAGAGACAGCCTTGTCGACAGACTCGGAGGACATGATGGAAGGGAGGAGATTAGAGATACAAGAGGATAAGGTGGGAGGGTAGACAGCCTGGAGATTCCTGAAAGTAGTGGTTAGTGTTGGGCGGGAATGAGGGGGAGGGTGATGAAGTGTGAAGGTGATCAGGTGATGATCTGAGAGAGGAAGAGCAGAGGCGCAGAAATTGGAGGGTGAGCAGGTAGAGGAGAGGATGAGGTCAAGACAATGGCCAGTTTGGTGAGTAGGGGTGATGGAGCTCAGCTGGAGGTTGAAGGAGGATGTCAGAGTGAGGAACTGAGAAGTGTAGGAGTCGGATAGGTCATCAGCGTGTATGTTAAAGTCTCCAAGAATGAGGGATGGAAATGAGGGTTCATGAAAAACAGAGAGCCAGGCATCGAAGTCAGTAAGGAAGGAAGGGAGGGACTTATCGGGGAGGGGGCGGTAAATGACTGCAACTCTGAGTGGCAGCGGGTAGAATAGACGGATGGAGTGAACTTCAAAGGATGAGAAGCAGTGAGACTACGGTAGGAGGAGGGGTTGAAAACGACAGGAGGGCGAAGGTAGAAACCCGACTCCTCATCCGCGGCCAACTGGGCGGGAAGTGTGGGAGAAAAGATAACCTCCATGGCACAGGGCCGCGACTGAGGCAGAGTCGTCGGGGTGAGCCAGGTTTCAGTTAGGGCGAGCAGTTGGAGGGAACGGGAGATGAAGAGATCGTGGGTGAAGGAAAGTTTGTTGGAGACCGAGCGGGCATTCCACAGGGCACACGAGAAGGGGAGGGAAGGGGGGGAGGAGGGGAATAGAGATGAGATTGGAGACATCCCGGAATCGTTTGCATGCATAGGACGAGGACAGGTGTGGGGGACCTGGATTGGGATTGATGTCTCCTGCGGATAGCAGGAGAAGGAGCAAGAAAGTGCGGAGGAGGGTGGGGGAGGTAGGGCGACGAAGGCGACGAAGACGGGATGCGCTTAGGAGGAATGGGGATGGGTTAATGGCAGGAAGGAAGTGATGAAGGTTGAGAGCTAGGTCAAAGAGAAAAAAACAGACTGAAGACAAGGCCAGGCTGCAGGACCTGGCAAGAGAGAAAGGGAAGCTAATGGGAGTTCTTGCCCAACAAAATGGTGAGTATGTGGAAAAGTTACAGTCCATCCATGCTGCTGTGGAGTCAAAACAGAAGGAATTATGGGAAGCCCTGGAACAGAAACCTCAGGAGATAAGGCAAAAACACTGAATATTAACTTTTTTAGATATATTAAAAGCAAGAAGCCAGCAAAAGAATCTGTTGGACTGCTAGATGACCGAGGGATAAAAGAGGCAATCAGGGAAGACAAGGCTATAGCAGAACGATTAAATGAATCATTTTTTCAGTCTTCACCAAGGAAGATGTGGGAGAGATACTGGTGCCAGAAATGGTATTCAATGATGAGTCAGAGAAACTGAAACAAATCTCTGTAAACATGGAAGATGTAATGGAGCAATTTGACAAAATGAAGAGTAGCAATTCACCTGGACGGGATGGCATACATCGCAGAGTACTGATAGAATTCAAAAAAGAAATTACAGAGCTATTGTTAGTGATACATAATTTATCTTTAAAATCAAGCATGATATCAGAAGATTGGAAGGTGGCCAATGTATAATGCCGGGATTTTTTAAAAGGGTTCCAGAGGTGATCTGGGAAATTATAGACTGGTGAGCCTGATGTTGGTGCCAGGCAAAATGGTAGAGACTATTATAAAGAATAAAATTACAGAGCATATACATAAGTATGGATTAATGAGACAAAGCCAACATGGACTCAGTGAAAAGAAATCTTGCCTCAACAACCTACTACATTTCTTTGAAAGTGTGAATAAGCATGTAGATAAAGGTGAGCTGGTCAATATTGTGTATCTGGATTTTCAAATGGCATTTGACAAATTACCTTATGAAAGACCCCTGAGGAAATTGGGGAGTTATGGGTAGGAGGTAGTGTTCTATTGTGGATTAAAAACTGCTTAAAAGATATTTATAACATATTTATAAATGATCTAGAGTTGGGAATAACTAGTGATGACACAAAGTTATTCAAAGTTGTTAAACTGCATGACGATTGTGAAAACTGGCAAGAGGATATGTCTCCAAGTGCTGCCCAGTAGGGAAGGGTTAGGACAGCTGTTGTAGTTGGTGATTCGATCATTAGGCATATAGATAGCTGGGTGGCTGGTGGACATGAGAATCGCCTGGAGACTTGCCTGCCTGGTGCGAAGGTGGCGGACCTCACGCGTCACCAAGATAGTATTTTAGATAGTGCTGGGGAGAAGCCAGCTGTCTTGGTACATGTGAGAACCAATAACATAGGAAAATATGGGAGAGAGGTTCTGAAAGCCAAATTTAGGCTCTTAGGTAGAAAGCTCAAATCCAGAACCTCTAGGGTAGCATTTTCTGAAGTGCTACTCATTCCATGTGCAGGGCCCAAGAGACAGGCAGAGTTCTGGAGTCTCAATGCATGGATGAGACGATAGTGCAGGCAGGAGGGTTTTAAATTTGTTAGGAACTGGGCAACATTCTGGGGAATAGGGAGCCTATTCCGAAAGGATAGGATCCACCTTAACCAGGGTGGGACCAGGCTGCTGGCATCAGCATTAAAAAGGAGATAGAGCAGCTTTTAAACTAGAAACTGGGGGAAGGCCGACAGCTGCTCAAAAGCACATGGTTTGGGATAAGGTATCTCTCAAAGATATCATCAAAACAGGGAAGATAGGGTATCCTGATAGTGAGGTTGCAAAAGAGACCGTAGTAGATCAGGTATCCTTAAATAAAAATAAAAATCAGACAAATGATTGCAAATTAATACTGTCAAGTACTGAGCATGATGTAAATAGGAACAACAAACATAGTTTGAAATGTCTATATGTGAATTCCAGAAGCCTAAGAAATAAGATGGGAGAGTTAGAATATATTGCACTAAATGAAAAATTAGATATAATAGGCATCTCTGAGACGAGGTGGAAGGAGGATAACCAGTGGGACATTGTCATAACGAGGTACAAATTATATCACAGTGATAGGGTGGATCGAATTGGTGGAGGGGTAGCATTGTATATTAAGGAAAGCCTTGAATCAAATAGATTGAAAATTCTGCAGGAAACAAAACACAGGAAATCCAATACGTTAGCAATTAACTTTAAAAAAGGAGATTATGATAAAATGAGAAGAACAGTGAAAAAAAAACTTAGAGGAGTGGCTTTGAGGGTCAAAAATTTACATTAGGCATGGATGCTGTTCAAAAAGCCCAGGCCAAATATATTCCGCGTATTAAAAAAGGAGGACGGAAGACCAAACGACAGCCGGCATGGTTAAAAAGTGAGGTGAAGGAAGCTATTAGAGATAAAAGAAAATCCTTCAAAAAATGGAAGAAGGAACTGACTGAAAATAATAAGAAACAGCATAAGGAATGTCAAGTCAAATGCAAAGCATTTATAAGGAAGGCAAAGAGGGACTTTGAAAAAAATAATTGCGTTGGAGGCAAAAACATATAGTAAAACTTTTTTGAGGTATATTAAAAGCAGGAAGCCAGCAAACGAATCGGTTGGACCGCTAGATGACCAAGGGGTAAAAGGGGCGATCAAGGAAGACAAAGCTATAGCGGAGAGATTAAATGAATTCTTTGCTTCGGTCTTCACCGAGGAAGATTTGGGTGAGATACCGGTGCCAGAAATGGTATTCAAAGCTGACGAGTCAGAGAAACTGAATGAAATCTCTATAGACCTAGAGGATGTAATGGGGAATTTGACATCCTGGATCGGATGGTATTCATCCCAGAGTACTGACAGAACTGAAAAATGAACTTGCGGAACTATTGTTAGTAATATTTAATTTATCCTTAAAATTAAGCATGGTACTGGAAGATTGGAGGGTGGCCAATGTAACGCTGATTTTTTAAAAAGGTTCCAGGGGAGATCCACAAAATTATAAACCGGTGAGTCTTACATCGGTGCCGGTAGAGACTATTATAAAGAACAAAATTACAGAGCATATTCAAAAGCATGGATTAATGAGACAAAGCCAACATGGATTTAATGAAGGAAAATTTTGCCTTATCAGTCTATTACATTTCTTTGAAGGGGTGAACAAACATGTGGATAAAGGTGAGCCAGTTGATGTTGTGTATCCGGATTTTCAGAAGGCTTTTGACAAAGTACTTCATGAAAGACTCCAGAGGAACTTGGAGAGTCATAGGATAGGAGGTAATGTCCTAATGTGGATTGAAAACTGGTTAAAAGATAGAAAACAGAAAGTAGGGTTAAATGGTCACTATTCTCAATGGAGAAGGGTAGTTAGTGGGGTTCCCCAGGTGTCTGTGCTGGGCCAGCTGCTTTTTAACATATTTATAAATGACCTAGAGATGGGAGTAACTAGTGAGGTAATTAAATTTGCTGATGACACAAAGTAGTTAAATCACGGGAGGATTGTGAAAAATTGCAAGAGGACCTTATGAGACTGGGAGACTGGGCATCTAAATGGCAGATGACATTTAAGGTGAGCAAGTGCAAAGTGATGCATGTGGGAAAGAGGAACCTGAATTATAGCTACGTCATGCAAGGTTCCATGTTAGGAGTCACCGAATAAGAAAGGGATCTAGGTGTCGTCGTTGATGATACGTTGACACCTTCTGCTCAGTGTGCTGCAGTGGCTAAGAAAGCAAATAGAATGTTAGGTATGGAAAACAAAAATGAGGATGTTATAATGCCTTTCTATATTTCCATGGTATGACCGCACCTTGAATATTGTGTTCAATTCTGGTCGCCACATCTCAAAAAAGATATAGTGGAATTAGAAAAGGTGCAGAGAAGAACGACGAAAATGAAAAAGGGGATGGGACGACTTCCCTATGAGGAAAGTCTAAAGTGGCTGGGGCTCTTCACCTTGGAGAAAAGACAGCTAAGGGGAGATATGATAGAGGTCTATAAAATAATGAGTGAACGGGTAGACGTGAAGCATCTGTTTACGCTTTCCAAAAATACTGGGACTAGGGGGCATGCAATGAAGCTACAAAGTAGTAAATTTAAAATGAATCAGAGAAATATTTTCTTCACTCAACGTGTAATTCAACTCTGGAATTCGTTGAAAGAAAATGTGGTAAAGGCGGCTAGCTTAGCAGAGTTTAAAAAAGGTTTGGATGGCTTCCTAAAGGAAAAGTCCATAGACCATTAATAAATTGGACTTGGGGAAAATCCACTATTTCTGGGATAAGCAGCATAAAATGTTTTGTACTTTTTTGGAATCTTGCCAGGTATTTGTGACCTGGATTGGCTGCTGTTGGAAACAGGATGCTGGGCTTGATGGACCTTTGGTCTGTCTCAGTATGGCAATACTTATGTACTTATGACCTTACGAGACTGGGCATCCAAATGGCAGATGACTTTTAATGTGAGCAAGTGCAATGTGATGCATTTGGGAAAGAGGAACCCAAACTATAGTTACATTATGCAAGGCTCCACATTAGGAGTCACTGCCCAGGAAAGGGATCTAGGTGTCATCATTGATGATACGTTAAAACCCTCTGCTCAATGTCCAGTGGCGGCTAAGAAAGCAAAAAGAATGTTAGGAATTATTAGGAAAGGAATGGAAAACAAAACTTTTATAATGCCTTTGTATCACTCCATGGTGTAATTGCACCTCGAATATTGTGTGCAGTTCTGGTCACCACATCTCAAAAAATAGAAAAATTAGAAAAGGTACAGAGAAGGGCAACAAAAATGATAAAGGGGATGGGATGACTTCTCTCTGAGGAAAAGCTAAAGTGGCTAGGGCTCCTCAGCTTGGAGAAGAGAGAGCTCAGGGGAGATATGATAGAGGTATATAAAATACTGAGTGGAGTGGAAGACGTAGATGTGAATCGCTTGTTTACTCTTTCCAAAAATACTAGGACTAGGGGGCACACAAAGAAGCTACTTGAAAACGAATCAGAGAAAATATTTCTTCACTCAATGAGTAATTTAGCTCTGGAATTCGTTACCGGAGAATGTGGTAAAAGCAGTTAACTTAGCAGGGTTTAAAAAAGATTCGGCTAATTTCCTAAAAGTCCATAAGCCATTATTAAGATGGACTTGGGAAAATCCAGTGCAAATTCTAGGATAAGCAGCATAACATCTCTTTTATTGTTCTGGGATCTTGCCAGGTACTTGATGGAAACAGGATACTGGGCTTGATGAACCTTCAGTCTGTCCCAGTATGGCAATGCTTTTGTTCTTATGTTGGCAATTGAGTACCAAGTCCACAGGAAGGGGTCCTACAGAGGCAGGAATACAAGCAAGGTTGGAGGAGCTCCAGGCCTTGGAAATCTCTCTGAGCTACTAAGAGGAGCAGTTAGAGAAAGATTGAGAGAGTGGTCACAGAGCCAGAATGAATGGCTGACAGTCCAATTGAAAGCTAAGACCCAGGAAGTCTTTGTCTCAAGCCAATGACAGAGAACAGGAGGTCACAGAAATAAAAAGCTGTCTGCAGCACAAGACAGAGAAAGTTACCCAGCTGCAGGATCAGGTAATCTATATGGAGTCCTCCACTGAAACACTACAGAAGCAGAGGGGCTGCTTGCTGAATTGAAGGAGAAAAAAGTGCTCATCCAGGTTGTAGAGGAGCAACGGAAGAATGCCTTGGATGAAGTCAGCCAGTCCTGTGACCAGAATAAACAACTGGAGATTCAGGTGTAAGAGCTGCGCTGCAAGGGCACAGCTCAAGGGAAGTTGCTAGATACTGGTGGAGGAGAAAACCAGTTGTGACAGAATGAAAGAAGATGTGACCTGCCAGTTGCAGGAACTACAGGAAAAAATTGGAGAGGAGTGTCCCAAATGACTAATTTGAGGAAATGAAGAAAGTGCTGACTGAGGAGGTAGCAAAGAACATTAAGCAGCTGACAGCCATGGATGAAGAGTGGCTATTATTAGGTCTGCCATCTCCATTTGGGCAACGGAGCCATGGCCCTTTTACTATCCTGGACAGAATTGCATATCCCCTCTAAATACTTAATTACCCCAACCTTGTATCTGCTCATGACAGTTTTAAACAGTCTGGGCAGTGGCAAGCTCAATAATTAGAAAGAAACCCAGTATTCAGTAGATATAGTAAGATAGTTTATTAGCATCAGCATCTCACCCAAAGGCAGTACAAGCAACCAGGTATTGATATGGAAGGACAGCACTTCACGACACCTTTCTCTCCAGCCTTCTCTCTCCTCCCTTCTGAACTACTACCCCTTAGACTGTCCTTTTTATACCATTTTGGCCCTATTGATTCCAATGGACCCTAGCTTTCTCAGAAGAGCTCTTGGCCCTTATCAGTTGATCAGAATGACTTCACATGTTCCCAAACTCTACGTATAAACAAAATATGTTCAAAGCACATCTGTGAGATGACTTCACAGGTCATTTTGCTCTCCTCAGCTCCCCCCCCCTTGGGTGTTCTCATCCTACGTACATCTGACCCTCTACTATCTCTCATTCTAGTCAAAACATCTATCTCATGACTTCTCACAGGTGCCAGTCCCAGGATTGTTTACAAGAGCAAAGCCCCCCTCCCTTGCCAGCTCGCTAGGAACTCACTTCAGCTTGTGCTGCAGTAAAATGTATTTTGTATCAGAGATGATTTTTGGATTTCAAGAGGCCTAGCTCTTAGCCTGAGCTATTGGCCTACATTTTACTGAGAGCAAGGGCTAGCATATTTCTACCTGTAAAATTATTTGCGTGTTCCCACCAATTATCTCGACCTCATATTCCCCAGACTGCTCCTACACAGTCCGGGAATTAACAAACTTTATAATCAGAAGGACTCGCTGGGATATAAGAAGATAGTTTATTACAATCTCACCAACAGCAAGCAGTACAAGCAAATCAGGCAGTCACATGGTAGAACAGCATTACACGACACGTCCTCTCTCTCTGGCCTTCTGGAGTCTTCTCCTCTAATACCCTTCAGACTTCCTTTTTTATACCATTTGACCCTATTCATTTCAATGGACCCTAGGTTTCTTACCAGAGCTCTTTGGCTCTTATCAGTTGATCAGAATGACTTCACATATTCCCAAACTCTAAGTATAAACAAAATATATTTAGGACAACATCTGCGAAGAAATGACTTCACAGGTCATTTTGCCCTCTTCAGCTCCCCTGCCCTCTACTTGCATCTGGCCCACTACCATAGGCGCCTGGTATAAGAGGCTTGGGGAGGCTATGCCTCCCCAGCCACAGCTGGATGGATCAGTTGTTTCTATAGAAATGCTAAATAGTATTAGTAGTAGTTCTCCTGCCAGTCCTGCTGCTCCGGGGGGTTTAAATAGCAGCAGCTTCAGTGAAAGCCGTCTCTAGCCTTGTGTATAACCAGTTGTAATTTGATTATCTTACTGCTGGGAGAGCAGAGCAGGGGGGTTGGCTGGAGGTGTCCTGGGTTGCCAGGGAAATATTTAACTAGGATCATGAATTCCTGCACATAAGCAGATCACACCAAAGAGACTTGTACTGACCCCTGAAATTTTAAAAGTGCTAAAAATAAGTTTTAAAAGTATTTGCATTAAATCTAATTGCAGAATTTAGGTGCTAGGAAGTGGGATTGGCATGCTATGTACTCAAATTTGCTCAAGCCATATGCAAATTAGTCCATTTTTGGGAGGTTCTCATTTTCATATTTATGGGTAAAAATTGTTGGAAATGTTTATAGCCTTAATGTTAGGGCATGACTGATCAAAAATGTGAACTTTGATCCAAAAACGAAGGGTTTAGCTAGTGTTTTTGACTAAAAATTCCCATTAGAGTGTTTGTATGTTAATCTGCATTCAAATAGAGCTCTCTGATTGGATGAGCAGCTCCTGTTAGAAAATCTGCCCGGGAACAGAGAGGAGAGGAGAGAATCAATGGGTGGGTATGGATGGCTGGAGGGGGGGCAGGGGAGTGAGGACAAGAAATGAAGAAGAAAGGCAGAAAGTAAAGAAATAAATGGAAAGGAAGCACTGGAAATGGAGTTAAGAGGACAGATAGCAGCAGAATCGGATACTGGGCCAGCATGATCAGAAAAACAAAGTCACCAGACAACAAAGGTAGAAAAGATCATTTTATTTTCATTATAGTGTTTGGAATATGTCCACTTTGAGAATCAGGTGCTCAACATTAAATGTTTATATTTATTTACTTATGTATGGCATTTTATCCCACATTAAACATGAATTAGGATGTTTTGTGGCTCTACATGAGAATTGTGATATTATGATCCTTGTTTCATATTGTTGACGGTCTGCATTTTCTGTATGGGTGGTGTATTAGGTTCTGCCCAGTGTAATATTTATGGCACAGTAAGGTTCTGAGTGTGTTTTTGCACAAAGTTGTGCATAGTGTTTTGTAGTTGAGCGATTGTGGTTAGTATATGCTTTGAGCAACCACTTTATTCTTTGACATATGATACATATCTAATATCTAAATTTAATAAAAGGTATTAATTGTGACTTTTATTTTTATTTATTTATTTTTCTGTGTGTTATCAGACAATTATGAATTTAAAATCCACCCCTGACCCCACCCCTAACCCCAAACCCTTTAGCCTCCCCAAACTGTTGGGCCACCGACCGCCTATGCCTACTATCTTTCATTAGCCAAAACATGTTTGCTCGTGACTTCTCACATGTGCCAGTCTTCTTATTGTTTATAGAGTAGATTTCCCCCTCCACTGTCAGTTCTCAATTACCTCATTTCAGTACTTGCTACAGTGAAATACAATTTGTGTCAGAAATGATCTTTGATTTTTACCGGCCTAGCTCTTAGCCTGAGCCTGAGCCATTGACCTGTATTTTAAGCAAGTGACAGCATATTTCTACAAGAGCTAGCACAGCAGCAACATGAGGTTCAGGAATTGAAGGACCAAGTTAGTATTCAGTCTGGACTATCAACAGGCTATCAGGCTAAAGCAGAGCCTGCAGAAGCTCTGCAGATGTCTCTCTAGGTAGAAGACTTAAAGAGACAAATAGAGGAAGAATCAGAAATCATGAAGGACATGGCAGATTCCTTAGCTGCAGCAAGAATTGGCAGCAATAGTGCCATGGTGGCAGTCAGGACCGTCTCAAGGGATTGTGGTGCCCTGAGCCAATTTTTACATCAGCACCCCCCCCCCCCCCACACCCTTTTCCAATATCTCTTCCTTCCACTCTCTTCCCCTCGCAAGTGATCCAGTATCTCCTCCTCTCAAGTTCCCCCCCCCCCTCCACCAATGATAACAGGCATCAAAATCCCAGTTTGACATCTCTTTCTTTTTTCTCTCCCTCCTTTCCTGTGGATACTGAACTGCAGGCAGAGGGGAAGAGGGAAGGGAAGAGGGAGGGAGAGTTGCTAGACCAGGATTTTGGTATCACAGGTGCCCTGGGTCAGTGCCTCACCTGGTACATACATTGAGCCAGCCCTGGTGGCAGCAAACAGAGCTGCCTTGGTGACAACATATTTATTTTATTTTTGTTACATTTGTACCCCGCGCTTTCCCACTCATGGCAGGCTCAATGCGGCTTCATGGGGCAATGGAGGGTTAAGTGACTTGCCCAGAGTCACAAGGAGCTGCCTATGCCTGAAGTGGGAATCTAACTCAGTTCCTCAGTTCCCCAGGACCAAAGTCCACCACCCTAACCACTAGGCCACTCCTCCACTCCAATTGAGCTGCAGAAGCAGCTAACTAGAGGAACTAGCAAGGGCACAGGTGTTGGAGGACCTTAATGCCATGCTTAAGAGCAAACTGCAGAAACTGAACCTCCAGTAGAAGGGGGCCTGACCGAGAGAGAGAGAGAGAGAGAGAGAGAGAGAGAGAGAGAGAGAGAGAGCAGTCCAACTAGAGTGTACCAAGCTGGCAGAAGTGAATGGGTTGTTGACCCAGCAGCCAGTAGAAATGAAAAGAAGATGTGTACAGGCCATGCCAATGTGCATTAACACCAAGAGAAAATGGCAGTACTAGAGAGTAGAGTGCAAACACTGCAAGGCTAGCTGACCCAGATGGAAGTCTTTTGAAAGAGTTGGAGGTATGGTTACCCAGCTCAAGAAAGTTTATCAGGCAAAAGTTTGGCTGGAGAACCAAGTGAAAGAAGTCAGGAGGAGAGTGAAAGAGAAGCAGTGGATACAAAGTGCTTGCGTCCTGTCCCAGAGAAATATCTCTGGAGGTAGAAGACTTAAAGAGACAAACAGAGGAAGAATTGGACATTATGAAGGGCATGGCAGATTCCATAAAGATTGTTAGTTGAGAGTTTGAGTGGATTCAGGAGCAACATGAGTCAGAGACTGAGTAGACACCAGAGGGCCATAGTATGAGCAATTACTGAAGTTGTTCAGTAGAGAACCAAGTACTGTATGTGCCAAATGGGTAATTGGAAGCATAAGTGCCATACTAGACTGAGAGTGACCTGACCAGTATTGCGAAGGAGGGCCAGTCCAGCGTCCCAGAGTTGTGGAGAACAGTCACCAAGAATGTGGCTGTGTTAAGTGAACTACTGCAGACATATAAGGACGTCACTGTGAAGCAGCAGAAGGACATTATGGTGAAGTTCTTAAAGAATAGGAAACCCATAAGCATCGTGTTGGAGTTTCTCCTCGAAGCTGAGGACCAGGGTGCAGTTAGAGAAAGCAGAGCTATTGACGAGCTCTTAAGAGACTTCCTTGCTTGTGGAGTGTGCAGACTCCCAATTGGTGATGAGTAGCCTAGAAGAGGATGCCAGAGTAAGCAAGGAAGATGAGAATGCTGAAGTGGAAAGCAGTACGCTGCTCATACAGCCAGATATATGGCCAAAACTTCAACTTCCCATAGAAGATGGGGTGAAGCTAGAGAGTCCTGTGATTGGATTGCACTCTCCAGTGGTAGATTTGAACATACTGTTCCATGACAGAGATCCATCCTACAGTGCAGTTCCTATATTGAAAATACAAAAGTGGGCTTGGAAGTAGCTGAAGACACCTCAAGAAGACACAGTGCAGTCCAAGAGGGTCACTTGGTAGGAGCCAGAGAGTCTTGGAGTAGCAGTCGCCTGAAGATATGGTGCCAGGACAGAATACAGATGGATGAGCTCAAATGTAAATTGCAAGAAGCAGTGTCCTTGTGTCCAACTGATTCATGGCCATTGGTGTGATGGGGCCCAATGGTTGCTCTGTTTACTGTGCCTTGTCCATGTTATGCTGATGAGAGCATTGCCTGTCTGGGGAATGAATCTGGTTTTGGCCTAAGGACAGGTTAGGGTATCCTGGGTGTCAGAAGGAGTCTGGGGTATCCTAGTGGATAAGTAGCCCTCGACCTTTAGTTGAGGTGGTCCAGGTAATGGCAAGAACACAACCTTGGAAAGCAAAGCTGAGGGGGAGGATATGTAAGGGAGTGGGTGGTACATGGCTGGGTTCCCATAGGATCACTCCCTCACTCAGAATGAGCCACCTTAGGGTAAGTGGAATTACAACTGCTGAGCCAGAGGTGCAGGGCTCAGGCAGGGAGGTGGTTAAATGCCCTGAGGTAGAACAGATCAGGGAGGCCCCAAGGCAAGAGGTGTCCAAGGGAGTAGTAAGAATAGCCCCAGTCAAGTGGTCTCTCATGAAGTGGCAACTGAGGCTATATTACCTGAGGGTAGTGTCAGGGAAGAGACAAGTTGCCAGAACTAAATATTTCCTTGGGATGGGAAACTGTAAGCAGTCAAGTCAGCCTCCAAAAGATACATGGACAGAAGTCTGCATGGTAGGAGAAAATCTTGCAATGTATTCCTAAAGAGTATATAAGTTAGGGGTGTGCCCAAAAGAGACCTGGGACAGCATTTGTTTCCACAGTGTTTGGCTAGAAGCCAGGCCAATGAAGAGTATTGACTGAGACTATATATTGTGTGCATGTGAGAGAGAGAGAGAGAGAGAGAGAGAGACTCTACTTAAAAGGACTCTGACTACAAACCCTTTTCGTAAATATAAAGTACTTTTGACTTTTATCTGCAATCTGTGTGTGTATGTGCCACATCTGTGTAATGTCCTGCAGCCAGCTGCTAGCCACATTGCCACACTAATCTATTTCAGAAAAATAGTAACTCACCAAGGACTGCTCAACACTAGGGCTTTTTTTTTTTTGGGGGGGGGGGGGGGGGGGGGGATTATATAGAGAGCCATCTAGATTTAAGTGGAAAGAACATGTGTAAATGCTGGCATTCTAGGCATTAATGTGTGTATGTTCATACATCAGTGCGTAAGTGGCCATTTTCCAACAATGCCACTATTCAATAAGTAAGTGCCCATATTTAATGGTGAGTACTTTGCAGGTGAGCGTTAGCATGGGTGTAATCTCGGCGGAGCGTTGACAGGGTGCATTCATTAACAATCTAGGCATGAGTATTTACACCAGCTCTATGGCTGGTGTTAAGTGATTGTTTATAAAATATAGGTGTGGGGTTTTTTTACCAATTGTACTAGTATTCTTTAAAGAAAAATAGGTGCTTATTTTTCCTTATAGTATAGGCTCCAAATAGGCATGTTCTTGATGCCTAAAAATAGATGTCTCTATATTGATTTACCCTTCATTTGACCTTGGGATCACACATGTAATTGGTGAATTTGCATGACAAAGAGTATTTCCTATCACATTCATCTTTCTATCTATGTAACAAAATTAATTTCACAAATGTGGGTCAAAAATTGTTTTCAAGAAATTGTAAAAAAAATGACCTAAGTAAAATCACTCCATCACTCCAATCTCATCCTAGCCAAAAACTATAACTAAACACAAAATATAATAATGAACATGAATTAAGAAATAATAATTGTTATTATCGACTGCAAAAACCTGTTTGCCATAAACCTTGATTTTCCTATACCTCATCAAAGAATATTCGTGTTATTTTAGAAGTTAATACTGCACATAAATTAAGGGGGCGATTTTCAAAAGGATTGAATTGGCAAATGAGTGTTTACCTGTGGAAACCCTCCTTTTTATAAATTTCTTCTTCTAGAGAGAAGAGGGATAGTGGCTTGGTAGACCAGCAGACCAGCTAAGTATGTACCAGGCTTTCATGCTGAAATCCAAGTTGGTCTTTACCCCAGATACTTTGCCCCTGCTAAGTATGCAGGGAAAGAGATCCCTGCGGTATTGGCCATCCACTGGATTTTCAAAGAGAAAAATTAGTTTGCAAGCCCATGTGTACTTTATGCCTATGGGTACCTTATACCCATGGTCCTGCGAGCTCTGTATGGAGGCTAAAAATTGGTCTGTAAAGGTTAAAGATTTCAGGCTCCATACAGAGCTTGCACACCCATGGGTATATAGTAAACACAGAGGGGCATTTTCGATAGTGTGTCTAAGTCAGACTTTGGACATTTTGCGCTAAACGTTCAAAATCCTAATAGAAAACATACCCATTTTCAAAAAAAGAAACATCTACCTTTTTTTCCCCCAAAAAATACCATTTCAAGCAAGGTTTTGTGTGTTTATCTTTTCAGGCCATTTTCAAAAAAAAAAAAAACACACAAAAAGTCATTAGGATGTAGGGGGGCCAGCAATTTTAGCAGACTGGTCCCCCAGATATCCCAGGAGAGCAATAGGGCACCCTAGAAGCCACTTCTGTACACTTCATGAAAATGCTTCCAGGGACACATCTACCGTTGCTCCCATCTTGTCCCCTGAGCCCTCCAAAACCCACTGAAAACATACTGTCCCCTACTTTAACAGCCTTATGGGTGAAGGGTCACCTATATATGGGTACAGTAGGGTTTTGGTGATTTTAGGAGTCACAGTTTCCACCACAAGTGTGACAGAGGAAGGTAGAGACCTGAGTCCCCCACTGAGTACTGCATTGACCACTACACTACTCCAGGGACCTAAATGCTGCTCTAATAGACCTAACTTTAACATCTGAGGCTGTCATAGAAGCTGGTGAGTACTATTGTTTATTCACATTTCTGGGGGATGGGAGGGAGTCAGTGACCACTGGGGGGGTATTGGGGGGTCACCCTTGATTACCTTCAATGGTCATTCAGGACACCTTTTTGTGCTTTATTCGTTCTGAAAACAAGTCTAAATCAAAACATCTTAGTTTTAGTCCTATTTTGTTCCATTATGGCTGTAAAACAGTTAGGGATGCTCTCATTTCGTCTTCAAAATGCCCCAGACACATCCCCTTGTGATTTGGGCGCACTGCAGACGAATTGCATAGATAAACATCTGCAAAATAGGTTTTGAAAATACCAAATTGGATGTTTTTAGAAGAAAAAATGTCCAAATAGTGCTTTATGACACTTTTTGGACGTTTTTCTCTTTTGTAAATGAGCTCCATAGGCTTGCAAATTAATTTTTCCCTTTAAAAATCCAGCTGTACTGGATTATATAGCTGTACTGATTTTATATACTGAATATACAAGTCAAGCACTAGATCATAGCACTTACCTATTAAAAAGTTGGCCCTAGATGCTGATAGACCATATTGCTGTTCCATATATTTCACACTGTAGGTAATTACACCAATAAGGCTGCTGGTTTGTAGAAGAAAGATGAGTTGATAGAAGACGTATAATTGATTCGTGAGTAATCTTTTCAGGGAAATAAAAAATCCTAAAAGACAAGATGTATTGTTAACAAAAATATAATGTTTGAATATAAATATGCTAAATGGGCAACTCTATAAATCTAGGCACTTACACTTACATTTACTTGCTTAATACCAGCAGAGTGTCTAGGACTATTCTGCAAATACCAACTGAACGTGCATAGCCCATGTTTACAAGGGGGGAGGCATACACAATGGTGGAGCATGGGTGTGACAAAAAGTGGGGCTCCCACTTACATGGGTAACTTACAGAATATTGTAAGTTACATGCATCCTTGCTGCATTTAGGAACCTCCACTTAAGACCAGTTCAATGACTGGTGTAACTGCAGGTGCCTAAATGTAAAGTACACTGATACCGGATTATGCTTGTATTCTATAATGGAACCTGGGTGCCTAGGTTCCATTATAGAATAGGCTCCTCCCATGTGGCCTCCTGGTGCCTACATGGAGGTACCCAGTTATAGAATTGCCTCCTAAATGGAATGAAACATTGCTTAGAGGTTAAAACAGCAGACTGTACTCCAAAAAAGCTAAGATTCCAATTCAATTTCTTCCACTAATGCTCCTCATGATGATAGAAAAGTCATTTTATTGTTTCAGTGGCAAACCTATAGGCCACCATATGAAGCAAAAAAAAAAAAAAAAATAGCCGCCATTGTGTGAAATTTAGTTACAGGATGCAAATGAGCTTTAGTCTTATTTAAGTCTTATTTAAATTTCTTAGCCAAATTTTGTTATATTTTTCACTTTACCAATCCATAGTAACCCTTAAGAAATTAAAAATAAAATTGCTTCCTTTTCAGTGACACTCACTATTTAAAGGGCAACTTCCTCTGCTGTCTGAAGTCACCCCCCTTCGTGATCTTGAGGTTCTGGTTAATCTGTGACCCTCCTCTTCCCTTCTGTTTTGTCTCTCCCAGCCCAACTTCTTGAGTTCAAATAGCCAAAAAGCGAAGATACTTACCTGTAGCTGGAATTCTCTGAGGACAGCAGACTGATTGTTCTCACAAATGGGTCGTCATTGTCCATGGCGGCCCAGGAACCGGAAAGAAATTTTGCCAGCAAAAATAAAGACTTTCGGGAAAGTTCTGTCGTGCAAGCAGGGCGGACCGCGCATGCGCAAACGACTTCCCGCTCGCCGCACGAGCCTGTCTCCTTAGTCTAATCAAAAAGCATATAAACAAGTAACAAGAAACAACCATAACAACAACTCCAAAGAGGAGGAGGGTGGGTTTGTGAGAACAATCAGTCTGCTGTCCTAGGAGAATACCAGCTACAGGTAAGTATCTTCGCTTTCTCCGAGGACAAGCAGGCTGCTTGTTCTCACAAATGGGGTATCCCTAGCATCCAGGCTCATCCAAAACAATGAACATTGGTCAATTGGGCCTCGCAATGGCGAGGACATAACATAGATTGACCTGAAACCAAAATGAAGTAACTGAGAGTGCAGCCTGGAACAGAATCAGAATGGGCCTAGAGGGGTGGAGTTGGATTCTAAACCCCAAACAGATTCTGCAGTACCGCCTCCCCAAACCGACTGTCGCGTTGGGTATCTTGCTGAAGGCAGTAGTGAGATGTGAATGTATGGACTAATGACCACGTTGCAGCCTTGCAAATCTCTTCAATGGAGGCTGACTTAAAGTGGGCCACTGAAGCAGCCATGACTCTAACATTATGAGCCATGACGTGATCCTGTAAAGTCAGCCCAACTTGGGCATAAGTGAAAGAAATGCAATCTGCTAGCCAGTTGGAGACTGTGCATTTTCTGATGGCAACTTCCCTCCTATTGGGATCGAAAGAAATGAACAACTGGGTGGACTGTCTGAAGGGCTTTGTCCGCTCCACGTAAAAGGCCAATGCTCTCTTGCAGTCCAAGGTATATAAACTGCTTTCACCAGGGCGGGTACGAGGATGGGGAAAAATGTTGGCAAGACAATTGACTGGTTCAGATGGAACTCCGACACCACCTTCAGCAGGAACTTAGGGTGCGTGCGGAGGACTACTCTGTTGTGATGAAATTTGATATAAGGTGCATGAACTATCAAGGCCTGAAGCTCACTGACTCTACGAACTAAAGTAACAGCCACCAAGAAAACGACCTTCCAGGTCAAGTACTTCAGATGGCAGGATTTCTGTGGCTCAAAAGGAGCTTTCATCAGCTGGGCGAGAACAACGTTGAGATCCCATGACTGGTGGAGGTTTGACAGGGGGCTTTGACAAAAGCAAACCTCTCATGAAGCGAACAACTAAAGGCTGTCCAGAGATAGGCTTACCCTCTACACGCTGATGACAGTGGCGTAGCAAGGGCGGGGCGGTGGGGGCGGTCCGCTCTGGGTGCAACCGGTAGGGGTGGCGCTCACCTTCCACTTCCGGTCTTCAGCGATGTGCTGCTGTTCGCTGCCTCGCTCACCGCGGGTTCAGCCAAGAGCCAGTTGCAGTTGCACTGCCCAGCCAACATCTGTGGCCCGCTGTTCGAGGAGGAGCTGGCTGGCCCTTTGGGGCATCGACAAGAGATGGACATGGAGTGGAGCCCTGCTGCTAGTTGAACTACTGGCAGCACCGCAAGGCCGAGGACTGGAGGCACTGAACAACGCAGAGGCGGGAACAATGGTCTCGTGGCTGCTGGTGCACTTGGCAGCTGCGAACCTGGGCGCTGTTCGAGGATCTCTACTCTTCCCGGGTGGCCAGGGTGAGTGAAAGAACGGGGGGGGGGGGGGGGGGGGTTAGGAAGAACTGAAATAGGAAACATGAGGAGCCCAGGAGAGGAACAGGGTTAAAAATGCCAAATTTTTTTTTTGGGGGGGGAAGCAGTATCAGGTGAGAGGAGCAGTGCACCGAGCAGTGGGGAAGGGAAGGAACAGGGACAGAACATAAACAGGTGCTGTTTATGTTCAGGAAATAAGGACGGGCATTTCAGGTCCTGTGTATGTCTTCTGGCTATATACCTATTGAAAGAAGCCTTGTGCAGTGAGGGTAACATGCTTTGGAAAAAGGTATGGTGGCGTGGGTTCAGTAGCAGGGTGGGCAACACAGGAACTGTCTTTCAATGGTTTCCTTGGTCCACTTGTGAGGAGGGGTGGGCTCGCACTAGAATATTGTTTGTTCGGCTGGGTTCCAGCTTTTGCACCCTGGGGGTGAAGCAGACAGTCCCAGCTGGAAAGGGAGAAGTAATTCCACAGCCTTCTGTCTGTTGTGACAGATCAGTGAGATGTGCTCAGGCGGAGTGCTGGGATTTCTCCATGGCTGATAGAGGAAGGTTTGGATCAGGAGAGCAAGAAATGCCTCCAACGCTTGCTGTCGGGCTGCTTCTTCTGCTGCAGAGGCTGCAGCGGGATGTTCGTCATGTCAGGGCTCTTGCCCAGCTCAGATTGCTGGATCCTGATGTGCACAAAAGTACTTCTTATTTTTCATTTTTTATTTATATTAATTTTTCTATTGTTTTTATATATATTTTTAATTATTTTCTTTTATTATTATTTTTTTCTTTGACATTATATATCAATACTGTTTTTTTCAATCTTTATAAATATATCTGTTCTTCACATATATATATCTGTCCTTTATATATATATATCTGTGATCTTTTTATAGACTCCTGATGCAGGCATAGCGGCTGAAACACAGCATTTGTGTCATCTTTTGGAGACCATCAACTGGTTCATATTTATTCTGAATTTCTTTAAGAAATTCGAGGTGGGATACCAACATGAAACGACATCGACTCAGTGGAGCACAACAAAGAAAAATTAAAAAAGCAAAAGAGGAGGTGATTGAAGCAATGTCTAGATCTATGTTGAAATATGTAATGCCTTCAACTTCACATATAGGTAATGAAAATTTGGAAGAAGGTGGCGCATTCAAAGCACCGATACTAGAAACAACACAAGATGATTCAGATGACACAGGGCTGAAAGATGATAATGAATCATCATCATCTATAAGCACTGATAATGAGGAAGAGAAAGGAATTGATAGCAAGAGTCAACATCAACAGGGTAAAAGAAATAATGGAGAAGAAAGAGACACTAGTTGTAGAGACCAACAAGAGTCTGAAGAAATGGCAACAAATGATATTTTACTTTATTGTGATATCACTTCTTGGCCAATACCAGTTCCAGATGACTTGAGAGTTAATCTGGTTAAAAGGGGAAGTGAACCTCTTCAGAATAAAGATGGACCCAGTGGTGTGCTGGAGCCGGCTTGCTCCGGCTCGCAAGAGCCGGTTGTTAAATTTTGCTCGGACTTGCGAGCCAGTTGTTAGAAAGGGCGAGCCGGCTCTCCCTCCCTCCTCCCTCCGGATCCGATCCCTCACCGACCCTGCCTTGTTCCGTGATCTTGGGGATTCGGCTGTTGTTTTGTTGGGCCTGCCCGCTGCCATCGCTGAGTGATTCTCTCCCGCTGCCAGTTCCGCTTTAAAAATGGCCGCTGAGACTTCCAGAGGTGGCCTCGCGAGACTTCTACTGAAGCGCGATCGGGCGGCGGCGGGGAGAGTCACTCAGCGATGGCAGCGGGCAGGCCCAACAAAACAACAGCCGAATCCCAAAGGTCACGGAACAAGGCAGGGTCGGTGAGGGATCGGATCCGGAGGGAGGAGGGAGGGAGAGCCGGCTCGCCCTTTCTAACAACCGGCTCACAAGTCCGAGCAAAATTTAACAACGAAACGAAGTAGGCATGGCTGAGAGTGACTGGGTCGATCTTGGGGTCCAACAGGTACCGGCGGAGAGCGGAGCGGTGGCTCCGGGGAATGGCAGAGCAGAGAAGGCACACCCTCCCAACTCGCTCGCCAGACCTACAAGAACAGCGAGGGAACGGAAGGGAAACAAGGAGCAGTGGAGAACATGTGCAAAAAGGTAGTTTCATCTCTCTATAAATGCAAATCAACCTTCCACTCTTTAAAAAACCACAAATAGCAAGGCTAAGTACATATGCCTCTAAGCACAGCAGGACAGGCAGGCAGGTATAAGGAAGCTGCCTTCTCTATTTGTTTGTTTGTTTGTTTGTTTGATTGATAGTGAATAACCCTAGAGTTAAGGAATCAAGGCTACTGTACCACATACACTATGTCCCATATACGTTACCATGTATGTATACACCATGAATATTACCATGTATGTATGCTCCTTAATGCAACACCAATTGTAATTTTGTTACCCGGAAATGGCACTCGCCATTACGGCAAATGTAAGCCACATTGAGCCTGCAAATAGGTGGGAAAATGTGGGATACAAATGCTACAAATAAATAAATTCGATGGCCAAGGCAGGGTCGGTGAGGGAGGGAGGGAGGGAGGAAGGAGAATTTGCTGAACAACTCGGGAGGGGGTGGCATGGGTGGATGGAGGGGAGAGAAGGGTCGCTGGTGCATACAGGGCAAGGGAGAGGAGAGGAGGGTCACTGCTGGACATGGGTGGATCATGGAGGGCAGGGCAGGGGAGGGTCAGTGCTGGACATGGGTGGATGGAGGGCAGGGGAGAGAAGGGTCGCTGGACATGGGTGCATGTAGGGCAGGGGAGAGAAGGGTCACTGGACATGGGTGGATGGAGGGCAGGGGAGAGGAGAGGAGGGGAGAAATGCTGGACATGGATGGAGGGGAGGGAAGAGGAAGAGCGAAGAAAAACTGCACATGGATGAAGAAAATAGGCAGAAGCTGAGGACTGAAAATGAAGAAGAAAGGAGGAAAGGAAAGAAATAAATGGAAAGGAAGCCCTGGAAACGGAATTAAGAGGACAGATAGCAGGAGAATCGGATACTGGGCCGCATGATCAGAAAAAAAGTCACCAGACAACAAAGGTAGAAAAAAATCATTTATTTCATTATAGTGTTTGGAATATGTTCACTTTGAGAAATCAGGTGCTCAACATTAAAAGTTTATATTTACTTATTTATGGCATTTATCCCACATTAAACATGAATTAGATTGGAACCTGGGATCATTTAATTTTTTTCCCCTGGATTAATGCATTGCCGCCACCTCCCCCCCCCCCCCCAGGCTCTCTCCCCGGCCATAGGCCAGCTCTGCAATTTGGGGGGGGGGGGCGCAGAGGGGGACCGGGGAGAGAGCCTGTTGTTAAACATTTACCAGCACACCACTGGATGGACCTTTCTCTGCAGTTCAACGAGAAGGAAAAAAGAGCAAAGGAGGCAGTCGACACTTAACAACTTCATGGTTTTATAAATCTTTACCAAAGGGTGAAAAAGTATTGAGAACTTGGATGGCTTATTCAAATAAAAAAAATTGTTTGTTTTGTTTTTGCTGCAGACTGCAGATAATAAGACAAAAGCTGGAACATCCGTTTTATAACTTGCTTTAAAAACTGGTGGACATTAAATCCTAAAGTTCCTGAACATGAGATATCTGAACAACATCTCTCCTGCTTAGAAAAATGGAAGACCTTGGCAATGGGACTGCAAGTCCAAAAACTATTGATAAAATCCATCAAGTGGAAATGGATAAAGAGAGAAAAAAACTGGAGAGACATTTTATATCGTCTTTGGATGTAATCGTGTTTTTGGCGAAACAAAACCTTCCTTTCCACGGAGACAGAGAGGATATGTCATCAGCAAACAAAGGAAATTTTTGGAGTTGACAGAATTACTCTCAAATTGTGACCCAATTTTGAAGGAACATTTTGTAAAAATCAATCATACTGTTTCGTCTGAAAGGAGAGTGACTTCATACTTATCTCCCACAATTCAAAATGAATTCATTCAACTTACTACTACTACTTAACATTCTAGAGCACTACTAGGGTTACGCAGCGCTGTACAAATTAAACAAAGAAGGACGTCCCTGCTCAAAGGGACTTCTAGAAATTATGTCAAAGAAAAAATAGTGGCAGATATTAAAATGCAAAATACTTTGGAATTCTTTTTGATAGCACTCCTGATGCTTCACACACTGATCAAATGTGTGAAGTGATCAGATATGTCCATATTGAAGATGATAAAGTTGAAATAAAGGAATCATTCTTGGGCTTCTTCCTATTTCCGGGAAGACTGCTGCTGAACTTACAGAACAGATCTTGAAACAACTGGATAGTGATGGACTGGACATAAACCTCTGTCTGGTCAAGGATATGACAACGCTGCAACTATGGCTGGTATTCATGGTGGTGTTCAG
Source organism: Microcaecilia unicolor (assembly GCF_901765095.1). Taxonomy (NCBI): domain Eukaryota; kingdom Metazoa; phylum Chordata; class Amphibia; order Gymnophiona; family Siphonopidae; genus Microcaecilia; species Microcaecilia unicolor. The sequence continues at coordinate 96,531,283 of NC_044040.1, read as the reverse complement.
GCAAAAATCAAAGAAATTAATCCCAAGTCTTTATTTGTGCCTTGTGCAAATCATTCTCTGAAACCTTTCGGAGTTCACTCTTTGGAAGTGTTTCTTCATGTGTGAAATTTTTGGAACTTTGGAAAAAAATGTACTCATTCTTTTAAGTTTCAACTCATCGATGGGAAGTGCTACAGAATGTAGGTGTAACAGTAAAAAGACTTTCCCAGAAAAGATGGAATGCTCATTATGAAGCTGTGCATGCAGTAAAGACACATTTTGAAAAGTTAATCTCTAGCTTTGAAGTTCTGTGTGATCCAAAAGAAAATGTGGATACAAGAGGATCAGCTCAGATTTTGCTCTCTTCTGTATGCGATTTTTCTTTTCTGAGTTATCTTTTTCTCTGGTGTGAGGTTTTAGGTGAGGTTATCAGAAACAAAATATTTGCAAACAGCCGGAATCAGCCTTGAGCAATGTACAGTGAAAATGCAAGCTTTAAAAATTGTTCCATGAAGATCAGCGCACAGAAATTGTAGAGAAGGCCATTAACTATGCACAATAAAAATGTAAGGAAATGGACATTGCCATGGAAAAAAGAATCACATTTCGAAGAAGAATGCCTGGAGAAACAGCAAAAGATGCTGGTCTTACATTGCCAGAAGAAATCAAAAGGGCTATGTTTGAATGCCTTGATCGCTTTCACCAAGAATTGGAGACTCGTTCTAAAGCTATGGATCAAATAATGTCAGTGTTTGCTATCATTCAGCCATTCTCTCAGATTTTTGCAGAAGAAGAAAAACTTCGGAAGTTTTTAACCAAATATAGTTGAAATTTATGATGATGTTTCTGTTAAGAAATTTTAGTGGGAATTTCTCTACTGCGGAGACATTTAAAAGCTGCTGGAATCAGTCTTGAACAAACGAAGACATGGACGGTAATTGCAATTCTAGAATTTATTGTGAAATGGGATTTTTATGAATCTGTGCCAAACTTATCCTTATGTTTAAGACTTTTCCTACTATATGTATATATCTGTTGCTTCATGTGAAAGAAACTTTTCAAAATTAAAATTAATAAAAAGTGTGCTTTGATCAAACTATGAGTGAAGATAGATTGACAAATCTGGCTATACTGTCCATTGAACATGAATATGCAAAGGAGATCAATTTTGATGAAGTCATTGACAATTTGCAGAAGTTAGGCTCGAAAACAAAAACTATAATGTTGTTGTTCTTTACTGCAACAGACCAATATGTAGGTTTTTCACATCTTTTTTAAAAAAATATATTAATGTAATTAAAAAGTATTAATCCTTTGTTTTACTGGTCTTGCATGGATGATTACATATGCAAGTTTCAATAAAAGAAAATGTTTACTGTCTATTTCTTTCTGACCATTATCTCATTTCATGATTATTGCTAAAAATAATGTTTTCATGGGGGGGGGGGGGGGGGGGGTGTTAAAAAAAGGTTGGTCCCGAGTGTCAATTATGCTAGCTTCGCCACTGGCTGATGATAAGCACTAATTGCACTAAGGGTGAACCCTTACTGAGTTGGTTTTCAGGCCAAACTCTGATGAGTGTAGAAGTATTCAAGCAGGGTCCTGTGTAGGACAAGAAAGAGGATCTAGGGCCTTGCTGTCACACCAGACGGCAAACCTCCTCCATTTGAAAGAGTAACACCTCTTTGTGGAATCTTCCCTGGAAGCAAGCAAGACTCGGGAGACACCCTCTGAAAGACCCAGGAGGCGAATTCTAAGCGCTCAACATCCAGGCCGTGAGAGCCAGAGACTGGAGGTGGGATGTAGAAGGGACCCCTCGTTCTGAGTGATGAGGGTTGGAAAACACTCCAATCTCCAGGGTTCTTCAGAGGACAACTCCAGAAGAAGAGGGACCAAATCTGACGTGGCCAGAAGGGTGCAATCAGGATCATGGTTCCGCAGTCTTGCTTGAGTTTCAGCAAAGTCTTCCCTACTAGAGGTATTGGAGAATACACATACAGAAGACCTGTTCCCCAATGTAGGAGAAAGGCATTTGACGCTAGTCTGTCATGAGCCTGGAGCCTGTAACAGAACTGAGGGACTTTGTGATTGATCTGAGTGGCAAAAAGATCCGCCGAGGGGTTCCATACACTCGGAAGATCTTGCGGACTACGCCCATGTTCAGTGACCACTCGTGAGGTCGCATTATCCTGCTCAACCTGTCGGCCACACTGTTGTTTATGCCTGCCAGATAAGTGGCTTGGAGAAACATGCCCTGATGGCGTGCCCAAAGCCACATCTGGACGGCTTCCTGACACAGAGGGCGAGATCCAGTGCCCCCCTGCTTGTTGGTGTAGTACATGGCAACCTGATTGTCTGTCTGAATTAAGATTACTTGGTTGGACAGCTGATCTCTGAAAGCCTTTAGAGTGTTCCAGATCGTTGATCTGCAGACCTTTTCCTGAAAGGACCAAGCTCCTTGAGTGTGAAGCCCATCTACATGAGCCCCCCACCCCAGGAGGGATGCAGTCCGTCATCAGCACTTTTTGTGGCTGAGGAATTTGGAATGGGCCAAATCGTCCACCACTGCAAGGAATTCCGAAAGTCGGTGGACAGTTTGGATCACATCCTCTAGACTGCCCGCAGCTTGATACCACTGGGAAGCTAGGGTCCATTGAGCTGATCTCATGTGCAGACGTGCCATGGGAGTGACGTGAACTGTGGAGGCCATGTGACCCAGAAGTCTCAACATCTGCCGAGGCCGTGATCTGTTGAGACGCTCAAACCGTAGACACTAGGGACAGGAGATTGTCTGCCCTCGCCTCAGGGAGAAAAGCTCGAGCTGTCTTTGTGTTCAACAGTGCTCTAATGAATTCCAATTTTTGAACTGGGGTGAGATGGGACCTCGGTATAATTGATCATGAATTCCAGTAGTTTCTAGCACCTGAATAGTCATTCGCATGGACTGCAGAGCACCCACCTCTGATGTGCTCTTCACCAGCCAATCGTCGAGATAAGGGAAGACATGCACTCCCAGTCTGCGTAGCGACGCTGCGACTACATCCAGACATTTGGTAAACACTCTGGGCGCAGAAGCCAGACCAAAGGGCAGTACACAGTACTGAAAGTGCTGCATTCCTAGCCGAAACCGAGCTGGGAGCTGGGAGTATCGAGATATGGGTATAACCATCCTTTAAGTCCATAGAGCACAGCCCAATCATTTTCCTGAATCATGGGAAGAAGGGTGCCCAGGGAAACCATCCTGAACTTTTCTCGGACTAGATAATTGTTCAGGCCCCTTAGGTCTAGGATGAGACACATCCCCCCTATTTTCTTTTGCACAAGAAAGTACCTGGAATAGAATCCCAGCCCTTCTTCCCCTGGTGGAACGGGTTTGACCGCACTGGCCTTTAGAAGGGCGGAGAGTTCCTCTGCAAGTACCTGCCTGTGCTGGGAGCTGTAAGAATGAGCTCCCGGTGGGCAATTTGGAGGTTTGGATATCAGATTGAGGGTGTATCCTAACTGGACTATCTGAAGAATCCACCGGGTCGAGGTTATGAGAGGCCACCTTTGGTGAAAAAAACATAAACCTCCCTCCTACCGGCAAGTCGTCCGGCACGGACACTTTGACAGAGGCTATGCTGAACTGGAGCAAGTCAAAAGCCCGGCCCTTGCTTTGCTGTGGAGCAGAATGGGCCTTAGATGCACGCTGTTGACGAGAATGAGCTCACTGGAGCTGAGCCTTGGCAGGCCACTGAGAAGCAGGAGTTACCTACGCCTAGAGTAGGAATAGGGCGCCTTCTCTTCCCTCCAAAAAACCTCCTAGAGAGGAGGCTGTAGCAGAAGGCGCACGATGGAGAGAGAATCCATAGCAGCATTATGCTTTTTAAATCTGATTAACAAGATCCTCTACTTTTTCTCCAAAAGGTTGTCCCCCAGCAAGGAACATCCACCATCCGCTGCTGGACCGAATGATCCAGGTCAGGAGACTGCAGCCATGAGAGTCTGCGCATCACTATACCTTGAGCAGTGATCCTGGATGTAAACGTCAAAAGTGCCAAATGTACCCCTGGCCAGGAACTTGCGACACGCCTTCTGCTGCCTGACACCTGGTGAGAAGGCTCGGCCAACTCTGGCAGGGAGCGCATCAACCAAGCTGGATAGCTGACATCGAGTCCTGCAAGTGTATGCTCGTGAAGAGCTGGTATATTGGATCTTGGATGCGAGCATAGCGGCCTGATACGTCGTTCTCCCAAAAGAATCAGAGATCTGAGCTTCTCTGCCTGGGGGCGCCGAAGCACAGTCCCTAGTACTCCTGGCTCTCTTGAGACCGGAATCACCACCATGGAATTGTGGGGTAATTGGGGACCCGCATCATTCCAGGTTCACCGTGGATCCGATATTGGGATTCTGCTTTCTTGGGAACCCAGGGCCAGACAGAGGGGCGGTACCAGTTTCTCATAAGGACTTCCTTCAGTACCTTATGGAGAAGGACTGTCACAGCTCTTTAGGTGGAGAAGAATAATCCAGGACTTACAGCATGGTCAGACCTGGGCTCATCCTCAAACCTCCACAGGGAAAGGAATAGCCGTAGCCATTTCCTGGACAAAAGAGGAAAAAGAAAGACTCTCTGGTGGAGATAATCCTCTTTCCAGCAGAGGAGAAGGGTCAGAGGGAATCCCACGAGCGTTCCTGCTCAGTGTCAGACTCACCTGAGTGAAAATACTCTGATACTGGACCGGTCTCGACGCCGAGGAACGATGTCCTCCATGGTGATGTTGAGAAGTCAATGCCCTATCCGACTGTGGCGAAGTTCCCTCCACCGACGTCGAAGGGGAGTCGAACCTGGGTGGCAGCTGACACAGATGCCGCAGGCAGCACCGGAGTCCTCACCACAGGTGAAGGGCCCAGCACCGCTACAGCAGATGACACAGAGGGCGCAAGCACCCCCGACATCGAAGCTGATTGTCGCAGTAAGCCTTCCAGAAGTTCTGGAAACAAGGCCCGGATACGCTCGTTGAGAGCCGCCATCGGAAAAGACTGTGGGGCCGGTGAAACAGGCAGTGAAAGAATCCGTGGAGGCTCGGAGCAGGTACCGGGCTGCTAGGAGACCGACGCATTCGGGCACCTCCTGTATCGAAGGGGTTGGTCTTCTCGGGCGCCGACGCTGTCTCGGGTGCTGACGTCTCTCGACACCCCGGAGCTCCTGGTACCGTGCGTTGAAGGAGAACGACGACGGTGCGTCTTTGCCTTCGCTCGACGCCCATCATTGAGACTCCTCGGTACCGATGAGGAAGACGGGGAATCCTCACATTTCCTCGGGGCTGGGTCCAACGAAGGGCAGTCCCAGGGGGCCTGCATAGCAGGAGGCCCTCGAGACAGGTGGAGACCCACCGACGTCTCACTGCTCCCAACGCGAATTGGTCTCTCAGCAGCCATTACCTTGCCTCCCCGACATCGATGCTCCTGTTGATGTCGACGCCACCGCTGCCGACCTCGGCACTGATGTCATGTTGACGTCGAAGGACCGGACCCGGCTCCAAAAAGCTTTTCCCGCTGGCCTCTCGAGACGCTTGGGTCTGTTTCTTCATACGAAGACACAGACTACAAGTGGCTGGGCTATGGTCGGGGCCCAAGGCACTGGATACACCAAGCGTGGGTATCGATACCTGAGGCTGGTCCGGTTGCACTGAGTACAAACGTTTGAAGCCGCTGGGTGTCTTCGATGACATGGAAGAAAACTCAGCCTCGGTGAAATCAAACCGACGCAATTGTGCCAAAAAGGAAGGGCACAAAAAGGGGAGAACCCAACCGTGCGGACTAAAGGTCGGCCGCGTCGAAAAGTAAAGGAAACTTAAAATGGCAAAAAAGTAAAAGAAAACTACAGGAAATAATAATAAAAATTTTTTATCCTGAAAAAAAAAAAAAAAAAAGAAAGTGAACAAGAATCACGTAGAAGTCCTTCGTCCTGGGCCTGACGGAGAGGAGTGAAAAACAACAGCTGCACCTAACTGCTGAGAAAAAAGACTGAGTGAGACACCTCGTGTGGCAGGCAGGAAGTCGTTTCACAGCATGAGCAGTCCTGCCCTGCTTGCGTGACGGAATGTCCCCGAAGTCTTTATTTGTGCTGGCAAAATTTCTTTCCGTTCCTGGGCTGCCGTGGACGACGATGACCCATTTTTGAGAACAAGCAGCCTGCTGTCCTCGGAGACAAATAGTACCACCAGCATCCACCCCCAAATGCCTAGTCCCACCTCTCAGAATTAAAAAATAATAAGAATAAAGAGAAAAATAAGATGGAAATACAGATCTGCAATTTCAGCACTTCCACATGCCATGAGAAACGTCAAATGGCTATTGTCACACAGGGATAGGAACAATCCGCAATTTTTTGCATTTGTTCCGGCAGCATGTTACACAAAAAGCCTGTCAAAATATCCTGGGCGTAGACTGGGGGGGGGCGAGGGGGGCATTGCCCCCAAACGAGGACGACTGGAACGGCAACTTTTTTACCTGAAGTCGCAGCAAACGAATGGGCAGGCAGCGCTGCGGTAGTAAAATCAACAAGGAGGCAGGTTGCGACTCCGCCCTTCACTCCCTCCTGCCCTCTCTGTGTCCCACCCAAAAGGAAATGACATCAGAGGAAGGGCGAGAATGCAGAGGGCAGGGGGAGGGAAGTGAAGGGCGGAGTTCGAACCTGCGTCCTTGTTGATTTTACTACCGCAGTGCTGCCTGCCCGTTCGTCGCTGCGACTTCGGGAGTGGAATGGAAGTGTGAGCCAGCCTATCTCCTCCACTGTAAGTAAGGCAGGCATCACTGTTTCCACTCCCCCGTGCAGCTGTCGCCGTTCAGTTAACACAGAAAGCAAACCTATGAGCTGCTGCATCCACGTTGTTTTACAGATGCTGCTAAGGGGGAGAGAGGGGGGGAGACGCTCTGACGCTGGATGGAAGGGGATGGACAGAAACAGGATGGGCAGGGGAAGGAGGAGAATTGCTGGACAACAGGGATTGATGGAGGGAACAGGGGAGAGAGGAAATTTGCTGGAGATAGATGGAGGAGAGGGCAGGGGAGAATGGAGAGTTGCTGGATGGAGCGGAGGGCAGGGGAAGGAGGAAAATTGCTGGACATGGATGGAGGGAAAAGGGGAGAGGAGAGAGGAAATTTGCTGGAGATGGATGGATGGAGGAGAGGGCAGGGGAGAATGGAGAGTTGCTGGACGGAGCAGAGGGCAGGGGAAGGAGGAGAATTGCTGGACACGGATGGATGGAGGGAAAAGGGGAGAGAAGAAATTTGCTGGAGATGGATGGATGGAGGAGAGGGCACGGGAGAATGGAGAGTTGCTGGATGGAGCGGAGGGCAGGGGAAGGAGGAGAATTGCTGGACACGGATAGATGGAAGGAAAAGGGGAGAGAGGAAATTTGCTGGAGATGGATGGATGGAGGAGAGGGCAGGGGAGAATGGAGAGTTGCTGGACAGAGTGGAGGGCAGGGGAAGGAGGAGAATTGCTGGACATGGATAGATGGAGGGAAAAGGGGAAAGAGGAAATTTGCTGGAGGATGGATGGAGGAGAGGGCAGGGGAGAATGGAGAGTTGCTGGACGGAGCGGAGGGCAGGGGAAGGAGGAGAATTGCTGGACCTGGATGGATGGAGGGGAAAGCGGAGAGAGGAGAATTGCTGGACATGGATAGATGGAGGGAAAAGGGGAGAGGAGAGAGGAATTTGCTGGAGATGGATGGATGGAGGAGAGGGCAGGGGAGAATGGAGAGTTGCTGGACGGAGTGGAGGGCAGGGGAAGGAGGAGAATTGCTGGACACGGATAGATGGAAGGAAAAGGGGAGAGAGGAAATTTGCTAGAGATGGATGGATGGAGGAGAGGGCAGGGGAGAATGGAGAGTTGCTGGACAGAGCGGAGGGCAGGGGAAGGAGGAGAATTGCTGGACATGGATAGATGGAGGGAAAAGGGGAGAGAGGAAATTTGCTGGAGATGGATGGATGGAGGAGAGGGCAGGGGAGAATGGAGAGTTGCTGGACGGAGCGGAGGGCAGGGGAAGGAGGAGAATTGCTGGACCTGGATGGATGGAGGGGAAAGCGGAGAGAGGAGAATTGCTGGACATGGATGGAGGGAAAAGAAGACAGAGGAAGTAGATACAGATGGATGTTTGGAAGGGAGGGAGTGAGGAGAAATATTGGATATGGATGGAGAGGAAACATGCATTTAAGGGCTGAATCGGAACACTTTGAGGGCAGATACTGAAACTGGAGGAAGGATAGGGACAGGGCTACAGATGGTAGACTGGACGCATAAGGACACAGGAGGATGGTGGACATGGTGAGTGAAAAAATATCAAATGGAAAGAAGACACTGGGACCAAAGCGAATAGAAAAACGAAATGATCAGACAACAAAGGTAGAAAAAAGTATTTTATTCAGAATTTATTAATTGGAATATGTCAGCTTTTGGAAATGTGCATCTGTGGTATGGGAAAGGGGGTGGGGAAATACTACTGGTGAGGAAGAGGGAGTGCTGGGTAAGGAGGAAGGAAGGAAGGGAGAAAGAGCTGGCTTTTTTGGGAATAACCATAATGTATATGTATGAGATATCTCATACATATTCATTATGGTTATTCCCAAAAAAAGCCAGCTCGTGCTCCCTTCCTTCCTCCATTTTAGCATAATTTGCATATACATATATGCAAATGAATATGCTAATATGCCCCGCCCCTTCCTTTGCCCCTCCAAATGAAACAGTCAAACTACGCCTATGAAGATATCTAAATGCTCCATCAATCAATCAATATATTACTGAACACCAATAGATTGACCCCTGAAGAAGGCTGTTCTAGCCGAAACACGGACCGTGTTGGGTCTGAATAAAGGGTTCTTTCGGAGCATCTTACCCTTGTGTGGTTGACTGATCATTTGATTTTGGGTCCTTTCCACCCCTTTACTGTTGTATGCTAGTAACTGACCATGCTCTATTTAAAAAATGGCTTAATAGAATAAGGAAGCTGTCACCATGATTCCTCATTGATCCATAGTATTCATAATTTGTATAGAAAACATTTTCAATTATATTTAATATTCAAGTGTTGCATACAAAATCCAGGCAACGTCCTGACGTGACACCATGTTTCACTATGTTGTGTCAGGGGATAGGTCCTGAAAATAAAATCACTTATGATCCAACCATCTTAAAAAATTCCAAATAAATGAATGGAGCAAATAATACCTGAGAATACCTTCTTATTGTTTCATACTTTACTACACATCCTGTTAATATGGTGATGGTGTCTCTTCACTGAGGATCAGCTTACTTAGCCAACCAATTAGATTAAATCAATGTCATCCAATCCAGCTCTTCATTCAGTCCAAACAGTGATATAGAGGGGCATAATCGAAAGGGACGCCCAAGTTTTGTTGAGGACGTCATCGCAAAACATCCCGATGGAGGGGCGGGGAAACCTGTATTATTGAAACAAGATGGACGTCCATCTTTCTTTTCGATAATACGGTCGGGGACTCCCAAATCTTGAAATTTTGGTCGTCCTTAGAGATGGTTGTCCGTAGACTCGGTCGTTTCTGATTTTCAGCGATAATGGAAACCAAGGACGCCCATCTCAGAAACGACCAAATGCAAGCTCTTTGGTCATGGGAGGAGCCAGCATTTGTACTGCACTGGTCCCCCTGACATGCCAGGACACCAACCGAGCACCCTAGGGGGCACTGCAGTAGACTTCATAAAATGCTCCCAGGAACATAGCTCCCTTACCTTGTCTGCTGAGCCCCCCCAAAAACCCACTACCCACAACTGTACACCACTACCTTATGGCTTAAGGGGGGCGCCTAGATGTGGGTACAGTGGGCTTCTGGTGGGTTTTGGAGGGCTCTCTGTTTCCTCCACAAATGTAACAGGTAGGGACGGGGATGGGCCTGGGTCCACCTGCCTGAAGTGCACTGCACCCACTAAAACTGCTCCAGGGACCTGCATACTGCTGTGATGGGCCTGAGTATGACATCTGAGGCTGGCAAAAAAATATTTTGAAAGATGTTTTTTGAGGGTGGGAGGGGAATAGTTACCACTGGGGGAGTAAGGAGAGGTCATCCCTGATTCTCTCCGATGGTCATTTGGTCATTTTGGCCACCTTTTTGTGCCTTGGTCGTAAGAAAAACACGACTAGGTAAAGTTGTCCAAGTGCTCGTCAGGGACACCCTTTTTTTTCCATTATGGGTCGAGGACGTCCATGTGTTAGGCACGCCCAAGTCCCGCCTTCGCTATGCCTCCAATACGCCCCCTTAAACTTTAGCCGTCCCTGCAAAGGAAAGTAATTGGGGACATCCAAAATTGGCTTTCGATTATACCGATTTGGATTACCCTGTGAGAAGGACGCCCATCTTCCGATTTGTGTCAAAAGATGGGCGTCCTTTTCTTTTGAAAATGAGCCTGATAGTATTCGACTCAAAAATCCTGTTCTTTAAAATTTAAATAAATGTTCATAATACCCACCCTCCCATCCCTTCTCAACCAGATTCTGTTCAACTCTGGCTGAGTTTAAATCACAAGCATAGATATTAAAAACAGATTTTTACAGAGAGGATATCCTTATGATACTGTAAAAAAAAAAAAAAAAGAGCTTATTTGAGTATAAAATATGCAAACAGAGATCTTTTGTTGCAATATTGTCAGACTGTACAGGAAGATATTGTTCTGCCCCATAATCACTGAGGTAGGGTGTATTGTTATGTATATCTAATATGAGTATTAATTGTTTTTTGTTGTATTGGCTGTGTAACAGAGATAGTACTGTGTGCTGGGGCTTCCCCCACCCCCTATAGTTTGCAGTTCCTGTGATTGACTCTTTGTGAGCTGTCCTTATTGGCTCTTGGTTCTGAGCTAGGGCCAGCACCCCCTCTCTGCCTCTGAGGGCTATATGAGAGAGCCCAGTCTTCCTTGTATACCTTGGTGATCAGCAGCTGTTCTAGGGGATTGATTCCGCCTTAATCTACTGCAAATCCATCAAGATTTTTTACCTATCTCTCCAAGTTATTCCCCTTTTATTTACCCCGAGTTTCTTCCCCTTATTTCCTTTGAGAGTTACAGCATTTCCTCAGCTTGGCTGAGGTTCTGGCCAACTCCTCGCTTCTGGAGTGGCTAGATGCAGACTGTGCAAAAGGCAACAATTCAGTCTAAGCAACTGAACTGTAAGTTGGATTTTCTTTGTTTATTTTGAGTACTACAATAAAGATTTGCTTAAGAATCGAGAGTCTATTTGTAAAGCTTGGGGATGGTTTAAGTCGAAGCTATTCTGTACTTTGCCTAGAACAGCACAGATATACCTTGGTAATGCGATATTCTACGCTGTTGACTGTGATATGGAATGTTGTGCTGTAGGGGTGTCACTTTTTTGTATAACCGAGGCTTGTCTAGGCCAAGATCCTTATTTTGTGAACAAAACTGTCATGGCTGCTCCAGTGCTCCCTGCATCTCTATTCTGTCTGCCAGCTCAAGGATACACTGGACATCTGGGATTCGTCTTTGGTGAAGTTGGTAACAAGACAGACTTATACCAACACAAGAATGAGATAAACCTTGTTAGCTGCCTCGCTTAGGGGCAGATGATCAGAAGCCCTGCGCTGTTCCAAACTTTGCTCTAAAATTAGAGCTGGAACAGTGCACGGCATTAACGTCCCTATAATCAGAGCTACTAACACGCAAATTTAAGCACGATATTAGCTCTGATCATAGGGGTAAAAGTGTGGGAGGATTGTACCTGAACCCTCCTGCACTTGTTTGACACATCCAGGCTGTCAAAAGTTTGGACCTGTCAAACACAGGAGCTGCAGGTCCCGGACCCCCCCAAAAGCAAGGCTCTGGTGGCCTAGTGCCCCCAAAAGCCCCCCTTGGACTGTAACATGGGGAGCTGGAGATCTGGCAGACCTCTAGCCCCTGACACCCAAAACATGAGGGCATGAGGGGCTGGAGGTCCAGTAGATCTCCTGCCTCCATAACCCCCTACACCAAAAAAATACCCTGGTGGCCCATTGGACTATACCCCCACCTGCCCTGGTGGTCTAGCAGTCCCCTCCCCCCCCCCCCGTACCTCATGATGTAAAGGAGGGAGTAGCACTCCCTCCTCTTCCAGCGCTGCCTACAAAATGGCGGTGCCCTGCCCAGTGCATCCTGGGATACACTGGGTGGGGCTTTCCTACCATATAAGATCCCCAGTCCTGCCTGCCCTCTGCTGGCGCTGGTGCTGGCGCTGAGACGCTCCCCCGCTGCCGGCCACCAAGACTTCCAATGGCAGACTCACGAGACTTCTGCTGAAGTCTTGGAGGCTGCCCTTGTAAGTATCGGCGGCCATTTTGAACAGTGATCCGGCAGCGGGGGAGCGTCAGCGCCAGCACCAGTGCCAGCAGCGGGCAGGCAGGATCGGGGATCTTTTCTGCCTGCCCCGAAGAATTGGTTACACAACCTGGGTGGATGAAGGAGGGGCAGGTGAGACAGCATGGTCGTTGGACATGGGTGGCTGCAGGGGGAGGCAGGGGGAGAGTAGTGTCGGTGGACTTGGGTGGCTGCAGGGGGGGCAGGGGGAGAGGAGGGTCGCAGGACATGAGTGACTGGAGGGGGGACAGGGGAGAGGATGGTCGTTGTTTGATGCGCCACTCCCTGCCACTTGCTCCGCGTGTTCCTCCCTCTGCCTAGGAATCAGCTGTGAGTGACATCAGCCTGGCTATGGAGCCTAGCTCAGCAACTCCAAAGGCGCCACGGACACAGGCAGGCACATTGGAATGTTGGTGGTGAGAAATATTATATAGGATGAGAAGCCAGTAACCTGTGTCAGACAGGGACTACAGACAAACGTCTGACATACTTCAGCTGCATGCAAGAGTAGCTCGCTGGGAATCTGGCTTGATTTGTAGAAAGGAACCTATCCATCACCACATGGATGACACTTCAAAGGATGAAGTCAGTCAGCAGTTACAGTGAGAATTGGGTGCCTCCAAGGTCTGGATTTAGTCTTTGTTTTAGCCTAAAAAGGACTGTGTTAGCTTGCGGGGGCAAGGTCTATGAGCCTAATATGTTTGCTGCTTTTGTAGTCTCTTCTCAGGAATAATTATTACTACGTAACAGAATATATTCAGATATATAATTTGTGTAATACAAAGCCAGTTCTTTTGTAGTGGTATTTATTTTTGTATTTGTTTACTTATTGGGATTTATTAATCGCCTGTATGAAGAGATTCACCCAAGGTGGTGTACAGCAGGTACAGTTTAATATAAAACTTTCTTCATTGGGGGAGGACCAGCGCTGAACCAAAAACCAAAATGGTCCCAAATAATGCAGTCATACCCCTAGCTAAACATATCTAGAGGAATTACTATTTTAAGTGATTTTTTGCCTGTCTCATGCATTAATTATTACCATAGTGTGTAAGTACTGGCATGTGCTGGAAGTCTATCTGTAATATATTTCTTTCTATTACTTTTTAACTGAGCATTATAGAAGCGGTGAATTTCCTTACATTGAGAAAGGGACAAAGGTGATTTGAGATTTTTCCATTGTCGTTTGGCTTTGCGCAACTACTCTTTAAGTAACCAAAGAGAGGGAGTGTACCAGGGCTTGTACTTAGAAGATGGGCTAGAATGGTAGGTTTTGGGGGCAATCAGATTGAGACCAGTTTCTAAAATATCGTGCCATGTTGCTATTTCCTGGTTAAGTGATTTAGTGGCCAAATCAGTCGGGAAGGGGAATGAAGTAGGAGAGAGGGAACTGATGTCAATCTTATGAAGTGATCTTGTTCAGTATTCAGCAGTGGAAGGGTGAGGAGCAGGAGTAGTGAGAAGGCATTCTCAGGTATTATTTGAGCCATGAGTTATTACTTAGAATTGTTTAAGCTGGTTGGATCACGATAAGTGATTTTGTTTTGCAGGAACCTATCCCTTGACGCAGCATAACGAAACATGGTGTCACGTTGGGAAGTTGCCTGAATTTTTAATACATATGGAGAAAAATTTGTTTTGATTATTTAAAGTCTTTAAGAACACTTGAGGAATATTAATTATAACTGAAAATGTGTTTACAAAAATTATGAATACTATGGTGCTCATTTTCAAAGCACACATCTCAAAATGGCCAAAAAAACATCCATCTATTTTTGAAATACAAAATTAGGACTTTTTCCACTGCAGTTCATCCAAATAGTAAGAGGGCATGTTGGAGGCATGGGTGGGACTAGGGTGGGCCCAAACATTGGATGCCTTTTAGTGATAATGGAACAGAAAGAAAAGTCCAGGGCAAAAAAAAGAATGTTTTTCTCTAGACCCATTTCAATCATGTCTAAGTTACAAAAAGGTGCTCTGACTGACCAGCTGACCCCTGGAGAGATTAAGGCTTGACCCCTCCTTAACTCCCTAGTGGATGCTGTCCCCTCCCTCCCCATAAGAAGTGAAACTGAAAGGGGATACCAGGCTGTATGACAGCTCCAGGTATTATAGGCATACACAACAGAGCAGCAAGCAGGTCCCAGGAGTAGCCTAATGGTCAGTGCAGTGGACTGAACAAAGGGATCAATGTCCAAATCCAACTCTACCTAGTTCATTTGTGATGGAAATCGTAAGCCCTCCAAACCCACCAAATTACTTACTGTACCTAAATATAGAAGACATCTGCAGGGTGGAAAGTGATTGTGATGGTGTATAGTTAGGTACAGAAGGTTTTATGGGCTCGGAATACAAAATAAAGGAGTTATAAGTCCACTGCGCTGATCACTAGGCTGCCCCTCTGATCTGCTGGGATGTTTGTGTGTCAAATGTCTCTCAAAATGATGCCAAACAGACATCACATTTTTTACATGTATTTATTATTAGGATGTATTTACTGCCTTTTTGAAAGAATTCACTCAAAGCAGTGTACAGTAAGATTAAATCAAACATAAGCAATAGACAATTACAGCAGTAAAAATATTCAAATAACAATACAAAGTATGGCATAGTATACTACTTACAATGTAAACAGAATACATAATAGAACATTTTAATAGACTGTGTAGGGTATAAGCAAAGGTGGAACCAGTGGTGTGCTGGTAAATGTTTAACAACAGGCTCTCTCACCGGTCCCCCTCTGCACCCCCCTAAATTGCAGAGCTAGCTATAGCCGGGGAGAGAGCCTGTCGGGGAGGGGGGGATGGCGGCAATGCATTACTCCAGGAAAAAAAATTAAATGATCCGAGGTTCCAATCTAATTCATGCTTAATGTGCGATAAAATGCCATAAATAAGTAAATAAATATAAACTTTTAATGTTGAGCACCTGATTCTCAAAGTGAACATATTCCAAACACTATAATGAAAATAAAATGATTTTTTTCTACCTTTGTTGTCTGGTGACTGTTTTTCTGATCATGCTGGCCCAGTACCCGATTCTGCTGCTATCTGTCCTCTTAACTCCTTTTCCATGGCTTCCTTTCCATTTATTTCTTTCCTTTCCTCCTTTCTTCTTCATTTCTGGTCCTCAGCTTCTGCCTATTTTCTTCATCCATGTTCAGTTTTTCTCCTCTCTTCCTTTTCCTCATCTCATCTCCTTCCTCACTCTTCCCTCCCCTCCATCCATGTCCAGCATTTCTTCTCTCTGCCCTCCATTCCCCTGCCCTCCATCCACCCATGTCCAGTGACCCTTCTCTCCCCCTGCCCTGCATGCACCCATACCCAGTGAACCTCCTCTCCCCTGCCCTCCATGCACCCATACCCAGCGACCGTCCTCTCCCCTGCCCTGCATGCACCCATACCCAGTGACCCTCCTTTCCCCTGCCCTCCATCCACCCATGTTCAGCAGTGACCCTCCTCTCCATTGCCCTGCATGCACCCATACCCAGTGACCCTCCTTTCCCCTGCCCTCCATCTACCCATGTCCAGCAGTGACCCTCCTCTCCCCTGCCCTGCATGCACCCATACCCAGCGACCCTTCTCTCCCCTCCATCCACCCATGCCCAGCGACTCCCTTCTCTCCCCTGCCACCCCTCCCGAGTTGTTCAGCGGCGACTTCTCCCTCCCTCCCTCCGGATCCGTCCCTCACCTACCTGTCCTTCGAATTCTTCGGGTCAGGCAGTCTTGCCTGCCCGCTGCCAGCGCTGACTCTCCCCTGCCGGTTCACGCTTCAAAATGGCCACCGAGACTTACAAGGGCGGCCTCCAATACTTCAGCAGAAGTCTCGCAAGGCCGCCTCTGGAAGTCTCGGTGGCCATTTTTAAAGCGCGAACTGGCAGCGGGGGAAAGTTAGCGCTGGCAGCGGGCAGGCAAGACTGCCTGCCCCGAAGAATTTGAAGGACAGGTCGGTGAGGGACGGATCCGGAGGGAGGGAGGAGAGCCGGCTCGCGGGTTTTAACAACCGGCTCGCAAGTCGGAAGAAAAGTTAACAACCGGCTCTTGCGAGGCAGTGCGAGCCGGCTCCAGCACACCACTGGGTGGAACAAATAGATAGGTAAGAGAGTAAGAGGAGTCAGAAAATATGGTGACTAATTTAAAGAAAAATTGCACATGAGGTTTGAGAAATGATTAAATGTTATCTCAGCTAGGGTAGGAATGGATAAACATGTCCAGCTGCAGTATGTGCAGCCTGTGTCACTCCTTGTGTGCATGCGAGGCTAAGAAGTTAGTTAATTCTTTCATTAAAGGCCTGGTTGTGTTAAGTGAAGCCTTTCAAGGAATGCATTCCAGAGTGTGGGGGGCTATTCCGGAGAAGGCTTGCTTGTGGGTATCACATGGTGTAATATCTTTTGGAGAGGGTGTGGTTAGGGATATCCCTTGGGAGGACCTTAGTGTTCTTGGAGGTGTGTAGAGGGTCATCCTGTTCATCAAGTACTTGGGGACATTTCCTTTAAGGGCCTTGAAGATCAGATATAGTTTTAAATTTAGCCCTGTATTGTACTGGTAGCCAATGAAGTTTTTGCAAAAATGGTGTGATGTGTTCGCATCGCTTGCAGCCTTCTATGAGCCTTGCTGCAGCATTCCGAATCAATTTGAGCTGGTGTATACCCTTTGTAGTAAGACCATTGCAGAGTGTATTACAGTAATCCTGTCTTGATGTTATCACGGCATGCACAACTGGGATAAGAGCTCAGGCCCTACACACCAATTCTCTTTAAACTAGCTTACCCAAACGACCCGACCTAACCCTACACATTTCTCTTATTATGACGATGTCTATATATTAACCATGTCACCTTAGCTACTCCATACTATCCTAGTCTTTCCTTCCTCATCCTTCCTTCATCATACCCATCCCTATTTTTTCATCTATCTTCATTACTCCTTCCCATGTTAATTCACACATACTCAAAGCATTCTATTATTATGTTACATTATAGTTCGTAATATTCTTCTTAATGAATCTAATAATTATAATTCTGTTTATTATGTAAGCTGCATTGTACCTGCTTCTGTGGGAAAGTGCTGTGTACAAATGTAATAATAAATAAATAAATAAATAAATGACATCTAGGGAATACATCCAATAATATTTATATTAAAACCAACCATTAAAAATTGACAACTGCTGAATCATCAATGTTCATTAATATAGAAGATGTGGAGGCATATTTTCAAAGCACTTAGACTTACAAAATTACATGTTTGATATGACGTCTAAGTCGAACTTTGGACATTTTGCTAAAAACACCCACATTCAAGTGGGGAATATGGCCATTTTCAAAACAGAAAAACATCTTTTTTTTTTTTTCAAAAATGGCTATTTGCTAGATGTTTTTGTGCTCTGTGCGTTTATCTTTTGGTCCAGTTTTGAAAACAAAAAGTCCAAGTGAAAAACGCACAAAATCAAGCCACTGGGATGTAGGAGGAGCCAGCATTCTCAGTAGACTGTTGTTTCTTTCTCTATAACATTAGCAAAATCCGTCCCTTTATCTCTGAGCACTCTACCAGAACCCTTGTCCACACTCTCATCACCTCTCGCCTAGATTACTGCAACCTACTTCTCACCGGCCTCCCACTTAGCCATCTCTCTCCTCTTCAATCAGTCCAAAACTCTGCTGCACGACTCATTTTCCGCCAAAGTCGCTAAGCTCACATTAGCCCTCTCCTCAAGTCACTTCACTGGCTCCCTATCCGTTTCCGCATTCAATTCAAACTTCTCTTACTGACCTATAAGTGCATTCACTCTGCTGCTCCCCAGTACCTCTCCACTGTTGTCTCTCCCTACACCCCCCATCAGGCACACCGCTCTGCTGATAGATCACTCTTGTCTGTCCCATTCTCCTCTACTGCTAATTCCAGACTCGGTTCCTTTTACCTTGCTGCACCTCACACCTGGAATAGACTTCCCGAGCCTGTACGTCTAGCCCTGTCTTTGGCCGCCTTTAAGTCCATGCTAAAAGCCCACCTTTGACACTGCTTTTGACTCCTAGTCACTACTCACTTGCCCTGTACCCTACCTCCTTAATTGACTCCTAGCCACTACTCACTTGCCCTGTACCCTACCTCTTTAATTCCCTTACCTCTTAATTGTTCTGTCTGTTTACCTGCCTTATTTAGATTGTAAGTTCTTTGAGCAGGAACTGTCTTTTTCATATATGATGTATAGCGCTGCGTATGCTTTGTAGGGCTATAGAAGTGATAAGTAGTAGTAAGTAGTAGTAGTAGACTGACCACACAGACATCCCAGGAGAGCAATGGGGCACCCTAGGGGGCACTGCAGTGGACTTACAAATAAATGCTCCCAGGTACGCATCTCACTGTTGCTTCCTTATCTTGTCTGCTGAGCCTCCAAAACCCACTGCCCCCAACTGTACACCACTACAATAGCCCTTATGGGTTAATGGGGCACCTATATTTTATTTATAGCAGTATTTATATCCCACATTTTCCAAACATGTTTGGTTCAATTTGGCCTACAAATTTAGGTTGGAATAGGTCGAGAAATACAGTTTGGTTGGGAGAGGTAGAGAATTACATTTTAAGATGAAGGGTAGGGGAAAAGAGGAACAAAAGAATTAATTTTCCGAAGAGTTTTGGGTAAGTTACATCTGAAGTTGTGGAGGGTCAGTTAGAAAGTTTGTTTTTGCTGTGTGTGGGTAGGAACTTTTTGAACAGATAGGTCTTGTGGTGTTTCTGAAATTTGGTGCGAGGTGTTAGGGTTCTTATTGACTTGGGCAGGGCAATCCACATCTTGGAGCTTTGGTAAGGGAAGTTAGATGAGTGAACAGACTTGTAGATAAGCTTATGGCAAAGGGGAAAGTGAAGAGTCAGGTTTTTCCTCGGTTCCTTCAGGGTGTTTTTGAGAGGTAGGATAATCATATCCGAGAGGTATGCAGGCGCTTCACCATGGATTATGAGCCAGACCATGGTACAAAGTTTGAAGTAAATGCAGGCTTTGATTGGGAGCCAGTGGAGTGCTTGTAGTAGAGGGGAGGCCCTTTTATATCTTTTTTTTCCTGAAAACAAGTCTGGCTTCTGTATTTTGGACAGTCTGTAGTCTCTTTATGATCTGCTCTTTGCAGCCTGAGTAGATTGCATTGCAGTAGTCTAATTGTGTGAGAATTAAGGATTGTACGATGAGGTTGAATACTTTTGTAGGAAAGTTGTTTCTGATTCTCCTTAGTTTCCACATTGCATTGAATGTGCTCATTGCTACTTTTGTGACCTGGGGTTCAAAGGTTAGCTTTTGATCGATGATCACTCCCAGTAGTTTTAGGTTGTTTGCTAGGGGGTATGTGGTCCGTCTAAGTTTAAGGGCTAAGGCTAAGGTTATGTGGGTTTCTGGTGAGTTTTGGAGGGCTCACAATGTCCACCACAAGTGTAACAGGTAAGGGGAGGTATGGGCCTGGATCCACCTGTCTGCAGTGCACTGCACCCAGCACTAGACTACTCCAGGGACCAGCATACTGCTTTATTGGACCCAAGTATAACATCTGAGGCTAGCATAAAGGCTGGTAATTAATCACATTTTTTGGGGGAGGGGGGGATAGTGACCACTGAGGGAATAAGGGAAGGTCATCCATGATATCCTCCAGTGGTCATCTGGTCATTTAGGGCACTTTTTTGTGACTTATTCATTAATAAAACAGGTCTAGACCAAAACGTCCAACTTGGATGTCTTTTGTTTTGTCCCATTATGGCACAAAACATCCAAAGTGTTAGGCACACCTGGATCCTGCCATTAACATGCCCCTGGCCCATCCTCTTGTGATTTGAACACACTTCTGACAGACTTCATAGAAAAATGTCTAAAAATTGGTTTAACAAATAGCAATTTGGACATTGTTGTAAGAAAAATGTCCAAATACAGATTTATGCCATTTTTTGGACGTTTTTCTCTTTTGAAAATGAGCACCAACAGGCTTATTTTTGAAAGTGATCGCCGGCCATCTTCCGACATAAATCGGGAGAAGGCCGGCGATCTCGCAAAAGTGGCGAAATCGATATAATCGAAAGCGTCGTTTTTGACACCATCGCTGCTTTCCTGTCGCCGCGCCGGTGAAAGTTCAAGGGGGCGTGTTGGCGGCAAAGCAAAGGCGGGACATGGGCAGGCATGGGCGTGGCTACCAGATGGCCAGCTTTTGCGGATAATGGAAAAAAAAGCGGCGTTCATCAGTATTTCGCTGGGTTTACTTGGTCCTTTTATTTTCACGACCAAGCCTCAAAAAGGTGCCCCAACTGACCAGATGATCACCGGAGGGAATGGGGGATGACCTCCCCATACTCCCCCACTAAAAAAATTAAATCACTTTTTTGCCAGCCTGTATGCCAGCCTCAAATGTCATACCCAGCTCCCTGACAGCAGTATGCAAGTCCCTGGAGCAGTTTTTAATGGGTGCAGTACACTTCAGGCAGGCAGACCCAGGTCCATCCCCCCCCTACCTGTTACACATGTGGTGCTAAGTGTTGAGCCCTCCACACCCCCTCAAAACCCACTGTACCCACATGTAGGTGCCCCCCTTTCACCCATAAGGGCTATGGTAAGGGTGTAGAGTTGTGGGGAGTGGGTTTGGGGGGCTCAGCACCCAAGGTAAGGGAGCTATGCACCTGGGAGCTATTCGTGTATTTTTTAAACATTTTTAGAAGTGCCCCCTAGGGTGCCCGGTTGGTGTCCTGGCATGTCAGGGGGACCAGTGCACTACAAATGCTGGCTCCTCCCATGACCAAATGCCTTGGATTTTGCCAGGTTTGAGATGGCTGGCATTTTTTTCCTTTATTGCTGAAAAACAAAACCGGCAATCTCAAACCTGGCGAACTCTGGCATTTGGCCGAGCTAAACTGTAACATATGAACTCTGTAAGAATAAGTGCTTTGAAAACGAGCCCCACAGTCTGAGTGTCAAAAAACAAATGCAAGCAGAGTTGAGCACTGTTTATCACAGGTGCAAAATTCCACACGGGTCATTGGCAGCATAATGATCTGCACCATTTTCATAATATGTTTTCCGAGCCGGTTTTAATGATATGCCCCTGCTCCACCCTCACTCCTCCCCATCCCTGCCCTTTTTTTCTATGTGGAAAAATAGGCACAATGGGCAGGTTGCATACCCAAATTTGGGTCTTTATAGAATTGCGCTTAACGCACTTTCCTCTTTTTGCAGTTGAATTTGCTGATTGATGCCTAAATTGGGCATTGACTTTTCGTAGAATTAGAGGGTAATTGTTCTCTTTCATTTCTAAGGTGAATATTTCTTCTCTCATAACATTTTTGATTAAAGTTGTATTGTCTTCCAAGTGTGTATGTATCTCTTATAGCAGGTGTTATATTTCTGTTAATTGCTCCTACTGCTGTGCTGACTCACACTGAAACTCTAGTATAGATTGTGCTGCTGATAACCCTGTTTTTCTTGCGGTTCATTCAATTTCATTTCTATTGTTTGCATAAACTAGTCAATATTTTACTTAAACTTTTTATGTCTATCACTAAGTTGTGCTTTGGATTAGTAACTTTTACTGACACACCATTTCTGCTTTGTCTTATTAGTCTGAGTATATCTTCAGCAGCTAACATCTTTTTCTTTATTTCTTGATTCAAATTCTCATCTTTTAGACCTATTACAAAATGCTCCTTCAATATCTTCCCTGAATTTTTTCAATCACTGTATCTGGCAATTGCCCTAGCCATCCCTTTTGTTTATTTCATAAAATTATTTTAGATGTATGTCAGTAGAAACCTTATCCCCATAAACAGTCTTTAATAATTCAGACAATCTACACACTTCTACGAGGATGGTGAAATGTATCTAGCTGTATCTTTTGCTTGATCAGATGATCCTTTACAAATTCTAGCTGTTCTTCTTCTGATAACTCCAAACACCTTTTAGAGCTGCTTTTATTCTCTCAATAGTCACCATACTTCCTCACCAGTCCTAAAAAAATTGGTATTTCTTTGTCTCTTGGTATGTACATTACTGTTGGTCTGGGGCCCCCCATGAAATCAGTCTAATGCTGCTGCTATATCTTTCCATTGTTCTTGTGTTCTTCACATTTTCTCTTCTTGTTTTTTGACCCTTTCTTCTTAATGTAACATATATTAAATGTTTTTTTCCTGGGGCTCTGGGGGGGCTGTGCCAGGGTTTTGGTGGATGCTGCTGGTTGGAAAAGGTTTAAAGTTTAGTTTGGGAATTGTTAATGGAGTTAGCTGAAGAAAGTGTGAGATGTTTCTTAAATGTGGTTTTATTTTTCAAGAAATAAACCATGATTAAGTGGGGATTGTACTTTAAAATGTTCCTTTCTGTTTTGGGTACAAGTCAGGTTAAAATTGACGTTGAAATTCTCTGTTTAGGAAGTTTTGCATTTACTTCTATGGGGGAGGGAGATTCTAATCAGATCAGAAAAAAAAACTGTCTTTCTCTTACAAGCTGATTGGTTGAGTGATGTCAGATCCTCTAGGGGGGGGTGAGTTGCCAAGGAGAGTGGAGTGAGCAGAGAGACCAGGCAGTGTTGCCAGGTGGGCGGTTTTACCGCCCAATTGGGCGGTTTTCCGCGACCCGCCGCGGGAAATTTTTGCCCGCGGCGGGTTGCGGTTTTTTGGGCGGCTTTTTGGGTTTCTGGGCGGTTTTTCGGGCGGCTTTTTGCCTTTTTCGGCTGCGGGGGGCGGGGTTAGTGACGTTTTTTGGGCGGGGTTAGTGACGTTTTGGGCGGGCCGATGACGTGGGAGGCGGGGCCGATGACGTGGGAGGCGGGGCCGATGACGGCGGGGGCGGGGCCGATGACGGCGGGGGCGGGGTGATGACGCGGGGTGGGGGTGTCAGGGGCGGGGTTTGTGTTTGGGCGGGTTTTGGGCTGGTTTTGGGGCTGGATTGGGCTAGAAAAAAATTTTTCACCTGGCAACCCTGAGACCAGGGCTGTGAACATGGATTGAGAAAGAAAAAATGTATAGTGTGTGTCTGTGTAAAAGTAAGAATAAAAGTATGGATTTTGTGAGTTTAAAGTGAAATGTGATATTGAAAAAGGGTACTTTAATATTGAAAGTGAGTGAAGGTGAGCTTTGGTGCTGAGAATGAGATGATTTGAGCTTAAAAATGAGTACTTCAATAAACAGACTGCCTTTTTCATGATTGTGTTGCTGAATACATGTGGGGAAAAACTGATGTATTTTGGGTGGGAGAGAGCTGTACTAATAGAAAGCTGTGAGAAGTTTTAAAAAAAATTAAGTTTGGTTTGGAGTGAAACAGAGGTATGTATGTCCCAGCCAGGGGCGTATCTGGAATCCGGCGGTAGGGGGGGCCAGAGCCAGAGAGGGGGGGCACATTTTTGCCTCCTCCCCCCCCCCCCCGCCGCCGCCGCCGCCGCCTCTCTCCACCCCCTCCCCGCCGTCAACCCTCCCCCGCTGCTTACTTTTGCTGGCGGGGTCCGACCCGCAATCTCCATATTTCGGCTTCCTCCGTGGCCATGTGCTTCCAGGAAGTAACGCTGCAGCGCTGATTCGTTGAATCTAGTTCGGCGTCTGACGTGCTGGGACGTCAGACGCCGAACTGGATTCAACGAATCAGCGCTGCAGCGTTACTTCCTGGAAGCACATGGCCACGGAGGAAGCCGAAATATGGAGATTGCGGGTCTGACCCCGCCAGCAAAAGTAAGCAGCGGGGGAGGGTTGACGGCGGGGAGGGGGGCCAGGGCGAAATCTGCGGGGGCCCAGGCCCCTGTGGCCCCACGCAGATACGCCCCTGGTCCCAGCATGCAGTGAGTGGAATGGTTAAGTTCTAAGGGAATTTAAGGTCATGGAAGGTGGAATGAGAGTCTGTAGGCTCAGGTATTAAGTGGACACATGGCTGCCTACTCTTTTTAGAATAGGGGAAAACAGTTGAGGCTCAGGTTCTGAGAGACTGTGATTTCTGCTGGTAGTTATACTAAGTGAAAGAAACTATAAGGGTGTCAGGAAAAAGTGTGTAAGGATTTTAACTCTGACACAGGGGAAGGACTGAGAGGTGAATCTGTGATTTGAAGAAAGAAGCCATTAAGCTGCGTCTGGGGGGAAGGTGTGTTGTTTGTGAGAGTTCTGAGCAGTGTTGCCAGGTGGAAAATTTTTTTCCCACCCAATCCAACACAAAAACCGCCCAAAACCCGCCCAAACTCAAACCCCGCCCCTGACACCCCCACCCCCGCGTCATCACCCCCGCCCCCGCCGTCATCAACCCCGCCCCCGCCGTCATCGGCTCCGCCTCCCACGTCATCGGCCCCGCCTCCTACGTCATCGGCCCCGCCTCCCACATCACTAACCCCGCCCAAAAACGTCACTAACCCCGCCCCCCGCGGCCGAAAAAGCCGCACAAAAAACCGCCCTGAAGCCCAAAAAACAGCCCAAAAAACCGCAACCCGCCGCGGGCAAAAATTTCCTGCGGCGGGTCGCGGAAAACCGCCCAATTGGGCGGTAAAACCGCCCACCTGGCAACACTGGTTCTGAGTTCAGTGCAAGCAAGGTTTGGAATCTGACTTCAGAATAAAGAAAATCCAGCACTGCTGTTGTCTGAG
This sequence comes from Microcaecilia unicolor, assembly GCF_901765095.1. Lineage (NCBI taxonomy): Eukaryota > Metazoa > Chordata > Amphibia > Gymnophiona > Siphonopidae > Microcaecilia > Microcaecilia unicolor. The sequence goes on along the minus strand of NC_044040.1, from coordinate 96,506,366 downwards.
TGTGCTGTATTCTCCAGATTGATCTGATAGCTGTGAAGGGAAAAGTTATGCTTTTATGTGAAGTCTGTGAGATGGAATGTTGAAGCCTGCTGGATTTTAGACTAGGGAAACAACAGTGAGAAATAGGTTTTGTAGTGAGAAAACCTTTAACTTATTTTATTTCAATTAGAGAGTTTGGCCACAGTATTGAGAATTGGTTAATAGTCACCAGAGCCTGAACAAGAACAGAGGGAGTTCAAGGGTCTTGCCTCCATTTATTTTCTTTATAAGTGAGGTTTAGGGAGAAGAAATCTGGGGGAGTCATCCTCTGAAGGGTTCCAGATGAGCTCCAATGCAAGAAAGATATCACCTAAATAAATTCAACCACAGACAGCTAAGTGACATTGCCAAGGGTGTTGAAAGAAATATATTATTTTTTCACAACATTTTAAGGGAAAACAAAGGAACAGACCATCAGATATTAAAAATCCATGAGATCCCTGCAAAAACACCAATAGTGCACACAAAGAGACCAATTTCTACATCAGGAAAGAGAATAACCACAAATATCTGATTTTGATAAAAGACTATTTAAATACTTATCTGAAAAGGTTCTTTTCCACCTTTTTAGGTGAAACAGACAAAGTTAAGGGTATACATGTAGTTCTACATTTGAATGTTGAATATGTTATTGCAGTTCTATTAACCTTCACACTAATTGTGAATTTGAGTTTATTTGAATGAAAATTTGCTTGCATTTGTATTCAATAAAGAGATAATTTGCAAATCTGAAAGTTTGGTCCTTCCATTTCAGGAACAAATCTTAAATTTAGATTCTTTTCCTCCTTTATTCTTTGAGAGTAAAGGACGAGGTTAGTTTATTTGTTCCACTCCCTCGGCTGTGAGTGTGTATTCCCTGGATGTTCGCCACGACTACAAACGTCAGGTATCTGGGAGCACATCACTACAGTCCAGCCGAGAGGGGTGGCAACATTAAGCCTCAAACTATGCCTGCAAGGCTTGCTTCCTTGTCATCAAGCAGATGAATCCATTACGAGTGGGTTGTGTCCATCAACCAGCAGGGGGAGATAGAGAGCACTGAAAAACCATAGTGCCTCATGGCCAGCTAGCTCCATCTGCCTCTTCAGTATTCTGTATCTCCCCAGCAGGGTGGTCACAGCTTATTCAGCTCCTTCAGAAAATCTGCCTGGGGTGGCTCCTGTGCTTTTGCCAGTTGTAGCAGGGGTGTTGTGGCTGGTGGTGCCTACTTTAAAGGCACATAGGTGCGCCCTTTCCCCGCCTTACCCGACCCCCAATGTGGATGTAGACACATAGGCAAGCCCTGTCCCTGTCTTTGCCCACGCTGTGGATGCAGGCACATAGGTTCGCCCTTTCACTGCCTTTCCCACGCTACCTACTACTACTACTACTACTACTATTTAGCATTTCTATAGTGCTACAAGGCATACGCAGCGCTGCACAAACATAGAAGAAAGACAGTCCCTGCTCAAAGAGCTTACAATCTAATAGACAAAAAATAAATAAAGTAAGCAAATCAAATCAATTAATGTGGACGGGAAGGAAGAGAGGAGGGTAGGTGGAGGCGAGTGGTTACAAGTGGTTACAAGTCAAAAGCAATGTTAAAGAGGTGGGCTTTCAGTCTAGATTTAAAGGTGGCCAAGGATGGGGCAAGATGTAGGGGCTCAGGAAGTTTATTCCAGGCGTAGGGTGCAGCGAGACAGAAGGCGCGAAGTCTGGAGTTGGCAGTAGTGGAGAAGGGAACAGATAAGAAGGATTTATCCATGGAGCGGAGTGCACGGGAAGGGGTGTAGGGAAGGACAAGTGTGGAGAAATACTGGGGAGCAGCAGAGTGAATACATTTATAGGTTAGTAGAAGAAGTTTGAACAGGATGCGAAAACGGATAGGGAGCCAGTGAAGGGTCTTGAGGAGAGGGGTAGTATGAGTAAAGCGACCCTGGCGGAAGACGAGACGGGCAGCAGAGTTTTGAACCGACTGGAGAGGGGAGAGGTGACTAAGTGGGAGGCCAGCAAGAAGCAGATTGCAGTAGTCTAAACGAGAGGTGACAAGGGTGTGGATGAGGGTTTTGGTAGAGTGCTCGGAAAGAAAGGGGCGGATTTTACGGATGTTGTAAAGAAAGAAACGACAGGTCTTGGCAATCTGCTGGATATGAGCAGAGAAGGAGAGAGAAGAGTCAAAGATGACCCCAAGGTTTCGAGCTGAGGAGACAGGGAGAATGAGAGAGCCATCAACAGAAATAGAAAACGGGGGGAGCGGGGAGGTGGGTTTGGGGGGGGAAAATGAGAAGCTCGGTTTTGGTCATATTTAATTTCAGGTGGCGTTGAGACATCCAGACAGCGATGTCAGACAAGCACGCTGAAACTTTGGTTTGGATGCAAGGTGAGATATCAGGGGTAGAAAGGTAGATTTGGGAGTCATCAGCATAGAGATGGTAGGAAAAGCCATGGGATGAGATTAATGAGCCAAGGGAAGAAGTGTAGATAGAAAAGAGGAGGGGACCAAGAACAGAACCCTGAGGTACGCCGACAGGCAGAGGGATAGAAGTAGAAGAGGATCCACCAGAGTGAACACTAAAGGTGCGGAGGGAGAGGTAGGAAGAGAACCAGGAAAGGACAGAGCCCTGGAATCCAAGTGAGGACAGGGTATCGAGAAGTATGCTGTGATCGACAGTGTCAAAAGCAGCGGAAAGATCAAGAAGAATGAGGATGGAATATTGACCTCTGGATTTAGCCAGTAATAGGTCATTGGAGACTTTAGTAAGCGCAGTTTCGGTTGAGTGGAGAGGGCGAAAACCAGATTGTAGTGGGTCAAGAATAGCATGTGAGGAGAGAAAATCAAGGCAGCGGCGGTGAACAGCACGCTCAAGTAATTTGGAGAGAAAAGGAAGGAGGGAGATGGGTCGGTAATTAGAGGGACAAGTAGGGTCGAGTGAAGGCTTCTTAAGGAGAGGTGTGACCACAGCATGTTTAAAGGCAGCAGGGACAGTCGCAGTGGAAAGTGAGAGGTTGAGAATGTGACAGATAAAAGGAATAAGAGTAGGAGAGATGGCATTAAGAAGGTGGGTGGGAATGGGATCAGAGGAACAGGTGGTACATTTTGAGGAAGAAAGGAGAAGTGTAGTTTCCTCAATAGTAACTTCAGGAAAGGAGGAAAGGGAATGAGGGGAAGGAGAGAGAGGGGAACGGACTCCGGAGTGGATAAAAATTTGCCTCTTGCGTTGTTGCCTCTAACTTCCTCAAAGCCCTTAACAAAAAAAAAAAAGGTTGCGTCACGCTGGAAGTGCTGCGATCTCAGAAAAGCGGCTTTCTTCTGATTGTGCTGCGGATTGGAGCTCTGTGGACTCGATCCGAGGAGGTAGAGCATTTGGTAGCTCCTCCGGGGAGGGCCCACGTTCAGGACGATTTTGGCGTGAATCGCCATTTTGAATTTTACGCCATTTCAGCGATGGCTGCGGAGGTTGTTAAGTGCTGTTCCCGTTGTGGCAAGCGCAGATCAGCAGCAGGGCTCTGTAAATCGTGCTTCTTCTGACGTCAGAGCCGGCCCGAGCATGGCAAGCGAGGTTTCTTCCCGCTCCGTGGAGCCTGGCAGCGGGCGTCATTTTGGAACAGCATGGCGCGACCCCTGCTGAGGCGGAGGGGTGTGAGCCTGAGGGGAGCCTCGAATGCTGGCTAATATGAGAGCCATTTCCCCGGACTGGAACTGGGAGGCCAGGGTGAGGCCATTCTCCCCTGAATTTGTTTTGCTGCTGCATAAGCATTTATGTTAAAAAGAGCTCTCCCGCAGGGGTCTCAATCGGCCTGGCTGCCTGTGTCCCCTCCAGTAGAGCCCGGCCTTGAATTACCGTCAGGTGCGTTTTCCCCTGACAGAGTGGCCGCAGGACAAGCGCAGAAGGGTGGATTTCCCTCAGAGAGTGGCGCACCCACGTTTTCCCCCCGTGGTCGGGATGGAGAAGGCTGAGGGGTCTGGCAGACCCTTGTGGTCTGGAGAGCCAGAGGAAGGTGCAGGATTGCCACTGGATCCGGATGATCCTTCCGCGGTGAGGATTTTCCACCGCGATGAGCTGCCAGCACTGATTTCTAATGCACTGCAGGCTCTCTCTATTGAAGATCCGCGAGTGCTGAGCTCTCCTCTGCTAATCCGAGGAAGCCTAAGAAGCCTGCTCGAGCCCTTTCCTTTGCATGACTCCATCCAAGAACTTATTTCAGCTCAATGGGCTGACCCCGAAGGGGCCTTGAAAGTTGCCAGGGCTATGGGGCAATTATACCCTCTAAGTGAGGAGAATTTGGCGCACTTAGCTGTGCCTAAAGTGGATGCCCTAGTCACGGCTGTGACAAAGAGAACTACCTCCCAGTTGAAGGAGAAGTTGCCCTGAAGGACATGCAGGACCAATGCCTTGAATCAGCTATAAGCGGTCCTTTGAGATTTCAGGCCTATCCTTACGGCGTCTGCATGCAGCTGTTATGCTGCCAGAGCCTGCCTTGCTTGGTTACAACAGGCAGTGGAACAGCCTGGAGATGGAGCGGAGCCCCTTGCGGAGGTGGCCCGCAGATGGAGTCGGCCTTGTCTTTCTTGGCTGACACCCTTTATGATCTGGTCAGAGCTTCGACCAAAACAATGGCTATGGCGGTGGTGGCTCACCGCACTGTTGTGGCTACGGCATTGGGCAGTTGACATGGCCTCTAAGCAAAGGTTGGTGAAGTTGCCCTTTCGAGGCCTTCTCCTATTTGGTGAGGAGCTGGAGAACATTGTTAAAGGCCTGGGGGATGCTAAACCCCAGCGCTTACCCGAGGACAGGCCGCGGCCTTCCTCCAAGGGTCAGGCGGTTCCCTCCTCTTACAGACCTCCCTTCAGAGAAGCTCGAAGGTACCGCCCAGGGCGTTCTGCTGGATTCACTTCTCATGCCCGTTTTCAGCAGAGGAACTCCTTTTGCTCAGACAAGCATTCCGCAGCAGCTGGCTCAAGGCCTGGAGTTCAAGGGCGACCTCTCAATGATGGTGCGCCGGCCCTCTCCTCGCTCCCTGTTATAGGAGACGACTTTCCCCTCTTTCACGAGGAGTGGGCCAAGATTTCCTTAGATCAGTGGGTTTGGACCTGATCAGAGATGGATACAGAATAGAATTCAATGCCCCGGTGAGAGACGTGTTTGTGGAGTCCTGATGCGGTTCTGCCGTCAAAAGGGCGGTAGTAGAGGAGTCCTTGCAAGGCTTGATTCACATAGGGGCGTGTCTCCGGTCCCATCCCGCCGAACACGGCTCTGGCCGTTACTCCATTTACTTGTGGTGCCGTGAAAAGGAGGGTTTTTTTCGGCCCATCCTAGACTTAAAAGAAGTCAACAAGTCTCTGAAAGTGCAGCATTTTCACATGGAAACCCTGCGTTCCGTCATTGCGGCGGTACAGCAAGGAGAGTTTCTCACGTCTCTGGACCTGAAAGAAGCTTACTTGCACATTCCTATTTGGCCCCCGCACCAGAGGTTCTGCGGTTTGCGGTGATGGGAAAAACATTTCCAGTTTCGGGCCTTGCCTTTGGGCCTCGCCACAGCTCCACCGAACCTTTCAAAGGTAATGGTGGTAAGTAGCTGCCTTTCTCAGGCGAGAGGGTATCCGGGTTCACCCATACCTAGAAGACTGGCTCATCAGAGCGGACTCAGCAGTGGAGAGTCATCAGATAACAGCCAGAGTGGTCTCAGTGCTTCAGTCTCTGGGCTGGGTCGTCAATTTGGCCAAGTCACCTGACCCCCTCTCAATCTCTAGAATATTTGGGGGTCCAGTTCGACACAGCCTCGGGATATGTATACCTACCTGAGCAAAGGCGGTGCAAGCTTCAGAACCAGGTCCGTCTGCTCATGAGGATGCCTCGCCCATGAGCTTGGGACATTGTTCAGCTGTTGGGGTCGATGACAGCCACCTTACAAGTGGTGCCATGGGTGAGAGCGCACCTGAGACCTCTGTAGTGTTCCCTGCTTCAACGATGGTCTCCAATATCTCAGGATTATCAATGCAGACTCACGTGCTCCCTGCAGCCCGCTCAGTATGGAGTGGTGGCTCTCAACAGCATGCTGCAGCGAGGAATGCCGCTAGCGCTCCCCGATTGTGCCTGGTGGTAACAGATGCCGCCTGAAGGCTGGGGTGCACATTGCCGGGGAAGGCATGCCCATGGTCTCTGGACAACCCGATGAGTCGGCGTGGTCCATCAATCGCTTGGAGTTGAAAGCGATATTTCAGGTGCTTCTGGCCTTTCAATTGACCCTGGAAGGATTGGCTGTCAGAGTTCTATCGGACACACACGACAGCATGGCCTACATAAATCGACAAGGTGACACTCAGTGTCAAGCACTGGCCACAGAGGCCACTCAGATATGCCACTGGGCTGAGCTACATCTGCAGTTTCTGTCAGCAGCTCACATTGCAGGTCAGAGCAACGTGCAAGCCGATTATCTAAGCAGGAATCAAATCGACCCAGCGGAGTGGGAACTTGCAGATGTAGTATTCCTGCAGATCTGTGCCAAATGGGGGACGCCCGTAGCAGATCTTATGGCCTCAAGCACAAATGCCAAAGTCCCGTGCTTTTACAGTAGATGGAGAGATCCTTGCTCGGCGGGGTTGGATGCCTTGGCTCAACCCTGGCCTCAGGGCCTCCTGTATGTGTTCCCTCCGTGGCCCTTGATAGGGCGAGTGCTCCTGCGGATTCGGCTACATCAAGGAGAGGTGGTTCTCATCGCCCCGGATTGGCCCAGGAGGCCGTGGTATGCGGACCTCCGGCGGATGCTGGTGGAGGATCCCCTGCCGTTACCTCTGGTACCGAATCTGTTTGTCACAGGGACCAGAAACCATGGAGAACGCCTGCCGCTTTGTCTTACGGCATGGCTATTGAGAGGGCACAATTGAGAGACAAGAGTTATTCCAGTAAAGTCATTTCCACTCTCCTAGAGGCCCGCAAGCATTCCACTTCCGTGGCTTGTGCCAGGATTTGGCGCCATTTGAGGCTTGGTTGTGCTTCTAAAGCGATCATACCCATGCGGGCTTCTGTCTCGCCGATACTTGACTTTTTGTAAGATGGTTTACAAAAAGGCTTGGCCTATAATTCCCTGCGTGTTCAAGTGGCAGCCTAGCATGTTTTTGAGGGAAGGTCGCTGGCCTCATCTCTGGCTGCTTGCCCGGATGTGGCACGGTTTCTCAAAGGGGTGCTTCGGCTCCGTTCTCCCATGCGGGCTCCCTGTCCTGCCCGGAACCTGGGGTTAGTTTTAAAGGCCCTTCAGTGTTCACCCTTCGAGCCGCTTAGGCGAGCTTCAGAGAAGGATGTGACCTTAAAAACGGTCTTTTTGGTGGCCATTTAATCGGCGAGACGGGTATCTGAGCTCCAGGCACTGTCCTGTCGAGACCCATTTCTGCAATTCTGAGAGTCCCGGAGTTATGGTACGTACGGTGCCTTCCTTCATGCCTAAGGTGGTTTCAGCGTTTCACTTAAACCAGCCTATTTCCTGCCTTCCTTTTCTAAAGAGGAATTTCCAGAATCATTTGGGCAGTTGCACCTCCTGGATGTGCGAAGGGCTCTGTTGCAATATCAGCGCATGTCAAATGCCTTCAGGACCTCTGACCATCTTTTTGTTCTATTGTTAGGTCCGCGCAGAGGGTCTCCAGCGTCTAAGGCCACTATAGCCCGTTGGCTCAAAGAAGCTATTTTTTCAGCATATTTGCTGTCTGGCCGGCCTCCGCCTGAAGCCTTTAAGGCACATTCCACAATAGCGATTTCCTCTTCTTGGGCTGAAACTGGAGCACTCTCTCTTCAAGAGATATGCAGTGCAGCGACACGGGCTTCTAAGCTCTTTTTTGCCCGACATTACAGGCTGGATGTGGCTGCCAGGAGAGACGCGCATTTTGGAGCACAAGTGCTGGCGCGTGGTGTGGCTTGTTCCCACCCTATCTAGGGATTGCTTTGATACATCCCACTTGTAATGGATTCATCTGCTTGATGACAAGGAAGGGAAAATTAGGTTCTTATCTTGGTAATTTTCTTTCCTTTAGTCATAGCAGATGAATCCATGAGCCCTCCCTCAATGGTTCATTATGTGATTGATGTTAATTTTATGTTCAGTTTTTCCTGTAGATATGTTCCCTCATTGGGAGAAGTTGGAAAACAGTCTTCAGGATTTCTGTTCTGTTACAGGAGGTTGAGTTCGTCCCTCCTTTGAATTGTTGCTCCTGTTCTGGGGCGTTCATCTGCTGTGAGGAAAGTTCATGTTATTATGCTTTGCGGTGTAACACTGCTTTGGAAGCTTCAAATACTGAAGAGGCAGATGGACCTAACTGGCCATGAGGCCCTATGGTTTTTCAGTGCTCTCTATCTCCCCCTGCTGGTTGATGGACACAACCCACTCATAATGGATTCATCTGCTATGACTAAAGGAAAAAAAATTACCAAGGTAAGAACCTAATTTTCCCATCTTTTTTCATCATTCTTCCATTTTGGTCCTTAGACATGCCCATATTTTTAAAGGTGATCAGAATATTGACGAAGAAAGACCAAACCAATGTATCATAAGAACATAAGAATATAAGAATTGCCATAAAAGGTCTGACCAAAGGCCCATCTAGCCCAGTATCTTTATTTATTTATTTGTTACATTTGTATCCCACATTTTCCCACCTATTTGCAGGCTCAATGTGGCTTACAGAGTACTGTAGGGGTGTTCGCCAGTTCCGGTATGAACAAATAGAAGGTGTTATTGCGTTAGAATAGGGTTCATATATGGTTGATATAATGGGGAACTTAGGGAGGAAGGGGGAATTGGTTGTGTTGATGAATATTCAAAAACAGTACGGACTGTTAATCCTAATTACGTAATCTAATACTGCAAAAACTGCAAAACAGCCAAACACAAGTTTAGAAACATTTCTGAGTAACCAAACTAAACCAGGCAACAGCATAGCATAAACTACATAAAATCAGCATTTGAATGTGGGGTTAGTACATAAGTAATGCCATACTGGGAAAAGACCAAGGGTCCATCGAGCCCAGCATCCTGTCCACGACAGCGGCCAATCCAGGCCAAGGGCACCTGGCAAGCTTCCCAAACGTTGTAAAGAGTATGTAGGAAAGGCCCCAAAGGGAACCCTGGGTTTAGGCCAGAATACCCCCGGTATAGGCAGGCATTCCCCAGGAAAAAACTAGAAATAAAGAACTACAACTCCCAGCATGCCCCAAGGGAGACCGGGGATAAGAGAAACTATGTGCATTCCCAGGAGTCTCCAGAGGAGGGCCGCAGGGGAAGGAATAAGGCTGATTCTCCAACCTGGTGGAAGAGGTGGTGGAACAGGTGGGTGGAGAAAGAAGAGCCACCAAAGAGCTTTAATGAAAGAAAGGGTGAGCAGCTGGGAAAGGGCGGGGCGAGGAGAATATGGATTGGGCTCCTGAGGAGAGAGAGGGAGAGAGTGAGCCTTGCCGTATGGAGTTGACTGACCGGAGAACACCCTGGAAGAGCCGATGGACTTTTCAGCTCTGGCTCAGCGAAAGCCAGGAAGTAGCGGGGCCAAGCCGGGTCAAGCGGGAGGAGGTCAGGTAGGAGTATGACTGACCAAGAGGGTGGGACCCTAGGCTTTGAGCCCGCGCAAAGCCATTACTGTGTGTTTTGAAAGTCTGGCTAAACTGAGCTGTGTTTTGAAAGCTTGGCTAGAACTGAACTGTGTTTTGAAAGCCTGGCTAAACTGAGCCGTGTTTTGAAAGCTTGGCTAGAACTGAACTGTGTTTTGAAAGCCTGGCTAAACTGAGCTGTGTTTTGGAAGCTTGGCTAAAATTGAACTGTGTTTTGAAAGCCTAGCTGGACTGAGCTGTGTTTTGGAAGCTTGGCTAAAATTGAACTGCGTTTTGAAAGCCTGGCTAAACTGAGCTGTGTTTTGAAAGCTTGGCTAGAACTGAACTGTGTTTTGAAAGCCTGGCTAAACTGAGCAGTGGGGTAAAGCTTGGCTAAAAGTGAACTGTGTTTTGGAAAACCCCGCTACACTGAACAGGGTATTTTTTTTTTTTCTTTTTTATTAATTGCTGCTACTCTTCCCCAGGAGGGAGGGAGAGGCAGCAGCTGTGGAAGCCTGGACTGGGGAAATTAACCGGCTTGAGAAAGGAGAACGATAACTGTGCTGTGTTTTGTGTTTTTGGGGGCCACAACTGAGGGAAGGAGGGAAGCCCCTCCTACGCAATAAAAAGCTTCATTGTTCTGAGGAAAAAGGAGCAGTACTGGAAGGTGTTCTTCAGGCTGTGGAGAGCTGCAACCGCTGAGAAAAGAGGATCCACTTTACAACGTACAAACATTCTATACTTCCATATCATCAAGCTGATCAATCCATAGACTGGTGGGTTGTGTCCATCTACCAGCAGGTGGAGATAGAGAGCAAACTTTTGCCTCCCTATATGTGGTCATGTGCTGCCGGAAACTCCTCAGTATGTTCTCTATCTCAGCAGGTGGTGGTCACACACAGCAGCAGCTCTGGCTAGGCCTCCAAGCCTAATCCTTAGGTTTTGTTGAGGCCTGGGGTTGAGGGCTCTTTTGAGCAAGTGCAAACCTGGTGGTGCCAGGTCCCTCCTTTTCTCCCCCCCTCCCGCTGGCTCCGTTTAAAAAAAAAAAAAAAATTTTAAACGTCTTTAAAGGCGTTTAATTCGACGTTTCTTTAAACGTTCATTGCAGCTACTCACTGGGACACCAGTTCGTTACAGCTCGGAGCGGCAAGCAGGTAATTTTACCTTTTTATAGCGGGCAGGGGGTTCCCCGATTCTTCTCCTCGTGGCATATGGCGTCGGAGGGCGAGGGCGCAAAGGGTCGCTCCCCGGATCGCTGGAGCGCTTCTAGAGGGGATGCGGGGGTTTTACAACCTGATTCGCCCTTGATGGGTGACAGTTTAGTGACCGATGAATGTCCCGGTCGTTCCTCCGGCGTGGCGGTTTTTTCCCGCCATAAACGCCCATCCCCCGCTCCTCGCCTCCGCCATCTTGGCCGGCCACGCGGCTCGGACGGCTTCTTCGTGGGCCGCCCTTGAGGTTGGAGACATTAATGCCATGAACGCCCTTAATTTGGGCGACGGCACAAGCGGCTAAAGTTAAGCGCCGTTCTTCCCGCGCGGCTCCTTCGCGGAGTTTCGCGCCGGACGCCATTTTGGATGCGCAGCATGTCTCTCCCCCGCTATTGCGAGCACCGGTTGAGAGTGCGTCTAGGGCTGTTGCCCAGGCTGCGGAAGTGCACAGTCTGGGGGGTTTTCTCCCCCGAGTTTGTTTTGCTGCTGCATCAGGCTTTCCTCATGCAAAACGCTGCCCCTGCTCCCTCTTCTGATAAAGAGGTTGAGGTTCCCAGAGGTAAACGCCCTCGGGTTGATTTCCAGGCCTTGGAGGACTTTGTCTCCTCCGATGTAGATGAGGCAGCGTGTCTGAGGTCTCCCAACGGTCCTTTGCGGATTCCTTGGAGGAGATAGATCCCCGCTCGGATGGAGCGGATGACCCCTCTGCAGCGCGGCTTTTTAGCCCAGAGGATTTGCCCAACCTGTTTTTACAGGCCATGGACACTTTGAAGATTTCCTCTCCGGAGGACGTCTCTCCCTCAGCCCCTGTTGGCTCTGCCATTATGCTGGGGACGAAGCGCCGCCTAGATCCTTCCACGTGCATGATGCCATGCACACCTTAATTGCGGCTCAATGGGATGTCCCGGAAACGAGCCTTAAAGTGGCTAGGGCTATGTCCCGCCTCTATCCTTTGGCTGTGAGTGAACGTGAGGCCTATCTGTGGCCTACCGTGGATTCTTTAATCACTGCGGTGACTAAGAAAACGGCGTTGCCGGTGGAAGGTGGCACGGCCCTAAAGGACGCCCAAGACAGAAGATTGGAGGCGGCCTTAAGGTCGTCCTTTGAGGCAGCTGCTTTAAGTTTGCAGGCCTCAGTTTGCGGCTCCTATGTGGCCAGGGCGTGCCTGACTATGGTGCAGCGGGCTTCCCCCTCGGATCTTTCCTTGAGGGCTGATTGGCCGGCCCTGGAATCGGGCTTAGCCTATTTGGCAGACTTGCTGTATGATGTCTTGAGAGCCTCAGCTAAAGGCATGGCTCAGACAGTCTCTGCGCGGCGGTGGCTTTGGCTGAAACATTGGTCTGCTGACCACGCCTCTAAATCCCGCCTGGCTAGATTGCCTTTTAAAGGCAAACTGCTCTTTGGGGTCGAGCTGGACAAAATCGTGACCGATCTCGGCACGTCTAAGGGCAAGAAATTACCAGAGGTCAGGGCTCGGGCTAGTACTCGTCCCGGTACCTCCAGAGGACGGTTGCTGGAAGCCCGTCGGTACCGCCCGGGCAAGTCGGGTTCCTCTGCCCCCTCTTCCTTCAAGAGGAATTTCTCCCCCAAGCAGCATTCCTTTCGCAGAGACCGCCGTCCCGGAGGTGCTCCCTCCGGTCCTCCCCCAGGGTCTCGTACCCAATGACGGGGCCTTGGTCCACGCCCCAGTGCAGATTGGAGGACGGCTGTCCTCGTTTCTGGGCGAGGGGACCACTATAACTTCAGACGCGTGGGTGCTGGAAGTCATCAGAGACGGCTACAAGCTAGAGTTCTGCCAACCCTTAAGAGACGGGTTTGTACTCTCTCCCTGCAAGTCTCCGGTCAAGCTGTGGCAGTGCAGCAGACCTTGGACAACCTGATCCGCCTGGGTGCGGTCGTTCCGGTGCCAAAAAATCAGATTGGCAAGGGACGTTACTCCATTTACTTTGTGGTTCCAAAGAAAGGAGGTTCTGTCCGGCCTATCCTCGACCTCAAAGGGGTCAATCGGGCCTGGAAAGTGAGGCACTTTCGCATGGAGACTCTCCGCTCTGTTATAGCGGCAGTGAAGGCAGGAGAGTTCTTGGCTTCCTTGGACATCAAGGAAGCGTACCTGCATATTCCCATCTGGCCTCCTCTCCAACGCTTTCTGCGTTTTACAGTCCTGAGACGACACTTCCAGTTCAGAGCCCTCCCTTTCGGGTTGGCTACTGCTCCGCGGACCTTTTCCAAAGTAATGGGGGTCATAGCGGCCTTCCTGCTAAAGGAAGGAGTACAAGTCCATCCTTATCTGGACGACTGGTTGATCCGAGCCCCCTCTTATGCAGAGTGCGGCAAAGCTATGGACCGGGTAGTTGCTCTTGTGAGCTCCCTGGGATGGATCATCAACTGGAAGAAGAGCCAGCTGCGCCCGACTCAGTCCCTGGAGTATCTGGGAGTTCGATTCGACACCCAAGTGGGCAGAGTGTTCCTGCCAGACAATCGGATTGTCAAGCTTCAGGCTCAGGTGGACTAGTTCCTAGTAGCCTCTCCTATTCGGGCTTGGGACTATGTGCAGCTGTTGGGCTCTATGACGGCCACGATGGAAGTAGTGCCCTGGGCCAGGGCTCATATGAGACCACTACAGCTATCTCTGCTGCTGCGCTGGACTCCGATGTCGGAGGATTATGCTGTGCGCCTTCCCGTGGACCCAGCAGTGCGCAAGGCGCTGAGCTGGTGGACGCAGACAGACAAGTTGTCTGCAGGATTGCCTCTGGTGACCCCGGAGTGGATTGTCGTCACGACAGACGCCTCTTTGTTGGGCTGGGGAGCCCACTGCTTGGGAAGGACAGCGCAGGGGCTCTAGTCTCCTGCAGAGGCAAGTGGTCTATCAACCTCCTGGAACTCAGAGCCATTCGGTTGGTGTTATTGGAGTTCATCCCGGTACTGGTGTTGTAGCCTGTACGGGTCCTGTCGGACAATGCCACGGCTGTGGCCTATATCAACCGCCAGGGAGGTACCAAGAGCGCCCCTCTAGCCAAGGAGGCTATGAGTCTTTGCCAGTGGGCGGAAGCGAACCTGGAGCAGCTTTCAGCGGCCCACATTGCCGGAGTCATGAATGTCAAGGCGGACTTTCTCAGTCGCCATACCTTGGAGCCCGGAGAGTGGCAACTATCTGCTCAGGCGTTCTTGGACATCACGAAGCGCTGGGGCCAGCCGAGCCTAGATCTGATGGCGTCATTGGCCAATTGCCAAGTGCCGCGCTTTTTCAGCAGAGGACGGGACCCTCGATCCCTGGAGTAGATGCTCTTCTCCAACAGTGGCCGACACAAGAGCTCCTCTATGTGTTCCCGCCCTGGCCCATGTTGGGCAGGGTGCTAGACCGGGTGGCAAAGCATCCCGGCAGGGTAATCCTGGTGGGTCCGGATTGGCCCAGACGTCCCTGGTATGCGGACTTGATCAGGCTCTCAGTCGACGATCCTCTGCGGCTGTCAGTGGAGCAGGGCCGGTTACATCAGGGTCCCGTGGTGATGGAGGATCCCTCTCCCTTTGGTCTTACGGCCTGGCTATTGAGCGGCAGCGTCTGAGGAAGAAGGGCTTCTCAGACAAGGTCATCGCCACTATGCTGAGAGCGAGGAAACGCTCTACTTCTACTGCTTACGCCAGGGTTTGGCGTATCTTTGCAGCATGGTGTGAAGCAGGCTCACTTTCTCCCTTCACTGCTCCAATTTCTTCAGTGTTGGCGTTCCTGCAAGAAGGTCTGGAGAAAGGCCTGTCGCTCAGTTCCCTTAAAGTCCAGGTAGCGGCTCTGGCTTGCTTCAGGGGCCGCCTGAAGGGTGCTTCCCTGGCTTCGCAGCCAGATGTGGTGCGCTTTCTCAAGGGAGTTAATCACCTGCGCCCTCCTCTGCACTCAGTGGTGCCTGCGTGGAATCTCAACCTGGTGCTAAGAGCATTGCAGAAGCCGCCTTTTGAACCCTTGTCGAGGGCATCTCTGAAAGACCTGACGTTGAAAGCAGTCTTTTTGGTGGCTATCACTTCAGCCAGAAGAGTTTCCGAGCTCCAGGCGCTCTCATGTCGAGAGCCTTTTCTGCAGTTCACTGAGGCAGGAGTGACTATTCGCACAGTGCCTTCCTTCCTGCCCAAGATTGTTTCTCGCTTCCATGTGAATCAGCAGCTCTGTCTCCCTTCCTTTCGTAGGGAGGACTACCCAGAGGAGTACTCCGCTCTTGAATATCTGGATGTGAGACGAGTCATCTTCAGATACTTGGAAGTGACCAATGATTTCCGGAAATCGGATCATCTGTTTGTCCTGTTTGCAGGTCCTCGTAAGGGTCTGCAGGCTGCTAAGCCTACAGTGGCAAGATGGGTCAAGGAAGCCATTGCAGCGGCTTATGTGGCCGCGGGGAAGGTGCCGCCTATCCAGCTGAAGGCTCACTCCACGAGAGCTCAGGCGGCCTCGATGGCAGAGGCCGGATCCGTCTCCTTGGAAGAGATATGCAAGGCGGCAACTTGGGCTTCGGCTCATACATTCTCCAAGCATTACCGTTGACTGTGGCTGCACGGGCGGAGGCCCGGTTTGGAGCTTCAGTGTTGAGGTCAGGGATTTCAATGTCCCGCCCTGGGTGAGTACTGCTTCGGTACATCCCACCAGTCTATGGATTGATCAGCTTGATGATATGGAAGGTAAAATTATGTATAATCATACCTGATAATTTTCTTTCCATTAATCATAGCTGATCAATCCATAGCCCCTCCCAGATATCTGTTCTGTTTTTATTCTGGTTGCATTTCAGGTTCAAGTTTAGTCTTCAGTTATTTCAGAAAGACTTCGTGTTCAAGTTCTTTCACTTGGATTCTTCAAGAGTTGAGACGAGTTTGTGTTACAGTGAGCTGCTGCATTCCTCTCCCCTCCGTTTTACGTGGCTGGATTGAGACATAAATTCTGCCGGCACTCCCTCCCGCTTCGTGCGGCTGTAGGGCAGCTTTGTACCCCTCCCGCTTCGGCGGTGTTAGGGTCAGTCAGCTCCTCCCGCGGTTGCGGTTGCAGGATAAGCCAGATCCCCCGCATCGGCGGGTGTGGTGTCCCTCCCCCGCTCCGCGGGGATGAGCTGGACGGATTCCCCTCCCCCACTTGTGTGGGGATGAGCTGGGTTAATTCCCCTCCCCCGTTTCGGCGGTGGTGAGCTGGGCAGAGTGTCCCTTCGTGGGTGTAATTCTCTAAGTGCTGAGTCCTGCGGATGGAGCTTTGATATCGACATACTGAGGAGTTTCCGGCAGCACATGACCACATATAGGGAGGCAAAAGTTTGCTCTCTATCTCCACCTGCTGGTAGATGGACACAACCCACCAGTCTATGGATTGATCAGCTATGATTAATGGAAAGAAAATTATCAGGTATGATTATACATAATTTTACCATGTTATTCCTGGAATTGTGGATTTTTCCCAAGTCCATTTAGTAGCGGTTTATGGACTTGTCCTTTAGGAAACCGTCCAACCCCTTTTTAAACTCTGCTAAGCTAACCGCCTTCACCACTTTCTCCGGCAACGAATTCCAGAGTTTAATTATACGTTGGGTGAAGAAAACTTTTCTCTGATTTGTTTTAAATTTACTACACTGTAGTTTCATCGCATGCCCCCTAGTCCTAGTATTTTTGGAAAGCGTGAACAGATGCTTCACATCCACCTGTTCCACTCCACTCATTATTTTATATACCTCTATCATGTCTCCCCTCAGCCGTCTCTTCTCCAAGCTGAATAGCCCTAGCCTCCTTAATCTTTCTTCATAGGGAAGTCGTCCCATCCCTGCTATCATTTTAGTCGCCCTTCGCTGCACCTTTTCCAATTCTACTATATCTTTCTTGAGATGCTGCGACCAGAATTGAATACAATACTCAAGGTGTGGTCGCACCATGGAGCGATACAACGGCATTATAACATCCTCACACCTGTTTTCCATACCTTTCCTAATAATACCCAACATTCTATTCGCTTTCCTAGCCGCAGCAGCACACTGAGCAGAAGGTTTCAGTGTATTATCGACGACGACGACACCCAGATCCCAAGCCAGTTATGATAAAGCTAAGTAGTTTATGCTATGCTGTTGCTTGGTTACTCAGAAATGTTTCTAAACTTGTGCTCTAATATGGGCAGATCGGATTGAGAAGTAGAGGGAAAAGTTTTACCCCATGAAAGAGACCAGATCACGGATACAAAAATCTTATATAGATATCAGTATCCTGTTGATCAGACCGTGGTGTGTACCTCGGTTTCTGAGGGTATTCCCCCCTTCAATATTTGATATTTGTTTTACAGAACCCTTTATGATTGTGTTTGACTGTTTTTCAGTTTTTGCAGGAATTGGTTGTGTCCAATACGATCTTTGGTTTTATTGTGTTGCAGGTAGTCAGTCTTTCATGTTGGATCGGTGGGATATGCCTTCCCGCACAGGTTTGTTTTTAGTTCTTTCCGGAAATTGAGGTGGTCGTACGTTGATTTTACTATTTTTGGCAGAGCGTTCCATAGTTGTATGCTTAAATAGGAAAAGCTGGATGCATACGTTGATTTGTATTTGAGGCCTTTGCTGCTTGGGTAGTGAAGATTTAGGTATGTTCATCCTGATCTTGTTAACAGAATCCCAAAAAGTAGCAAAATTTCATGCTGCCTACTCACAGAGATAAGTAGTGGTTTTCACTGGGTCTGTCTAAATAATGGTTTATGAGTTTTGCCTTTTCCAAACTTTTTTTTTAAACCCATCAATGCTAACAGCTTTTACTATATCCTTTGGTAAAGAGTTCTACAGCTTAGCTGTACATTGAGCAAAAAAAAAAAAAAAAAAAAAAAAAATATATATATATATATATTCTGATTTGTTTTAAAAGACTTTCTAGGTAACTTCAGGGTGTGTACCCTAGTTGTTGTACTTTTTGAAAGAGTAGACAATTGATACATGTTTATCCATTCCAATCCACTCATCTTGCTACATATGTGGACCTCTTATATATCCCCCTTCAGTTTTCTCTTCTCCAAGCTGGAGATCCCTAACCTCTTTAGCCTTTCCTCATATGAGAAGAGTTCCATTCTCTTAATCATTTTGCTCACCCGTCTATGCACCTTGTCCAATTCTATTATATCTTTTTTGAGGCACTCGCCCCATCAGGAGTTAGCCAACTAGTTACTAGTTACTATGTACTGCATAGAAAAGTGCCACTTATGTGTGTATAGAGGTCTTTTACTAAGCCAGGGTAGCATTTTTAGCTCACAGTAAAAATCAGCTGGTGTCTCAGCCTGATTTCTACCATGAGCTAAAAACACTAGTGCAGCTTTGTAAAAGACCCCCTATGTGCACTATGCGCTATTCTATAAACTCATATGTGCCATAGCACATAACTGCAAGGGGATGTACACATGGATGGAGCATAGGAGGGGCATTGGTTTGTCTCCAATATACGTGTGTATCTTATAGAATACTAAGAATTATGTTCTTTGCATGGCACACTTAGGCATGCCAATTTGGGTTTATACTAGTTTCTTTAATGGGTTCAGTTAGTATAAATCCTTATGCCCAAAACTGGGCGTGGATCTCAGTGCTACGCTCTATTCTATAAATGGCGCCCAACTAAAACAGCTCCCCATTCCTTGAAGACTCTCCTGGAATATAGAAGGTGGGTCAGAAACAATCCCCAGTCAATTTTGCCCCATCAGATGCAAGCAGAGGTCCCTTATTTGGCAGATTGACCCCTAGTGGTAGTACTTCGAGATTATTGCTAGGCGTTGACCAGTGTCAGTTTGAACCCAGCACTTGATGGGGCAGGGGCTTCTGCTTCATCTGTTAGACACCAAGAAAACTACCAATAGGTCCTGGGGTGGAAAGTCTCTTTAGAGAGGGGTAGAGGGTCTTGGGGAGAAGGGGTAGTGTTGGTGATCCCCTGGGGGTGCCAGGATGGACTGAATGTTCCAGGTGTTTTTTTCCTGCCTTTACTTATTGTGTTATGTTTTAAAATAAAAGCTGTAAAATCAACAGCATGTGGAAATAGCAGAAGCAATGGAGGAAATCTGTGATATATTCAAATTGCCATATTTCCATTTTCTACCATCTTTTTCACACATTACACTATAAAATACTACAATTACAGTAAATACAATATAAACAACAGTGTGAACTATGTATAGAACCAAGATAATTAATTCTCTCCAGTATTTATAGTAACAGACAAATTCTTCAACATAGTAACATAGTAGATGACGGCAGAAAAAGACCTGCATGGTCCATCCAGTCTGCCCAAGACAAACTCATGTGTATACCTTACCTTGATTTGCACCTGTCTCTCCCAGGGCCCAGACTGTACAAGTCTGCCCAGCAGTGTTTCCCGCCTCCCAACCACCTGTCTCGCCTCCCATCACCGGCTCTGGCACAGACCATACAAATCTGCCCTCCCCTATTCTCGCCTCCGAACCACCAACCCCTCTTCCCCCCACCTGCTCCGCCACCCAATTTTAGCTAAGCTTCTGAGGATCCATTCCTTCTGCACAGGATTCCTTTATGCCTATCCCACGCATGTTTGAATTCCGTTACCGTTTTCATCTCCACCACCTCCCGCGGGAGGGCATTCCAAGAATCCACCACCCTCTCCGTGAAAAAATACTTCCTGACATCTTTCCTGAGTCTGCCCCCCTTCAATCTCATTTCATGTCCTCTCGTTCTACCACCTTCCCATCTCCGGAAAAGATTCGTTTGCGGACTGTTGCTGAACTGCATGCATGGATAGCTAATGTCTCTGCCTTTTAAAAATCCACCAAAGTCTGAAATTATAATATGATGATAGGGTTATGACAATGCACGTGTATGGGTATAGTTTCTTCATGGCTTTCTCCTGACCATTGAGGCTGTAACTTAAAACACGTGGAGGGGCATAATCGAACGTGAACACCCATCTCCATGGGCGTCTATCTCCGAGAACGGGTACATGAAGGGGTGGGACAAACCGTATTTTCGAAAAAAAATGGGTGTCCATCTTTTTTCCGATAATATGGTTTGTGCCAGCCAAATGCATCGGATTTGTGCAGATTTGAGCTGGGCAGTATCGTTTTTTAGCGATAATGGAAACCAAAGGTGCCCAGCTCAAAAACGAACAAATCCAAGGCATTGGGTCGTGGGAGGGGCCAGGATTCATAGTGCACTGGTCCCCCTCACATGCCAAGACACCAACCGGGCACCCTAGGGGGCACTGCAGTGGACTTCATTAATTACTCCCAGGTACATAGCTCCCTTCCCTTTTTTTGGGTGGGAGGGGGTTAGTGACCACTGGGGGAGTCAGGGGTGGTCATCCCCAATTCCCTCCGGTGGTCATCTGGTCATTTAGGGCACTCTTTTGGGACTTGTTCGTGAAAAAAAAGGGTCCATAAAAGTGACCCAAATTCGCGCTAAAAACGCCTTTCTTTTTTTGATTATCGGCCGAGGGCGCCCATCTCTCCTCGGCAGATAAACACACCCCAGTCCCGCCTTCACCAAGCCTCTGACACGCCCCCATCAACTTTGGCCGTTTCCGCGACAGATTGCAGTTGAAGACGCCCAAAATCGGCTTTCGATTATACCGATTTGGGTGCCCATGGGAGAAAGATGCCCATCTTCCGATTTGGGTCGAAATATGGGCGTCTTTCTCTTTTGAAAATAAGGCGGTTAGGGACCTGTTTATTATAGTGTGGTAAGCAGTTACTGCATTAAATACAGTTACTGTATGCAACATTTACTTTGTAGTCATGGTGTGTCTTGTACTAAAATTTTCATGGTAACTGCTTATCATAGCAGGAAAGGGATGGAGAATGGGTGAACTATGGGTGATGATAGTGCATAGTAAGTTACCATATATTTGTCACAGTTGCAGATAGTGCAGATGTACTTAATATCTCCTTACAAAGTGGAATTAAGTGCACCTATGCTACACATGCAGTGGCATGGCTGCCGATTTGCAGGAAACATCCTGCACCCTTCACTTAGCATCACTATTCACCCTTCACCACCAATTAGCATAGCCATCAATAAACTTGCCACCCCAATCCCCCATTGGCATCCCTACTCCCCAACAGCTCCTATTCAGCATCCCCACTTCCCAACAACCCTTCATCAGCATTACTACCTACCTATAGTAGTAGCAATCCCTAGACTCTATTGACTCATTTTCACCCGGGTTCAAAATGTTGGACCTGACTTGGAGCAGTCGTCTCATGGTACTATTGTTAGAGATCAAGTTGTCACATTAAAGATATACAAAGGGTTAATATTCTCTGTACTTGCTACTTCTGCAAGTACCAAAGTGCTACATTTAAGTGTGCACATTTACGCCTACTATTGACATAGCATAAGTGGGTGCACCTAAATGTTGGAGCATAAATGCCAACTTACACTAGTGTTCTATAATGGAACTGGGTGCCCAGATGCCATCATAGAAGTCATGCTCAGTGTGCTGTATTTTGGTGCACTTTATAGATTTGCCCCATACTGTTTTCCTCCCCTCCCCCCCAAACATATTCTCAATAATGCCTCTTATTAAATTGGCTGAAAGTACACGTTATGGAAGTTGGACAGAGGAGATACATTTTCACCTAAGCTAATTGAGTCAGGTGAATCATTATTTAGACGAGTAAATGGTTTCCTATACTTTTATTACCAACAGATATAGTGAATCAGCCCTAATTTTTAACAGTAGATTTTTTTATATGAATAATTTTTATTAAGTTCACTCATTCACAACATACAAAGAGCACCTCCAAAACATGTACTAACAGAATTCTAGTCATTTCTGCAAGTAACGGAGACAACTGAATAAAGAACAAGAACATAGAAGGATATAACAAGTTAGCCAATTGACCCCTTCACCCCCTTTCCCCCTCCCCCCAAACTTTCAATGCATTCTGAAACAGAGTGTGTGAATGAGAGTACCATATTTAAAGTTCCATCAAAGTCCACTGTCCAATATCTGTTTGACAGTATGTTTAAATTAAATTACAACTTTGTACTTGCCTTTGACTGCAGAGTCATTCCCCTGTTGAGAATCTTTAGGTTTTAATTTCTTGCTTTTTTCCATTTTAAATTTAGAAGTTTCCTTTACATTATTTTCATTTTCAACTTGCTTCTTCAGAGTTTTGGGAATAAAGCAGAATGGAATCGCTGACAATAAGCTGACTATTCCAGAAACCAGAAAACCAAGCCACCATGCACCGACCCAACGGGAATCTTGTGGTGTTATTGTTATATTATCTATGATGAAACAGCAAAGATGAACAATGGATTGATAAAGATAATCCATAAAAGGAAAAAACTCCATCATTATATACTTTTGTTGTTGAAATTAGTGAAGGATATACTGGGAGGGAAAATGTTTAACCACTCTTTCTGATTTAGTGCAAAAATAGCCATATTAGATTATTAATGTAAATCACTGCTGCTGCTTCAGTCCTTTACTGATAACTTTACCATATACCTGTGGTTGCAGTCTCAATTGGCCGCTTACTTCAAATCACCAGACAGTCTTGAATAGCAGTGTACATTAATCTAAGCTCGTTCTCTTTATTCAAAACAAAAACAAGAAAAGATGCTAAAGGATTGTTAGTCAAGAATCAGACAGGTGTTACAACAGTAGATGTAATTTTATTACCAATAAATCTATGAGTATTTAGTCAAATTGAAAATTTCTGTAAATAATTTCACTTTCGATTCTTTATGTTTAGCACTTTTCTTTTACAGGTGCAACTGGATATTCCTGACACAAATTAAACAGTGTACCAGAACATCAGATAATTAGTATTATGCAAACATTTTCTCTTATACTATTAACTCTCTAAAGAAAATGGTTTGTTTTTTTCTCATTAAGAACTGACTCTTTGTGTCCAATTTTTGTTTTTTGGACCCTAAAGGATTTGAATTGTACTATATGACTCACAGGCTCATTTTTGAAAGAGAAGGACGCCCATCTTTCGACAGAAATTGGAAGATGGACGTCCTTCTCACAGGGTTGCCCAAATCAGTATAATCGAAAGCCGATTTTGGGCATCCCCAACTGCTTTCCGTCGCGGGGACGACCAAAGTTCACAGGGGCGTGTCGGAGGTGTAGTGAAGGCAGGACTTGGGCGTGCCTAACCCATGGACGTCCTTGACCCATAATGGAAAGAAAAAGGGCGTCCCTGATGAGCACTTGGACAACTTTACCTGGTCCTGTTTTTTTTACGGCCAAGGCACAAAAAGGTGCCCGAACTGACCAGATGACCACCGGAGAGAATCGGGGATGATCTCCCCTTACTCCCCCAGTGGTCACTAACCCCTACCCTAAAGAAACATCTTTAAAAATATTTTTTGCCAGCCACTAATGTCATACTCAGGTCCATCACAGCAGTATGCAGGTCCCTGGACCAGTTTTAGTGGGTGCAGTGCACTTCAGGCAGGCGGACCCAGGCCCATCCCCCCCTACCTGTTACACTTGTGGTGGTAAATGTGAGCCCTCCAAAACCCACCACAAACCCACTATACCCACATCTAGGGCCCCCCTTCACCAGTAAGGGCTATGGTAGTGGTGCACAGTTGTGGGTAGTGGGTTTTGAGGGATTTGGGGGGCTCAGCACACATGGTAAGGGAGCTATGTACCTGGGAGCAATTTATGAAGTCCACTGCAGTGCCCCCTAGGGTGCCCGGTTGGTGTCCTGGCATGTCAGGGGGACCAGTGCACTACAAATGCTGGCTCCTCCCACGACCAAAGGGGTTGCATTTGGTCGTTTCTGAGATGGGCGACCTTACTTTCCATTATCGCCGAAAATCAGAAACAACCAAGTCTAGGGACGACCATCTCTAAGGACAACCTAAATTTCAGGATTTGGGCGTCCCCGACCATATTATCGAAACGAAAGATGGATGTCCATCTTGTTTCTTTAATAAAGGTTTCCCCGCCCCTCCACCGGGATGTTTTGTGAGGACGTCCTCAGCAAAACTTGGGCGTCCCTTTCGATTATGCCCCTCTCAGTGTCCTTTCTTTCTTTCTCAGATGCACGTGCTCACTTATATGTGGAAACTTTGGTCTCTCTTGAGTCTTCTGTCTTCACCTTGCTTGAAAGGTAGGCAGTGGCATAGCCAGACCTGAGATTTTGGGTGGGCCCAGAGCTAATATGGGTGGGCACGCACTGTCTATATAAATTTGAGTAGTGTCTCTTAGGATCCTACAAAATAATGCCTTAGAATTCACTTGATGCCCAACAGCTGCCCTGCATCAGTATAACCACATACATACTTAATGGAAAAAATGATATTTTTAAATATAATTACATTATCCCACAATCTCTCCACTGCAAAATGCTATACACAAACTTGTGCAAAAACACACTCATATCCTTACTAAACCATAACAGCACTAATTCAAAGGACAGGACGAGCTACAACCTTATGCTTGAAAAGGCAGAACTGTAATTACACTAGGCTCTAAAACACTAATACACTACCTTGTGAAAAAAAAAAAGCAAAACAAAAAGGGCTACAAATACTACACGCTAGCAGAATACTGCACCTTGATCATACATGAAAAACACATGACACAACACACATGACACAAGGAACTAGAAATCAAAAAATATGAAGGCAAAATACTGAACTGGAAAGTTAACTCAAGAAGTCAGACTCAGCATGCAGCAATACCAGAAAAATTGAAACTTACATGCAAAATATCACAGATTCACATTTCCAAAAGCTGACATATTCCAATTAATAAATTCTGAATAAAATACTTTTTCTACCTTTGTTTGATCTATTTGCTTTGGTCCCAGTGTCTTCTGTTTTATGCAGTGTCTTCTTTCCATCTGATATTTTTTCTCTCACCATGTCCACCATCCTCCTGTGTCCTTATGTGTCCTGTCCACCAGCTGTAGCCCTGTCCCTACCCTTCCTTGAGTTTCAGTATCTGCCCTCAACGTGTTCCAAACCAGCCCATAAACTCAGCAGTTTCCCCTCCATCCATATCCAGCATTTCTCCTTACTCTCCTCCATCCATGTGCTTCTACTTCCTCTGTCTTCCCTCCCTCCATCCTTGTCCAACATTTTTCCTTCTCTTCCCTGCCCTCCACTCCATCCATGTCCAGCATTTCTCCTCTCTTCCCTCCCCTCCATCCATGCGCATCTCCTCCCTGACTTCTCTCCCCCCCCTCCCTCCATCCATCCATCCATCCATCCATCCAGCAACTCTCCATTCTCCCCTGCTCTCTCCTCCATCCTCCCATATCCAGCAAATGTCCTCTGTCCCCTGCATTCATCCATCCATGTTCAGCAATTCTCCTCTCTCCTCTGCCCTCCCCTCCATCCATCCATACCCAGCAAATTTCCTCTCTCCCCTTTCCCCTCCATCCATCCATGTCCAGCAATTTTCCTCCTTCCCCTGCCCTCCGCTCCATGTCCAGCAATTTCTATTCTCTCCCCTGACCTCCTCTCCATCCATCCATGTCCAGTAACTCTCCATTCTCCCCTGCCCTCTCCTCCATCCATCCACACCCAGCAAATTTCCTCTCTCCCCTTTTCCCTCCATCCATCCATGTCCAGCAATTCTCCTCCTTCCCCTGCCCTCCTCTCCATCCATACATGTCCAGCAACTCTCCATTCTCCCCTGCCTTCTCCTCCATCCATCTCCAGCAAATTTCCTCTCTCCCCTGCCCTCTCCATCAATCCCTGTTGTCCAGCAATTCTCCTCTCTCCCCTGCCCATCCTGTTTATTTCAATCTCCTTCCCCATTCTATCTGGCGTCTCCCCCGCCCCCCCCCCCTCAAAAGAACGACAACGTGGATGCAGCAGCTCACAGGTTTGCTTGCCCTGTGTTTTGAGTGAATGGCGATGGTTGCGTGGAGGAGTGGAAACCAAATCGCTTCTTTCTTTCTTTACAATGGACTAGATGGGCGGGCTGGCTGGCTTACTTCCACTCCCGAAGTTGCAGCATAAAAGCAGCGAGACAGTCTTGACTCCGTCCTTCTCTTCCTGCCCTCTCTCTGTGCCATCCCGCCTTCCTCTGATGTCATTTCCTTTCAGGCGGGCGGGACGCTGAGAGGGCAGGAAGCGAAGGACAGAGTCGAGACTGGCTCGCTGCTTGCTGCTTTTACGCCCACTCGCCGCTGCGGGCAAAAAACCAAAGTCGTCGTCGTCGTGGAAGGTGAGGGTCGCAAAAGACTGGGCAGGCCCGGGCCGAGATTGGGTGGGCCCAGGCCCACCTGTAGCTACGCCCCTGAAGGTAGGGCCCAGTGCTTCACATCTTCTTCTGGATCTAGACTCTAGAACTGAGACCTACTACTGTAAACTTTAATAATCAAAAAGAAAGTCACTTCCTGATTTAATATAATTTATTCTACCTGGGAGGGCAGGGAATACTTGGGTCAGCTAGTTTTGAAACGAAAGCAATTGATTGCTGTCCCTGACTCAGGCCTCTAACTTATTACTTTGTCCCTGAGCTAAAGAAAGGCACAGGTATTTATGTGTTCAATGCAGCACCACACTCACTCTTGAGTCTTGCCTTATTAGTCAGGCAAATAAGCCAGCAATCAGGCCCTGTAAGCCAAACACTCAAGCTTCATAGGCCTACCACCGGAGTAACTGTACTAGGAAAATTAAATTTGAAAATACTTTTCTCTGAAAACTCGCTCGAACCTCAGAATAAAGCTTCTGTCACTACATCCAATCACTCTTTCTTTCACACAGCACTCTGGTTTAAAGTTACAGATTATCCTCCCTTAAACCCAGGATCAAAAATATTAATCTTTGGATTTAACTATCAATTATTCTTTTTTTTATTTTATATATATGCATTTTCAAATAATACAATCATATCTATACAAATGCAGGAATAAAGATTAAGTTTTAAGGTAATCAAACAAAGTTCTTCCTTTCCCTATTTAAAGGTACACAAGAAGGACAGAAAAATGATTAATATATATTGACCACAAATATTAGCGAGGGCAAGATACAAGTAAATTAAACAAACAAAAAAATTTAAGTAATCAATCAGAGAGGGGAGAGCACTACGCTCGCTAGCAGGTATTAACAGCATATTCCCATGGGATTATTCAGGCTGAAACATTCCCTTTTTCCTTGGCATTTATATATTCATGCATTTTCTTTGTATCAAGAAATACATAATTTACATTATTTATAGATACCAAACATCTACAAGGATATTTCAACATATATGTACCACCTAAGTCTAGAATTTTAGGTTTTAAAGCCATAAACTCTCGCCTTCTTTTTTGTGTGTCTCTGTTCAAGTCAGGAAATATCTGAACTTTTTCACCAAAGAACTTAGCATTCATATGTTTAAAGCATAATTGAAATATATTATTCCTGTCCGATTCAAAAGTGAATGAAATTAAAAAAGTTGTCCGTTGGGTTACAACTTCTAATGAATTTTACAGGAAATCAGTAATATTAAGCTCAGGTTGAGGTTCTGGTATAGGAGACTTAGAGGGGCATAATTGAACGTCACTGGCGAAATAGATCGCCGGCGATTTATTTTGGCGGCGGCGCAACAGCTGGCTGAAACCGTATTATCGAAAAAGATGGCCGGCCATCTTTTTTTTCGATAATACGGTTTAGCCCGGCCAAATGCCAGAGTTCGCCGGGTTTGAGATCACCAGTTTTGTTTTTCAGCGATAATGGAAAAAAATGCCGGCCATCTCAAACCCGGCGAAATCCAAGGCATTTGGTCATGGGAGGAGCCAGCATTTGTAGTGCACTGGTCCCCCTGACATACCAGGACACCAACCGGGCACCCTAGGGGGCATTTCTAAAAAATTTTTAAAAATACCAAAAAAGCTCCCAGGTCCATAGCTCCCTTACCTTAGGTGCTGAGCCCCCCAAATCCCCCCCAAACCCACTCCCCACAACTCTACACCATTACCATAGCCCTTATGGGTGAAGGGGGGCACCTACATGTGGGTAGAGTGGGTTTGGGGGGATTTGGAGGGCTTAACATTTACCACCACAAGTGTAACAGGTAGGGGGAGGGGGAATGGACCTGGGTCTGCCTGCCTGAAGTGCACTGCACTCATTAAAAACTGCTCCAGGGACTTGCATACTGCTGTCAGGGAGCTGGGTATGACATTTGAGGCTGGCATACAGGCTGGTAAAAAAGGTTTTGATTTGTAGTTTTTTAGTGTGGGAGGGGGTTGGTGACCACTGGGGGACTACGGGGAGGTCATCCCCCATTCCCTCTGGTGGTCAGCCGGGGCACATTTT
The DNA here is from genome assembly GCF_901765095.1 of Microcaecilia unicolor. Taxonomy (NCBI): domain Eukaryota; kingdom Metazoa; phylum Chordata; class Amphibia; order Gymnophiona; family Siphonopidae; genus Microcaecilia; species Microcaecilia unicolor. The sequence goes on along the minus strand of NC_044040.1, from coordinate 96,478,346 downwards.
TGAGGCTTGGTCGTGAAAATAAAAGGACCAAGTAAACCCGGCGAAATACTGCTTAACGCTGCTTTTTGTTTTTTCCATTATCCGCGAAAGCCGGCCATCTGGTAGCCACGCCCATGCCCGCCCATGTCCCGCCTTCGCTATGCTGCTGACACGCCCCCTTGAACTTTCGCTGGCGAGGCGACGGGAAAGCAGCAATGCTGTCAAAAAAGCCGCTTTCGATTATACCGATTTCGCCGCTTTTGAGAGATCGCCGGCCATCTCCCGATTTATGTCCTGAAATGGCCGGCAATCACTTTCGAAAATAAGCCTGTTAATTCCCAAGATATATTGAGCTCTAATGATAGGTGGAAAACTCTCCATTGGAACAGTTAGAATCTCTCCAAAATATCTTTTAAGCATATCAATTGCAGGAATCAAGGGTGCTTTAGGAAAATTAAGGAACCTTAAATTGTTCTGTCTCCCTTGATTATCAAGGTATTCTAATTTCTTCACCAGAATTTCCCTGTCCTTAATCATCGTCCCTGTTAAGTTCTGTAAAGTCTTAATTTCTTCATCTAATACTTCAAATTTTTCTTCATTTTTTTGAACTTTACAGGTCACAAGATCTTGAGACTGTTTTATAGAGGAAACTTTGTCTTTAATTGTATCTGTTACCTAGATAAGGGTATTATTCAGACCCTGAATGGCATCCCACAGGCTACTACTACTTATTATTTCTATAGCGCTACCGGACGTACGCAGTGCTTCACACTTGAACATGGAGAGACAGTCCCTGCTCAATAGAGCTTACCATCTAATTAGCTCTCCAGAGTTTAACAGCTCCACGAGTTTCCAAGGAAGTAAATCCCAGGTTATTGGAAAGAAGAGGGTTATCCCCCCTCTCATTCCGTTTTGATGGCACCGCTGGGGTTGATACAGTGGCAGGTCCTCCTCCCGCTGCTCGAGGGCTTGACTCGTCGGTCAGCAACTCCTGCTGTGATCCTGCTGCTAGTAATTTGCTTCCAAGTTACGAGGGAACAGTGAATGAAGGTGGGCTTAGAGAAGCCGCTTCTATGCTGCAGTCCGGCTTCTGGACTCCAAAACTCTCCAAAGTCGGCTATCGGGGAATGGGATTTCCGGGGTTAGAGGAGGTGTGTACCACCATTTCCCCTTTCCTTTTCCCCATGCTGTACCTCGGGAAAGGATTTTATTTCCCCGGTAGTTCGATTGGAAATCAGGAGCTCACAAACTCACATCCTCTCTGGATGCCATCTTGCCAACTATCAGCTATTCTGCTCAAAAATGTTTCCTCACACATAAAGCTCACTCTGTTTCACATATCTAACCTCTATAGCAACTTCAGTCCTTCTGACAACAGCCAGCGTAGCTGTTGCTAAGGGTGACCGCCACTCTGTTGTCACCAGCTGACCATTCCTAGCCAATCAAATCACAGCACACAAATTTTCAAAGGCATGGAACCTAACTGTAAAGTCCACAGTCTTCATTTTGATCTCATAGAATATAAAGGGAAAATTAAATTGTTATTAAAATTACCACAAAAATTTCTATAAAATTTACAGAGTACCTCCAAAACATGTACGAACAGAATGTCATGTAACTCTGGGTCCCATCAAACCACACATGCTATATTTTTCTCACATATTTTAACAAAGTTTTAAGAACACTCTCACAATTTTGTCAAAAATTACCCCCCAAAACCCTATAGAAATGAAGACATCCACTTTAATAAAATTCAGCATCACCCCACGCACACCCCTGAGCGACACCTGCTCAAAAAAAAACTAATTTAAAGCTCAGAACTGGCCCAAACTAATTTCATCCCCAAAATGATTTTTGCCAAACACTTCCTTACACTAGCCCACCTCAAGAGGTTCTCAGGAACCCATAATTACCACCAGTTACACCCCAAATTAACCCTTTAAACTCCAGCCCATCGGGACCAAAAACGGCAATTTAAAATAAACAAAATAAATTACTACACTCCTTACCTGGTCCCTCAGGTGCTCATTATTTCACCAAGACCTCCGGATCCAGTCCCAGTGGACCCTCTGTGGTTGCGGGAAAAGGCTGTGCTTTTATCCACAGCCAAAGCCGGCAGGCTCAAAAATTGAGGCCCTGGCTTCGGTTTGGGCATAGTACCGGGTTGGGGGTGCTACCTCACATGCTTGAAGCTCCCCTCATAGGCTGAATCTGGCCAATTTCTCAGTGTGCCTGGCCTGAAACCAGCACTAATTGACCGGGCAGCTCTATGGCAACCCACAGAGGCTGCGATTCTCTCACAGAAGGCCCCAAACTGGCATCAGTCACAACAGGAGTCAGCACTGGCCACCAATGCTTTACCTGACCAATGGGATGACCCACGATCATCCCTAAAACCCCCAGGGCTGGTAAACAATTTTATATTGAGAAGTTCTGTGAACATTATTTTGCTCTGTGCTTTGGGAACTTAAAGATTAGAGTTTAAAGGATGAATTGTAGGTTATTGATAGGCAGAATAAAAATATAAAAAAGCAAACTTTAATCAAATAGTCTCCATATTCTTTCTCCCCTAGTTTTAAAACTTGAACTTTGCACTACAGCAGGCACAGGAGGATCTATTTTAAATTTGGATTCAGCCATGGGAAGTCTTGCCTCACCAATTTGCTTCATTTCTTTGAAGGCATGAGTAAGCATGTGGATAAAGGTGAGCTCGTTGATGTAGTGTATCTAGATTTTCAGAAAGCTTTTGATAAAGTTCCTCAAGAGAGACTCCTGAGAAAATTAAAGAGTCATGGGTTAGGAGGCAAAGTTCTGGTGTGGATTAGGAATTGGTCATTGGACAGAAAACAGAGGATAGGGTTAAATGGTCATTACTCTCAAAGGAGGAGGAGAGTGCCACAGGGTTCTAGATTGGGACCGGTACTATTTGATATATTTATAAATAATACGGAAATCGGAATGATGAGTGAGGTGATTAAATTTGCAGATGATACAAAACTATTCAAGGTTGTTAAAACATAAGTGAAAAGCAGACTGAGAAATATTGCAGGAAGACCTTAGGAAACTGGAAGACAAGGCATCCAAATGGCAGATTAAATTTAATGTGAACAAATGCAAAGTGATACACGTTGGAAAGAATAATCCGAATCATAGTTACTTGATGCTAGGGTCCACCTTATGAATTAGCACTCAAGAAAAAGATCTAGGCATCATTGTAGATAATACTCTGAAATCTTCTGCTCAGTGTGGCGGCAGCCAAAAAAGCAAACAGGATACTAGGAATTATTAGGCAAGGGTGGTGAATAAGACCAAAAATACTATAATGCTTTTGTATTGCTCCATAAAGCGACTGCACCTTGAGTATTGCGTTCAGTTCTGTTTGCCGTATCTCAAAAAAGATATAGCGGAATTAGAACAGGTTCAAAGAAGAGCAACCAAAATTATAAAGGGGCTGGAACTCTTGTATGAGGAAAGGCTAAAGAGGTTAGGGCTGTTCAGCTTGGAAAAGTGATGGATGAGGGGAGATATGATTGAGGTCTACAAAATCATGAGTGGTGTAGAGCGAGTAGAAATAAATTGATTTTTTACTCGTTTCAAAAGTACAAAAACTAGGGGACACTCAAGGAAGTTACACTGAAATACTTTTAAAAAGGAAAGGGAAGATACATACCTGTAGCAGGTATTCTCCGAGGACAGCAGGCTGATTATTCTCACATGTGGGTCGATGTCCGCGTCGGCCCGGGAATTGGCAATTTTGCAAGCAAAAAATTGAAAAAGTTTGCCAGAACCTTCTGGCGTGTGAATTGCGCACATCGCACATGCGCGGACAACTTCCCGCCTGTCACGCGAGCGTTCCAGCTCAGTTTAATCAAAAAGCAAATAATAAACAAACAACAACTCCAAAGGGGAGGTGGGCAGGTTTATGAGGACAAGCAGGTTGCTTGTTCTCACATGTGGGGTATCCCTAGCAATCAGGCTTACTCAAAACAAAGAACATTGGTCAAATGGGCCTCGCAACGGCGAGGAAATAACAGAGATTGACCTGAAACCATAAACAACTAACTGAGAGTGCAGTCTGGAACATAAGGTGGCGGACCTCACGCATCACCTAGATAGGATTCTAGATAGTGCTGGGGAGGAGTCCGCTGTCTTGGTACATGTGGGTACCAATGACATAGGAAAATGTGGGAGAGAAGTTCTGGAAGCCAAATTTAGGCTCTTAGGTAAAAAGATCAAATCCAGATCCTCTAGGGTAGCATTTTCTGAAATGCTACCTGTTCCACGCGCAGGGCCCAAGAGACAGGCAAAGCTCCGGAGTCTCAATGCGTGGATGAGACGATGGTGCAGGGAGGAGGGTTTTAGATTTGTTAGGAACTGGGCAACATTCTGGGGAAGGGGGAGCCTATTCCGAAAGGATGGGATCCACCTTAACCAGGGTGGGACCAGGCTGCTGGCATCGGCATTTAAAAAGGAGATAGAGCAGCTTTTAAACTAGAAATGGGGGGAAGGCCGACAGTCACTCAAAAGCGCATGGTTCGGGAAAAGGTATCTTGCAAAGATACCTCACAAAAAGGGAAGATAGGGTTTCTGGATAGTGAGGTTGCACTATCCGTGGTAGGCCAGGTGCCCTTAAATACAACTAAAGATCAGACAAAAGATGGCAAATCAATAGTGTCAGGTACTAAGCATCAAGCAAATAGGAACAACAAACATACTCTGAAATGTCTATATGCAAATGCTAGGAGTCTAAGAAATAAGATGGGAGAGTTGGAATATATTGCACTAAATGAAAAATTGGATATAATAGGCATTACTGAGACCTGGTGGAAGTAGGATAACCAGTGGGACACTGTCATACCGGGATACAAAGTATATCGTAGTGATAGGGTGGACCGGACTGGTGGAGGGGTAGCATTGTATATTAACGAGAGCCTTAACTCAGATAGAGTACAAATTCAGCAGGACACAAATCACACCTTTGAATCATTGTGGGTTGAAATTCCATGTATAAAAGGGAAAAAAACGGTAATAGGAGTGTACTACCATCCGCCTCGCCAGGATGAGCAGGTAGATGCAGAAATGATAAAAGAAATCAGAGACGCGAACAAAATGGGCAATGTGATAATAATGTGTGACTTCAATTATCCAAATATAGACTGGGTAAATGTAACATCGGGACACGCTACAGAGGTACAATTCCTTGATGAAATCAAGGACAGCTTTTTGGAGCAGCTGGTGCAGGAGCCGACGAGAGAAGGAAAAATTCTAGACTTGGTCCTTAGTGGAGCGCATGATCTGGTGAGGAACGTTATGGTACTGGGGCCGCTTGATAACAGTGATCATAATATGATCAGTTTTGATATCGACCTTGAAGTAACTGTACACAGAAAGTCAAATACTTTAGCGTTTAACTTTAAAAAAGAAGACTATGATAAAATGAGAAGAACGGTAAAAAAAAAACTTAGGGGGGCAACTGAGAGAGTAAAAACTGTACAACAAGCGTGGACGCTGTTCAAAAATACCATCCTGGAGGCCCAGGCCATACATATTCCGCAAATTAGAAATGAAAGACGGAAGTCCAAAAGTCAGCCGGCCTGGTTGAAAAGTGAGGTGAAGGAAGCTATTAGGGCTAAAAGAAACGCCTTCAGAAAATGGAAGAAGGAACCGTCTGAAAATAACAAGAAGCAGCATAAGGAGTGTCAAAGCAAATGCAAGGCGCAGATAAAGAAGGCCAAGAGGGATTACAAAAAAAAGATAGCATTAGAGGCAAAAAAACATAGTACAAATTTTTTCGGTATATTAAAAGCAGGAAGCCGGCAAAAGAATCGGTTGGGCCGCTGGATGACCGAGGGGTAAAAGGTGCGATCAAGGAAGACAAAGACATAGCAGAGAGACAGAATGAATTCTTTGCTTCGGTCTTCACCGAGGAAGATTTGGGTGGGATATCGGTGTCGGAAATGGTATTTGAAGCGGATGAGTTGGAGAAACTTACTGACTTCACGGTAAACCTGGAGGACGTAATGGGGCAGTTCAGCAAACTAAAGAGTAGCAAATCTCCTGGACCGGATGGTATTCATCCTAGAGTACTGATAGAACTGAAAAATGAGCTTGCGGAGCTACTGCTAGTGATATGCAACTTATCCTTAAAATCGAGAGTGGTACCAGAAGATTGGAGGGTGGCCAATGTAACGCCGATTTTTTAAAAAGGCTCCAGGGGAGATCCGGGAAATTATAGACCGGTGAGTCTGACGTCAGTGCCGGGGAAAATGGTAGAGACTATTATTAAAAACAAAATTACAGAGCACATCCGAGGACATGGATTACTGAGACCAAGTCAGCACGGCTTTTGTGTGGGGAAATCTTCCCTGACCAATTTACTTCAATTCTTTGAAGGAGTAAACAAACATGTGGACAAAGGGGAACCGGTTGATATTGTGTATCTGGATTTTCATAAGGCGTTTGACAAGGTACCTCATGAAAGGCTACAGAGGAAATTGGAGGGTCATAGGATAGGAGGAAATGTCCTATTGTGGATTAAAAACTGGTTGAAGGATAGGAAACAGAGAGTGGGGTTAAATGGGTGGTATTCACAATGGAGAAGGGTAGTTAGTGGGGTTCCTCAGGGGTCTGTGCTAGGACCGCTGCTTTTTAATATATTTATAAATGATTTAGAGATGGGAGTAACTAGCGAGGTAATTAAATTTGCTGATGACACAAAGTTATTCAAAGTTGTTAAATCGCGACAGGATTGTGAAAAATTACAAGAGGACCTTACGAGACTAGGAGACTGGGCGGCTAAATGGCAGATGACATTTAATGTGAGCAAGTGCAAGCTGATGCATGTTGGAAAAAAGAACCCGAATTATAGCTACGTCATGCAAGGTTCCACGTTAGGAGTTACAGACCAAGAAAGGGATCTGGGTGTCATCATCGATAATACGCTGAAACCTTCTGCTCAGTGTGCTGCTGTGACTAGGAAAGCAAATAGAATGTTGGGTATTATTAGGAAAGGTATGGAAAACAGGTGTGAGGATGTTATAATGCTGTTGTATCGCTCCATGGTGCGACCGCACCTTGAGTATTGTGTTCAATTCTGGTCGCCGCATCTCAAGAAAGATATAGTAGAATTGGAAAAGGTGCAGCGAAGGGCGACTAAAATGATAGCGAGGATGGGACGACTTCCCTATGAAGAAAGATTAAGGAGGCTAGGGCTATTCAGCTTGGAGAAGAGACGGCTGAGGGGAGACATGATAGAGGTATATAAAATAATGAGTGGAGTGGAACAGGTGGATGTGAAGCGTCTGTTCACGCTTTCCAAAAATACTAGGACTAGGGGGCATGCGATGAAACTACAGTGTAGTAAATTTAAAACAAATCGGAGAAAAGTTTTCTTCACCCAACGTATAATTAAACTCTGGCATTCATTGCCGGAGAAAGTGGTGAAGGCGGTTAGCTTAGCAGAGTTTAAAAGGGGGTTGGACGGTTTCCTAAAGGACAAGTCCATAAACCGCTACTAAATGGACTTGGGAAAAATCCACAATTCCAGGAATAACATGTATAGAATGTTTGTATGTTTGGGAAGCTTGCCAGGTGCCCTTGGCCTGGATTGGTCGCTGTCGTGGACAAGATGCTGGGCTCGATGGACCCTTGGTCTTTTCCCAATATGGCATTACTTATGTAGAACAAAAATGGGTCTAGGGGGGTGGAGTTGGATTCTAAAACCCCAACAGATTCTGCAGCACCGACTGTCGCGTCGAGTATCCTACTGAAGGCAGTAGTGAGATGTGAATGTGTGGACTGATGACCTCATTGCAGCCTTGCAAATCTCCTCAATGGAGGCTGACTTTAAGTGAGCCTCTGACGCAGCCATGGCTCTAACGTGAGCCATGACATGGCCCTCCAGAGTCAGCCCAGCTTGGGCGTAAGTGAAAGATATGCAATCTGCTAGCCAGTTGGAGATTGTGCATTTTCCGATGGTGACTCCTCTTCTGTTGGGATCAAAAGAAACAAACACCTGGGCGGACTGTTTAAAGGGCTTTGTTCGTTCCACGTAAAAGGCCAGTGCTCTCTTGCAATCCAAGGTGTGCAAACTGCTTTCGCCATGGCGGATATGAGGACGGGGGGAAAATGTTGGCAAGACAATTGACTGATTCAGATGGAACTCCGACACCACCTTAGGTAGGAACTTAGGGTGCGTGTGGAGGACTACTCTATTGTGATGAAACTTGATATAAGGTGCATGCACTACCAAGGCCTGAAGCCCACTGGCTCTACGAGCTAAAGTAACAGCCACCAAGAAAACGACCTTCCAGGTCAAGTACTTCAGATGGCAGGAATTCAGTGGCTCAAAAGGAGCTTTCATCAGCTGGGTGAGAACGACGTTGAGATCCCATGACACTGGTGGAGGTTTGACAGGGGGCTTTGACAAAAGCAAACCTCTCATGAAGCGAACAACTAAAGGCTGTCCAGAGATAGGCTTACCCTCTACACGGCAGTGATAAACACTAATCGCACTAAGGCGAACCCTTACGGAGTTGGTCTTGAGACCAGACTCTGACAAGTGTAGAAGGTATTCAAGCAGGGTCCGTGTAGGACATGAAAGAGGATCTAGGGCCTTGCTGTCACACCAGACGGCAAACCTTCCTCACTTAAAAGAGTAACCCATCGCCAGTTGAATATCATCCGGAATATGCTTGAATTCTATGTGTTAGCCCATCAGAACTGAACAAAATTGATGGTTTGGAGTACTGAGCCAGTATTATGCCAGAAGTATGGATCCTGAATGTGTCAATAAAAGCTTTTTTGGTCCCAAAGCCTCTGGTTTAAGCCTTACATGCTGTCTATAATTTTTAGCTATAAGCTGTAAAGTTTTACTTCAGGTATACTGCACTATTTCCCATCCCCCTCTCTTTTTCTAACAGCCACATGAAGGAATTTCTGGCTGGTCATATGCTATGATGGTGAAAATGTTGCTAAGACAACTCAGATACCTGGTATATCCTGTTATGAAAATAATTTACTGAGAAAAGGTATGGTAAGGGCCAATTGCAAGCCTCCAGCACAAATGAAAGTCCCAATTACAAGCCTCCCACCCCATAAGCAGCACATATGATTGGTCCAGGGTAAAGGAGAGGTGGATGCTCACAACAGCCTATAAAACCACGCTGCAGACAAAGGAACTCTGAAAAACTAGGCTTGGAGAGAGAGTTTCAGATCTGTCCAAATGGCCTGTTTTTCCCGAAGGGGTCTGCTCCCCCCTTCATACCTGATAGAATCTAATTCTCTATAGCTATGACTCTCTTTCATTCATTCTTCCTTTCTCTGCCTTCTCTCTGTTCTGTGACCTTTGTATGAGGAACAAAATTTTCTTCCTTCTTCATATAATTAGTCTAATTACTTATAATTACCAGAGGTACTGGTGTTAGATTTTGTAAGTTTGTTATAACTTTACAAGTGATGTCTGATGCTATGATGGTGGGTGAGTAATTAAAAAGACTATTAATTCTCTCTAATTCCTGTACAATTCTTTCTATAATATGTGATAGAATTCGTAAGTGTTTTAGCGAATAGCAAACCAAATTGCGCAGCCTAGTACAAATGGTGACCCCGTCTACTAAAACTTCTGTCTGCTCATCAGAGAGAAGATTGTAGTTTAATTTATAGAAATCTATTTTTAATGATTGTCCCAAGTTTTGCATTTGATGTTTGTAGCTACTGCAGTGGAGATCAGGAATTGTCCTGTATGAATGTAAGAGAAGTGAAAAGAGTGTGATCAGCTCTATCCACGCCCATTTTCCCAAAATGTTCACCAAAATTCGTAAGTAAATAATTGCTATTCTGAAAGGGAATATATATTTATTTTATTTGAGCTCTGTATCAAATCTCTGTTCTCATTATTTGAAATGTTCTTTGTTCCTAACCATGCTTCTTTTTTCTGCTCTGAGTTTTCTGATTACTAAAGCTACAGTCCTTTATAAAAATAAAAGAAGGCACAGGATTGCTAGAGAAAATTCTTTGTGACCAGAAGAAGCTTCTCTATATCCTTGTTTTTTTTTTTTTTTAAAATGTTTGATTTCATGACTTTAAAACACTGTAACTAGATATATATTTTACGTAGTTATAGTCAGATACAACTATCTAAATTATTAAAATTCTGTGACTCAGCAATGTTTCCTTTGTTCTAGACTGCATGGCTTGGCCTAAATAAATTATAGGTGTCTGTTTGTCATGTTTACTTAGCAACATTCCTTTGTAAATAGCTTTGTCTTCATTTAAATGATAAACTGTTTTTTCCAGTACTATCTCTGGTTATCTCCTTTTCTGTGTGAGCTCTGGAATCCTGCATTCCAGCAGTACTCCTGGCACTGCTTTTACATCATAAAAGGAAAAAAACAGTTTGCCCTACAATTTTAATTCTACTGGCTTAAATCTAATGTTTATTTGATACAATTCTATTTCAGTGTTTCTTTTGTGTATATGATTTCTAGATAACAATTTTGTTTTCCTGATAAACATGCTAAGAATTCTAGTTTTATTTTCAGGATATTTACAATATTAGAAATATTTGGCCCACATTCCAGTATGAAACTTTATGGTATTTTCCTCCTGCTTCTTTTGAGAAACTATAATGAAACATGTACATGTGTGTCCTAAAAACAATGACATAGCTAGACAGTGGAATATAAAGAAATATATTTTTTTAATTATTTCAATGCACTCCACCGAGATTTCTGATCAGCTGCAGAGATATGGAATCTCAATGGAGCATTTAAACAGTACTTTTGTACATTTTTCCTACTTCTGGAGTAGATATGCCATGTTATTACATAAGAAGTACTTCAAGCCCTAGGACACTGTTTTGGTAATTTATCATACATACTTGTGTATAACACCATGTTTATTCAAAGGTTATGCCCAGTACGGAATTCCAATAGCATGATCTAATTTACAACCTCTTAATTCTTTGTCTTTTATTTGTTAGTCTGTCTTTATGTCACCCCTTACATACAATCAGTATAAGTGATCACTTCTGAATTTTTTCCAATTTTGTGAGTAGAACAATCAGTACATATAAAAAGTTTCTCTCCTGAATACAAATTAGTTGTATATGCACTATAACAAAAGATTTATTTTCTCCATTCCATCATAGGCATGTTAATGGAGAAAGATCTTTCTTATCTATTACTGAGACTTCAAATTGATGAAGTTGCAATACAGATTACCACCAGAAATGAATATTTAGAAAAGAGTTATCTTTCCAAATGGATAGTATGGATTTGACAGCAACTGCTAAAAAATGTTGACTACATTGCAAACTGATATTGTGCTTATTCGAAGACTGTATTATTAAAGAGGAAAGACTTCAGAATCTCGGTCTCAGCTGATCATGCTACTAGCCATACAGCTGACCACAATGCTCAGTGTGACTTTTATTCTTAGTTCACGCTGGCGAGAATCCTCATTAGCCAAAACCTCTATCAAACTGTAAACATACTTTGTTACAGAAGTACTTAGCTGTGGATAGTGCTGGATTTATTGTTCATGTCTGTGCCCGACGGTGAGCTCCTGCTTCGCTCTTAGCTTCAAGGAGTCGGACTGCGCATCCCTTTACAGCACCTAAAGGCGTACATAGAAAAGTGTTTGAATCAGTCACCTTTTACACTCAGAAAGTAATTAGATAACTCACTTACTTAGGTACTCGGATTCACCTTCCTTTACCACCAGCTTACTTAGTTATAATTATCACTGCAGTGCCGGGGGTATTTAAACCATTTCCTGTTTAAGCTCCTCCTATCTCTTACGGAGGGAATTTAAAGGGCAAGACAATAACAGCCTGAGGTTTCAAAAAAGTTCGTCTCTTCAAAAAAACAGTTCATCTCTTCAAAAAAACACTTTCCATTCAACTTTGGTGTTTAACCCATAAGGAAACAAAGATCCCAATTTGTATATCCAACGTTGCTCTCTCTGTGTTATTCTGCGGTCTCGATCTCCGCCATGAATATACACGGGAACGTGATTGATCACTATGCATCTCAGATCTTCAAACTTATGTGAATATTGTGTACAATGCTGGACAAGAGGAGCATCCATGCGAGAATGCTTTAGATTGTGTTTATGGTTACTTAATCGATTTTTTAAAGACCGTGTGGTTTTTCCCACATATAATTTTCTGCACGGACATATTAAAATATACACCACATGGTTCGATTCACAATCCGTGGTGTATCTTAAATTATATTCTTTACCATCCCGCGGATTATGAAACTTATTCGTATTCATCATCAAAGGGCAAAAAATGCATCTAGAGCAAGATCGATTTCCCAATTGCTCATTACTTACACGTGTCTTCTTTCCATCTTGGAGAATTTCTTTCAAGTTCGGTCCTCTGGCATATGCTACTCTGAGGTCCTGCTTACTGAACTCTGGGTGAAGCTGCATGATCTTCCAATGCTTTCTCAAAATCTTCACTGTATTCATAGTACCTTGCATATATCGCAATACACATGTTTGAAGATTACTAGTATCTTCCTTCTTCCGGGTATTAAGCAAATGTTCTCGATGATTGAATTTGGCCCGGGTGTATGCTTGCTTGATGATGTAATCTGGATATTCTCTGGACTTAAACTTCTGTTGCATTAATTTAGCATGCCGTTTAAATTCGGACCTGTCGGAACAAATTCTGCGTGCTCTTAAGAACTGAGCAAATGGAAGGCTTTCTCTGGTGCTACGGGGATGATGGCTGGTAAAGTGCAATAGTGTATTTTGATCCGTTGGTTTGACATACATAGACGTATTAAGTCTACCTTGTTGTTGAATTATGAGGACATCCAAAAAATTAATTTTTACAGTTGATTGACTGATTCAAACACTTTTCTATGTACGCCTGTAGGTGCTGTAAAGGGATGTGCAGTCCAGCTCCTTGAAGCTAAGAGCGAAGCGGGAGCTCGCCGTCGGGCACGGACATGAACAATAAATCCAGCACTATCCACAGCTAAGTACTTCTGTAACAAAGTATGTTTACAGTTTGATAGAGGTTTTGGCTAATGAGGATTCTCGCCAGCGTGAACTAAGAATAAAAGTCACGCTGAGCGTAGTGGTCAGCTGTATGGCTAGTAGCATGTTCAGCTGAGACCGAGATTCTGAAGTCTTTCCTCTTTAATAATACAGTCATCGAATAAGCACAATATCAGTTTGCAATGTAGTAGATGTTGTATAGTAATATAGAACAAGAGCAAATGCCTTAAAATATTGTTTTTTTAAAAAAATGTTGAGCAATTTAGAGTCATGTTTATCCAGAGAGGTGTCCAATGCCAGAGAACCAAAAGTAATCTTTTTCTAGGAGATTGGTTGTTGAATATGTAGAATTTTGGAAATAATGTTCCATGTCTTTTCCCAAAAAGAAGATGTTTCAGAGTTCTAGGATATATCTTACATGACCAACAGAGATTTTGAGGTAGTAGACCTGCAACTGCTAGTTTTTGTGGAGTCCAGATGGCTTTGTGATGCAAAAAGAAAAGCGACTGGATCATGTTAGCTGAGGTTACTGGTCATCCACGAAATTTCCAGAAGTCTTTCCATTGTTCTGATATTAGTTTGTGTTCCAGATCTAGTTCCCATGAATGCATGAGGCCAGATTTTGAAGATAATTCTTTTGATCTCAAAAATTTGTATATATTAGAGGCTATATGACCAGTACTAAATAGTTTCTCAACAAAGGAAATTATAGTCGGTTGTAGTGAAGTAAGTGTCTTAATATTTTCATTTCTGGTAAGGCAATGCTGCAATTGCAACCATCAAAAAAACTGATTAAAGGGTGATAGATATTTACTGTGCAATAAAGAAAAGGAATGCAGTGTTCCATTGGATAATAATTGATCTATATAATATATGCCTTTGTTATACCAAGTTAACCAGAATATATATGATTTGTTGATTTTAATAATGGGATTACCCCAAATTATGGAGTGTAATGAGTTCTCACTAGAGGTTTCCATATATTTATCTAGTTCAATGAAGCATTTATGAGATGAAACAATAACAGAATTGTCTTGTAAATGTTTCAATATACAGAAAGGAATATGTTGTGGATGTAAGTATTGAGACCATAGTTCGTTTTCAATTTTCAACCATATAGGTTCATAACTGGAATGTGTAGCAATCCAATAACATGCTTGTTGTGTTATAAACGCTTTGTGATATGTCTAGAAATCTGGAAAAGCTTTAGGATTTTTTAATGTTTTCAAAGCAATTTTTGGGACTTTGGAAGCCCACAAAAATTGTGATAGAAGTTTATCTATTTGTTGATAAACAGTATGGGGGAAAAAGCTGGAATCATACTTAAAATAAAGCTGATTTTTGGCATTACTACCATTTTTATAGACTCCAATCTTCTCCACCAGGAAAGGTGCAATGGGCTCCATGAAAGAAGTAATTCTTTGATTATTGCAAGAATTTTCTTTGAATTAGATGTCGTGGAGGGGCATAATTGAAAGATCGTCCAAGTACGAATTAGGACGTTCTTACGAAAACGTCCAAAAATAGACATGTATAATCGGAAAATAGTGTGGGCGTTTTTCGATAATCGATTATCCCTGTAAGAAAACAATCAAATGACGGCGCATAAGCGTGACTAAATTGGGCGCCCTAACACGGTCGATTATTGCAGGTGCAAACGACCAAATCACAAAGTGTGTAAAATAATGTACATAGGTGTACCGCAAGTACAGTACATGTTGTTCAGGCCATCCAGGTACGGGAAAATATGAGGAACGCGTATATGTGTCAACTACAGACATATCATGCTGCTCCACCCATACTTTCATCATATGTGCCCATCTGCATGTCCGGATCTGCATGCACTGTACACCTACTGAACATGCAGCTATATGCATATTGTGTATATGTGAAAAGGGTCGGGTGGGGTGCGTCATACTCATCTATATAAGGCACGTTCCACACACGTGCAGGCATGTGCACGTCAAAGACGTCTATGCTTACGAGGGCGTCCACGTGCTGATAGGGGCCATATATGGAATGGTCATCCATATATGGAGCTGTGCATGAAACGACGTCCCTCACGCAAAGTCGTCTATATAAGGCACTTTTTTTCCAACACGTGGAAACATGGCGCAGCGACGGGAGCCGAACTTCGGGCAGGAGGAGAGCCTGTTGCTGGTGCGCCTGTGCCTAAGGCACCGGCACAGGCTCTTTGTGCAGCACCACCACCTGCCCCCCAGGCTCCAGGCTCGACCCGCATCAGGGACAGGCTGGAAAGGTAAGGTTATGGGCCAACCCCCCTCCCCTCCTGTACCTACACATATAACAGCTCCGTCATCAATGTTACCACCAGTAACTGGAGTGTCCATGCAAGGATCATGAGTAATATAGGAACATGCACAATCACTAATAAATTGTATGTTATTGAAAGGACGACCATTCCCATATCCCTACAAGAATGTATTTCGTTAGTTATGTGACAATTATATTAGTGTTATGTGACAATTTCGTTAGTTATGTGAAGGCCACATTTTCCAACTCCTCTTTGCAGCCTCTATGTGGCTTACAACGCATCCGAATAGTGGAAACATGAGACCAATGAAACGTATACCATACTTTATAACATGGTCATGATAACACATATAAAGTAGTTTAACAAGCATACATTATAATGTATACAAACGGTACTGTCTGGCCTCATGCCCACCTCTCTGGCATCATCTGCATAGGAACAAAGGGTGAGATGCTCCAGAAAAACTTTATTAAGGACCCAACACGGTCCGTGTTTCGGTTTTTAAAAAATAGTACTATTTCATATTGTATCTGTTGGTACGAGGCAACACTCTCTAATTTATTCAAGAGACTACATTTTATGAGCTCCATTGTCTGTCAGTATATCCTCTGTGCAACTACTGATTGACCCCTGATGAAGGGTTTTTTTAAAAACCGAAACACGGACCGTGTTGGGTCCTTAATAAAGTTTTTCTGGAGCATCTCACCCTTTGTCTTGGATTGATCCCTTGAAGTTGTTTTTCCACCTGTTTTTTTCTGTGTTGGACCTTTGTGGAAATTTTTGGACCTCTTTTGTTTCTGCGATCATCTGCATAGGAACCAACTCGGTGGCTGCTGTGGGTGCTTGACCACCCCCAATATAAAATAAATGCCTTGTATGTATGTATGGAGGGGTAATCTCCACTGGGGGTTCCACCCCCCAAAATGGTAAAAAGGTGGCTCCTATGATTCAGTACCAATGGAGGTGGTCCCCCCCCCCCCCAACACTGTTGACCCTCTCTCTCTGGTATTTGAATAGCAAATGAATGTGTGCAGAGGACAAAAAGGACCATCCCCCCCTGACCCCTGCTCTACAAACTTATATCTTACAGACGGTTTGGAGTCCACCGGGACCTGGAGTCCCTCAGGAGGCGGTTCCGCCATGTGAGGCGGGAGAGGCCCGACCTCATCCGGGCGGTGTGAAGGCACCTCAGGGCTCGCCGTAAGTATTCAAAAACAGGACACCTGTACAGATTAGTAAATACATTTCTTGAATAATGCAAATGTGTTGTACAATATCAATTCCCATGTGCCTAATAGCCAACTAGTAAGTAATAACATATCTGTCCCAGATCAAGGATGCAGGTTGCAGGGGTTCTCCCATGAGTGTGGCTGCAACTTCCGACCATCCCCCCGAGATGAATGAGATGATATGCCTCACTTTACTATTCCCCTTTCTGTGGTGGCTGATTAGTGTGTCCTGGTAGACCTGCCTGAGGCCCTACTTTTACTGCATGTCATGGCCTAACTCACATAAAAGATTTGTGCTCAACACCCTTCCCACTGCCCCCCCCCCCAATAAATCCTACAACAACTGCCCATCAACCCCTCGTTGCATCTGTATAATTATAGTACAGCAAGAGACCCTCACTGGATGCCCACCGGAAGGGTGGGAAGGCCAGATTTTAGGACCCAGGCTGTAAAAATACCAGCCAGGTTTAAAAATCTATGACTGGCTGCGCAAGGACTTGCTTTTCCTGTAAGTTAATATGTGTCCCTGCTTGGGATCCATCCACTGGAATAGTGATGGGTCAATTTACATACCTTTAACAGCTAAAATAACTAAAGAAGTACTGACTAGGCCAAATAACAAGTACATGATTTAATATTTGAGAATCTGTAAAAAGCGGTTCTGAATAATGAGTCCTGCTACAAATTGGTACAATTTTTAATTCAAATTCAGCTCCTGTACTGGGGAAAACAAAAACAAAAGGGATGGCTCAGATGAACAAAATGGAGCCTATTACATAGTTCTTAAGATGAACAAAATGGAGCCTATTACAGAGTTCTTAAGATGGTGTGAAAAGTATGTGAAAACTATTGCAACAGGGAACAGGTGTCTCAGAAATGAGATGTGAAAAAAGAACTTGTTCCCAAAACATACTGATAAGCCCGCGTGGGAACGTATCATCTCAGAAATTGAGAGCTAGGTTTCCCACCATTGACTTCTATGGAGAGGTTGTGTATAAAAGAGGGGAAAATGTGCCTTAACTGGGAGTCTTCTCAGAGGGCGAAGCTCTGTCCGGTTGTACTCAGAATCTCTCTGCTGAATGTACCTGATTAAAGTCTGATGTCTGTACTTGTACCAACTTGAAGACTTGTCTTTGGGTAAGAAATAAAATGTATCTATTTATTCAAATCTATCTCTGTCTTTATTCTATCTTCTCTTTACCTTACATTTAGTTTACAAGGCAGATTACATACACTCAGTCTCTGGAGAAACTTAGACAGATTTTTATTAGGCATTATCTGGGAACATAAATGGCCCAGAGTATACCTAGATCCAGGAAGACAGAAAGCAGTAGTTATGGGAATTAGAATTCGATTACAGCCCCTAATGCAAACCCAGAGCAGACCTCCTTGTGATTGGGTGACAATGGAGGTTGGAGAAACCATACAGAACCTGTTAGGTAAAATAGGTATCTTTAGTCCCCCGTGTGATCTGGAGTCAGAAAGAGGTCCAAGAGGGGGAAATTAAAACACATCTCACAATGCAAACATGCTGGTCAGCAATGAATTTGGTATGGCAACATGTCCTGTGTGGTGTGTGTCAGAGGAGGTTCCAGGGTTCTTTGTCATGTCATCTGATGCAGCTCATTCCCCATGGGCATAGGCTACGCCTTACCACACCCTGCCCCATCCCCTGCCTCACGCCACCCAGCTACTGCACTATGCAAGCCATGTTGTATGCGCTGATTTCAATCACACTCCTTTTACATACACAGGGCTCCACCAGCAGCAAGCCGAGTGGGCAGATGAGGAGGGCCACCACCTCCAGGAGGAGGAGGAGGAGCAGGAGGAGCAGGAAAGGCACGAGGCGGAGGAGGAGGAGGAGCAGGAGGAGCAGGAAAGCCAAGAGGATGAGGAGGCGCCGACGCCTGCACAGGAGGCGCAGGAGGAGGAGTCATCGGGCTCGGAGGAGGGGGTCCTCATCATAGATGAGGACTATATGGAGGCCCCCTCCCCACCTGTACCAGCAGCAGAGCCCTCTCCCTCCCCTCAGCCATCCACATCCCCTGCGGCAGCAGCAGCACCATCACCTGCCACACCGCGTTCCCCTGGGTCTGCTCCGTCCCCTGGGTCTGCTCTGTCCCCTGGGTCTGCTCTGTCCCCTGGGCCTGCTCCAAGCCCTGGGCCTGCTCCAGCCCGTGCCCCACCTCCAGCAGCCCTAGGCGCAGGGGCCATGATGCGCCTCCTGCAGCAGCTGGTAGATGGCCAGCAGCAGCTTATAGTTGGCCAGCACCAGCTGCTGCAGGAGGTGAGAGCCCTACGGCAGGGCAATGAGCAGCTCCAGGGCCCACTAAGGGTACTGCTGGGCCTGCTCATTGCCCTGCTACAGAGGGCCTTAGTCAGAGGGCGTGCCCGCCCTTAATTTAAATTGGGGGGGGGGGGCCTGTTGGGGGTGTGGGGAGTGGGTGGGGGAGGGCATTGTTGGGGTTGTGTGTGTGGGGGGAGGGAAATGTTGGGGTTGTGTGTGGGGGGAGGGAAATGTTGGGGTTGTGTGTGTGGGGGAGGGAAATGTCGGGGTTCTGTGTGGGGGGGAGGGAATTGTTGGGGTTCTGTGGGGGGGGGGAGGGAATTGGTGGGGTTGTGGGGGGGAGGAGGGCATTGTTGGGGGTTATTTTGTAGGGGTGGGGGTGGGGGGAAATAAATGTTTTTCTTACACTATAACTATCAGGGTGTGTGTGTGTGTTTGTCTCCCTTGTGCATTACATATCAGCAAATGGTGCTGTTGAGTTGAGAGGAAGGAGGCAGCAATATGCATAGCATTAAATGTGCTGTGTGAATGAGAAGGTGATGTATGTCTGAGAATGTTGCCCATACAGAAGGCCACCTGTTCATTCCAACCTGCATGGCCATATGTGTAGGGGGGTTGGGCCGGGGAGCCTGGATAGATATTTGTGTTCATGAATACAAATGGCCAGCCAGCATCTCTCCCTCCCTCCCTCCCCTCCCCTCCACCATACTGACCCACAACACAGAGTGCCATCAATAAGAGATTAATAGTGTACCACGTGTGATCTGCCAAGTAGACACTTCCACATAACCCCAGGTAGCACATACACAGTGTTTGCTGTGTGATGGTCACATATCCTTACCCACAAGCCACATTGGTGGGGGGGGGGGGGGGGCCCAAGAAGGACCTACAAACAGCTGGCTCATATTTTCACATTCATTACATCAGCTATGGTATATAATGCTGAGGAGAAAAGGGGAAACAATGGGAAACCCAATAGATGGATGGTTACTTCATCACAGTTGCAATGTAATACTTGTGTTAGAGAAGGGCACAAATAAAAATGGTGCTCATTATTTGCAGCTGTGATCTCACTTTCTCCACTAGTAGATCAAGGTGTGTTACATTCAGGTATTCTGGGTTTGTATCAAAGTTTGTTCCTGAAGTGACTTGCCTTAGGTGGGATTTGAACCAGCAACCTTGCCACAGCAGCTACCAAGCTTTAGCCACCTGCAGGTACTTTGGGTTGGGACCTGTACACACACCCCTCTCCCTCACCACCACGTCTTAGGCCTCAGTGGCAGTACCTGTAGCCACCTTGAGCATTTTGTCCAGGCTACCGATTAAAAACAATGTTCATGTTCCTACTACCTATGGAGGAATTGAGGAAGGTGTTCCATAATGTCCTAAACACATCCATTGCATAAATCATTCTCCCCTCCCCCGCCTATGGACCTTGAGAATGGGTGGCCACTTCATAAATGGGGAATGGGGTACACCACATAAACAAGGAAGATGGAACCTACCGGGAACCAATACAGCAGTTCCAACAGCTGGCCCACACCACTGAGGACCTGCCAACCCCACAATACAGTGCACAGGAACCTGGTGAAAAGAGAGCTACCTAAGATCTGACTCCAGACTACATACATACAGTGAATGCACACTCCTTGACTATGAGCACAAAGAGAAGAGGTGGCAGACAAATGAGAGCTTACCATGAACGCCTGTTTCAAGACTGTGTAGTGCGCCTTTTATCTTCTGGAACATTAGCTGCACATCTCCCTGATTGAAATGACCCTTACCGAGGGGTGCTTGATTTGGGGCGAGTGTAGCAAATTCGTGGCCCCCACACACTGCCTGCTACAACCAGGCAGAGAGAATGGGAGAAAGGATGGGAGCATCAGGGGATGTGGAAGAGAGGAAACGGAAGGCGTGGTGGCTGAGGGCCAACAATAATCCCCCCCCCCCCTAAATACACAGGTGTACCCAAGCATACATTGCTAAACACAAACCTTAATATAAGTGAGGGTAAAACCCTGTAAATGATTATTACGAACAACCGGCAAGGTCTCAGTGCAGGAAATGGCAGGTTAAATGGCAATGAAGAAAGGGAAGGCAGGTGGAGGCGCCCATACTTATCTACTCATAATCGAAATCATGTGCTCCTATTCGCTATCTCAGCAGGGCACGCTTAGGAATTATGAGTATAATTGAAAAACAAACGCCCATATCAGAAACGCCTATTCCCCCGTCTCAATGGGCGTTCTTGGCGACTATATAAACGCCCACGCCGTATTTTCGATAACCCCATTGGTACAATGCCACCGCGTATGCCCCCGACCCGGAAGGGTAATTTTTCAGAAGCTGAGGTGGAGCTCCTGGTGCAGGAAATACAACAGCGGCACCGGAGTCTGTTTGCTCCCACAGGGCAGAGGCTGGCTGCAACCACAAAGCAGCGCGAATGGGAGGCAGTACGGGACAGCCTGAATGCTGTGTTCCATGCTGGGAGAGACGTGGAGGATTGCAAGAGGAAGTGGCGGAAGCTGAGGAGGGATGTTAGGAGGAAGGCGGGGGCCAATCCCCCAGGCCATGACACAGCCAACCTCACCCCCATGGAGCTGATGGTGCACTCCCTCCTACCCCAGGAGGGCATCCACGGGATTGGCTCCCTGGACACCTCGGGCCAGGCTGAGGACTCAGGTAGGTGTTTCATTATGCAGTTGGGGTATCTGTTGTGCTGCAGTACACTTGTGTTATAGAAGTTGGGGCCAGGGGGAGGGAGGTGAGGAGTGGAGGGCAGGAGGAGGGAGGTGGGGGGGGGGGGGAGTGTCTCTGGCTGTCTTTATGTACATTAACAGGCCACCTTTATGATGCTGTTGTGACCTGGTAACCCCTACTCACTAGCTCTGTACCCTTACTCCCTATCCCTACCGTTGACATTGGGTTTCCTCTTACTTGTCCTGTGTGCGCATCTTAATTGAATTGTAAGCTCTATTTGAGTAGTGGTAGTGTTCATGTGTGTTATAGGAGCAGACTGGGTGGGTGCTGTGGGTGTGTGAGTACCCCCAATATTGAGGAAAGATCATGTAGCTGTGCAGGGAGGAGTTTTGTGCACTGGGCTTAGCACCCCCAATAATACTTTCCAGTTGGCTCCTATGGGTGTGTGTAGGTTACTACTGTGGCAGAACTTTGGGGGCCTTCCTTCCCTACTACTCCCTCCTATTTTCCCATTAACAAACTGTGCCTAGTTCCTTCTGTGACCTCTGTGCTCTACTGAGTGTGGGCCACATGCATTCAACTGAAGGAGCCTGTAATGGGGGTCATAAAGCAGTTCTATGCAGTCTAGCAAGTCAGTAGTAACACAACACATGCTGCAATGTTGTTCAATTTAACAATTATACAACAAACAGCTTGTCCACAACATTGTGAGTGGTGTCCTTCTCTTGGCTGATCATCCACCACCTCTACCCAGCTGCCTGTGGGGCTCTCTCTTTCACACCCGTGTCAATTCCATTCCTCCTCACCATCTCTTTGCTGGGTCATCAGGTTGGGGGACATGCCAATGTATATGAATGCTGAAAGACAAAAGTGGGTTATTTGCACCAACACTATTCCTCACTCTTGTGCTATACAGGTGATGACTCAGAGGAGGCTGGCCTGCAAGGCCAACGCCCTACACCAGCAGTCCAGCCTCAACCTCCACAGCCTGCAGCACCAGCAGTCCAGCCTCTGCCTCCACCCCCTGCAGCACCAGCAGTCCAGCCTCTGCCTCTACAACCTGCACCAGCAGTCCAGCCTCTGCCTCCACCCCCTGCAGCACCAGCAGTCCAGCCTCCACCACCTGCACCAGCTGTCCAGCCTCTGCCTCCACCACCACCTGCACCAGCTGTCCAGCCTCTGCGTCCACCACCACCTGCACCAGTCCAGCCTCTGCCACCACCACCACCTGCACCAGTCCAGCCTCTGCCTCCACCACCTGCAGCACAGGCACATGCACCACCAGCAGAGGCCGCACCTCCAGCACCGGAGGACTTTGGTGAGGAGGAGGAGGAGGGGCCAGCTCCTCGCCAGAGGCCATCCGGCCAAAGGAGGCAACTCCTGCGGCTGGCCACGGAATTACTCCGCCACAACGTGCACTTGGAGGAGTACTGGCAGCAGAAACTCGAGCTGCAGCGCCAAGCACTGGAGGCACAGCAGCGAGCCCACCAGGAACTCCTCCAGGCGCAACGTGAAGGCCACCAGGAGGTGCTCCAGCAACTGAAACGGCTGGAGCAGAGCATCCAACACCTGCGCCCTCAGGGCACAGCACCTACTCCAGCCCCCGTGCTGCTGGAGCAGCCCCTGCCATCAACTTCCTCCTCCACTGACCACCAACCACCAGCTAAGAGGTGGGTGTTGCGATCATCGGCCTCCGCACCCACTCCTGCAGCACCCACCAAATCTGCTCCCATTCTGGGTCCTGTGGCCAGACCAGAACCAACAAGGTGGCCCGATTTCCACGGTGCAGCCGAAGCCGCAGGCTGCCGTGGGGATAGGGAGGAGGACACTGGGAGCAGCAGCTCAGAAGAGGGTGAAGAGACTTCCCGTGCAGCACCAGCTGCAAAGGAAGGGCGTGGGAGGGGTAGGAGGGGACGGGGGAAGGGAAGGGGAAAGTGATGGGACATGCTGTAGGGTGAGGGTTGGTGGGAGGGGGTTGGTGGTGGTGGTGGGGTTGAACACAGTAACACATGCACTTAATGTAAATAAATAAATGTTCACTTACTTTCACCTAAAACTTGTTTCAATGAGTCTTTGTCTTGCTCTTACGCCAAGCTGGTAGGCATTGAGCTCTGCTCTGTGGGCTGGGGGTGGAGGGGGCTCCTCTTCCAGCTCATCTGGGGCCTCTTCTGGTGGTGGCTGTGGCTCCTCTGGGAGAGGCTGTCCTCTGCGCTGGGCCAAATTGTGTAACATGCAGCACGCCACAAAGATCTTGGCCACCTTTTCTGGACTGTAGAGCAGCTCTCCTCCAGACCGGTCCAGACAGCGGAACCGGTTTTTCAAGAAACCAAAGGTGCGCTCAATGATCCCCCGGGTGCTGCGATGTCTCCTGTTGTAGGTTTCTTCTGCCCCAGGTTGTGGGTGGATCAGGGGGGTCATGAGCCATGTCCTCTGCGGGTAGCCTCGGTCACCTTTGGAGAAAAGCAGAATGAGATAGATGAGTGTGTCTTGCTTGGAGCAGGTACAGGGGGGGGGCGGGGGGATTTGGATAGTGGGTTGTGGAGTGAGGTGGAGGAAGCCAGGGCGGAGGGTTGCCCAGTGGAGGAGGTATAGTATGGGTGGTACATGCATGTTGCACTTACCTAGTAGCCATCCACCAATGAACTCCCCTCGCTCGAACCTGCCGAAGATGCCCGAGTGCTGTAGGATGTAGGCATCGTGGGTGGAGCCGGGGTACCTGGCACACACGTCTAATATCTCCCCCTGGGCATCACATACAACTTGCATGTTCATAGAATGAAATGCCTTCCTATTTCTGTAGGTGGCTTCGTGTGCCCGGGGGGGTCTGAGGGCTACGTGTGTGCAGTCTATCACACCGATGACCGAGGGGAATCTAGCAAGAGCATAGAAGGTGGCCATGTTGTTGTGCAGGGCCTGGGGGGTGGTGGGGAAAGTGATGTAGTGTGAGGTGTGAGTTATAAAGGCATCCAGGAACTGGGTGAGACAGTGTGAAATAGAAGCCTGGGTGAGGCCTGTGTTAGCAGCTAATACGGATTGAAAACTGCCAGTGGCCAGGACAGAGAGAGAGGAAGTGATTTTGAGGTGGGCAGGGATGGGGTTATTCCTACGTGTCTGGGGCTGAAGGAGGGGTTTCAGCTGCTCACACAGCTGACGAATGGTGGCCATATCAAACCTGAACCTTGTTAGACACTGCTGGTCAGTGAGTTGTAGGAAGGTGGTGCGGGGCCTAAACACTCGGGGCTGTGAATACCTCCTGCGGTGGGTGGCCTCTTCGTGTAGCATGCATGCCACAAGTGCATTAAGTGCATCCATATCCCCACCACCAGTGCAAGTATTAGGACTAGTAGTCAAACACCAACACACACAGATCTGTCACTTCCAGCCACCACGCCCTCTGGCCACTCACTCGCCAAACAGTACAGGAACACAGAGACAAACGGAGGTCAGGGAATGTTTTTTCAGCATCAATAGCCATTGCTATAACAGGTTGATCTGGGGATTTAGCAAGCAAGGAAATCTGGTGAAACATGCGGGCATTGTCTGTGATTAATCTCCCTGGCATAAACCCAACTTGATTGGGATGAATAACAGAACCAATGATTAAATACAGACGGTTAGAAAGGATTTTTGCAAATATTTTGTAATCTACATTTAGTAGAGATATTGGCCGATAATTGGAGACCTGTGTAGGATCCTTATTAGGTTTTGGTATAATAGTGATAACTGCCTCAGAGAATCTATTGGGTGTTTTTAATGAAGAGTCATTTTCTAGTTGTTCAAATAAGTTGAGAAGGTTGGGGATCAAACCTTTACTAAATACTTTATAAAATTCGCTAGGAAGACCATCTGGTCCAGGTGCTTTCCTAGACTTTAATTGGTTAATAGAGATTAAGATTTCTTGATCAGTTATAGGGGAATGGAGTGAGTTTTTCCATATCATCATGCTGATCAATCCATAGACTGGTGGGTTGTGTCCATCTACCAGCAGGTGGAGATAGAGAGCAATCCTTTTGCCTCCCTATATGTGGTCATGTGCTGCCGGAAACTCCTCAGTATGTTCTCTATCTCAGCAGGTGGTGGTCACACACAGCAGCAGCTCTGGCTAGGTCTCCAAGCCTAATTTTTAGGTTTTGTTGAGTACCTGGGGTTGAGGGCTCTTCTTGAGCAAGTGCAAACCTGGTGGTGCCAGGTCCCTCCTTTTCTCCCCCCTCCCGCTGGCTCCATTAATAAAAAAAAAAAAAAATTTGGACGTCCTTAAGGGCGTTTATTTCAACGTTTATTTCAACGTCTATTGCAGCTACTCACTGGGACACCAGTTCGTTACAGCTCGGAGCGAGAAGCAGGTAATCTTTACCTTTTTGTAGCGGGCAGGGGGTTCCCCGATCGGTCTCCACGTGGCCTATGGCGTCGGAGGGCGAGGGCGCAAAGAATCTCTCCCCGGACCGCGTGTGCGCTTCTAGCGGGGATGCGGGGGTCTTAAAGTCTGATTCGCCCTTGTTGGGTGTCAATTTGGAGGCCGGTCAGTGTCCCGGTTCTTCCTCCAGTGCAGCGGTTTTTCCCGCCATAAACGCCCATCCCCCGCTGCGGCCACTCTGCTCAGTCGGCTTCTTCTTGGGCCGCCCTTGAGGTGGGAGACGTTAATACTATGGCCGCCCTCGATTTGGGCGACGGCAAAAAAGCGGCCAAAGTTAAGCGCCATTCCTCCCGTGCGGCTCCTTCGCGGAGTGTCGCACCGGACGCCATTTTGGATGCACAGCATGTTTCTCCCCCACTCTTGCGAGCGCCGGTTGAAGGTGCGTCTAGGGCTGTGGCCCAGGCTGCTGAAGTGCACAGTCTGGGGGGTTTCTCCCCCGAGTTCATTTTGCTGCTGCATCAGGCCTTCCTTATGCAAAACGCTGCCCCTGCTCCCTTGTCTGATAAAGGGGTTGAGGTCCCCGGAATTAAACGCCCTCGGGTGGATTTCCAGGCCTTAGAGGACTCTGTCTCCTCTGATGTAGATGAGGGCAGCGTATCTGGGTTCTCCCAACGGTCCTTTGGAGATTCCTTGGAGGAGACGGATTCCCGCTCGGATGGAGCGGATGACCCCTCTGCAGCGCGGATCTTTCGCTCAGAGGACTTGCCCAACCTGTTAGTGCAGGCCATGAGCATTTTGAAGATTTCCTCTCCGGAGGACGTCTCTCCCTCAGCCCCTGTTGGCTCCGCCATTATGCTGGGGACGAAGCACCCGCCTAGAACCTTCCACGTGCATGATGCCATGCACACCTTGATTTCGGCTCAATGGGATGTCCCGGAAGCGAGCCTCAAAGTGGCTAGGGCTATGTCCCGCCTCTATCCTCTGCCTGAAAGTGAACGGGAGGCCTTTCTTTGGCCTACAGTGGATTCTTTAATCACTGCGGTGACTAAGAAAACGGCGTTGCCGGTGGAAGGTGGCACTGCCCTAAAGGACGCCCAAGACAGAAGATTGGAGGCGGCCTTAAGGTCGTCCTTCGAGGCAGCTGCTTTAAGTTTGCAGGCCTCAGTTTGCGGCTCCTATGTGGCCAGGGTGTGCTTGACGATTGTGCAGCGGGCTTCCCCCTCGGATTCTTCCTTGAGGGCTGATTGGCCAGCCCTGGAATCGGGCTTGGCTTATTTGGCAGACTTGCTGTATGATGTCTTGAGAGCCTCGGCTAAAGGTATGGCTCAGACAGTCTCTGTGCGGCGGTGGCTTTGGCTGAAGCATTGGTCGGCTGACCACGCCTGGCTAAGTTGCCTTTTAAAGGCAAGCTGCTCTTTGGGGTCGAGTTGGACAAAATTGTGACCGATCTCGGCATGTCTAAGGGCAAGATGTTACCAGAGGTCAGGGCTCGGGCCAGTGCTCGCCCCGGTAACTCCAGAGGACGGTTCCAGGAAGCCCATCGGTACCGCCCGGGCAAGTCGGGCTCCTCTGCTCCCTCTTCCTTCAAGAGGAACTTCTCCCCCAAGCAGCATTCCTTTCGCAGAGACCGCCGTCCCGGAGGTGCGCCCTCCGGTCCTCCCCCAGGGTCTCGTACCCAATGACGGGGCCCTGGTCCATGGCCCAGTGCGGATTGGAGGACGCCTGTCCTCGTTTCTGGGCGAGTGGACCAGGGTAACTTCAGACGCTTGGGTGCTGGAAGTCATCAGAGATGGCTACAAGCTAGAGTTCTGCCGACCCTTAAGAGACGGGTTTGTACTCTCTCCCTGCAAGTCTCCGGTCAAAGCTGTGGCAGTGCAGCAGACTTTGGACAATCTGATCCACCTGGGTGCGGTCGTTCCGGTGCCTGAAAATCAGCTTGGCAAGGGACGTTACTCCATTTACTTTGTGGTACCAAAGAAAGGAGGTTCTGTATGGCCTATCCTCGACCTCAAAGGGGTCAATCGGGCCTTGAAAGTTCGGCACTTTCGCATGGAGACTCTCCGCTCTGTTATAGCGGCAGTGAAGCCAGGGGAGTTCCTGGCGTCCTTGGACATCAAGGAAGCGTACTTGCATATTCCCATCTGGCCTCCTCATCAACGCTTTCTGCGTTTTGCAGTCATGGGCCGACACTTCCAGTTCAGAGCCCTCCCGTTCGGGTTGGCTACTGCTCCGCGGACCTTCTCCAAAGTAATGGTGGTCATCGCGGCCTTCCTGCGAAAAGGAAGGAGTACAAGTCCATCCTTATCTGGATGACTGGTTGATCCGAGCCCCCTCTTATGCAGAGTACGGCAAAGCTGTGGACCGGGTGATTACTCTTTTGAGCTCCCTGGGGTGGATCATCAACTGGGAGAAAAGCCAGCTGCGCCCGACTCAGTCCCTGGAGTATCTGGGAGTTCGTTTCGACACCCAAGTGGGCAGAGTGTTCCTGCCAGACAATCGGATTGTCAAGCTTCAGGCTCAGGTGGACCAGTTCCTAGTAGCCTCTCCTCTTCGGGCTTGGGACTATATGCAGCTGTTGGGCTCGATGACGGCCACGATGGAAGTAGTGCCCTGGGCCAGGGCTCATATGAGACCACTACAACAGCCTCTTGTGACCCCGGAGTGGATTGTCGTCACGACGAACGCCTCTTTGACGGGCTGGGGAGCCCACTGCTTGGGAAGGACAGCGCAGGGGCTCTGGTCTCCTGAAGAGGCAAAGTGGTGTATCAACCTCCTGGAACTCAGAGCCATTCGGTTGGCGCTTTTGGAGTTCCTCCCGGTACTGGCGTTGAAGCCAGTACGGGTCCTGTCGGACAATGCCACGGCTGTGGCCTATGTCAACCGCCAGGGAGGTATACCAAGAGCGCCCCTCTAGCCAAGGAGGCCATGAATCTATGCCAGTGGGCGGAAGCGAGCCTGGAACAGCTGTCAGCGGCCCACATTGCTGGAGTCATGAATGTCAAGGCGGACTTTCTCAGTCGCCATACCTTGGATCCCGGAGAGTGGCAGTTATCGGCTCAGGCATTCTTGCACATCACGAAGCGCTGGGGCCAGCCGAGCCTAGATCTGATGGCGTCATCGGCCAAGTGCCAAGTGCCGCGCTTTTTCAGCAGAGGACGGGACCCTCGATCCCTGGGAGTAGATGCTCTTCTCCAACAGTGGCCGACACAGGAGCTTCTCTATGTGTTCCCGCCCTGGCCCATGTTGGGCAGGGTGCTAGACCGGGTGGGCAAAGCATCCGGGCCGGATAATCCTGGTGGGTCCGGACTGGCCCAGACGTCCCTGATATGCGGACTTGATCAGGCTCTCAGTGGACGACCCTCTGCGGCTGTAAGTGGAGCAGGGCCTGTTGCATCAGGGTCCCGTGGTGATGGAGGATCCCTCCCCCATTGGTCTTACGGCCTGGCTATTGAGCGGCAGCATCTGAGGAAGAAGGGCTTCTCAGACAAGGTCATCGCCACTATGCTGAGAGCGAGGAAGCGCTCTACTTCTACTGCTTACGCCAGGGTTTGGCGTACCTTTACAGCGTGGTGTGAAGCAGGCTCACTTTCTCCCTTCACTGC
This sequence comes from Microcaecilia unicolor, assembly GCF_901765095.1. Lineage (NCBI taxonomy): Eukaryota > Metazoa > Chordata > Amphibia > Gymnophiona > Siphonopidae > Microcaecilia > Microcaecilia unicolor. Next base: position 96,448,906 of record NC_044040.1, on the reverse strand, counting down.
TCCAATTTCTTCAGTGTTGGCGTTCCTGCAAGAAGGTCTGGAGAAAGGCCTGTCGCTCAGTTCCCTTAAAGTCCAGGTAGCAGCTCTGGCTTGCTTCAGGGGCCGCCTGAAGGGTGCTTCCCTGGCTTCGCAGCCAGATGTGGTGCATTTTCTCAAGGGAGTTAATCACCTGCGCCCTCCTCTGCACTCAGTGGTGCCTGCGTGGAATCTCAACCTGGTGCTAAGAGCCTTGCAGAAGCCGCCTTTTGAACCCTTGTCGAGGGCATCTCTGAAAGACCTGACGTTGAAAGCAGTCTTTTTGGTGGCTATCACTTCAGCCAGAAGAGTTTCCGAGCTCCAGGCACTATCATGTCGAGAGCCTTTCCTGCAGTTCACTGAGGCAGGAGTGTCTATTCGCACAGTGCCTTCCTTCCTGCCCAAGATTGTTTCTCGCTTCCATATGAATCAGCAGCTCTGTCTCCCATCCTTTCGTAGGGAGGACTACCCAGAGGAGTACTCTGCTCTCAAATATCTAGATGTGAGACGAGTCATCATCAGATACTTGGAAGTGACCAATGATTTCCGGAAGTCGGATCATCTGTTTGTCCTGTTTGCAGGTCCTCGTAAGGGTCTGCAGGCTGCTAAGCCTACAGTGGCAAGATGGGTCAAGGAAGCCATTGCAGCGGCTTATGTGGCCGCAGGGAAGGTGCCGCCTATCCAGCTGAAGGCTCACTCCACTAGAGCTCAGGCGGCCTCGATGGCAGAGGCCGGGTCCGTCTCCTTGGAAGAGATTTGCAAGGCGGCAACTGGGGCATCGGCCCATACCTTCTCCAGGCATTACCGCTTGACTGTGGCTGCTCGGGCAGAGGCCCGGTTTGGAGCTTCAGTGTTGCGGTCAGGGATTTCAATGTCCCGCCCTGGGTGAGTACTTCTTCGGTACATCCCACCGGTCTATGGATTGATCAGCATGATGATATGGAAGGTAAAATTATGTATCATACCTGATAATTTTCTTTCCATTAATCATAGCTGATCAATCCATAGCCCCTCCCAGATATCTGTATTGTTTATATTCTGGTTGCATTTCAGGTTCAAGTTTAGTCTTCAGTTCCTGTTCAGGAGGACTTCGTGTTCCAGTTTTTCAATTGGATTCTTCAAGAGTTGAGACGAGTTTGTGTTACAGTGGGCTGCTGCATTCCTCTCCCCTCCGTTTTACGGGGCTGGATTGAGACCTAAATTCTGCCGGCGCTCCCTCCCGCTTCGTGCGGCTGTAGGGCAGCTTTGTACCCCTCCCGTTTCGGCGGTGTTAGGGTCAGTCAGCTCCTCCCGCGGTTGCGGTTGCAGGATAAGCCAGATCCCCCCGCATCGGCGGGTGTGGTGTCCCTCCCCCGTTCCGCAGGGATGAGCTGGACGGATTCCCCTCCCCCACTTGTGTGGGGATGAGCTGGGTTAATTCCCCTCCCCCGTTTCGGTGGTGGTGAGCTGGGCAGAGTGTCCCTTTGTGGGTGTAATTCTCTAAGTGCTGAGTCCTGCAGATGGAGCTTGGATATCGACATACTAAGGAGTTTCCGGCAGCACATGACCACATATAGGGAGGCAAAAGGATTGCTCTCTATCTCCACCTGCTGGTAGATGTACACAACCCACCAGTCTATGGATTGATCAGCTATGATTAATGGAAAGAAAATTATCAGGTATGATACATAATTTTACCTTCTTTTGTGAACCAGGAAGGGAAAGAGATATTATTTAGAAAATTTTGTAGTTGAGATTGGGAATATGAGGTTTCTGATTGATAGAGTTCTGTATAAAATTTGTGAAAAGCTTCAAGTATATCTTTTAGAAATATCTGAATTTTTTTTGTTTTATTATAGGTATCTGTGTTTTAATTCTTTTCCTTTTCAGATAGTTACCAAGCATATGACTGCATTTATTCTGTTCAGCATACTGGGATTGATTACAAATAAAGATCTCATGACCAGCTTTTATACTCCATAATCTATTATATTTGTATTTGGTTTGATATATGGAATTGAGAATGTTTGGATTAGGAGATACAATATATTGTTGTTCCAGTGATTTTAATTCATTCTCCAATTCTGTAAGGTGTTTATATCTTTCTTTATTTTGCTTCCCAAATTGTGATTTGGTTTATGTTAGGATCTTAATTACAGGCAAAAAAAAAATCAACAATTGCATTTTAATTCTGTTTTTGTAGTTATCATCCATTAATAATAGACTGTTAAGTCTCCAGAAGGGTTTTTTAAAATGAGGTAGATGTATTAAGTTGAAGACTAATAGAGAATCCTACATAATCTGAGATTGTAATTAGAGATATGTCTGAAGAAATGGTTGGTTCCAGTAAATTATTAGAACTTAAAAAATAATCAATTCTTGTAAAACTATGGTGAGGATTAGAAAAAAAAGTGTGGAATCTGGGTGAAACTGTCCCATTGATAAATCAGATGATATGTATTTATCATAGAGAGTAAGGCAGTGTGTGCATTAGGTATATGGTAAATTGGATTGGATTGTCTGTCTAACCATGTATCTAGAGGCATATTGAAATCACCGGCTGTGATAAAGGGAACTGGAGGGTATTCTGCCAATTTTTCAGTTATTGTATGAAAAAAAAGAAGGGTCATTTTTGTTAGGGACATAAACATTGAGCAAATTTAGTTCTACACCATTTACAACTATATTTAACAGACGCCATCTTCCCTCTGCATCTTTTGTTTCTTTTTGAAGATTAACTGTTAATTTTTTATTAAATATAATAGCAACTCCTCCCTTTTTACCATCAGATGGAGACTGGTAGAATTCACCTAACCAATTACCAGTTTTGATGAAAAGTTGCATGTCAGGGAGATGTGTTTCTTGTAAAAACATGATTTGTGCTTTCATTTTTTTAAGAGCTAAACATATTTTTTCCTTTTTATTGGGTGTCGGAACCAATGCACATTCCAAAAAATAAACTTAGTATCATTTTTTATATTGTGAGCCATATTGAGAAAGTATGTTAAGATCTGAAGAAACATTATAAGTGTTGCAAAATCTTATTTGAAACAATTTCCATTTCAAACATTGTGTATATCCTAGAGGAGGATGACATATATACATCATCATATTGCTATTATTATATCCAGCAATTATATTAGAAAGAAAAATATAGCTTGGATTTATGTAACGTTTGGGAAGCTTGCCAGGTGCCCTTGGCCTGGATTGGCCGCTGTCGTGGACAGGATGCTGGGCTCGATGGCTCAAGCTTTAGAAAAATAGATGGGTGTAAGAGGATATTAGAAGTGAACAGCAGATAAGAACTCCCAGGCCTAATAGAATTTTGTGTCTATTAGTTAATATAATTAAAATTATATATCTAATAATAATAACAATTTTAGTATAGTTTCAAAATGAAAAATGTGCCTTACATAGTAACATAGTAGATGACGGCAGAAAAAGACCTGCACGGTCCATCCAGTCTGCCCAACAAGATAAACTCATATGTGTATACCTTACCTTGATTTGTACCTGTCTTTTTCAGGGCACAGACCGTATAAGTCTGCCCATTTGCTTTGCTTAGAACTTTGTAATAAGTAGATGAAAACATACAAAAACAAGAACAAGCTAGTCAATAGCAATACTCTATCACTGAAGTCATTTCCATTTAAGTACTAGAAAATCAACATAACAAAAGTCATTAAGTCACTTGACCATGAAAAGAGGATTTGCATTAAAAAAAAAAAGGAGACTGTGACTAGCAAAAGGCTCATTATCTTGGCAGTGAGAAAACAGCCAACAGCAGGCGGCCTACCAGAGCATGAAACAGCTCAGCAGAGTGAGAAAAAAAAAAGAGTATATGCATGGAGATTAACTCATCCAGCCATATCTTCCGTGTCCCTTTTATCTAGGAATACTTGCAAAGATTCTGGAGAGTCAAAGACTTGGGTGATGTTGTTTAATGTGATAATCATCCTTGCAGGGTATTATAAACCAAACCTAGCTCCTTTTTCTTTAAATTGTGCTCTCATAGCCAAGAACTGCTTCTGTTTCTGTGCAGTAGTTTTCGACAGATCTGGGACAATATTTATTCTTCTGCCTTCAAAAATCAGAGATGAAATCGATCTTACTGTTGTCAAAATTAGTAGAGCTTGAGGATATCGAAGTAGTTTTGCAACTATAGGGCGCGCTGTCTTAGCATTGGACTTAATCTTCCCTGGAGATCTGTGTGCCCACTCCAATTCAAGAACTGTTTCAGGTGGTAAATGCAGGATTTTCAGGAGCCATGTGCTTAAAAACAGTGGTAAGTCAGATCCTTCTGAGTGTTCTGGTAAGCCCAAAATTCGGATATTGTTTCTCCTGCTTCTGTTTGCAAGATCTTCTATCTGTTTTTCCAAGTAGAGAAGTTTGTCTGTTGTTAAGTGCACATGTTGTTGCAGTGGCGTTCCTGGGGGGGCTGGCACCCGGGGCGGATCGCCGATGAGCCTCGCCCCCCGGGTGCAGCGCCCCCCCAATGCAGCGCAGACCCCCTCCCGGCGAAAGGACACCCCCGCGAAGGAACCCCCCCGCTGGGTGCACGCTGCTGGGGGGGTGCCGCGCGCGCCTGTCCTCCGTTGTTCCATGCTTCTTCTCTGCCCCGGAACAGGAAATAACCTGTTCCGAGGCAGAGAAGCAGCATGGAACAACAGAGGACAGGCGCGCATGGCACCCCCCCCACAGCGGCGTGCACCCAGGGCGGACCGCACCCACTGCCCCCCCCCCCTAGGAACGCCACTGTGTTGTTGTAAATCTGTGGCAGTTTGTTCTGAGTGTTTTTCTACTCCCTCTAATCTCCTTTGAAATTCGGAGACTGACACTGTAAGTGCCAACAGATCGTTTTTCAAGCTGCAAGTTGTTTCAAAGTGCTTTGCAGTGAGATCCCTTAATGCCTTTAATTCTTCTAAAACAGCTTCAGAAGAGTGCACCTTAGACCTGTTCGGTGTCATCTTTTAAGGAGACTATAGTTCCGACCTAAATCGGGAGATGGACGTTTATCTCACAAAACCGAATAAAGCGGTATAATCGAAAGCCGATTTTTGGGCGTTTTCAACTGCACTCCGTCGCGGATGCGGACAAAGTTTATGGGGGCGTGTCAGAGGTGTGGCGAAGGCGGAACTGGGGCGTGGTTATCTGCCGAACAAAGATGGGCGCATTTCACCGATAATGGGAAGAAAGTATGCGTTTTTACCTAGAATTTAGGACACTTTTCCTGGACCCTGTTTTTTCACGAATAAGGCCCCAAAAAGTGCCCTAAATGACCAGATGACCACTGGAGGGAATCGGGGATGACCTCCCCTGACTCCCCCAGTGGTCACTAACCCCCTCCCACCACAAAAAAATGATGTTTCACACATTTTCATTTTCACCCTCAAATGTCATACCCAGCTCCCTGACAGCAGTATGCAGGTCACTGGAGCAGTTGTTAGGGGGTGCAGTGGACTTCAGGCAGGTGGACCCAGGCCCATCCCCCCCTACCTGTTACAATTGTGCTGCTTAATGCTTATTAGTCGTCCAACCCCCCCAAACCCACTGTACCCACATGTAGGTGCCCCCCTTCACTCCTTAGGGCTATAGTAATGGTGTAGACTTGTGGGCAGTGGGTTTTGAGGGGGATTTGGGGGGCTCTACACACAAGGGAAGGGTGCTATGCACCTGGGAGCTCTTTTACCTTTTGTTCCGTTTTTGTAAAAGTGCCCCCTAGGGTGCCTGGTTGGTGTCCTGGCATGTTAGGGGGACCAGTGCACTACGACTCCTGGCCCCTCCCACGAACAAATGCCTTGGATTTATTCGTTTTTGAGCTGGGCGATTTCATTGTCCATTATCGCTGAAAAACAAAAACGCCCAGCTCACACTTAGTTGAATAAAACATGGACGTCTAATTTTTTCGAAAATACGCTTGGGTCCGCCCCTTCACGGACCCGTTCTCAGAGATAAACGCCCATGGAGATAGGCGTTTCTGTTAGATTATGCCCCTCCACATCACATTTCTTCCTTTTTTCTCCTGAGGAAGAAGACATGCTAATTTCCTATTTGTGAGACTTGCTTGCAGACATGTTTAGCAGTAAGTCTTTGAGCAGTAGTGTGAAAAATTGTGCCAAAGACACCAGTAAATACTTGATTTTAACGAGGCCTAGGAGGGAGCTCCGAGTCTACACGTCCATCTAGTCCAAGGCCCTCTAGTGCCCCCCCCCCCCAAAAAAAAGACTGGGGTTTAAAGGAGGAATTGTAGATTAGTGTTAGGCAAAATAAAAATATAAAAAGCAATTTTATCAACTACTACTACTACTACTACTACTAACTAGCATTTCTAAAGCGCTACTAGGGTTACGCAGCGCTGTACAATTTAAACATAGAAGGACAGTCCCTGCTCAAATAGCTTAACTAATCTCCATAGTCTTTTCCACTTCGTTTTAAAAACTTTGTACCACAGCATTAACAGTTAGAATCTAGCAGGCACTGCAGGATCATAGGCGGTCAGTGGCCCAACTGTTTGGGGAGGTTAAAGGGGGCAGGGTTAGGGGTGGTGCCAGGGGTGGGGCTTACATCCATAATTGTCTGACAACACACAGAAAAAAAATAAGTAAAATAGTCACAATTAATACCTTATATTAAATTTAGATATTAGATATGTATAATATGTCAAAGAAAAAAAGCGGTTGCTCAAAGCATATATTAACCAATGTATACTATTCAAAAATGTTATCAGTTATTAAACACTGCTATTTCCATCCATGGAAAATCCCAAAATGAAATGGTCACATTAGTGAAGTAACATCCGGCGACTAGACTTCACATCACAGGTGTCAATGATCTGTTCAGGGTTAATATCTCCAACAAGATCACTTTCAATGTTCAGTAAACATAAAGCTGTCAGTCTTTCTTGACCCATTGCGGATCTCAGCCAGTTTCATACACATCTCATATGAAGGCAAAATACTGAACTGGAAAGTTACCTCAAGAAGTCAGACTCAGCATGCAGCAGTACTAGAAAAATTAAAACTTAAATGCAAAATATCACAGATATCACATTTCCAAAAGCTGGCATATTCTGAATAAAATACTTTTTTCTACCTTTGTTGTCTGAGCATTTAGTTTTTCTATTCGTTTTAGTCCCAGTGTCTTCTGTTTTATGCAGTGTCTTCTTTCTATTTGATATTTTTCTCTCACCATGTCCACCATCCTCCTGTGTCCTTATGCGTCCTGTCTACCATCAGTAGCCCTGTCGCTATCTTTCAGTGTTCCGATACAGCTCTTAAATTCAGTAGTTTTCCCTCCATCCATATCCAGCATTTCTTCTCACTCCCCTCCCCTCCATCCATGTGCATCTATTTCCTCTGTCTTCCCTCCCCTCCATCCATGTCCAGCATTTCTCCTCTCTCCCTTTCCCTCCATCTGTGTGGATCTCCTTCCTTTGTATTTCCTTCCCTCCATCCCTATCCGACATTTCTCCTCTCTTCCCTGCCCTCCACTCCATCCATGTCCAGATTTCTCCTCTCTTCTATCCCCTCCATCCATGTGCGTCTCCTTCCTGTCTTCCCTCCCCTCCATCCATCCATGTCCAGCACCTTCCCTCATTCTCTCCTACCCTTCCATCCAGTGTCATCCCTCTTTCTCTTTCCTTCCACCCACTACCCTCTCCCAATCCTTCCGTCCATTGTCTCCCTCTCCTTCCGTCCATTGTATCCCTCTATCTCCCCTTCCTTCTAAACAGTTCTCTCTCTCTCAACCCTTTTCCATTCAACATGTCCCCTCTCTCCCCATCCTTCCAATGTCTTTCCTCTTTCCCTCTCTACCCTTCCATCCAGCGTTTTCCCTCTTTCTGCCCCCTCCTTCCAGCATTTTCCCTCTTTCTCCCTCCTTTCAGCATGTCTCCATCTGACAGCTAGGGTCTCCCCCAGTTTCTCCACAGCAGCTTCTCTCTCTCTCCTACCGATGTCCCCTCTTTCTCTCCCCATCTTTCCACTCATCTCTCTCTCTCTCTGTACCCCTCCTCTAGCCAGCATATTCTCTCTGGCTCTCCCCTGCTCTTTTCCATGGCCCCTCTCTCTCTCCCCATCTCTCTCTGACTCTCCCCTGCTCTTTTCCATGTCCCTGGCTCTCCCCCTGCTCTTTTCCATGGCCCCTCTTTCCCCATCTCTCTCTGGCTCTCCCCTGCTCTTTTCCACTCTCTCTCTCTCTCTCTCTCTCTCTCTTCCAGCGTCCTCACTTCCTTACCGTTTCCAGCCATGTTCTCTCCCTCCAGGCCTCTCTACAGAAGTGCTGACACAAGAACAAAAAGAAGCGCGGGGCCGCAGCAGCCTTCAGGCATGCGCTGTCAGCTCTGCCGGTCCTCTGCCTCCGGAACAGGAAATTGATGTCAGCGGGGGCAGCGGACGGCAGAGCCGACAGCGCATGCCTGAAGGCTGCTGCGGCTCCGCGCTTCTTTTTGTTCTTATGCTGGCTGTGGAGAGAAGCGGCAGCAGTGGTTCAGTGCGGTGCTTGTTCCTGCCACCGCTCAACAGAAGCAGCAGCAGCAGAATTCAGTAGGACTCGAGTCGGAGCTACATTTGGAGGAGGAGGCAGGCGGGGAAGGTCACAGCTCTCCCCAAGCCTCTTATACAGGGCGCCTATGTGCAGGATCTAATTTAGTTTCCCCGCCCACCCCTAGGACAACTCTTCATTTATAGTCAGTTATTGTAATTAGGGTAACAAGCAAGGAGTGCTCTTACAGAGTTTTAAATACATTTCATTACCATCTAAGAAGGAAACACTAAATAAATCATACAATATACTATATAAACTAAAAGACACTTTTATATTAGGCTAATATCCTTAATACTGTAGTAAGTTTTAAATTATTGAAAAACTCAAAAACACTAAGATGGAGTCAGCAGTCCAGCAGCGAGAGGGGTGCTATCCAGTCTCTTGCATTGAGTGTCACATGTATGATTATCTCCCAGTTGGTGAGATGTCATATGTGTGTGCCTGACGCAAAGAGCTCTAGGCTCTCACAGAACGTGTCTGTTCTCTTGAGGCTGTAGTAGCAGACTTGGTGCAGCTGAGGGAGACAGAGAGGTACATAGAGGAGACCTACAGGGATGCTGTAGAGAAGTCCCACCTCCAGTCTGGTAGACCCTTTGCTACCTTGGAGGAGGGAGATCTCCTAGAAGGAGAGCATCACCCTGGTGAAGTAAGAAGTACTCCGGTAGCCAGGATCTGCCCACCAGGGGATTTTCTATCCTCTCGCACCGAGGATATGTCTCCAAGTGCTGCCCGGGAAGAAAAGATTGGGACAGCTGTTGCAGTTGGTGATTTGATTATTAGGCATAGCTGGGTGTCTGGTGGATGTGAGAATTGCCTGGTGCGAAGGTGGCGGACCTCACGCATCACCTAGATAGGATTTTAGATAGTGCTGGGGAGGAGCCGGCTGTCTTGGTACATGTGGGTACCAATGACATAGGCAAATGTGGGAGAGGTGTTCTGGAAGCCAAATGTAGGCTCTTAGGTAGGAAGCTCAAATCCAGATCTTCTAGGGTAGCATTTTCTGAAATGCTATCCGTTCCACGCGCAGGGCCCAAGAGACAGGCAGAGCTCTGGCGTATCAATGCGTGGATGAGACGATGGTGCATGGAGAAGGGTTTTAGATTTGTTATGAACTGGGCAACATTCTGGGGAAGGGGGAGCCTATTCCGAAAGGATGGGCTTCACCTTAACCAGGGTGGGACCAGGCTGCTGGCATGGACATTTAAAAAAGAGATAGAGCAGCTTTTAAACTAGAAACGGGGGAAGGCCGACAGTCGCTCAAAAGCGCTTGGTTCGGAATAAGGTATCTTTCAAAGATATCACCAAAACAGGGAAGATAGGGTATCCTGATAGTGAGGTTGCAAAAGAGACCGTAGTAGATCAGGTGTCCACAAATAAAAATAAAAATCAGACAAAAGATTGCAAATTAATACTGTCAAAGCATGATGTAAATAGGAACAACAAACATAGTTTGAAATGTCTATATGCAAATGCCAGGAGCCTAAGAAATAAGATGGGAGAGTTAGAATATATTGTACTAAATGAAAAATTAGATATAATAGGCATCTCTGAGACCTGGTAGAAGGAGGATAACCAGTGGGACACTGTAATACTGGGGTACAAATTATATTGTAGTGATAGGGTGGATTGAATTGGTGGAGGGGCAGCATTGTATATTAATGAGAGCCTTGAATCAAATAGATTGAAAATTCTGCAGGAAACAAAACACTTCTTGGAATCACTGTGGATTGAAATTCCATGTGTAAAGGGGAAAAGGATAGTGATAGGAGTGTACTACCGTCTGCCTGGCCAGGATGAACAGACAGATGCAGAAATGTTAAAGGAAATTTGGGACGCAAACAAACTGGGCAACACAATAATAATGGGTGATTTCAATTACCCCAATATTGACTGGGTAAATGTAACATCGGGGCACGCTAGGAAGGTAAAATTCCTTGATGAAATCAAGGACAGCTTTATGGAGCAGCTGGTAAAGGAGCCGATGAGAGAAGGAAAAATTCTAGACCTAGTCCTTAGTGGAGCGCATGATCTGGTGCGGGTGGTAATGGTGCTGGGGCCGCTTGATAACAGTGATCATAATATGATCAGATTTGATATTAGCTTTGAAGTAAGTATACATAGGAAATCAAATATGTTAGCGTTTAACTTTTAAAAAGGAGACTATGATAAAATGAGAAGATCATTGAAAAAAAAACTTAGAGGAGCGAATGCGAGGGTCAAAAATTTACATCAGGCATGGATGTTGTTCAAAAACACCATCCTGGAAGCCCAGGCCAAATATATTCCGCATATTAAAAAAGGAGGACGGAAGACTAAATGATAGCCGGCGTGGTTAAAAAGTGAGGTGAAGGAAGCTATTAGAGCTAAAAGAAAATCCTTCAGAAAATGGAAGAAGGAACCAACTGAAAACAATAAGAAACTGCATAAGGAATGTCAATTTAAATACAAAGCGCTGATAAAGAAGGCTAAGAGGCACTTCGAAAAAAGATTGCTTTGGAGGCCAAAACACATAGTAAAATCTTTTTTTAGATATATTAAAAGCAGGAAGCCAACAAAAGAATCAGTTGGACCGCTAGATTGAACAAGGAGTAAAAGGGGCGATCAGGGAACACAAAGCCGTAGTGGAGAGATTAAATTAATTCTTTGCTTCGGTCTTCACCAAGGAAGATTTGGGTGGGATACCGGTGCCGGAAATGGTATTCGAAGCTGATGAGTCGGAGAAACTTAATGAATTCTCTGTAAACCTGGAGGATGTAATGGGGCAATTTGACAAACTGAAGAGTAGCAAATCTCCTGGACCCAGATGGTATTCATCCCAGAGTACTGACAGAACTGAAAAATGAGCTTGCGGAGCTATTGTTAGAAATATGTAATTTATCCTTAAAATCGAGCGTGGTACTGGAAGATTGGAGGGTGGCCAATGTAACGCCGATTTTTTAAAAAGGCTCCAGAGGAGATCCGGGAAATTATAGACTGGTGAGTCTCATGTCGGTGCCGGGCAAAATGGTAGAGACTATTATTAAGAACAAAATTATAGAGCATATTCAAAAGCATGGATTAATGAGACAAAGAGGGGCATTTTCGAAAGGTCGTCCAAATCTGAATTTGGGTGCCCTCACGAAGTCGGCCAAAATCAGGTAGGTATAATTGAAAAATAATATGTGCGCCCTTAGACATTCCATTATTGCAGTTGAAATCGCCCAAATCAAGGATGCCCAAAGTATACGAAAAAAACAGCAGTTATGTGAGAAATGTGTCCTTGTTACTTTATACTTCTCAATGTTCCTTATATTTTCCCCATACCTGGATGTCCGCAACTATATGCACTGTACTTGCAGAACATGCAGCTATGGGGAAATATAAGAAACATGCATATTTTATTGTGTATATATGAAGTTTGCATAAGGAAAACTCTGCACGTAGGCCCCGCACGCATGACGATAGTCCACGAACGTCCATGCATCATGGCCATCCATGTGTGGAGCCATTATAGATGCCAAGATGTGCACGTACTGACCTGTCCATATATGGGATGGTCGTCCATATATGGAGCTGTACATGTAAAGACGTTCATCATGCATGGGCGTCCATATAAGGCGATGCACGTTTTCCAACGATTATTCACTGAGAAACATGTCTGTCCGCAGGGAGACCAATTTCAGCGAGGGTGAAATTGTATACTTGGTGCAGCTGTGCATCAAGCACAGACACATACTGTTCAGGCACAACCACCACCTGCCCCCCAGGACTCTCTCCATCCAAGCCTGGGGTGAGATAATGGACAGGTTGGAGAGGTAAGTGTTTGCTCACCCCCCCTCCTGGGCTATCAGGGCCCCCTCCTGTAGCTACACATATAAGAGCTCCCTCAGCACTGTAAGCACAAACTGTAGTCAGTGATATGTGCACCTGCACATTCATTAATAGAATCTACGTACTAGAAAGGAAAAACATTCCCACATCCCTACAATACTGCACACAAACAGTACTCTCTGTCCTCATGTTCACCTCAATGACATCATCTGTACCAATGCAATGTCCCCCCACCCCAATCAGTGTTGTGAGTCTCTCCTATTTGATTTCCAAATGAATTTGTGTGCTGAAGGCAAGAAGGGCCATCCCATGACTCCTGGTGTCAGTGGTGTGCTGGAGCAGGCTCTCACAGGCTCGGAAGAGCCAGTTGTTAAGTTTTTAAGAATTTTGGGAGCCGGTGGTTAAAGTAGGGCCCTCCATGGCTACTTTAACAACTGGCTTCCAAAATGTGGGCTTGGGCCCCCTGCTGAATTCTCTTTTACTTTGCTGGTGGGGATGCTGAGCCCTGCCAGCCAAGTAAATAGACTACTGCTGCTCCCCGCTCCTTGTTTCCAGCTCTGGGCAGCAGGCTGGGACTTCTCGAGCATGTGAGAGAAGTTCCAGCATGCTGTTCAGAGCAAGACGTTGGGAGTGATGGCAGTCCATTTATTGGCTACCAGCAAAGGTATGCCTAGCATGCCCGCACGAAGGGAGGGAGGAGAGAGAGGCAAGTGTTGCTCCCCCCCCCCTCCCCGGCCTCCCCTGGCCCTTACAACTGCAGAGCTGGCTATGTCCGGATAAAGAGTCTGTTGTTAAAAATTTACCAGCACACCCCTGCCTGGTGTACAAACTTATATCTTGCAGAAGGTTTGGCATTCAGAGGGACCTCAAGTCCCTCCAGCGGAGGTTCCGCCGAACCAAAAGAGAGAGCCCTGACATGATCAGGGCAGTGAGACGGTGCCTCAGGGCTCAACATAAGTATTATAAACAGGGCACCTGTACTCATTTGTAAATGTATTTAATAATGCAAATGTCCTGTACAATATCAGTTTCCATGTGGCTAATAGGCAACTAGTAAGTCATAACACCTCTGTCCCAGATCAAGGCCTGAGATTGCAGCTACCCATAGGCGGTTGGTGGCCCAACTGTTTGGGGAGGCTAAAGGGGGCAGGGTTAGGGGTGGGGCCAGGGGTGGAGCTTAAATCCATAATTGTCTGATAACACACAGAAAAATATAAAATAAAAATAAAACTCACAATACCTTTTATTAAATTTAGATATTAGATATGTATCATATGTCAAAGAATAAAGTGGTTGCTCAAAGCTTATACCACAATCACTCAACTGCAAAACACTACGCACATCTTTGTGCAAAAACACACTCAGAACCTTACTGTACCATAAATATTACACTGGGCAGAACCTAATACACCATTAGCGGCTTATAGCCCATTTTAGTTATGTTTAAGCAAAAGAGATCTGCATTAAAAAAATATTTATTTTTATTTTGACCTATAAAACCACTTGTCCCTGAAACATGCCTAAAAACAGAATAATCCAGTTGTGTATCTAAAATGTAAATTCCTACAAATGAGATGACGTTAAAATGTGATTCCATGTGCCCCAATGAAAGGTGAGTTTAATTCTACTTCCATTTAATTTCAATATACAGTATTCTATCATCTTTATAACACCAGCTTCCCAAGGCAGAGTACAACAACAGTTAAGATAAACTCAGATAAACTCTCAAGAAACAGAAACAGGATATATAAGCACAAACTACAGAGTTTATAATCGCCTTTTGTACCAGCTGCAATACCGTGCCTATTAACAGAAACAGCTTTAGCCTTGTTACGGATCAACAATCAAGAACAACCTGGAAGCAGCAGCTCAAAAGTTTGTTTGTTTTGTTTGGGCTGAAGGCCGTGAGGATGTCACGCTGGGGAAACACATTAACCAAATTGGCTTCCTTGTTTACTTACTGGGCTAGAAAGGCTCACTTCCATTCGTCTTGGGCAGCTCCCCCCCCCCCCCCCCCCCCCCCCCCCCCCCCCGAGTCTTGCATCTTTCTCCCTGTTTCTTCTGCTGCTTGAAGCTGCTGTATCCCGTCGTCATTTTTACTGCCCTGAAGAGTTCTGCCTCGGCACCGGTGATTCAGAGTCAGCCTTCTGCCAGCGTCGGGCCTTCTCCTCACGGGTGTCCTGGACTCTAACGTAACTTCCTCTTTTCCGCAGAGGTAGGAGTGAGAGGCGCCTGAAGAGAAAGCCCCGATGCTGGCAGAAGGCTGAATCGCCGGTGCCGAGGCAGAACTCTTCAGGGCAGTAAAAATGACGACGGAGACGGCGGGCAGCAGAAGAAACACAAGCCTCTTATACGGGGCGCCTATGCAGCTACCCTCCCATGACTGCGGCTGCAACTTCCCACTAACCTCCTCTGAGATGAATGAGATGACATGCCTCACTTCTGTATCCCCCTTTCTGGGGTGGATACTGTTTCATGGTATTCCTGCCTGAGGTCCTACTCTTAGTGGATGTCATTGCCTTGTATTAAAGTTTTGTGCTTCCCCCCCCAAAAAAACAAAAACCCAATATGGTCAGCCAACCATAGTCACAAATCATAATGCAAACATGCTGCTGAGCAATGAGTGTGGTCTGCCTGTGTACTCTGTGTCAGACCAGCATCCAGGGTTCCCTGTCATGTCATCTCATGCATCTCACACCCCATGGATTTAGCCCAGGGCTCACCACACCATTCCCCATCCCCCGCCTCAGGCCAGCCAGCTCCTGCACTATGCAAGCCATGTTGAATGTGCTGATCTCAAGGACAATCCTGTTACATACACAGGGTGGCAGCAGCAGCAGGAGGAGGCCGAGGAGGAGGCCGAGGCTGAGGCATGGGAAGATATGCTTCCTCTGGAGGAGGAGGAGCACCCACCAACCCCAGCAACACCAGCAGCTCCACCCACACCAGCAGCTACAGACAACGGTGCCGCAGTACTGCAACTCCTGCAGCATCTGGTTGCTGTTTAGGAACACAAATGCCCATCCAGCCTCTCCCCCCTTACCATAGAGCCCCACAGCACAGAGTTGTGTAAATAATAGGTATGCTGTCTAGCACTAGTAATCTGCCAAGTAGAAACTTGGAGATAACCATAGGTAGCGCATAGACAATGTTTGCTCTCTGATCACCAGACACCCTTACCCACAACCAAACCACATTGGTGAGGGCCAGGAAGGAGCTACAAACAGCTGGGTCATCTTTTCACAATGAAGGTATGAGCAATGGTATATAGTGCTGAGGAGAAAAGGAAAAACAATGGTAAAAGCATTAGATGGATGTTTACTTCATCACAATTGCAATATAATATAACAGGTACAGAAGGGCACAGGCTAGGGGAATTATAGGCACTGGGCTGTAGCCACCTGCAGGTCATTTAGAATAGGAACTGCAACCAGAACCCCTATCCCTCACCATGACTTAAGGGCTCAAGGCCGTGGTAGGCACGCACCTGTGGCCACCTTGAAAATAGTTTGCAGGATAGAATTTAGAAATGTTGTTGATCCATAACTATGGACTATGTTGAATAATGTGGAAAAGACATTCAGTGTATATATGCTTCCCCCCCCACTCCCCACCCCCAACAATCTTAAGAATGGGTGGGCACTTCATAAAAGGGGACTGGGGTTCACCACATAAAGAAGGATGGAACCTAGTGGGGAGACACATGAGGTGCAAAGCGGGAGAAAAGCTACCAGCTGTGGATACCCGTGAAACTGGTGATAATAGAGGTAAGATTTGAATGCAGAGAACATACAGAGAATAGGGAACCCTTGACCATGAGGGATGCACACATCCATTCTCAAGGCCTCTTCCCCTCCTCCACCCCACAGGCAGCCACAACTGAGTGTGTCCAGTAGAGAACAAGACATCTGTACAATGAATTGGGTAGAAACAATCATGGCTCTCAGAGTCCAGTGAATTACAGTCCACTGCTGTCTCTTGCAATCCTCTTGACCAGCTGTCCTGCAAGATGCAAGAAGTGTTTGTTTAGCACCTACATAGCAGAAAGGGAAGAGGTGGCTGAGAGGTATGAGCTTACCTTGAACTTGTGGTATAATGGCACTAAAGCAACCACCCACCGGCAAGTGTAATTTCAACGACCCTGAAATTGAACTGCTGGTTCAAGAAATACGGAGGAGGCACATGCATCTGTTTGCTCCCACGGGCCAGAGGCTAACTGCTACAACAAAGCAGCGAGAATGGGAAGCAGTAAGAGACCGGCTCAATGCGGTCTTCCACTGTGGCAGGGATGTGGAAGACTGCAAACGAAAGTGGCGCCGTCTGAGGCAAGATGTCAGGAGGAAGGCTGGTGCCAACCCCCAGCAGATGACACCACTAACTTCACCCCCATTGAGCGCATCATTCATGGGCTCTTGCCCCAGAAGGGGATCCATGGCATTGGGTCCCTTGACACATCAGCAAAGCCTGAGGGCTCAGGTAGGTTCACCATTAGGAAGCTGGGGTAGCTGTTGTGCTGGACTACACTCTGTTTTACACAAGTGTGGGACAGTGTGGTGCTCTTCAGTAGGAAAAGGGGGGAGAACACCATATGCAATGCAAATCACTATTTATTACAGACGCATAATGGGTGCACAATCGAAATAAGGGTGCCCAAAACACAGAGGAGCTGAGGCCGCCCATAGTTCCCTACCTATAATCGAAATTAGGGCGTCCAAAACACAGAGCAGCTGGGGCCGCCCATAGTTCCCTACCTATAATTGAAATTAGGATGGCCAAATCGGCAAAGCAGCTGGGGGCGTTTAGGGATTTTGTCGATAATCAAAATTAGGCCGACCATCTCAGAAACGCCCATCTCATTTTCACATGGGCGTCCCTGAGAGCGTATTTAAGCGCCCTTCTCTGTATTTTTGATTTTTTGCATCGCATTGGTACAATGGCACCAAAGCAAGCACCCACCCACAAGGGTAATTTCACCGACCCTGAAATTGAACTGCTGGTTCAAGAAATACAGAGGAGGCGTATGCATCTGTTTGCTCCCATGGGCCAGAGGCTAGCTGCTAAAACAAAGCAGTGAGAATGGGAAGCAGTAAGAGACCGGCTCAATGCGGTCTTCCACTGTGGCAGGGATGTGGAAGACTGCAAACAAAAGTGGCGCTGGCTGAGGCAAGATGTCAGGAGGAAGGCTGGTGCCAACCCCCCAGCAGATGACATCGCTAAATTCAACCCCATTGAGCGCAACATTCATGGGCTCTTGCCCCAGGAAGGGATCCATGGCATAGTTTGGGCAGATCCATGCTGTACTTACCTAGGAGCCATCTGCTGGTGATCTCCCCTTGGTCAAACCTGCGGAAGATTCCTGAGTGCTGCACAGTGGCGTTCCTAGGGGGCTGACACCCGGGGCGGATCGCTGATGTGCCCCGCCCCCCCGGGTGCAGCGCCCCCCCCCGGATGCATCGCGGACCCCCCCCCCCCCCGGTGAAAGGACCCCCCCGCGAAGGACCCCCCCCCGGGTGCACGCCGCTGGGGGAGGGGGGGGTGCCGCGCGCGCCTGTCCTCCGTTGTTCCATGCTTCTTCTCTGCCCCAGAACAGGAAGTAACCTGTTCCGGGGCAGAGAAGAAGCATGGAACAACGGAGGACAGGCGCGCGCAGCACCCCCCCAGCGGCGTGCACCCGGGGCGGACCGCACCTATCGCCCCCCCTAGGAACGCCACTGGTGCTGCAATATATAGGTGTCATGGGTGGAACCTGGGTATCGGGCACACACATCTAGAATCTCCCCCTGGGCATCACATACAACTTGCATATTAATGGAGTGGAATGCTTTCCTGTTCCTATAAGTGGCCTCTCGTGCCCGGGGGGGGGGGGGGGGGGGGGGGTCTGAGTGCGACATGTGTGCAGTCAATGGTGTCTATGACCAAGGGGAAGCGAGCTACGGCATAGAAGTCAGCCATGTTGTTCTGCGGGGCCTGGGGGTGGTGGGGAAGGTGATGTACTCAGAGGTGTGGGTAAGGAAGGCATCAAGGAACTGGGTGAGGCAGTTAGAAATGGAAGGCTGGGTGAGACCCGTGTTCACAGCTAGGACAGACTGGAAACTCCCAGTGGCCAGAAAAGAGAGAGAAGCAGTGATCTTTAGGTGCACAGGGATGGGGTTGTTCCTACGGGTCCTGGCCTGCAGGTGGGGTTGGAGCTGGTCACAAAGGTGCTGAATGGCAGCCCTATCAAACCGGTACCTAGTGAGACACTGCAGGTCAGTGAGGTCTAGGAAAGAGCTATGGGGCCTGAAAACTTTGGGGCATGCGTACCTCCTGCAGTGCCTCCCCTCTTCCTCCAACATGTAAGCCACCTGTGCATTTAGTGCCTCCATTTCCCCACACTAGAGGTGCAATGTATTGACAACAGTGCTCACCTCTCCCTACCAACTTGGTGAAACACAGCAAGAACACACAGAAGCTGACACTCACTCTGCCACCACCCACAAACAATGCAGTCACACACAGCAGAGCCACACTGCAAGCACTCCTGCCACACCCTCTAGCCAATCACTCTCCAAGCAGTCATCACAAACACGGTGCAGCAGCACACAGGACAAAGAGACAAACAGAGACTACAAACAGGTAAGGGAATGAAATATGAACTTGGGGACAGTGAATGGAGAGGGATAGGGGGAGGGGATGGGGGAGATAGAGGAAGGAGTAGTGGTGTCTGAGTTTGGGGGCTAGAAGTGGTAGGTAGGGAAAGGTGAAAAGGTAAAACACAAATGAGGCAGGTGTACATAAGTACATAAGTAATGCCATACTGGGAAAAGACCAAGGGTCCATCGAGCCCAGCATCCTGTCCACGACAGCGGCCAATCCAGGCCAAGGTCACCTGGCAAGCTTCCCAAACGTACAAACATTCTATACATGTTATTCCTGGAATTTTGGATTTTTCCAAGTCCGTTTAGTAGCGGTTTACGGACTTGTCCTTTAGGAAACCGTCCAACCCCTTTTTAAACTCTGCTAAGCTAACCGCCTTCACCACTTTCTCCGGCAACGAATTCCAGAGTTTAATTACACGTTGGGTGAAGAAAAATTTTCTCCGATTTGTTTTAAATTTACTACACTGTAGTTTCATCGCATGCCCCCTAGTCCTAGTATTTTTGGAAAGCGTGAACAGACGCTTCACATCCACCTGTTCCACTCCACTCATTATTTTTTTATATATAAACAGTTTTTATTGATGAGAATTGACATTGCAAACATGTTCAAGCATTTTGTACACATATAAACAGGTCATCGTTGTATATACACTGTATAGCAGCATCATCAATGTTTTCTCCCACCCTTTTCTCCCCTCCCCTCCCATTAGTATCCTCACATTAAACTTTAACTTATTGTATAGTGTCTAGTCCTTCTTTCCTAGTCCAACAATTGACACAAAAGAAAAGAGATCGCCTAACAGTGGTCGAACTTATAGCTATACTTAGTGAACTTTTATATTTAATATGCAACAGTGAGCGTATACATTCCCCATATATTCACTCCCCCCCCCCCCTATTTCCCCTCCCTCCACCTCCACCTACTGGACCTATTAACAGTTTAGAATCCTGCTTCTCCCAACTGGGGTGAGGGTGTCCCAAAACGGGGACCATATTTTACAAAATTGGTCTCCCCTTGTAGAAGCCAAGTCTCCCACTCTTTTCTTTTCCAGCATGCAACATTGCATCATGGCTCCTCTCCATTGCTGAACTCCAGGGGCCTCTGGTTGTAACCATAATTGTGTAATTGTCCGCTTGCCCATCAAGGTCGCCCTTTTCAGAAAAGCTTTTAGTCCCTCAGGTGATTTTCCTCGGATGTTGTAAACTTCAAAGAGTTGGCCTGGTGATGGTTGCCATTGTACTTTCCACATCTGAGATACATGTTGTCCCAGCGTTTTCCAGAATTGGAACACCATTGAACAGAACCAAAACATGTGCCCCAAGGAGGCTCCCACCTGTCCACACTTTGGGCAGTCATCTGTAGGTCTGATGGTCGCTTTAAAGGCTCTGTGTGGTGAAATATAAAGCCGTAAAATAAATTTGTATTGCATCTCCTGCCATGCCACATTCTCTGTCATCTGGTATACACCTGTCAGACACAGTTTTATTTGCTCAGAGTTGGGTTTCCATCTCAGTTCTTGATGCCACTGTTGTGAGATGTTTGTATAATCTGACGTCCCCTGCGAATCTCGCAGGTGGCGATGGAAGTAACGGAGGGGTATTTTTAGTTGGGCATCTAGGCCGAGAAGATCATTCATAGAGTCCCATTTTTGCTGTGTAAGGTCTGTTGCGGGCAGAGACCTAACATAGTGTTGAAGTTGTAAGTACTGGAAGTGGTCTTTCTGTCCCAGACCAAATTCTTCACAAAGGGTTCTGAAGGGTTTAATATTCCCGTCTTCCGACACCACTTGAAACAAGTACTTAATGCCACAATTCTCCCATTTTTTGAACAGGGCAGAGCCTCCCCCCTCTGGGAATGCTAGATTACCTTTAATTGGGAGCAGTGAAGTTACTGCTTTGTTCCATTTGTACCTCTTACCCAGCCATTTCCATGTTTTACGCAAAGGATTTATAATGTACCCATACTGACCCAATGGTGGGAGTTCTTTTGTTGAAGCATGAAGCCAGTAAGCAAAGTCCATCGGTGCCATCAATGTGGTTTCTATCTTTGTGCAAGAAAAAAACTCTTTTCCTCTAAACCAGTCTGATAAATGTCTCAGGCCACATGCTGTCGCTATGAGTTTTAGATCAAGTAGTCCCAGTCCCCCTCCCGAGCAGGGTTTCATAAGATTTCTCAGTCCTGTGCGTGCCCGTTTACCTTGCCATAAGAATGCAGTGAGGGTTGTATTGAGCCAGACCTCCTCTTTATATCCCAATGTGGCTGGAATCATCTGGAAGATGTACGTCCACCTCGGGAAGATGAACATATTATACATTGCGATTCTCCCTTTCAAAGATATGGGTAAACCCTGCCAACCATGTAGTGTTTCCTTAGTTCTAACCTTCAGTGGGCCTATGTTCTCTTTATACAAGTTCGCTAAGTTTTTTGGGATGAAAACTCCCAAGTACTTGATGTTGTCCTCAGCCCACTGAAAAGGGAATGAGCCACTCCACCCCTCCCTCACCTCCTCCTGGATCGGGAGAGCTATTGATTTGTGTAGGTTTAATTGTAATCCTGAGTAGAACCCAAATTCTTCTATGACTTCGAGCAACCGTAAGACTGAGGGCCTCGGCTGTGTGAGTGTAAGGAACATGTCGTCTGCAAAAGCTAGCACTTTTATTTGTTGTCCATGAAGTGTTACTCCTCGTATGTCATGGTCTAGCAGAATCGTACGTAGAAGTGGTTCTAGGTAGAGGAGGAATAGGATGGGCGACAAGGGACACCCCTGCCTTGTGCCCCGTTCTACTCGAAAGGGCATAGATCTAGTGCCGTTAATCAATATTTGTGCTGTGGTGTTATTATAAAGTGTCTGGATTGCTTGCAGAAACCAACCATTCAGACCAATGTACTCGAGCACTTGGAACAGGTATTCTCCATTAACTTTGTCAAAAGCTTTAGCTGCGTCAAGACTAACCAGCAATAAGGGGTCACCCGTAATTTGCCCATAAGCCACTGTAAGGAGTGCTTTCCGAACTTGTCTTACCGCTTGCCGGCCCTTGACAAATCCCACTTGGTGTTCTCCTATTAGGTTTGGGATATGAGCTGTCAGTCTATTTGTTAGCACTCTGGATAGGATCTTAACATCTACATTGATGAGGGAGATGGGTCTATAGGACTCTACCAAATCTTTTGGTTTACCCGGTTTGGGGATTAATGTTATTAAGGCTTCATTCTCCCTTGGTGAGAAGAATCCTCTAGCCACCACTGCCTCAAAGTAATCTACCAAGGCACCACACACCTGGGGGCCTAGCATCTTATAGTATTCATTAGAGAAGCCATCGAGGCCAGGTGCTGAGCCCGGGTTCAGGGTTTTCAATACGTTGAGAACCTCTTGTGTTGCAAGAGGGGTTAGCAGTGCTTGGCGAGCCATTTCTGTGAGTTGGGGCATTTTTGCATCTTCTAGGTAGTCTCGGGTCATAGGACCCCTAACCCTATCTTTGGCACTATACGTTTCTTTAAAATATTCCTGGAATGTATTAACTATGTCTGGTAATTTAGTTAGCTTATCCCCCTTGGAGTTCGTAATCACTGAAATGAATCGTTGGGAGGTTTGCGTTTTTGCTATTCTTGCTAGTAGCTTACCCGATTTATTCCCAAAGCGTTGGAAGTTCAGCCGTCGAGCCATTAATTGCTTCGAGGCTTGCTCATGGATGAGTGAATTGAGTGCCACCAGAGCCGCTGACATGGAGTCCCTATTATCGGGGGAGGGTTGTGCTATGTGTTTCCTCTTTGCTTTCTTGTATTCGATTTCTAGGCGCAAAATGCCCGCTGCTAATCGTTTTTTCCTAGCACTCTGGAACGCTATTACTTCCCCTCTCATGACCGCTTTGGATGCTTCCCAGAATAATATGGGCGAGTCACATGTGGGATAATTCATGTCCTCGTACAATTTCCATTTTCCCATTAAGTGGTCTAGGAAGTGTTTGTCCCTGTAGAGGTAAGCAGGGAATCTCCAATGGTTGGCTGTTCTCCCTCCCTCTCTTATATCGAGTTCCACCCATATCATACTATGGTCTGAGATTTCCATAGGGCCAATAACTGCTTGTTGAACTTTGAAAAACCAAGATTGTGATATAAGTATGTAATCGATTCTAGACCAGGATTGGTGGGCTTTTGACTGATGGGTATAGTCCTTTGTTGTCGGGTGTAGGGAGCGCCACGGGTCAATTAAGTGCAAGTGTTGGCAAAGTGCTGGGATCCCCTTCCCCTTGCTTATTCCTGGTACCGCCACAGGTGATGATCTATCCAGGGACGGGTCTTGTACTTGATTGAAATCTCCCGCCCACACCCAGGGGGCATCAGTATATTGCAGCCCTAATGCTATTAAGGACTGGAAGAATCTTGGGTCATAAGAATTTGGTGCATATATCGCACACAAATAAAAGCTCTGACCTTGGAAATTGACACGGATTAGCACTATACGTCCCTCTGAGTCTTTGTGTATCAGGGTATTGGTGCAAGGTAACCCCTTGCGTACTAATATTGCAACCCCGCTCTTCCTGTTGCCCGAGGAGGAAAAATGGCTCTCACCCACCCACTGCTGACAGAGTTTTCTATGTTCAGTATCTGATAATTTTGTTTCTTGCAAGCATGCAAAGTCTATGTTATGACGCTTTATCTGAGACAGGATCTTATATCTCTTCACTGGCGATGTGATGCCTGAGACATTCCACGACAATATCTTTACTCCAGAGTGGTTAATGACTCTCTGGCTTTGGGGATACTATCAATAGTGGTTCCTGACCTACCCCCGGGGGCCCAGCCTCCCCCCAGGAGCATGCTGCCTGTATTTGAAGACCAAGATTCAAATTAACTCTCATGTGATCATAGGTACCAGTAATTCCCTCTCTCTTTACCCCACTAATTCTCTTTCCATTAGTTCCCGTTAATGTGGCTTCCCCCCCCCCTAACCCTCCCCTTGTCCTCGTGTTTACCCCTTCTCCCCACTCCCCTTCTCCCAAAAAGTGCCTTGAAAGGACATTCCCCATCAAGGCCTAGTCACACCGTGCTGAGTGCCCCGCTCCCCCCCAGACATATCATTTTACCTTTGGCCTAGGACAGTTTAAGTTCTCAAAAGGTGACATCTGATCTGGCAGAATGGTCTTATCAATTTCAGAGTCTGTTTACCACAGTTTTGGAACAAGTTCACGTTGGTGTTGCTGGTCCTTGCAGTTCCTGATTGATAAATTGTGTCGCAGATTGTTCCGAGGTGAAGGATATCCATTTTCCATCTTTCATAATTTTTAGTGTAGCTGGGTACAGGAGCATAAACCGAGTATTTCTGTCAATAAGTGAGGTGCAAATCGGGTGGAATTTGCGTCTCCTCTCCTGCACGCTAGCTGAATAATCCTGAAAAATTCTTATTTGATTGTCCGCGTATCTTAAAGTGTCTCTTTTCTGTCGGTATCCCTGTAGAATCTCTTCTTTGTGAAGATAGTTGAGAACTTTTATTATAACCACTCTGGGTCTGGACCCCGGCTGACCCGGTCTCCCCAGTCTGTGGGCCCGTTCGATACAAAGATGGCCTCTGCTGTCTGATATAGCAAATTCTTTAGAGAGCCATGTTTCCAGCACTGTACTTAGATTCTTGTCTGGTATGGTTTCAGGCAGGCCCACCAGTCTGAGATTGCATCGCCTGGTTCTGTTCTCTAGTTCATCCAGTTTTTCTGCCTGGATGGCTAATTGTTGCTTTAAGTTAGTTATATCAGGCTCGCGTTGCTGCCACGTGTCTTCTAGGTCTGATACTCGTTTTTCAACCTCCGCCGTTTTGCTTGTTATTTCCGCCAATGTGCCATCTATTTTCCCCAATCGGCTCTCTAATGCTGTAAAGCGTGGTTCCAATGCTGTTCCCACCGCCGTTACCAATTGTGCTAGCTGTCGGGCGGGAAATTCAGCCTCGCCTCGCGGAGATGCGGCCGCCATCTTGGAATCGCTGTTTGCCGCGGGGAGTTTTTCTTTGTCGCTTTTCGAGCCTTTTCTTGTGCTTCCGGGCGGCATAGGAACTAAATATTGTTCCATGCACCTTCCTCTGCTCGTTTGTATGGTCCGATCAGGTTTTTGAGGTTGTTTCTACGGCGGTTTCGAGCGGGGGCGGGCAGGGCACTCGGAGCAGCACAGAAACGCTGTTACTGCTTCCACCGCATCACGTGACTCCTCCGTGTCATCTCCACTCATTATTTTATATACCTCTATCATGTCTCCCCTCAGCCGTCTCTTCTCCAAGCTGTATAGCCCTAGCCTCCTTAGTCTTTCTTCATAGGGAAGTCGTCCCATCCCCGCTATCATTTTAGTCGCCCTTCGCTGCACCTTTTCCAATTCTACTATATCTTTCTTGAGATGCGGCGACCAGAATTGAACACAATACTCAAGGTGCGGTCGCACCATGGAGCGATACAACGGCATTATAACATCCTCACACCTGTTTTCCATACCTTTCCTAATAATACCCAACATTCTATTCGCTTTCTTAGCCGCAGCAGCACACTGAGCAGAAGGTTTCAGTGTGTTATCGACGACGACACCCAGATCCCTTTCTTGGTCCGTAACTCCTAACGTGGAACCTTGCATGACGTAGCTATAATTCGGGTTCTTTTTTCCCACATGCATCACCTTGCACTTGCTCACATTAAACATCATCTGCCATTTAGCCGCCCAGTCTCCCAGTCTCGTAAGGTCCTCTTGTAATTTTTCACAATCCTGTTGCGATTTAACGACTTTGAATAACTTTGTGTCATCAGCAAATTTAATTACCTCGCTAGTTACTCCCATCTCTAAATCATTTATAAATATATTAAAAAGCAGCGGTCCTAGCACGGACCCCTGAGGAACCCCACTAACTACCCTTCTCCATTGTGAATACTGCCCATTTAACCCCACTCTCTGTTTCCTATCCTTCAACCAGTTTTTAATCCACAATAGGACATTTCCTCCTATCCCATGACCCTCCAATTTCCTCTGTAGCCTTTCATGAGGTACCTTGTCAAACGCCTTTTGAAAATCCAGATACACAATATCAACCGACTCCCCTTTGTCCACATGTTTGTTCACTCCTTCAAAGAATTGAAGTAAATTGGTCAGGCAAGATTTCCCCACACAAAAGCCATGCTGACTTGGTCTCAGTAATCCATGTCCTCGGATGTGCTCTGTAATTTTGTTTTTAATAATAGCCTCTACCATTTTCCCCGGCACCGACGTCAGACTCACCGGTCTATAATTTCCCGGATCTCCCCTGGAGCCTTTTTTAAAAATTGGCGTTACATTGGCCACCCTCCAATCTTCCGGTACCATGCTCGATTTTAAGGATAAGTTGCATATCACTAGCAGTAGCTCCGCAAGCTCATTTTTCAGTTCTATCAGTACTCTAGGATGAATACCATCCGGTCCAGGAGATTTGCTACTCTTTAGTTTGCCGAACTGCACCATTACGTCCTCCAGGTTTACCATGAAGTCAGTAAGTTTCTCCGACTCGTCCGCTTGAAATACCATTTCCAACACCGGTGAGGCTGAAAACGTTCCGACCACAGCACACAGACAAAGGTAACAGGTACTCAACAAACTCTCAGCTTTCTCTGCAAACAACAATTCAGCTTTCTCTCCCAACAACGATCTCGCCAAGCTCCAACTCCACAAAATCGCTAATGGGTCTAAAAACGACTTCCCCCTTACTCTGGTCGCTTTTATTTCAGGTCTAATTAAAAACGTCCATGTTCCGACCCATGTGAAACCATTTTGCAAGCTGTTATACGCTGGGGGCGCACATCAAGTAAGACCGCCCATAGCATGCCCCTAACACGCCCCCTGTGGGGGCAGCCATAGATGGGCGTCCTCGTGTTGAGGATGCCCTTACAGCCCGGTTTTGATTATTGGATATGGCCAACCTTCTTTCACGGGAACGCCCATGTGCCTTTTGTGTCGCTTTTTGGCCGCCCTTCTCTTTTGAAAATAAGCAAGAAAGTCAACATAGATTTAGTGAAGGGAAATCTTGCCTCACCAATTTAGTACATTTCTTTGAAGGGGTGAACAAACATGTGGATAAATGTGAGCCGATTGATATTGTGTACCTGGATTTTCAGAAGGCGTTTGACAAAGTACCTCATGAAAGACTCCAGAGGAAATTGGAGAGTCATGGGATAGGAGGTAGTGTTCTATTGTGGATTAAAAACTGGTTAAAAGAACACAGAGAGTAGGGTTAAATGGTCAGTATTCTCAATGGAGAAGGGTAGTTAGTGGGGTTCCCCAGGGGTCTGTGCTGGGACCGCTGCTTTTTAACATATTTATAAATGACCTAGAGATGGGAGTAACTAGTGAGGTAATTAAATTTGCTGATGACACAAAGTTATTCAAAGTCGTTAAATTGCAGGAGTCCAAGATGGCCGCTGACTGAGCCAGACCTGTTTTTCTGAGCTCCTGTGGTTTTCACTTTAAACTAAAGTTATTTCCTGAGAATGCCGAAGAGACGAGGCAGAGCAGCTGCTACTGAATCCCAGCAGCAAAGACCTTTAGTCTCATTAGGCTTGATTGATTCTTACCTTCAGAGAGCTCAAATTTCGGCAGTTACGTCGTCGGTGAGCGGTTCGCTGGTTCAGCCCGGGACAGGAGACCTAGGGCTGAACCCTGAACTGGAAGTCTCCCTGAGCCCCGACAGAAGGGCCCCTCCCCCACAGCCTGTGGGAAGCAGCTCTCCGTTGGCAGCGTCCTCAGCCCTGAATACCGAAGTGTTTCAGGGCGGGCATGGACGGGAAGCAGTTGTAGCCTTAACAGAGAAGATAGGAGTTTTTACAACTAGCTCCCTGATGTCCCACATGCAGGAGGAGACGAGAGAGACGTTGGGAGGTGAGAGACATGTTTCACAGGAAGAGAGTGAGGCTTTAGCATTTGCAAAACTTTTTCAAAAACCACAAGAAGTGACTTTAGATAATCTGTAGCTGTTAATTGCAGAAATGGAGAAGACTTTATGCCCCCAAATGAGAAAAATATCCAATGAAGTTGTGGTGTTAGATGGGAAATTAAAAAAAAAAATAGACAATGAGGTGAAAGCTGTTAAAGAAGACATGGTGAAACAGGAAAAAGTCTCCTCAGAGTCACAGACTTTGCAATCAACAATGCTTAAAGATTTGATCAATTTGAGGAGAAAATCAGAAATGTTGGAGAACACCTCTAGAAGTAATAATCTCCGTTTTATTAATTTCCCGCAACAACCTTTAATTTCACCTAGAGAAATGTTGAAAAATTACTTTAAAGAAATATTAGAAATACAAGACAAAGATATACCACCCTTTTCACAGGTCTTTTATATTCCTGTAAGGGTTTTGGACAATCAACAAAGGAATAATATTCAAAATGATCAACCACTTGATGTTTCAGCTTTGCTCGAAATGTTAGATAAAGAGGAAATAACAGCTACTACTTTGTTGGCTACAGTAGCATTACCCTCTGACAAGATCTGGATTTTAAAAAAATTCTTTCAGAAGAAAGATAAAACTTTTCATGGTTTGCAAACTCATGTTTTTCCAGATCTAGCGAGGGAAACGCAAAGGCGACGGAAAAATTTTTTGCAAATGAAACAGGAGGTACTCCAAATGGGAGCAACATTTTTTCTTAAATACCCATGCAAATGTTTAATTTCCTACCAGTCAGTAAAATATGTATATTTTGATCCTGACCAATTGTCCTCCTTTATAACAGCTAGAAGAGCTCTTATATAAGAAAAAACCAAATAGAAACCTGTCTGAAACTCAATTTGATGTAAAGATTATTTTCCTTTCTCTCTTTTGGACTCTGGTAGTGGACTTATATGAAACTATAGAATTATTTAATCTGTGTACAGATAATTTCCCTTAGAATTATTACCATAGTGGAATTTTTCTTTTGCAAGTGATATGCTTGTATAAAATGTATAATAATAAAGAGATTTAAACAAAGTCGTTAAATTGCAGGAGGATTGTGAAAAATTATATAAGGACCTTACGAGACTGGGAGACTGGACGTCTAAGTGGCAGATGATGCTTAATGTGAGCAAGTGCAAAGTGATGCATGTGAGAAAGAGAAACCCGAATTATAGCTACATCATGCAAAGTTCCACATTAGGAGTCACGGACCAAGAAAGGGATCTAGGCAGTGGTGTGCTGGTAAATGTTTAACAACAGGCTCTCTCCCCGGTCACCTCTGTGACCCCCCGTCCCCCTCTGCGCCCCCCCCCCCCTCAAATTGCAGAGATGGCTATAGCCGGGGAGAGAGCCTGGGGGGGGGCAATGCATTACTCCAGGGGAAAAAAATAAATGATCCCAGGTTCCAATCTAATTCATGTTTAATGTGCGATAAAATGCCATAAATAAGTACATAAATAAATATAAACTTTTAATGTTGAGCACCTGATTCTCAAAGTGAACATATTCCAAACACTATAATGAAAATAAAATGATTTTTTCTACCTTTGTTGTCTGGTGACTTTGTTTTTCTGATCATGCAGGCCCAGTATCTGATTCTGCTGCTATCTGTCCTCTTAACTCCGTTTCCAGGGCTTCCTTTCCATTTATTTCTTTCCTTTCCTCCTTTCTTCTTCATTTCTGGTCCTCCGCAGACTTGACTGTCCAGTGGATCCAGCTTCTGCCTATTTTCTTCATCCATGTGCAGTTTTTCTCCTCTCTTCCTTTTCCCTCATCTCATCTCCTTCCTCACTCTTCCCTCCCCTCCATCCATGTCCAGCATTTCTTCTCTCTCCCCTGCCCTCCCCTCCATCCACCCACCCATGCCCAGTGACTCTCCTCTCCCCTGCCCCCCTCCTCCAGCCACCCATGCCCAGTGACTCCCTTCTCTCCCCTGCCCCCCTCCTCCAGCCACCCATGCCCAGCGACTCCCTTCTCTCCCCTGCCCCCTCCTCCAGCCAATCATGCCCAGTGACTCCCTTCTCTCCCCTGCCCCCCTCCTCCAGCCACCCATGCCCAGCGACTCCCTTCTCTCCCCTGCCCCCCTCGTCCAGCCACCCATGCCTAGCGACTCACTTCTCTCTCCTGCCCCCCTCCTCCAGCCACCCATGCCCAGCGACTCCCTTCTCTCCCCTGCCCCCCCTCCAGCCACCCATGCCCAGCAACTCCCTTCTCTCCCCTGCCCCCACTCCAGCCACCGAGGTTGTCCAACGGATGCTTTGGGTCAGGCAGGAAAGATCCCCAGTCTTTTCTTCCCGCTGCCAGATCGCTCTTCAAAATGCTTACCGAGACTTTTCAAGGGTGGCCTCCAAGACTTCAGCAGAAGTCTCACGAGGCCGCCGCTGGAAGTCTTGGTGGCCATTTTTAAAGAGCAATCCAGCAGCGGGGGAGGTTTAGCACCAGCAGTGGGCAGGCAAAACTGCCTTCCCCAAAGAATTCGCTGGACAAGGGAGGTGAGGGACTGGACACTGTAGGAGGGAGGGAGAGAGGAAGGAAGGAAGGAAGGAAGGAAGGAGAGCCGGCTCACCCAGAAACAACTGGCTCGCAAGTCGGTAAAAAATTTAACAACCGGCTCTTGCGAGCCAGTGCGAGCCGGCTCCAGCACACCACTGGATCTAGGTGTCGTCGTCGATGATACGTTGAAACCCTCTGCTCAGTGTGCTGCTGCGGCTAAGAAAGTTAATAGAATGTTAGGTATTATTAGGAAAGGAATTGAAAACAAAAAGTAGGATGTTATAATGCCTTTGTATTGCTCCATGGTGTGACCGCACCTCGAATATTGTGTTCAATTCTGGTCGCCGCACCTCAAAAAAGATATAGTGGAATTAGAAAAGGTGCAGAGAAGGGCGACGAAAATGATAAAGGGGATGGGACGACTTCCCTATGAGGAAAGGCTACAGCGGCTAGGGCTCTTCAGCTTGGAGAAAAGGCGGCTGAGGGGAGATATGATAGAGGTCTATAAAATAATGAGTGGACTTGAACGGGTAGATGTGAAGCGTCTGTTCACGCTTTCCAAAAATACTAGGACTAGGGGGCATGTGATGAAGCTACAATGTAGTAAATTTAAAATGAATCGGAGAAAATTTTTCTTCACTCAACTTGTAATTAAACTCTGGAATTCGTTGCCAGAGAATGTGGTGAAGGCAGTTAGCTTAGCGAAGTTTAAAAAAGGTTTGGACGGCTTCCTAAAGGAAAAGTCCATAGAATGTTATTGAATGGACTTGGGGAAAATCCAC
Organism: Microcaecilia unicolor; assembly: GCF_901765095.1. Classification (NCBI taxonomy): domain Eukaryota; kingdom Metazoa; phylum Chordata; class Amphibia; order Gymnophiona; family Siphonopidae; genus Microcaecilia; species Microcaecilia unicolor. Next base: position 96,417,720 of record NC_044040.1, on the reverse strand, counting down.
TATTTCTTGGATAAGCAGTATAAAATGTTTTGTACTTTTTTGGGATCTTGCCAGGTATATTGTGACCTGGATTGGCCACTGTTAGAAACAGGATGCTGGGCTTGATGGACCTTTGGTCTTTCCCAGTATGGCAATACTTATGTACTTATGAGTTCATTATTTCATATAATTCTTTGGAGAATGGGATATAAATGGTGACATCATCAGCGTAAATGAATGAAGAAAGACCATTTATTTCTAGTACATTACCTAGGGGGATCATCATGATATTGAACAGGATGGGGGACAGAGGAGAACCTTGAGGTACTCCATAATCAGGACACCATGTTGAAGAAATTGCACCTGATTGTTTGACTTGATATGATCTGGACTTTAGAAAGCCCGAGAACCATTTCAGGACAGCTCCTCAGATTCCATAATGGTCAACAGTGTCAAAGACACTAGACACATCAAACTGAAGTATTAGGGGGTCTTTTACTAAGGCTTAACTCGAGTTATCTACAGCAGGGCCCATAGGAATAAAATGGGCCCTGCTGCAGATAACTTAAGATAAGCTTTAGTAAAAAATCCCCTTAATATTTTCTTACCAGTACTCAGTTCTCTTCTGAAGTTGGCTATGAGGGTAGTAAGAACAGTTTCAGTACTATAAGTACATAAGTATTGCCACACTGGGACAGACCAAAGGTCCATCAAGCCCAGCATCCTGTTTCCAACAGTGGCCAATCCAGGTCACAATATACCTGGCAAGATCTCCAAAAAGTACAAAACATTTTATACTGCTTATCCCAGAAATAGTAGATTTTCCCCAAGTCCATTTAATAACGGTCTATGGACTTTTTCTTTAGGAAGCTGTCCAAACCTTTTTTAAACCCCGCTAAGCTAACTGCCTTTACCACATTCTCTGGCAACGAATTCCAGAGTTTAATCACAGGTTGAGTGAAGAAAACTTTCTCTGATTCGTTTAAATGTACTATTTTGTAGCTTCATCGCATGCTCCCTAGTCCTAGTATTTTTGGAAAGAGTAAACAAACGATTCACGTCTACCCGTTCCACTCCACTCATTATTTTATAGACCTCTATCACATCTCTCCTCAGCCGCCTTTTCTCCAAGCTGAAGAGCCCTAACCGCTTTAGCCTTTCCTAATTGGGAAGTCGTCCCATCCCCTTTATCATTTTCGTCGCCATTCTCTGCACCTCTAATTCCACTATATCTTTTTTGAGATGCGGCGACCAGAATTGAACACAATATTCAACATGCGGTCGCACCAAGGTGCGGTCGCACCATGGAGCGATACAAAGGCATTATAACATCCTCATTTTTGTTTTCCATTCCTTTCCTAATAATACCTAACATTTTATTTACTTTCTTAGCTGCCGCAGCAGACTGAGCAAAGGGTTTCAATGTATCATCAACGATGCCGCCTAGATCCCTTTCTTGGTTGGTGACTCCTAACATGGACCTTGCATTACATAGCTATAATTCGGGTTCCTCTTTCCCACATGCATCACTTTGCACTTGTTCACATTAAACGTCATCTGCCATTTAGTCACCCAGTGTCGCAGTCTCGTAAGGTCCTCTTGTAATTTTTCACAATCCTCCCGCGATTTAACAACTTTGAATAACTTTGTGTCGTCAGCAAATTTAATTGCCTCACTAGTTACTCCCATCTCTGGATCATTTATAAATATGTTAAAAAGCAGCGGTCCAAGCACAGACCCCTGGGGAACCCTACTATCTAACCTTCTCCATTGAGAATAGTGATCATTTAACCCTACTCTCTGTTCTCTGTCTTTTACCCAATTTTTAATCCACAATAGGACACTACCTCCTATCCCATGACTCTCCAATATCTTCTGGAGTCTTTCATGAGGTACTTTGTCAAATGCCTTTGAAAATCCAGATACACAATATCAACTGGCTTACCTTTATTCACATGTTTGTTCACCCCTTCAAAGAAATGTAATAGATTGGTGATGCAAGATTTCCCTTCACTAAATCCATGTTGGCTTTGTCTCATTAATCCATGCTTTTGAATATGCTCTGTAATTTTGTTCTTTATAATAGTCTCTACCATTTTGCCCGACACTGACATCAGGCTTACCGGTCTATAATTTCCCGGATCGCCTCTGGAACCTTTTTAAAATATCAGCGTTACACTGGCCACCCTCCAATCTTCCAATACCACGCTTGATTTGAAAAATAAATTACATATTATTAACAATAGTTCTGAAAGTTCATTTTTCAATTCTGTCAGTACTCTGGGATGAATACTATCCGATCCAGGAGATTTGCTGCACTTCAATTTGTCAAATTGCCCCATTACATCCTCCAGATTTACAGAGATTTCATTCAGTTTCTCCGACTCATCAGCTTTGAAAACCATTTCTGGAACCGGTATCTCTCCCAAATCTTCCTCAGTGAAGACCGAAGCAAAGAATTAATTTAATCTCCACGCTATGGCTTTGTCTTCCCGGATTGCCCCTTTTACCCCTCGGTCATCTAGCGGTCCAACCGATTCTTTTGCCAGTTTTTTGCTTTTAATATACCTAAAAAAAATTTTACTGTCAGGTGCATTTTCGAAAGAGAAGGGTGCCCATCTTTTGACACAAATTGGGAGATTGGCATTCTTCTCTCCGGGTCTCCCAAATCGGCATAATCGAAAGCTGATTTTGGGCATCCTCAACTGCAGTCCGTCGCAGGGACGACCAAAGTTCACGGGGGTGTGTCTGAGGCGTTGCGAAGGACGGACTGGGGTGTGCTTAAGAGATGGGCGTCCTCGGCCGATAATGGAAAAAAGAAAGGCATATCTGACTAGCATTTGGTCGACTTTACTTGGTCCATTTTTTTTCACGACCAAGCTTCAAAAAGGTGCCAAAACTGACCAGATGACCACCAGAGGGAATCGGGGATGACCTCCCCTTACTCCCCCAGTGGTCACCAACCCCCTTCCACCCTAAACAAAATGTAAAAAATTTTTTTTGCCAGCCTCTATGCCAGCCTCAAATGCCATACCCAGCTCCATGACAGCAGTATGCAGGTCCCTGGAGCAGTTTTAGTGGGTGCAGTGCACTTTAGGCAGGCGGACCCAGGCCCATATCCCCCTACCTGTTACACTTGTGCTGGTAAATGTGAGCCTTCAAACCCACCCGAAACCCACTGTACCCACATGTAGGTGCCCCCCTTCACCCCTTAGGGCTATGGTAGTGGTGTATAGTTGTGGGGAGTGGGGTTTGGGGGGCTCAGCACCGAAGGTAAGTGAGCTATGCACCTGGGAGCAATTTGTGAAGTCCACTGCAGTGCCCCCTAGGGTGATCGGTTGGAGTCCTGGAATGTCATGGGGACCAGTGCACTACGAATGCTGGCTCCTCCCATGACCAAATGGCTTGGATTTGGTCGTTTTTGAGATGGGCGTCCTCGGTTTCCATTATGGCTGAAAACCGGGGTCGACCATCTCAACATTTAGGTCGACCATCTATAAGGTCGACCTAAATGTTGAGATTTAGGCGTCCCCGACCGTATTATCGAAACGAAAGATGAACGCCCATCTTGTTTCGATAATAGCGGTTTCCCCGCCACTTCGCCGGGATGTCCTTAGAGATGGGCACCTTTAGAGATGGTCATCCCCATTTGATTATTCCCCTCCACATGTTTTTGCTTCCAGTGCAATCATTTTTTCAAAGTCTTTCTTTGCCTTCTTTATCAGCGCTTTACATTTGACTTGACATTCCTTATGCTGTTTCTTATTATTTTCATTCGGTTCCTTCTTCCATTTTCGGAATGATTTTCTTTTAGCTCTATTAGCTGCCTTCACCTCACATTTTAACCATGATGGCTGTCGTTTGGTCTTCCTCCCTCCTTTTTTAATACAAGAAATATATTTGACCTGGGCTTCCAGGATGGTATTTTTGAACAGCATCCACGCCTGATGTTAATTTTTGACCCTCGCAGCTGTCCTCTAAGTTTTTTTTCCACCGTTCTTCTCATTTTATCATAGTCTCCTTTTTTAAAGATAAATGCTAACATATTGGTTTTCCTGTGTATACTTACTCCAAAGCTAATATCAAATCTGATCATATTATCATCACTGTTATCAAGTGGCCCTCTCGCCATTACCTCCTGCACCAGATCATGCGCTCCACTAAGGACAAGGTCTAGAATTTTTCTTTCTCTTGTCAGTTTCTGTACCAGCTGCTCCATAAAGCAGTCCTTGATTTCATCAAGGAATTTTACCTCCCTAGCGTGCCCTGATGTTACATTTACCCAGTCAATATTGGGGTAATTGAAATCACACATTATTATTGTGCTGCCCAGTTTGTTAGCCTCCCTAATTTCTGATAACATTTCTACATCTGTCTGTTCATCCTGGCCAGGCGAACGGTAGTACACTCCTATCACTATCCTTTTCCCCTTTACACATGGAATTTCAATCCATAGGGATTCCAAGATGTGTTTTGTTTCCTGCACAAGTTTCAATCTATTTGATTCAAGGCCCTCCTTAACTTACAATGCAACCCCTCCACCAATTTGATCCACCCTATCACTACAATATAATTTGTACCTTGGTATGGCAGTGTCCCACTGGTTACCTTCCTTCCACCAGAGATGCCTATTATATCTAATTTTTCATGTAGCGCAATATATTCTAACTCTCCCATCTTACTTCTTAGGCTTCTGGCATTTGCATATAGACATTTCAAACTATGTTTGTTGTTCCTATTTACATCATGCTCAGTACTTGACAGTATTAGTTTACAACCTTTTGTATGATTTTTATTTAAGGACACGTGATCTACTATGGTATCATTTGCAACCTCACTATCGGGATACCTTATCTTCCCTGTTTTGGTGATATCTTTGAAAGATACCTTATTCTGAACCATGTGCTTTTGAGCGACTGTTGGCCTTCCCCAGTTTAGCTTAAAAGCTACTCTATCTCCTTTTTAAATGTCGATGCCAGCAGCCTGGTCCCACCCTGGCTAACGTGGAGCCAATCCTTTCAGAATAGGCTACCCCTTTCCCAGAATGTTGCCCAGTTCCTAACAAATCTAAAACCCTCCTCCCTGCACCATCGTCTCATCCACCCATGGAGACTCCGGAGCAGTGGCGTAGCCAGAAGGCAATTTTTGGGTGGGCCAACAGGTTGGATGGGTGGGCACTAGAGTTGCCAACTTTTTTGAAAGAGAAAAAACAGCAACCTGATGCACCCATGCTCTGTCCCTACCCCACTCCCCATAACTTCAATGAGGGTTGCAGTGCAGGCTTTTGTGGCTGCAGGCCAATTGAGAGCTAAGGGAAGTACAATAGACTGCACTATTCAGCCCCATTGAGCCACACATTCTGCATCCAGAGAACCTCCTGGCTCTCCACCAACAATGGATACAGAGCACAGCAAGGACAATTCTCCATAAAACTCATCATACAAAGAAATTTTGTTTTCTAGTGTAATCTCAATTACAGACATATTATAAATTAACTTTAAAAAAATCTATAAAACAAAAGTCACTCAGAACCTACAGCAAATCTACCATGCCAACACTAACTTCCAAAAACAAAGATCCTAACTATGAAAAAGAAGTGCCTTAAATATTATAGTAGGGCCCTAAAATACAAATACATTTATCAGGAAAGCTGAACAAGCCAAATTACTACAGAATGCTACGTGGAAACTTCATGCTAACAGAATACCTCAGTCACACACACAAGACACAAAAGCCAAATACAGAATAAGTGACCACAAACTCTAGAAATATAAATTAAACGGAAACCCCAAGAAACTAGACCTTGCATGTAGTACAACACCAGAGAAACAAGAAACAAAGGCATTTGCTCCTGTGAAAAATATAAAGATGGCACATGCCAGGGATGGTGTTAGGGGATGGAACAAGGGCAATTGTGCTTGGTTCCTTGGCCAGAGAAAGCCTGCATGCTGTAAGCTGAAGGCACAGCCTGGTAATGGACTTTTGGGTCCTTTCCTAGATTTCTGTCCTGGACCCCAGCCATGTTTAACATAAACTTTGGCAAGATGTACATTTCAAATCCAACATGTTATATTCACAACATTGAAAATAAAATATTTTTTTATACCTTTTTGTTGTCTGGTCATTTTTTCTCAAATCATATTGGTCCCAGGCTCTGGTTTCTGCTTCCCTCTGTCTTCTCTTAACTCACTTGCCAGTGTCTCCTATTTGACATTTCTTCTTTCTTCATGTCCATCATCCATCTCCCATCTCTGTTTTCCTATATTTCCTTGTCCAGTATAATCCCCTGTGTTCATATCCCCTCATCCATCATCATTCCTCTGTGCACCTATGCACCTCATGCCCAGCATATCCCTTCTGTGTTCCTATTCTCCCCCTTGTCTAGTATCTCTCCCCCCCCTCTGTGTCCATATACCCCCTCTCCAGTGTCCAGCATTTTATCTCTATTCCATATCCCCGTCCCCCCCCCCTTGTCAGGCATTACCCCTCTGTGCCCATGTGCTATCCCCATACAGCATCTCACATTTGTGTCCCTGTCCCCATGCTCCTACCTAATGCTCATCATCTCCCTTCTGTATCTGTATACTTCCCTATGTCCCCTTTCTCCCTCCTCCACACCAATGTGTCCCTCTCCTCTCTGATCCCACCCCCCAACCAGCTTCTCTTCCTCTCTTTCCTTCCCCTTATGCATCTGGCTCTTTCTCCCTGCACCTCTCTCCCTTCCCTCTAACCCCTCCCATAGGTCCAGCACCTTTCTTCCTTCGCTCCAGCCCTCCTTGCAGGTCCACATCTGTCTGCTTTCCTTTCAGCCATCATCTGCATATCCAGCACCTCTCCTTCAGCCCCCCCCCCCCCACATGTCCAGCATATCTCTCCCTTTCATCCACCCCTTACATTTTTAGCACCTCTTTCCCTTTCATCCAGCCCCCCTACATATCCAGCACCTTTGCCCTTCACTTCAACCCTCTGCGTATCCAGCACATCTCCCCTTTCCCTCCACCCCCCTGCATATCCAGCACCTCCCCTTCCCTCCAACACCCCCTGCAAATCCAAAACCTCTCCCCTTCCCTCCAACCTCCCCTCTGCAAATCCCAACCCTCTCCCCTTCCTTCCAACCTCCCCTCTGCAAATCCCAACCCTCTCCCCTTCCCTCCAACCTTCCCTCTGCAAATCCCAAACCTCTCCCCTTCCTTCCAACCTCCCCTCTGCAAATCCCAAACCCTCTGCCCCTGGCAAGTCCAGCACCCTTCACCCTTCTGTTTCCTCCCCTCCCCTCCCCGGGCCAGCACCCTGACTTCCTCACCCTTTCCCACCCCTGCAGCACTTCTTTTAATGCTGTCAGCTGCTGTGCACAGTCTCCCACCCCCGCGGCGGCGCTTACACTTCCCTATGGCGCTGCCTGCCTGCCAGCAACTCTACAGATGCGTCACCGACGTCCGACGTCCTGCTCCGGGACCTTCCCTCTGCCGCGCTGATGTAACTTCCTGTTTACAGAGGCTGGACGCGGAAGGCCCCGGAGCAGGATGTCGGACGTCGGTGACGCATCTGTAGAGTTGCTGACAGGCAGCGCCATAGCAAAATGTAAGCGCCGCCGCGGGGGTGGGAGACAGTGTACAGCAGCGCCGACAGCATTAAAAGAAGCGCTGCAGCAGGAGTGGGAGAGGGTAAGGATCTTCTTTTGGGCGGGCCTGAGGCTAAACTGGGTGGCCCGTAGCTACGCCCCTGCTCCGGAGCTCTGCCTGTCTCTTGGGCCATGCGTATGGAATGGGTAGCACTTCAGAAAATGCTACACTAGAGGTTCTGGATTTGAGCTTTCTACCTAAGAACCTGAATTTGGCTTTAAGAACCTCTCTCCCACATTTTCCTATGTCATTGGTACCCACACGTACCAAGACAGCCGGCTCCTCTAAAATCCTATCTGGGTGACGCGTGAGGTCCGCACCGTCGCATCAGGCAGGCAAGTGACCAGGCAATCCTTATGTCCACCAGCCACCCAGGTATTTACGTGCCTAATAATTGAATCACCAACTACAACAGCCTTCCTAGCCTTTCCCACCTGGGCAGTAGCTCCTGGAGACACATCCTCAGTGTGAGAGGATATTGCATTCTCTGGTGTGCTGGTCCTGTGTACAGGATTATGTAAATATAGAGAAGAAAAGAAGCCTTTACCTTGTCCCCCCCCCCCCCCTCTTTCCTGGGAAGGGGGCATCTTGCAGAGAGCAGGGAGACACAGAGGACAAGCTGAGAGCCAGCAACAATGCTAGCACCTTTTGTTAGAATGTTTAGAGTGTTTAAAATGCTCCAGCACTGTTGTACAAAGAACTCAGATGTCCATGGCTGCTAGATGTGTGTTAATAAAGTTTCAGCAGTTTGTAACTGTGAGAGAAGGACAGACTTGTTACAAATCTTCCGGTTGGCTGTCTGAGAGCACAGTACAAGGCTCCTGATTTGCTGTTTGAGAGCTGGAAGTAGAGGAGGGGACAGTGTGTGAGATAGCCAATAGGAGACAGGATCTGCAAAAAGGTATGAATTTGGACCAATGAGGTGGCAGGAGGCAGTCTGATCCTTAGATTGGCGTGAATTTCAAGCCAATCCAGGGGACAGAGAGGTGGGACAAAGAAGTTTTTACAGTGCAGAGGCTGCCTGGGAAGAAGGCAATCGAGGCTACAAACAATGGAAGCTACAAGCATGGTCTGAGGGAAGAATGTGCTGCAAGCTGGGGCAGAAGCAGGGCATGCTCAAATAAGAAGAGGCAGCTGCAGGCTGGAACCCACAGATGAAGAAAGAGAGATGGTGAGTGTGGCCGGGCATTGAAGCAGACAGGAACAGAAGAAAGGGGGCCTGAGGTGAGCTGAGCAGAAGATTTGTTGTTACAGTGGTCACAGGGACGTGCTGGGAGCAGTGCATAGCTGGATAGAACCCCAGAGGAACCCACCCAGGGCAATCCGCGTGTGTGTGTGTCTGTCTGTCCAGAGAGCAGAGGAGAAAGCCAGCCATGTGACTGTCCTGTAAACAAGAGGCTGATCCAGAGAGGGAAGAAGATCCAGAGAGGGAAGAAGCTCCAGAGAGAAAGAGACACCCCCTCCTTGCACTGAGTGCCCAGATAAGAAAAGGAACTGTGCTTTTTGAGTGCCTGCCTCAGGAGGGATCTAGCCCAGAAGTTTGCTGGTTTGAGCATCCACAAAGAGAGAGAAAGGGGCATCCCCCCGCACTGAGTGGCCAGACTAAAAGTGAACACTGTGTTTTTTTTGTTTATGCCTGCCTCCGGGGATCCAGACAAAAGCCTGCCTTGGGGAACAGCTGCCCTGCCTAAGCCTTGAGTCCTGCGAGTGCCTGCCTCTAGGGGATTTAGTGTAGCTGTCCATCAGTGAGATTAGGGGTGGTTGTATAACAGAACAAAACAAAAGGGGTCATGTTTTGGGCAGTTGAGATAGGAATTTTCCTTGCTTATCTTTTTATTTTGAATTTAGTTAGTCCACAAGTTCCACAGAAAGTCAAGGTTTTCCTTTTTTGAGTTTTTTTGAGTCAGAGTAGTAGGTATCGTGGAGTCCCTGGACCAGGAGCTGACCTCACCAACCGAGGAGACGTGGAAGTGAAGAAGACTAAGGTACCCAAAGCAAGAAAGCAGCGATGCTAGCGAAGACTTTAAAATACTGGTAACGAAATTGTGTGTACACAAATTGAAAACTATATATATCAGATCTGAGCACACTAATTAGTGCTGTGTACATGTGTGGGATGTTTTGGGTTACTGCAGATGTAGAGTTGGGGTCTTGATAGCTGTGATCCTTGATAACTGTGATTCTTGGTGACTGTGATTGTAGTTTTAAAATTGTTATTGCTTTTATTTCCTTTGTAACTTATCTCAAAGCATTTAACATCTTGCACTAATTTTATTTAATACCATCAACCTGTAAAAATTGGTACCAACATTTAAGAAACATAACCAACAAGTGTTTCTATTTACTTTACCCTCTATTCATTTTACCCTTTAATAAAACCTTTAATATTTTTTTCTTGCTAAATCCCTTGGTTGTGTGGAGTTTATTTGGGAACCCTATTTAAAACTGTGACACTCATATATTTATTTCTTCAATTATTCAAATTTACCTGCTCCACGACTAGGGGGTTTACAATTACTTCCAGCTGCACTAGGGTGATGATGTCCTTTTAGAAGGCCTCCCTCCTTCACGGCAGCACAGGGGCTGCCAGATTGGAGGTGAGACTTCTGTACAACATCTCTGTAGGCCTCCTCTATGTACCTCTCTGTCTCTCTCAGCTCCTCCAAGTCTGCTACTCTAGCCTCAAGAGAACAGACTTGTTCTCTGAGTGCTAGGAGCTCTTTGCATTGAGAACACACATATGACATCTCACTAATACATGGAGGGGCATAATCGAAAGGGGCACCCAAGTTTCCCTGAGGACGTCCTCGCAGGATGTCCTGGCGAAGGGGTAGGGAAACCCGTATTTTCGAAACAAGATGTCCATCTTTTGTTTCAATAATACGGTCGTAGAAGCCCAAATCGCGAAATTTAGGTCGACTTTAGAGATGGTCGTCCTTAGAGATATTCGTTCCCAATTTTCGGCGTTAATGGAAACCAAGGATGCCCATCTCAGAAATGACCAAATCCAAGCCATTTGGTTGTGGGAGGAGCCAGTATTCGTAGTGCACCGGTTCCCCCTGATATGCCAAGACACCAATCGGGTACCCTAGGGGGCACTGCAGTGGACTTCAGAAATTGCTCCCAGGCGCATAGCTCCCTTACCTTGTGTGCTGAGCCCCTCAATCCCCCCCCACAAAACCCACTCCCCACAACTGTACACCACTACCATAGCCCTAAGGGGTTAATGGGGGCACCTACATGTGGGTACAGAGGGTTTCTGGTGAGTTTTGAAGGGCTCACATTTACCACCACAAGTGTAACAGGTAGGGGGGATGGACCTGGGTCTGCCTGCCTGAAGTGCACTGCACCCACTAAAACTGCTGCAGGGACCTGCATACTGCTGTCATGGAGCTGGGTATGATATTTGAGGCTGGAAAAAATATTTGTAAAAATTGTTTTGAGGGTGGGAGGCGGTTAGTGACCACTGGGGGAGTAAGGAGAGGTCATCCCCGATACCCTCCGGTGGTCATCTGGTCATTTAGGGCACATTTTTGTGGCTTGGTCGTAAGAAAAAAAGGACTAGGTAAAGTCGTCCAAGTGTTCGTTAGGGACGCCTTTCTTTTTTCCGTTATCGGTCAAGGACGCCCATATGTTAGGCATGCCCCAGTCCCGCCTTCGCTACGTCTCCGACACGCCCCTGTGAACTTTGGTCGTCCCTGCGATGGAAAGCAGTTGAGGACGCCCAAAATCGGCTGTCGAAAGATGGGCGTCCTTCTCTTTCGAAAATATATATAGGGGACCACAAAAAAACATTCATACAGAAACTACTACTACTACTACTTAACATTTCTAGAGCGCTACTAGGGTTACGCAGCGCTGTACAATTTAACAAAGAGAGACAGTCCCTGCTCAAAGAGCTTACAATCTAATAGACAAGTGAACGGTCGGTCCGATAGGGGCAGTCAAATTGGGGCAGTCTGGATTCACTGAAACTGAAACTGAAATGGAGACCCCCCCCTCCCCTCCACCCAAGAAACATAGACTTTACAAGCAGGGCAATACTGGTAAGAGAGAAACAGAAATGTTTTTTTCTCCTGTACGCTGCAAAATACAAAACTAAAAAAAAAAAGAATAAATGTACATTTCACAAAGCAGGCACATCTCAATCTTAAAAATATTATTTTTCTTTTCTACCTTTGTTGTCTGAGCACTTTTATTTTTCTGATTGGGCTGGTCCCACTCTCTTCCACTTTCCATGTGTCAGTGTTCTAAATTCTTTTCCAGATTGGTTTTCCATTTCTCTTCTCTCCTCTTTTTGTCTTCCTTTCCCATTCAATCACCAAGAAGTCCCACTCATCTGTTTTGTTCCCCTTCCCCCACACCACTAGTCGCATCCATTTTCAACTCCTCTCTTCCCCCATCCACACCCTCTAGTCCCATACATCTTCTGCTCCCTCTCTCTCCACAACACCCCGTAGTCCCATCAATCTTCTGCTCCTTCTCTATCTCGCTCTCTTACTCACCCCCCCCCCCAGTCTCATTTTTTTTACCCTTCCCGACCAGGCCCACCCGTCTCTTTCAATCTCCTTGGACCCCCCGCCGCCACCACAGCACTGGACTCTTCCAGTGGAGCCCTGTATCGCCAATCTCCCGAGCTGCCGGCAGCCTCAGCAAAAGCAGCATGCACGCTGCTTAAGACCTGCCTTGGAAGTCCTTCTCTCTCCTTGACAAAGGTAACTGGTTCGTCATACAGGCGGTCTTTGATCACCAAGCACCTCCCAGTGACATCCAAGAAAGTACTCTCCTTGGTGAAAGGTATCTCCGATCTTATATAAGTTGCCAAGCCTCCCGTTCCCCCCCCCCCCCCCCCCCCCCCCCCTCTGGGGTCAGCATGTGTAAAACATTCACCATACTCCCTTCGGCGTAACATTAATGTGTCTTGCTTATGTACATGAGTTTCCTGGAGCATAACCACGTCCCATTTGAGATGCCGCAACTCTCTGAAAATAATACTTCTTTTCCCTGGGTCATTCAAACCATTGTGAGAGGAAATCCGCCAGCAAGCGGAGAACTCAAACACCCCACGGTAAAGACAACAGTACACAAAAAGTGGGAGAGCGACCAAGGATACCAGAAACTGGAAGATGTTCTTCAAAACAAAGATTTATTGGAAGTTTGAAGACTTGACACAACATCGTGTTTCGGCCGTCAGGCCTGCATCAGGAGTCTGCTGTGCAAGGTGCTTCAGAAAAGTAATGTTTAAAACGCCTTGAAGATGTCACAGCAGTCTCTTGCACAGATTATGACTCGATGGTGATGAGGATGATTCTTCAAACTGTATTATAAGCAGTGCATGCAGCAGGTTGACGAGACCACGCCATATTTTTAAACAGTCTTTCTCAAGACTACCACGTCATAGTTTGAAGAATCATCCTCATCACCATTGAGTCATAATCTGTGCAAGAGACTGCTGTGACATCTTCAAGGCGTTTTAAACGTCACTCTTCTAAAGCACCTTGCACAGCAGACTCCTGATGCAGGTCTGACGGCCGAAACAGGACATTGTGTCGAGTCTTCAAACCTCCAATAAATCTTTGTTTTGAAGAACATCTTCCAGTTTCTGGTATCCTTGGTCATTCAAACCATTAACATTCCATGAACCCCCGCAGTCCCATCCCATCTCCCTTCCCCACCCCCCCACTCCCTCCTCCCCTTTCCCTCCTCCCCCCCACCCTGTCTTCCCATGCAACTGGTCAACTAAAGAACCCGCCAGTGAACTCCCTGAGGAAGCACACCATCGCCAGAGGATGACTCACCCACTGCTAGCTAAAATTCACCCCGATCTGTATTTACTCCATAATACACCCATACTGTGTTGATCATCACATACACTCACATTCTCACGTTACTATCATTCTCTGCACATTCACAAGGACTTCAGATCCCCCCCACGCATCTTGAACTCGAGTCAGCTCCTTCCCACCTGCTAGGTAACACGGAACCCTGCAGGATCTCCAAAACATGAAGTAGTCCAGAACTCAAGTCTAATCATATGGCAACGTTTGTCTCCAGCCATGAGCCTTCTGCCACATTGATTTCGAATTGGTGGGCGACCTCGGGGTCCAGCCCGTGACCGCTGAGGTAGGAAGATCCGAGCGACCCAACTCCAAAAGGGCACTCCAAACCTCAGCTGTGTTTTGGACTCTGCACGTCTGTGTTCCCACCGATAATTGTAATCCAAAAGGATATAACCATCTGTGTCTCAAACCATTTTGCTGTAAGTAGGTAGTAACCTCCCGCATATCCCGCCGACGCTGTAGAGTAGCCTTGGCCAGGTCCTGGAATACCTTGACTTTACAGTTATTCCACTCAACTTCACCTAAGGTCCTTGCTTTTCTCCACACCCTCTCCTTCACACTGTACTCATGAAAGCAAGCGATGATGTTCCTGGGCAATGAGTCTCTCTGAGTCCCCAGACTTCTGTGGGCCCTGTCAAAATTGATGGACATGTTCTCCAACTCTCCTGAGGCATTTTCCTGTGTACTGAAGATGTGAGCGCTGATCTCTTTAATCACCTGCATGCAATCCTTATATGAGGCCTCCTCGGGCACCCCCTTAAAGCGCAGATTGCATGCTTCTGGATCTGTTCTCCAAGTCCTCCAGTGCCAGCTGTAACTCTGATCTGCTTTTACGTTCCACTTTCAGCTCTGATTGCAGCTTTTGCCAATCGTCTGTAAGACCATCCATCTGCTCCTCCATCTGCTCAAGGCGGGCCCCAATCTCCCGGACCTCGGTCCGCAGTTCCGACACCTCTGTCTGTATATCCTTCCTGACCACGGTCATTTCCACCTTTGAACCAGCATGCAACATCTTGTTTGGTAAATTCTGCGTCACTCTCTATTTGCTCCGTGTGGTCAGGGACTGAGTCCGATTCTGCCTACGCCATCTTGGAACGGAGTACCACTGCCTTCTGCAGGGAGTTTGAGCTGCTAGCTCTCTTCGCAGCTGTCAATTTAAATTTGTCCATTTTTTCCTGCACTTCCATCTCTCCAGCCACTCAAAAGTAAACAGTGAGGGTTTTCAGTAAAGATTAATGGGTTTTCCAATGATTACATCTCCCGCTCCAGCAGAGCTAAGGAATCAGGCTGCCATTTCCCAGCGATGATGTCATTTGCTCCCAGCCTCATTGATTTTATCTCTGGTGGAGGTGAGTTTGGATGACTTGTGTCTGGTTAAGCTTGACATACAGATATCAATGGTGAAATCCAGTTGGAAGTGGTCAGACCATGGTACTGTCTTCCATTTGAATGAGCTAATCAAGCTACTAGGATAGGAAGTCATGAAGTCTAACCTATGACCCTTTTCATGAGTTGCACCCTCAGAGAATGTAGTTAGTTCACAGCCCTTCAGGAATGATTTGAAGTTGTGGACATTGGTGTAGGTTTAAGTCTCCCAGGACAATAATCCTTGAAAATTGTGACATGGTAGAGGAAATAATCTCTTCAAGTAGAGGTTCTGCCTTGGACCAAGCTCCCAGAGGACAGTAAATGAGGAGTAGAGTGATTTGATTTGCATCTTTTGAATCCTCACAGAATTTGCACAGCAAGTATTCCAGTTCAGGGAAAACCCCAGAACTAACTAAAGACCTGTGGAAAAAACTCTTAAAGAGCAAGTCCACCTCCTTTTTTACCCTATCTTGGAGAATGAAGAATACCATAACTGGAAGGGTAGATGTGGAGCAGTATTGGCCTATCAACTTCTGTGAGCCATGTTTCTGAGATAAACAGAAAGCCCAGATCTGAAGATTCTAGCAGATCCCTGAGCAAGAGAACTTTGTTCCCTACAGACCTGGCATTGATATAAATGGTGGGGACAAGACTTGTTTTCCAAAGGGGAGAATTGTTTGGATAATTGCAAAAGGTAGCGAGTTTTTTATGCCGTTTAATGTTAGCCATTTGGTTCTGGTCTGTAACCATAGTGTTCTGACAGTATGTATTGGCATTGTCTAGCAGATATCTGACATTATAATTAGGGTATTTCTTAGTGCAGGGTTTTCTAGATGGGTTATAGATTATGGGGATAGGATTAGGCACTAAGTTATCTGGTAGGTTGCCGCCCAACGTGCTCATAAGGGCTAAGCAAATCCATGTGAGCCACTTCATGGTGATAGCTTTTGGAGCTTGTTTAAGTCAATTGGGTTTAGCGCTCTTTATCCGTCCTAAATGTGTGCTGTTAAAGACTTCAGAACGGACTCCTCCTTGAAGTTAGATCCCACCGATGGCGAGGAGTGGTCATGGTGTCTCAGATACTCATAAGGTGGGGAGGTGGGGATGTGCCGATGTGGCAGGCTTCAAAATGATGCTATTACTTGCTATAATTAGGTAGGGTTCCTCATTTAAGCTCCCATTCTTCCATAGTCAGTCATGCAGCAGTCAGGGGAATTTAGATCGGACAAGAGGCCACATTGTAGCTCTCCTGTTATGGAGTTGTTAATTTCCTTTGTTTGCTGTTTGAAGTATGGTTGTAAGTACAGAGCTGAGCAGGACAATGGAGAGAACTGACCTTAAATACTCCTTGGGTTCCTCTATTAGGCTG
Source organism: Microcaecilia unicolor (assembly GCF_901765095.1). Taxonomy (NCBI): domain Eukaryota; kingdom Metazoa; phylum Chordata; class Amphibia; order Gymnophiona; family Siphonopidae; genus Microcaecilia; species Microcaecilia unicolor. The sequence continues at coordinate 96,401,542 of NC_044040.1, read as the reverse complement.
CCATTCTTCCATAATCAATTGTGCAGCTTTGAATGGACAGCCACAGTGTAGCTCTCATGGTTACAAATCCAGATAATTATCTTATTCAAGTTGCAGGATTGGAATTACAGCAGGCAATGGAGAGAGGAAGAGGTGGTGATCTGAGCAGTTAGGTATTTGTAAGGGGCATCATTGACCTTAAGCACACCTTGGAATGTAGGCAGGGGAAATGCTAACCAACACAAAGAAGGTCCAAGTCTCCCGCAAAGCACACATAAAACAACAAAAAGAGCGGAAGAAAAACCACAACAGACCAGAAAAAAACATACAGAGTAAGAGCACCAAAGAAGTTTATTAGGACCCTACACGGTCTGTGTTTTGGCCAACCGGCCTTCTTCAGGAGTCTTCTAATTGACGTATACAGAGCGCCTCCTGGATTCACAAGGAGTGAAAAGCATAAATGCCGGTGCTGTCTGGAATTGAACATGAGTGCGTATGTAGGGTCCTAATAAACTTCTTTGGTGCTCTTACTCTGTATGGTTTTTTCTGGTCTGTTTTGGTTTTTCTTCCGCTCTTTTTGTTGTTTTAGGGGAAATGCTAAAACAGTGCTGTTTGAGTACTGCGATCAAAGGCTTCCAGCAATAGAGAAACACATGGCTGTACTTAGCACTTCTATGTGAATTTCTTTGGAGACTTAATGCAGAGGAGGTTGATGGTTGACTTTACTTTTAAGGAATCTAACAGATTAGAATTCTAGAAATAGTTATATAGTTAAAATAAAACTTTAACTCACAGATTGTAGGTATGCGCTTTATAGTTTCTGGTTCTGATATCCTTGGATGGTCCAACTGATGCAGGTTGCTGTAGGCTTTTTCTTTGTTGTCCAGGAGGAGGGTTAGATGTAAATAAAGATCCAGCTCTGATCACAGGGCATGAGGAGAGTTATTTGTAATTTGTAAGTTTTCTTTCTCCAGCCAAAATAAATGACAGAAGTTCAAAGTAAAATTGAGGACTGGTGCCTCAATACAAACTGAGCAGAAGTCAGTAAAAGTTTGGGTTGTAAATAAGCAAAAAAGGTATTATTTAATCTAAGTTGTAGAGCTTGATGTGAACCCAGCCACCCAGCCAGTCATGTGAGTCATCTCAAAAAAACAAAAAAAAATCTGAGGAGAGCACCAAGCACCCACAATTAGGTGGTGCTGAGGGCATGGGGAGACGTGTTGGCCAGCATGCTAAACAATCATATGTTGTTGAAGAGAGAATCCTAACAATGAATCAGTCTGGATGGAAGCACTAGAGCTCACGAAGGCTAAGACGAGACTGAGAGGTGGTAAAAGAATCCTGAGACCTGTCCGCTGCCACACTGAGCCATGGAGTTCTTTAGGAGTCAAACCAACCTCTTATGATCTCCTCCAAACAAGAGCCCACCTCGAAAAAGTAGTTGTCAACTGTCACGTAGAGTCCCATCAGGTGCCCAAAGCCTAAGCCAGAGCTCTCATCTTGCTGAGAGAGACAAGAGGGATTGAAGTGACATGTGCAGTAGAATCAGCTGGCATAGGCATGCAAAGGTGCTATCTAGAGTAGCCGAGAGTCAAAGAGATAAGAACATAATCATTGCCAAACTGAGACAGACAGAAGGTTTATCAATCCCAGCATCCTGTTTCCACAAGTAGCCAAGCCAGGTAGAAATCCCTGGCAACATCTTAAAACAGAACAATACATTTGAAGTTGCTTATCCTAGAAATAAAACTCAAAACTAATAAAAATAGTAGAGAAATAGTAGAGAAATAAGCAGTCTCAAGTCCATCCTAATAATGGTTGATGGACTTTTCTCATAGAAAAAAAATCCAAACCTTTATACAAATCTGCTAACTGCTTTAACTACATTCTCTGGCAAGAATCCCAGAATAAATTACACGTAGGGTAAAGAAATCCTAATAGGCAAAGAGGATATGGCTGTGTGTAGCCAAGTGCCCATGCAGTGGGATTAGAATTAGAAACCCGTGGAACACAGTGCTCACTCTTCCACTAGCTGCAATAACCATGAAAACTAAAACACACTATGACACAGGGCTAGCAACTCTGTTGAAAAAGCGGGGACGGAGATAGCATGGAACAATTGAGGCCAGCGACAGGGTGCCAGAATTCAAAGCAGAACTGCTATGGAAAAGCCACACCGGAAATGTTAGTACTAAGGCATGGAGAGAGAGCAGTGCTAGACAGGCCAGGAACCGCTTGTCAAGGCAAGCTAGATAGCACAGAGAAGCAAATATGCTTCAAAGAAACAGCAAGTTTGAGGGTGAAGCCAGCGCCTTAAAGAAAAACTGTGGCACATCTGAAAGCACTCCAGCACCAACTTGAAGAGAAAAATTGCAGCCTGGTCGTGTTACTTTTTTTTTTTTTTTTGCAACCTGCAAATACGAGCTCAAAACCTGACAAGATAAGAAACTGCTGTGGCAAGATGTGACCCAAAGAAACCCTGCCAGCCAGGAGAGAGGGTCCGCTTATCCCCCAGTCCCCTAAAAGGCCAGGAGAGACTAGGAAAACATGTAAAACGATCACACACAGAACTATCTGTACTGTGACACCCAGGGAGGGGTGAATCAAAAGAACAGACGTGATACTGAGAGGGAAGGTGTCCCAAAATGCCCTCCTGACACTTCCTGTATCACATACCACTGGCAACCAGGAAGGTGGAAGACCAGGCACTGGTAGCCTTCAAAGAACCATCAGTGGCCACACTGTTCTCCAGAGGTAGGTCTACAAAAAAAACCAATATCGTGAAGGCCACCCCAGTAAGCTGCAAATCATCAGCGCAACCTGCACTACAGGAGAGCAGAACCTCACCTAGCATGTGGGAACTCTCCTGCACTCCACAGAGCAACCCTCAGGTCTGAAACTCTGACCAGGGAAAGTCATGGGTACTGTAGACTGACGAGAAGCTCCCGAAAATCCACTGTTCTGCTGTACAGAACTGGAGGGAAAGACCGAGAAGGTGGAACAGCCTGTAACATATCCATGACAGCCCGACAGTAAACCCTCTACGGGAAGTGTCAACACAGTGCCAGCACACCCCCTGCTTAAGTCCTTAAGACCAGAAGCACCAAAACAAATGACAGAGATAACCCCTTGCTGATGACGGGGGGGGGGGGGGGGGGGGGGGGGGGGAGAGAGGGCAGAGGACTCGAATCACAAGACAAAACAACAACTCTGCTGCACAACACATGGACCCTCAGCTCATGCTCCAGAAAGAAGGCAGCCAAAACCTGGTCTACACCACTAGAGAAGTATCCTGTACTTTCCATGTGTGGCAAATGCACAAGTCCTCCACAGTATAACAACCTGCAAGAGTGCAGCCAGCACCCCCAGCCAGACCGGCAGCGCTGTACCAGGGCTTAACCCCCTTATCCACACCAAAACAAAGTACAGGGGGAAAGGTGGAGAGAAGGCTGACTAACTGCAGCAATAGAACCGCCATAATAGCATACCCACATGCAATAAAAATGGCTGTGACAGGCTGAAGAGTTACAGTGTCCCACAAGACACTAAGAAGAAACTTGGCTTAAGATTCCAGCGCAAATGGTGCGTGTCTAAACAGAAAAACAGGCATCCCAGCTCAGAAAGAATGAGTCAGACACCATATCCACCAAGGAAGCTGTCTGGCATCCACAAGAATTTAGAGAGTAACACACCACAGCATTGAGAATGAAGAGCCAGTACCTCTGGGAAATCAGCCAGCTGCCCAAAGCAGCAGTCTCACCCTCTCCAATAAAGAGCTGTAGCCTCAGAAAAGGTTAGTGTAGAGCCAACATTCCTCTTTTTTTTTTTGAGGTAGGAGAAGGGAGGAGAGTGGGGGACCACATGTACCCAGACACCCCTAAGCTCTGCTGAACTGAGAGACCCAGAACAGGAGCCACATTCAGATGAGACCAGGAGCTTGTGAGAGACCATCCATCTGTCTACTGGAGATAGAGAATACTGACTGACCAGGGAGCACTCCGTCCCATAAGGCAGTGCAATTCTATCTCCACCTGCTGGTAGATGGACACAACCCACACGTATCTGGATTAATCAGCTGCTGACACTAAAGAAGCAGCCATTTCCACCACAGGTGCAAATGACACCCCAAAATAAGGACTGTGTGCACCTCCATGTACTGCACCTAGTGAGTCTGGTGAGTCCCTCCAACAACAGACAGCACCCAGTACTCATTCTCTTACCACCAACAACCAATCCTTACACACAGACACAGCAGCAATCACTCACTCTCCCAACACCAGCACTCAATTCTCACATGCAGCTGCAACACACTCGCTCTCATACCTGCCAAGTCTCCCACATTCAGCAGGAGACTCTTGCTTTGGCGGGTCATATCCCACACTCCTGCCAAAATGGGAAAGTCTCCCGCTGAGATCTGCTGCTGCTTCTCTCTTGAGCAGCTGCAGCTGCAGCAAAAGAAGAAAAACAAGCGCGGGGACACAGTAGCCTTCAGGCAAGTACTGTCGGCTCTGCCGGTCCTCTGCCCCCAGAATAGGAAATTGACATCAGCGGGGGCAGAGGATGGCAGAGTCGATAGCACATACCTGGAGGCTGCTGCAGCCCCACACATATTTTCTTCTTTTGACGGTGCTGCTTCTGCAATATAGAGGGGGAGAGAGAAAACACGGGGTACTGGATAGAAAGGGTAGGGGAAGGGGGAAAGGGTGTCCAGAGGGAGGCAGGAATAAATGGAGAGAGCAGAGGGGAGAAAAAGAAAGAACAGTGAGGATGCTGGAGGGTACAGAGAGAGAGAGAGAGAAAGAGATGGGGAGAGAAGAGGGGACATGGAAAAGGACAGGGGAGAGACAGGCTGATGGGAAGCAAGGGGGAGACCCAGGCTGGTCAGATGGAGAGAGAGAAAGAGGAGAAATGCTGGATGAAAGGAGAAAAAGAGGAAAGGAGGGGCAGAAAGAGGGAAGACTCTGGATGCAGAAGCGGAGCCAGGTTGACGGCGCGAGGGGAGCAAAAGTGACGCAAGAGTGGACTTCTGTCGGCGCCAGTGCACATTTTCAATGCAACATGACAAGAAAAAAATAGGCGCCGGTGCCAGCAGAACTCCATTTGGGTGAGCGGCCGCTCCCCTGGCGCCCCACCTAGCTACGCCACTGGCTGGATAGAAGAGGGTACAGAGAGAGAGAGAGATGAGTGGAAAGATGGGGAGAGAAAGAGAGGACATGGACAAGGGCAGTAGAGCGAGAGAGAAGCTGCTGGGAAGAAGCATGGGAAGAAACTGGGGGAAACCCTAACTGGTCAGATGGAGAAATGATGGAAGAAAAGGAGAGAGAGGGAAAATACTGGAAGGAGGGGGCAGAAAGAGGGAAACGCTGGATGGAAGGGTAGGGAAGAAAGAGAAAAGACACTGGAAGGATGGGGAGAGAGAGCGGACATGCTGAATGGGAAAGGGGAGAGAGAGAGAGAGAGAGAGAGAACTGTCTAGAAGAAAGGAGAGATAGAGGGACACAATGGATGGAATGATTGGGAGAGGGTAATGGGTGGAAGGATGGAGAAAGAAAGAAAGAGGGAGAGATACTGGAAGGATGGAGAGAGGGGAGGATAAGGTTAGTGAAAGACTGGAGAATAAGAAGAAGGGGCATGGGGAGAACAAAAGTGAGGAAAAGATGAAATGCCATAGGTAGATGAAGTAAAAAGAGGGAAATTAAAGAATGGATAGTAAGAATTAATTACATCTGGACAGAGAGAGAGGTAGAAAAATAAATTGAAGATAACAAAAAAAAAGGAGAGAAAATGACAATGGACAGGACACCCTGACAAGAGAGTTAAGAGATGACAAAGGAAAGCAGAACCAAGAAACTGGGACCAACACAATTAGAAAAAGTAAATGGCCAGACAACAAAGGTACTGAAAAGGGTATTAGACTATTAAATAAAATATTTTCTGAAATGGCTGTGGGATTGAGGTGTGCTAGGGGGTGGAGCCATGTAGAGTTGGTGGGGCCAAGGCAGAGTGGGGCAGGGCGGGGGCATGTACTAAAATCTCCCTCTCAAATATTGGGACCCTTTGGCAGCTCTGCACTCTCTCCTACCAACAACCAGTCTTCACACACACAGCAGCAGCACAGACTACAGTGACAAACTGGGACTGGACAAACAGAAGAAGAGAGAGAGGACAAGCAGGTGAGGGGGTATAATGGGGGGTGTGGGGAAAGGGGGAGAGATACTAGGGAATGATTGGGTGTGGCTGGGGGGCTAGCAGGTATGAGCAAGGCCCTTGGGAGGTGAGACACAGAGGAGGCAAGGAAGGAAATGTGAACAAGGTTGAGACTGAGGCAAATAGACAAACGGTAAGACAGCACTCAGCAACTCTTTCTCAATAACCAATGCGCCTAGCTCTCCACTCTCCAACTCCACAAAATTGCAAATTGGTCAAAAGACAAGTTGGGCTCTTACCCTAAATGCTTTTAAAGCAGGTCTAATTGTGGACGTTTTGCTATTTGTTATGTGCTGGAGACGTCCATTCCGTAAACCTATCCATATCACAGCCACATCACACCTATGAAATGCCCCCTCTGAGAACGTAAAGTTTTAGACGTATTGGAATTTTGGAATGGTTTATCGTTTTGTTTGATTATACACTTTGGACATTTTTCTGTGAGAAAAATGTATATCTGTCTTTTATGCCACTTTTTGGACGTTTTTCTCGTTTGAAAATGAGTCCCATAGTAACTTATGGAACTTTATAAGTCTAAGCATTTTGAAAATGAGCCCTAAAGTACAGTACAATAAAAATCAAAAATCAATAGATAACGTAAATACACTATCATAAACACCACATTTAACTTCTACTGTACTATTCTAGTTTATAATAATTCTTACCTGGATTCACAAACCCTATATCCACATATAATTTGGCACACAAAGATCCTAATATAAATCCAAGTATAGGCCCAATTATACCAATTGCCTGCACACAAGCTGAAAATACAGAACAAAGATGAAATATTATTTATCCAGAAAAAGTTCATAGATAACACCAAGAATAAATATACTTCAACATCTAAGGGGGCATATTTTAAAGTATTTCCCTGATTAAACACATTTTAAAGTATTTCCCTGATTAAATAGCTGTTAAGTGCAGAAAGTCCTCCTTAGAAAATTGCCTCCCAATATTTCATAGGCCCTAACTGGTTATAGTTAACAGGACAACTTAATTTTAACTGGAAATTAAATAAAAAATTATCTGATTAAGGCCCAGAATTATGAACATGGATTGGGGGACAGCATACATCGGGGTCCTTTTACAAAGCTGCACACTTAAAGCATCAAAAATAGCCTAATCCGAGATACGCTAAAATGTTCCACATTAGTTTTGCATGTGCTAAGTGTGTGGTAATAAATTTTTCTAATATTTTGGGAAGGAGGCATGTTGGGGCTGGAGAATGGGCATGGATGCACCAATCAGCTGATGCATTTACATGACCGCTGTACTAATTGATTTGCGTGCCTATAACTTGGGAGCCTTAGCACCACCTAAACAGGAGAAAATAAGTACTTACGTTGTAACTTTTTTTAATGGCTGCATGCTAATGCTAACATTTGGGCATGGCCAAAAATGAAATAAATTGAAAAAAGCCGTTTTTGATGGCTATGCTAGAAATAGGCTTACTGTGTAGGAAAGGGCCACATAAAGGCACCCTAAGCCTATTTCTTAGTGCAGCTTAGTAAAATGATCTTATTGTTTACCAAATAGCACATGTTAAATGGCAAAATTGTGTGCAATTTTCTTAATGCACAATTTTTTTTAGTGAAGAATAAGTTAATAATAATGAGATACAAAACATACAATTGCATGCAAGGCAGCTCATTATTATGAAAAATGAGTAATGTGCTGTGTTTTCATGGGTAATGTTAGGTCTTATACAGCTTGGTCCTTAGTTTTAAAAATTATGGCCAGACAAATGGATAACTTTTGGATGGACCAACACAATGTGCTACATCTTATTCAATCTGAATTCAGGTCAAACTATAGCATCGAGACCATTATTGGCTTACTTCTTGTTAATATTCGTAGACTACTATCAGAAGGCAAGAAGGCCTTGATGCTGCAGTTTGATCTTTCCAGTGCATTTGACCTGGTTGATCATGGTATTCTTCTTCAAATCTTGGATAGTATAGGTATAACTAGAAATGTCTATAGATGGTTCTTGGAGTTTTTAAAGGATCAAATTTCTGGACTTAGACTGGATGGAGATCTGTTGGATAGATAGAGTAACTCTAGTGGGGCTCCTCAGGGTTCTCCACTTTCTCTCATGCTTTTTAAATATTTACCTACATTCTCTAGGTTATGTTATGGAGAAGCTGGGCATTTATGTTTATAACTATGCAGGTGATCTAACGGTCTTGGTCCCAGTTAATTCTTTGTTTCCATCTCATACAGATTTACTTCATGTTGTTGTCAATACCTTAGAAGCATGGATGAAAAAGCATAAATTGAAATTAAATTCAGAGAAGACTAAATTTTTACTAGTTAGCCATTCTCCGGTTACAGATGAGAAAAGTATTATGATAAATATTATACCAATTTTCTTCCCATATTAAAGTATTAGGAATTTTGATAGATAATAGATTATTCCTGGTTCATCAGATTTGCAAACTCTCTCAGAAATTATTCTTCATAATGCGTAATTTGCGAAGAATTCAGAAGTATTTTGATCAGAATCAATTTTGTCTAATGGTACAGTCTTTGGTCTTAAACTCACTAGACTACTGCAATATCATTTACTTAGGAGTTGCTAAAAAAATTCTGAAGAGACTTAATACCATTCAAAATGTAGCACTGCGATTGATTTTTTCACTGAAAAAATGTGGCAATGTTTCTTTGTATTATAAACAATTGCATTCCAGTTCATGCGAGAATATTATATACATTTTTCTGCTTTATATATAAGATACTTCATGGTTTAGTTCCATTTTACCTTTATAGTCTTTATGCAGTAAACTATGAGGATTTGCTCTCTTTTCACATTTCTATCTTTAAAGAATATAAAGAGAACTAGGTTATTAGATAATCTCTTCTCATATCGGGCAACTCGTTTAGAGAAAGAAATTCAAACTATGATGATATCAGTGACAAGTAATACTCAATTCTGTAGGCAGATTAAAACTTACCTATTTAAAAAATTTGTCCTGAATTATAGTGATCAATAGACTGATCCATTTTATTCTTTTTATCTTACTTTAAGGATTGTATTTCCAGGTAATATCCTGCTTCTTTAATCATGTAATCGGCATTGAGCCGCAAGGTATATGGCGGAATATAAATCTATTGTTAATGTTAATGCCCAGTCAAAAGCTATCCATATATGTAAAAGAAGGGCAAAGAGTGGTTTGGGGCTTTCATCCTCTTACTAGTTAAGTATATCTGGATATCTTGAGTTTATCTGGATACTTCAGCTGCAGATATAACAGGCTGCTATGAAGTGGTGCCAAGATATTTGGATATTTCACTGTGAATATCTGCTTAAAGAGTAGATAACTTTATCCTGATATTTTAAGCAAACTGCTTTGTTCAACTGAACATAATTATTTATTCTGAGGACCTTTTACTAAACTGTGGTAGGCACTAGCATGCACTTACCATGGCTTAAAATGGCTTACCATGGCACATGCTTGGGTGTCCTGTGGTAATTTTGTTATCTGTGTGCGCAAACTGCGCGCTAAAAAAGATGGTTTATTTTATTGCAGAGGGGGCATATTTGGGGGTGGAGAGTGAGCATTTGTACACTAATCAACCAAGCTACGTTACTGCATGCTCCCTTAATGCCTACAAAATAGGTGTCAGTAAGTGCTCATGTACTAATTTTTTTTTAATGGCCATGTGCTATTGGCTACATTAGTGCATGGCCATTAATTAAACAAAATAGAAAATTGGTCATTTTACTGCTGTGGTAAAAATGGCCTTAACACGTTGGAAAAAGTTTCATGTTTTGAGTTTATTTTAATTTGCTATCCTGCACATCAGTAGGGCCATCTGGGAGGCTTACAGGCTGAAACAAAAAAAAGGATAGTGTTTTAGAAAGACAAACCTGACAAAAAGAGGGAAAAAGTGGAGAACTACAATGATTATGAGAGAATATGGGAAGGGAAGTACACATGAGGGATGGTTGGTGCATTATCATATTGTTCTGCGTCCAGTGCCTGATGGAAGAGGAATTAAGGCTCAACAGAAGGCATCTGTGAAAAGAGAGGTTTTCAGATCAAACTTAAACCAATCTAGGGATGACTGTAATCTTAAATGCTCTGGTAATTTGTTCCAGAGTTCAGGACTCTGTAGTGAAAAATGGAGCGTCTGATGCTATCATAGACTAATTCCCTGAAACTAGAGACTATGAAAAGATGTGCTGTGGATTTGCATGTCCTTGAAGGGGGTATTGGGTGTCAATAACCAGGAAATAAAATCTGGTTCTCTGTGATATTAATTTTGAAGACTAGGAGTAGTACTTTATAAGTTATATGGTGAGAGAGAGGCAGCCAGTGAAAGGCCTTTTAAAGAGAAGTCGCATGATTGTATTTTTGTGCCTTATTGATGATCTTAATAGCTGTGTTCTGGACAAGCTGCAAGCTGTACAAGTCTTTTGCTCTAAGTCCTTTATATAAGGAGTTGCAGTAATCAAGTTGGCTAAAGACTAGTGAATGTATGAGTATGTTGAGGGCTGGAGGATGAAGTAGGGATTGAATAGAGCAAATTAATTTTAGCTTATAAAAGAACTGCTGAATAATCTGTGATGTGGGGTCCTAAGGTAAGTGCATTATCGAGGATTACACTGAGAATTCTTGTATTACTAGTTAAGAAAACTGGGGTACTACAATGCGTCATTGGGGAGTGTGTCGCCAGCAGCAAAATGAAGGGCTTTGGATTTATTTGGATCAAGAACCAAATTTGAATCTTGAAGCCAGTCTGTGATTTGTATAAGAGATCTCCTGTAGATTAGAGGGGTCAAGAGTGCATAGGATTTGAATCTCATCGCATATACAAACATGGTGAAGCCTGATTGAGATAAGGTTAATAGTGGAGCTAGAAATATGTTGAACTCCATGTAAGAGCACACTAAGGCCACTTTATACCATAGCTTAGTAAAATGACCTTTCTGAGTCTACAGATGTCTAATTTCTCTTTATACATTTAATTTAAGATTACCTAAATAAAAAGCTATATTTTCTTGTTTGGCAATATCATCAAGATAAGAAATACCCAAAGGTACTATTGGCGTTTCACCAATTCCACGTAAAACATTTCCCATTAATACATATATCCACATATAAGATCCAGCTTCTTTATTGCAGTCTGAAAAAGAGAGAAAATATATGTGTGAAAATCTTGACTCAGTTAATGCAATGATTAGCTATAAAATTACATGCTTGTAATTATGGCAGTGGTGAAATCAGGCAGTAACAGGACACTTATGCTATGGCCCAAAATGTGATTGTATTAGGTAATGTAGAAAGGCAGTAGTATTTAGGACAATTCTCAAATTTGTGTGTACTTTTTTTCGCACATACTCTAAGAAAATTGTAAAAATAATAGTACCCCAAAACAGTTGTATATATTTTTTTCTTCTTGTATTTTTTCCCAACTAAGGGGCATATTTATCAACATGGGCTACCATTAAAATGTGTTCTGTTACTACTAATTCGTGCTATTTTAGCACAGGTTTCATTTTATGCAGTGAAACCGGTTACTAATAACTGAGGGGTTAACAGTAAAATGGTATGCCTTAATAATAGCCCATGTTAATAACTTATCCCTCTAATCAACAATTGCAATTTTGGAAATACAACCTAAATGTATTGTTGTAATCGCTATGTAATCCTGCCCCCAGAAACATTTTCTCTCAAAGTGGGTAAAAGTACATGCCTTGTGAAACAATATGCATATATGGGAATTTTTTTAATAGCCTTTTTCCATGAGCAAAACACTGTTTTAGCCATGAGTATGGATTTGAAAATTGCCCTGTTTTAGACTTCATTCCAGACTATGGGGCTGTTTTACAAAAGTGCAATAGATTTGCACGTGCTGCATTTTGGAGGCCTATACAACTTGCAAAGTCAGAGGGCTATTCCTGCAATGCTCTAGGAGAGAGAGAGAGAGAGAGAGAGAGAGAGAGAGCGTAAGCCAAGAGAAGGGGGAGGGGCTAGAATGCAAACAACCAATATGAAGTCTCCCATAAATCACAGGGAGCTGTACATGTGCTCTGAAGGAGCCTATCAGAAAGAACTACAAAATTGCATAAATTTGTAGTCCAAGGATACACATTCATCAGATGCAAGCACTATATACTGATACAGGCAATGTAATCTGAAATAATCAATACCACAAAGTCCATGCAAAGTCCATTTTTATCAGTCTTAAACTTGGTAATTTCTTGCTTGTCTCTGGTTCGCTGCTGCTCTGGCGATTTCTCTTTTGCAGTCTTGCAGGAGCTGAAACAAGAGACAGACAATACAAACAAACAACACAAAGGAGAGAGAAAAGTCTTGAGTCTCTAAAGTGGACAATTATCCACAATTTTCACGTCTCTTCATGGGGTAAAAGAAGTTTCACTTTGATGATTGGTTGGATGAAGGTCTTCGGCATCTCTTGGTTCCTGTTCTTGATTTCTAGCTTGTCGACCTTCCCATCCTCACTTGGATATGTTTTAGTGATGAGGCCCAAAGGCCAACTATTAAGCTGTACTTGGCTGTATTTCAGTAATACAAGGCCACCTTCTTATAAATTAGGCTGATTATCTTGCCAGTTATTACGATATTGCCGAGAAGGAAGGTATTTTCTCTTCCATCGTTTCCAAAAGATATCCGAGAAGTATTGAACCTGCTTCCATTGATAGTTGTAGATGTAGCTACCTTTGAAATCTCCAGGTGGAGTACGAAAGGAGTTAGTTTTTTGTGTTAGGAGCATTGCTGGGTTAAAATCGCTGGTGACTCTGGGTCTGAAAATATTGGTACCAAGGGCCTGGCATTTATGATGGTAATGACTTCTGCAAAAAAGGTTGTCAGACCTTTGTGTGTTAGTTGAAGGTGATCAGTTTCCAAGAGCATGGCATCAAGGATACGACAAGCTACTCCAATCATTTGCTCCCATGCTCCTCCCATATGAGAAGAGGGAGGAGGATTGAAGATCCAGGTACGCTTTTGGTCACATAGATACTTCTCAATGGCAGAATGGTCTAATGTAGTAGATGTGATGTTCAACTCTCTGCAAGTGCCTATAAAGTTGGTTCCGCAATAGGAACAGATCTGCTTAGCTGGATCTCTGATGAAGAAGAATCTTTGCAAGTCATTAATAAAACTGGAAGTGTCAATTGACTCAATAACTTCAATATGAACTGCTCAGATGCTCATGCATGTAAACATCACAGCCCAATGTTTACTGTTGGACGGTCTACCTCTTGTGCATCGTGTCACAAGTGACTAGGGTCCAAAGATGTCTAGACCCATATAGGTGAATGGTGGTTCAGTACTCAGCTGGTCTGCCGGCAAATCTGCCATTCTTTGTGTACACTGGTGCATTACAGAGGAAATGCTACGTTTCACTCCCACAATCCATAATCCTGTGGCTCTGATAGCTCCCTCTGTGACATGTCATCCTTGATATTTAACTTGTTTATGATAATGATGCACAAGCAAGATTGATATGTGGTGCCAACCTGGGATGATGAGAGTTTTTTTCACTCTTCTCTAGTTCTGCTTGGTGAGGTGGCAGCTGACACTCAGCAGGCTTTCCTTGTCAATGAAGGGGTTCAGCTTTAGAAGTGGACTACTCTTTGGAAGGTTCATGCCTCTACTGATGCATTTTAATTCTTCCAAATACACTTCTTTTTGTATGCAGTGTAGGATGGTACTCTCTGCTCAGATAATCTCATTTGCTGAGAGAGGCATTGTACAGATGTGCCATTGACAGATGCTGAGTCTTTCATCAGCTGACTGATAAGATAAGATGCAACATGAATAAGGTGAGCAATAGCTCTTTTGAGTGCTACCCAACTTGAGAAACGTGAGAAACAATGTGCTCCCAAGTTGCTTTCAGGCACCTCTGCATCAGAGTCAGAATCTATAAGTTCAAAAGAGCTCTCCATCACTGGAGATGTGTGGTCAGGTTTTAGAAGAAAGTCTGGTCCTGATAACCTTGTTGTTTCCATTAGATGGGAAGCTGGCATAGCTCTGTTGGCACAATCTGCTGGATTTTGGCCACTTGACACTGTTCTGGTTATATTGACTTCTGTACACCCTCAACTCTTTTGCTAATGTACATGTAAAATCTCCTGGTTTGGTTGTAGATGTAGCCCACAAAGACTTTACTGCTGGTGTAGAATTTGACAGCATCTATTTGAATGTCCATTTCATTCAGAATCATTTCTGCTATCTCTACTGATAACACTGCTCCACACAATTCTAAATGTGGAATAGTATGATGTGGTTGTGGTGCTAACTTGGCTTTGCCAAAGATGAATCCCATGTGGGATAGCTCATCTGTGTATATAGTTTTCAGGTAGGCCACTATAGCTATAGCTTTATCAGAAGCACCTGAGAAGATGTAGATTTCGTTAGAGGCAGGGATGTAAGTGCATGGGATATGTAGTTGTTCAAGAGTCGTTAGAGAATGTTTCCACCTCTCCCATTCTTTTCACATTTCTGGTGGTGGTGGAACATCCCACTCAGCAGTACTTTGGGAAAGTTCTCTCAGTAGGGATTTTCCTTGAATGGTGACTGGAGCCACAAACCCCAGTGGATCATACAGACTATTGACTGTAGACAAGACACCTCTGCGTGCATATGGTTTCTTTTGGGTGGAGACTTGAAAGGTAAAAATGTCTCTCTTTAGATCCCAATGTAACACAAGGCTTTTCTGAAGCGGAGGGGTGTCTACTCTTAGATCTAGATTCTTTAAATCTTTGGCAAGATCCTCTGCAGGAAATGCTCTCATTACTTCTGGACTGTTAGAGGCAATTTTATGAAGTCTCAGATTGGCCTATGCCAGCATTGCTTGTGTTCTCCTTAGCAAGTCAATGACTTCTACTTCGATAGGTAAGAACTTCAAACCATCATCTGCATAAAAGTCTCTCTCAATGAACTATCTGGCATCTGTACCATATTATCTTTCTCCCTCTTGGGCAGTCCTTCTAAGCCTGTAGATTGCTACTTCAGGTGATGGACTGTTACCAAAGACATGAACTCTCATTCTGTATTCCATGATTTCCTGGTTGATGTTGTTGTCATGGTACCACAGGAATCTTAAGTAGTTTCTGTAGTCTGGGTGTTTGACAAAACAATACGACATTTGCTTGATATATGTTGTTATGTCAATAGGGTCCTTTCTGAAGGGAACCAAGACTCCTAATAGGATGTTAATCATCAGACCCAGAAAACAGCACATTGTTGAATCAGATTCCTTGAAATAGAGCACTGGAATTGAACATAATCCTGATCTGGCCTGGTTTTTGTGGATGATACACACCAAAGATAGAGAAGTACCAACATTGTTTGTTGTCTTTTTTTTTTTATTTTATTTATTTATTAGTTTAAATCATTATTTCACAACAAATTATGATCATGTAATAGGCATTAACATCAGGAAAACAAAAAGAAAGGAAAAATAAGATTTATAGCCATTTCGTCCACTAATTAAAGAAAAAAAAAGAAACATTGGTTCCAAGAATAAAGAAATACATAACAAAAGCATTTGAATAAGTCCCACCAGTTGCTACCTAGGGGTTACTGATCCCAGCCTGCTATATTATGGTGGGCATATAACATTCATATCTACTCTAGCGTCGAGAAATTCTTTTAGCTGTTTAGGGTCAACAAATTGAAATTGTTTACCCTCTAGCATTAAATTACAGATACAAGGAAATCGTAAAGTGAAATTTATTCCCAAGGCCAACACTCTCGGACGCATTTCTAAAAAGGCCCTGCGTCGAACTTGAGTGGGTCTTGAGAGGTCAGGAAAAACACGGACCTTTGATCCCATAAACAGATTTTCTAAGTGTCTTAGGGAAAGTCTTAATATTGCATTACGATCTGGCTCCAAAGCAAAAGTAACAAGCAAAGTAGACCTCTGTGTAACAATCTCCAGTGAGCTCTCTAGGAATGAAGTTAAATTCATTCCATCCCCTTTCCCTGGGAGATGTCCATCACCCCCTTGTGGGTTCCAGATATAATAAGCCCGTGTTATGGGGGGCAATGAATCCTTGTCCATTCCTAGAATGTCCACGATATATTTCTTAACCATTTCAATCGGTGAAATTAAAGGCGACTTAGGGAAATTAAGAAACCTAAGATTAAGTCTCCGAATCTGATTCTCCAGATATTCTGTCCGTTTATGAAGAAAGATGTTATCCTTAATCAAAGCAGACTCCAAAGTTCCCCTCTCTTGTAATTTAATATTCAAATTTTCCAGTTTCAAGGCCTGTTGTGCTGATGCCAGTGCTTGGAGTAGCGCAGCTTCAGAAATAGTTTTAATATGTTCAGTATTTTCTTTTATTGAAGGTTGCATGGAGACCTGAATATTATGCACCATGTCCCATAGTGACTCTAGTGTCACAATTGCAGGTTTAATCACGCCTAAATTTCCAGGAAAGGGTTGAGTCTGAATACCAACTTGCGAAAGTTTAGAAACAATTTCCAAAGGAAGTACCTGAGAGGCTGATTGAAGAAGTGTTTCTTTCAGTTGGATTTCATTTTCTATCGTCGCAGACCTTCCCTCGAGCAGGCTTGGCTGAGCGTTTACGTTCTCCTTCCCTGCTTGGGCTGCCGGCGATTCCCTTCCGGGTTGAGGCGGAGCAATGCGTTCTACAGGGCTCAGAGAAGCCCCGTCGGCGCTTTCAATCGACGCCGATGCGTCGAGAGCAGCAGAGGGGGTCGAAGTTCCCCGAGGTCCCGGTAGTTGCTTCGGGAACTGAAGAGTCGATTGCCGTAACGCCGAAGGCGTTTCAGGAGCCGAGGAACGCTCCTTAACTTTCCCCCTCCGTTTCCCCATCAAAGAGGTTGCAGAAGCGGCGAAATCAGCAAATAAACTACAGAGTCACCTCAGCAGCTAACTCAGGTGCGACCAGTCAGAGCGCCATTATCCAGCATGTTCTGTATGAACGCTGTAAATTGCTGTTTTCTCTCTGGTTTCCTTCTCAGACTGTTTTGCAGTGAAGTGAGACGAGAGAGAGAGAGAGAGAGAGAGAGAGCTTGCTCTCTATTGTTAGGTAATCGTGTTCTGGGTGTCTGGAATGGCACTGGAGCCACCCAGCTGTTGGACTCATCCTTGTGGTATTCCTTATCCATAATTCTCAAGAACTCTCTCTCTTCTACTGAAAGAGTTGGATTGTCATCATCCTTGGTGACTTGGAACCCCAGGTTCCCCAGATGTTCTCCTAAATCTGGTGGATATGTGTCCTAACAAATAGTTGAGCTGGAGTCTGGCTGTTCCTAGTGGTAAACTTCCTCCACATGCAGATGGTTATAACAAAGAATGAACAAGGTGGTATGCCAATTTTCCAAGACACACATTTTGTAAACATCTACACTTGGAGGCATATTTTCAAAGCACTTAGCCTTACAAAGTTTCATAGTAACCTATGGAACTTTGTAAGTCTAAGTGCTTTGAAAATGAGCCCCAAAATTTAAGTCTCCTCAGTCTGTTAAGGCAGACGTCACCTACTATTGCCCATCCCAGGGCAAGTCGGTAGGTGTATGGGTGTCAGGTGGACCTTCACATGACCCATTTCCTCTGATCAATGTTGGTGCATCTCATCCCAACAAGAGTAAGATCTTGGCAGTTGGGTTCAAAGGCTGCAGATACCCCACTATGAATTGGAGATGGTGATGGTGTTGTGCAACCTTTGGTGTGAGAATTTCTTCTCGGTTATCAGTTATCTGATTACATTCAATAAGGGTCTGTAGATGAATTTTGTTTCTTCCATCCATTGCTTCTTTCACGTATCCATTTGCTCTTCTCCATCTCCTCTTTATCAGCCCTGTACAGGTCTTGAGGTTGTAGGGATAGCAATCTCCTTGGATGTCAAATAGGTCAATGAACTCTGTCCTCGCAAGGGACTGGTTACTCTGTTCATCTATGATGACATACATATTTACTGCCTTTTCTGGTTGCTTTTTTGGATGTTCCTTAGCTACACATATCTTGGTATATGACCGTCCACTGGCCTTCTCTGCACACTTGTGTACAGTTTGGAGTATCAATCAGTGGTGACGCTTGCTCTACCTCCTCTCCCCGCTGTGGCTTGACTCTGAGGCTGGAGTACCTGTAGAAATAGGCTTACTCTTGTCAGGGTGTAAGGTACTGACATGCAGGTCACTATTGCACTCTGTACATTTGATGGCTGCATTAAAGTCTTTAGCCATGTGCTTGGATGTAGAGCAAGATTTGTAGCAGATTCTTTACTGTTTCAACAGATCTGTACGTTCTCTTAAATGTTTCACACTAAACCCTCTACATTTCGTGAGAGGATGAGGTTTTATATGTATAGGACACTGTCTGTCTGGAACCTCTACTTTCTCTGTAGTAGGTGGACGATCAGTTGGTGGGATTGCTGTGGGTGACACATCTCTCATATGCACAGCTATAGGCTTCTTGGTGTTACTTATACGGTTTGTGCCAGAGCCGGTGGTGGGAGGTGGGGCTGGTGGTTTGGAGGCGTGGATAGTGCTGGGCAGACTTATATGGTCTGTTCCAGAGCCGGTGGTGGGAGGCGGGACTGGTGGTTGGGAGGCGGGGATAGTGCTGGGCAGACTTATACAATCTGTGCCAGAGCCGGTGGTGGGAGGCGAGTCTGGTGGTTGGGAGACAGAGATAGTGCTGGGCAGACTTATACGGTCTGTGCCCTGAAGAGGACAGGTACAAATCAAGGTAGGGTATACACAAAAAGTAGCACATATGAGTTTATCTTGTTGGGCAAACTGGAGTGACCGTGCAGGTCTTTTTCTGTTGTCATCTACTATGTTACTATGTTACTTCTTGACCGGTCTTTCACTTGGGAAGTAGCCTGTCTTAACTGCTTCAGGTGCATCAAACATACAGCTGTGGTCATTTCTCCTCTTTGCCACATCTCAGATGAACTTTACAAAGACTGTAAAGGGAGGAAATCTCTCTTGGTGGCTGTCTTTATACTTTGTGCCTAGTGATGACCATTTTTCTTGTATGTCATATGGCAGTTTTGATATAATGCCAACCCGCACAGAAGGTATATTCTCCACAGCAGAACAATGAAGCAAAAAAACAGTGGATCCAAAAAACCTCTCAGATGGTGTCTTCTTAAACAAGTCCTTTATTGTAAAGTGATTAAAAAAGTAACATTAAAAACCCGACACGAAATCGTGTTTCGGCCGTATAGGCCTGCGTCAGGGGTCTATAAATAAACATAAATACAAATCAATACACATTTAGATTACATGTAAAACATACAACAATAAAAATGATAATAAAAACATATATATGTATCTTAAAAATGAGGTATAAATATCTATACATAGAGGAACATACCTATTTCCTTCCAATCAAGAAAGAAATATGTAGATAATAAAGCTGAACAGATTTCTACAAATTGAAATGCTCTGTGATGAAAAGATAACAAAAAAACAAATTACACATGACATTGACAAATGAAATATAAAATGTAAATATAACACAAAATCATATATCTATGTTTTTTTAACATCAAACTTATGTTGTTAATACATTTAAAGGGAGGGATATTTAAATAATAATAATTGTTGATTAAATGCTAGTGTATGTATATCTCTCTGTACACTCTTTAAATACAAACGGAAATGCAAAAACCAAAGAAGCAAAACAAGTGGACACGAATTGAATAATAATATTATAATGAATATGAGAATGGCAAGACACAGATTATATGCAGAGGCCCAAGAAGCAAAAAAATATATATAGAAAATATATAAAAAATATATATATACATTGCATGTATGTATATGTCAAGAGATGCATGAGATGTATTAAAATTATATTAAATTAAAAAAATATATATTAAATTAAAAAAGGGGGGGTTTCATATAAAAAAATATATATATATATAAAAAGTGTAAGAAAAAATGTAAGAAAAAACAAATAAAAAAACAGGCATATGACTCCAAAGTAATTATAAACAACAAATAATTTAAAAAGAAAATATAAAAGTGCACATGCATATGACTTCCAAAAAAAATTTTAAACCGCAATTTAAACTAAAAACCGCACTGGTATGAACGGGCACCTGGAGAAGGAAACATAAATGATGCAATGAATGTCCCCCAGTTCACAATAATGTGAGGGTCAACGGCATCGAACTTGAAAAGAATAAGATTTATAGAATATAAATAAAATACAGGAAACTAAATGTGAATACATGCCGAAACGTGGCTACTAAAGGGAGGAACGTTTCCGTGATTTTTATAACGTACCTTTTAATATATATATATATACATATATTTTTAAATTTTAACCCTGACGTCGCTAAGCCCATAATTGTATATCTATAGGCACTTGTAAAGGCACTCTTATGAAAGTAACAACCATTAAGGTGGTCAAAAAGTAGGATATAAATCACCGAAACGTAACTACTATGTAAAAAATGAACACTTACGTGATTTATACAATGTCACTATTTTATACATTCAAGTTATAACCTTAGTATATCAGGTCACGTGATTCTATATCTGTGGACGCTTGTAAAGATACTCAAATAGAGGTAACATCCGTCCAACCTAACCGAAAAGTTAATTAAAACTTTCCTGTGTTAAAGGCACAATGCGCTTTCACAAAAACTAAAACCCGAAAAAATAAATTGAGATTCTACCACCTACCGATACACGGATACTGCCACGTAAACTTTCCTGTCGAGCCAGTAATTACACAAATGAAAATGCGAAAACAGAGACGCAGTGCTCCAAAGGGATTTTAAAACAAAACAGCGGAAATGACGTCACACCAATCACATGAAAGTATATAAGTAACCTATCTAAAAAGGGGATAGTGTGCGCAACTCAAAAAGAAAGAGACAAATTATAAACAAAAAAATATATATATAATTGTGAACAAAAGAATGAAGCAATGAGCTAATAAACAGATTGCCTCAAGAAAAATAAAAATAAAAGTAAAAATGAAAATGAAAAAAATTTTTTACAGAGAACGTCTTCAAATTATTTTCATCACCAAACGATGTTTTAAGAAACATAAAAATGAAAAAATAAAAATAAAGCAAATATAGTGGTATAAAAAAAAAAAAGTATGTAATCTGCCGGCCCTAAATGCATCGGTAAAACTCATTAATAAAAAATTTATTAATAAAAAATTTTTGATGCTGATTTCAAAGACACGAACCACTACGTGGTTATGTGAATCTGTTGAGTATGAATAGCAGAACTTCAAAATGCGTCAACACTGATTAAAATAAACTGTGCCCATGAAATCATATATATAGTTTGGGTATGTGAAGTAAACTCTTATATATTTAAGAGAAAGGGGGGGGGGGGAGAGGGGGAAGAGGAGGGGGGAGAAAAGAGTGGGGGGGGGGAGGGAAAAGAGGGGGGAGGGAAGGGGGAAAATGGGAAAGGGGGGAGAGAGGAAAGGGAAGGGGAGGGAAGGGGGAAGAGTGAGGAAGGGAAAGAAGGGAAGGGGAGGGGGAGGAGAAAAAAAAAAAAAAAAAAAAAGGGGGGGAAGGGGAGGGGCCGTACAAACCAAATGGACTCTGAAATAGTCAATGTGAAAAGTATTAAAAATGAAAATAAAAACAATACAATCAATAAAAAATATATGATTGAATACCAATTAAACTGTGAACTTAACCCAAATAAGCGGGAAATGTATCAAAAATGGATATGCATATATTGATCTGTGTTGCCATCACAAAACCTATCTTGAAAAAAGGAACTCCAAACTTACAAAAAGAAACTTAAATCCGTGTCAGTGTTTAGACCATGTGGTATAACTGTATTGAAAGTATATATTGTTCTTTGTTCTTCTCTTAACAGCTTAACATCAATATTGCCTCCCCGCCATGATATATCTAACTTCTTATATACAAAAAACTTAAGATCTTCTATGGTGTGATTCTTCTCAACCCAATGGGGGACCAATGGGGCACTTTGCACCTGTCTTGTCAGACAGCTCCTGTGTTCTATTATTCTTGTTTTCACTGCCCTTTTAGTTTTCCCCACATATAACAAACCACAGGGGCATATAATAATATAAATTACACCCACAGTATTACAATCTGAAAACTGTTTTAAAGGATAGTTTTTTTGATTGTTTTGACAATAAAATGATGTTAAAGTCAAAGAGTGTTTGCATACTGAGCACCTGCCACAGGGGATGTGACCATTACCTCCATCTATAGTTGGACCAAGGCCTGGAAGGGTAGAAGGTACCAAAAACTCCTTCAAATTCCGGTTGCGTGAATATGCTATCACTGGTACTAAATTGGTAAAGCACTTTTCTGTTTCTAAAATGTGCCAGTGTTTTTTGATAATTTTCTTAATGCCTCCAGAAAAATGTGAAAATTTAAGCGTACAAACCAGATCTGGGCTACGTTATAAAAATCACGGAAACGTTCCTCCCTTTAGTAGCCACGTTTCGGCATGTATTCACATTTAGTTTCCTGTATTTTATTTATATTCTATAAATCTTATTCTTTTCAAGTTCGATGCCGTTGACCCTCACATTATTGTGAACTGGGGGACATTCATTGCATCATTTATGTTTCCTTCTCCAGGTGCCCGTTCATACCAGTGCGGTTTTTAGTTTAAATTGCGGTTTAAAATTTTTTTTGGAAGTCATATGCATGTGCACTTTTATATTTTCTTTTTAAATTATTTGTTGTTTATAATTACTTTGGAGTCATATGCCTGTTTTTTTATTTGTTTTTTCTTACATTTTTTCTTACACTTTTTATATATATATATTTTTTTTTATATGAAACCCCCCCTTTTTTAATTTAATATATATTTTTTTAATTTAATATAATTTTAATACATCTCATGCATCTCTTGACATGTACATACATGCAATGTATATATATATTTTTTATATATTTTCTATATATATTTTTTTGCTTCTTGGGCCTCTGCATATAATCTGTGTCTTGCCATTCTCATATTCATTATAATATTATTATTCAATTCGTGTCCACTTGTTTTGCTTCTTTGGTTTTTGCATTTCCGTTTGTATTTAAAGAGTGTACAGAGAGATATACATACACTAGCATTTAATCAACAATTATTATTATTTAAATATCCCTCCCTTTAAATGTATTAACAACATAAGTTTGATGTTAAAAAAACATAGATATATGATTTTGTGTTATATTTACATTTTATATTTCATTTGTCAATGTCATGTGTAATTTGTTTTTTTGTTATCTTTTCATCACAGAGCATTTCAATTTGTAGAAATCTGTTCAGCTTTATTATCTACATATTTCTTTCTTGATTGGAAGGAAATAGGTATGTTCCTCTATGTATAGATATTTATACCTCATTTTTAAGATACATATATATGTTTTTATTATCATTTTTATTGTTGTATGTTTTACATGTAATCTAAATGTGTATTGATTTGTATTTATGTTTATTTATAGACCCCTGACGCAGGCCTATACGGCCGAAACACGATTTCGTGTCGGGTTTTTAATGTTACTTTTTTAATCACTTTACAATACAGTTTTGATATAATCTCATTTATGTCCCTAGCTGTATCCAAGTAGTACAGACCAGGAAGGTTGTTATCAGCTTTGAGCGCTTCCAATTTCTGGAGGAGGTCTCCCAATCCCTGTAACTTGTTATTATCTTTATTTGTGACCTTTTGGAAACTCATTCTTTTCATCAGTGCCTGTTGGATAGCTTCTGAGCTACCATAACACTGGTCAAGTCTCTCCCACATTTCTTTCAATCTTCTGGAGGGGTCATGTGAATATGCATCTGATAAATCCTGCACATGCTCAGCTGACTCTGTTCTCAGCCATTTTATTATCAGATTCATTTCTTGGTTCAGGGTAAGCTTCATGATTGCCATGGCCTCTTTAAAGTTAGATTTCCATTTTGTATACTTTTCAGGACAGTCATTGAACTGGGTAATTTTCATATGCAACATCTTTTTGCAAGCCATGCATGTTGATAGATCTTCTCTCTCTGAAGTTTCTATCATGCTGGAAGTCAGACATGGCATATGGCTGGTCAGGTCACTTTTACTTAACCACAGGGTGTTTTGCTGGGCATAAATGTTCAACCTTTGTCTGAGCCCAGTTCTTGGGTAGCGCCAGAGTATGTGGTTGAAAGGAAGCATTTTTCTTGGTGCATTTTCCTGGAGCAAGAGCCCATGGTAGTGCATCCATATGCCTGTGAGCATGTGGATCACTGTGGTGGCAGCTCGCTTCCATAGCATGCTTTGCCTAAGGCTTCCTTCTATCAGGTGAATTTGACCCTGGTGTAGAGGAACGTGCGTGCTCAGAATATGATGACTCTTCTGAGTCAGACTGTGACTATATGATTTTGTGAGCCAGGGTATGAACTTCACATATTCTACTGTTTGCTGGGCAGAATTTTCGGTGATGATGTAGCTGAGTTGACTGTCCCCACCATCTTGCCTTGTGGCTTCTTCAAGTGCTTTTATTTTAGCCTCAAGGACAGCCACTTCTAGCTCTTGCTGGTGTGACTTCAAGGCAATGATTAACTCTCCCTTCTTGTGTTATGAGGCAGTAGCAGCAGCAGCAGCAGCAGCAGCAGCAGCATTAGTATAGGCCATGGCAACAGCAGCAGCTGCTTTCTTGCCCTCTTCTTCTAGCTTAAGTTTCTCAAGTTCTATGTCTGCTTCGTTACTATAAAGAATCTTTGATTTATTAGCCACTACATCCAATTGGACATTTCTTCTGGTGAATTTAAGTGCAGCTCTTCAGATAGGTTACAGCGGAGACATTCCTATAGTCTTAAGCTTAAGCCCACCCACCCTGCCCCTCAACCCACCCACCCCAAGACGGACACTTCATAAATAACTTCCCCAAATACACTACTTATCACAAATTAACTCCACCCATATTACAACTGTCTCTGAATAGAAAACCCCTCATTATCACAGGAATCCCCAGTCTTCTACTCACCAGCTAAGGATTACTGCTCTAATAATAAGAATCTCAGCCAACAGATCCATAGGCTGCTGTTCTCACTATATCACACCTGTTCATACCCATTTCAACCAATCAGGATGACTTTTATTCTCTGTAATAATTGTGGTGCTTTAGTTTCAAGACCAATTATCTGGAGACTTAAGGCTTGTCCTATCTGTCTGCAACTCACTAGATTAAAACACGAGCTCAGTAAAGTAAAACAGGAACTAGATGCACTTAAAGCAGCATCTAGGACCGCACAATATCATACTGCACAGAATCATACCAAATTATCACCACTACCACAAAGGATAAAACCACCTAAAACTAGATGGATCACTGTAGGCTCAGGCAGACTTCATTATGTGACAAGAAAACATCCGACCTCACAAGTGTTACCCCTACAAAATTCTTTTACTCCATTACAGCACTGTGATGTTCTTGAAAACAGAACGGAAGCCAAAGAAAAAATAATAAAAGTGGAACAAAAAGATATGAAGATACCCAAAGAGAAAAGAAACCCCCAAATCACTAATGTTGAAACGCATACCAGGAAATGTAGATGGAAAGCGATGACCACAAATGCTCGCAGTCTAAGCAATAAAGTTCATGACCTTCAGGCCCTGATGTTGGAGGCAGACTTGGATGTTGTTGCAATCACAGAGACGTGGCTAAATGGTTCCCATGAATGGGATGCAAACATACCAGGCTATAATCTATTTAGGAAGGATAGAGAGGGTCGTAAAGGTGGCGGAGTATCTCTGTATGTGAGGAATGATATCACTGCGACTGAAATGACAGGGACCTGGGGAAAGGAAGAAGTGATATGGATCACCTTAAAAAGAGATGATAGAACTTCTGTCCACGTGGGTGTTGTCTACAGACCTCTGACACAATTGGAGGAATTAGATAAAGACCTGATCGCAGCTATTCAAAAGTTGGGAAGCAAGAGAGAGGTGCTGTTGCTGGGAGATTTCAATCTGCCGGATGTAGATTGGAAGGTTCCGTCTGCGGAATCGGAAAGAAGTAGAGGGATCGTGGATGTTTTCCAAAGTGTTTTGCTCAGACAAATGGTGATGGAACCCATGAGGGATGGTGCGACACTGGATCTGGTGCTCACAAATGGGGATAGCGTGTCAAATATCCGAGTGGGTGCCCACCTGAGCAGCAGTGACCATCAAACGGTTTGGTTTGATATATCAGCTAAATTGGAGAGCGGCCACTCAAAACTCAAAGTCCTGGATTTCAAGCGTGCTGACTTTAGTAAAATGGGGGAATACCTGAGGAAGGAGATGATGGGCTGGGAGGAAGTACGAGACGTGGAAGGACAGTGGTCCAGGCTGAAAGAAGCTATAAATAGGGCCACGAACCTTTATGTAAGGAAAGTAAATAAAAGCAAGAGAAAAAGGAAACCGATATGGTTCTCCAAGCAAGTGGTTGAGAAAATAAAGGCTAAAGAGTTGGCGTTCCAGAAATACAGAAAAACTCAAGTAAAGGAACACATGGAGGAATACCGGATGAAAATGAAAGAAGCCAAGAGAGAGATACGACTGGCAAAAGCGCAAGCGGAAGAACAAATGGCTAGAAATGTAAGGAGGGGTGACACAACTTTCTTCAGGTATATTAGTGAAAGGAGAATGACTAAAAAGGGAATTGTGAGACTAAAAGATACTGCGAACCGCTATGTGGAAAATGATGAAGAAAACGCTAATTTGCTAAATAGATACTTTTGTTCTGTTTTCACAGAGGAAAATCCTGGAGAAGGACTGCGATGGACTGGAAATAGTACAATTGAGAATAAAGTGGATAGAGCACCGTTCACGGAAGAAAGTGTGTATCAACAACTTGAAAAGCTAAAGGTGGACAAAGCCATGGGACCGGACGGGATCCACCCCAGGATATTGAGGGAGCTCAGAGAGGTTTTGGAGGGTCCTCTTAAAGATTTGTTTAATATATCCTTGCAGACGGGAAAGGTTCTGAGGGATTGGAGAACGGCAGAGGTGGTACCTCTTCACAAAAGTGGTGATAGGGAAGAAGCTGGAAACTACAGGCCGGTAAGCCTCACTTCGGTTATTGGAAAAGTAATGGAAGCGATGCTGAAGGAAAGGATAGTGAATTTCCTGGAAGCCAATAAGTTGTAAGATCTGAGACAACATGGTTTTACGAAAGGGAAATCTTGCCAAACGAATCTCATTGAGTTGTTTGATTGGGTGACAGGAGAATTGAATCAGGGACGAGCTATGGACGTAATCTACTTAGATTTCAGCAAAGCTTTTGACACGGTTCCCCACAGGAGGCTCTTAAATAAACTGGAGGGGCTGAAGATAGGACCTGAAGTGGTGAACTGGATTAGGAACTGGTTGACGGACAGACGCCAGAGGGTGGTGGTGAATGGAATTCGCTCGGAGGAGGGAAAGGTGAGTAGTGGAGTGCCTCAGGGATCGGTGCTGGGGCCGATTCTGTTCAATATATTTGTGAGTGACATTGCCGAAGGGTTAGAAGGTAAAGTTTGCCTATTTGCGGATGATACTAAGATCTGTAACAGAGTGGACACCCGGGAGGGAGTGGAAAACATGAAAAAGGATCTGAGGAAGCTAGAGGAATGGTCTAAGGTTTGGCAATTAAAATTCAATGCGAAGAAATGCAAAGTGATGCACTTAGGGAATAGAAATCCACGGGAGACGTATGTGTTAGGCAGGGAGAGTCTGATAGGTACGGGCGGAGAGAGGGATCTTGGGGTGATAGTATCTGAGGATTTGAAGGCGACGAAACAGTGTGACAAGGCGGTGGCCGTAGCTAGAATGTTGTTAGGCTGTATAGAGAGAGGTGTGACCAGCAGAAGAAAGGGGGTGTTGATGCCCCTGTATAAATCATTGGTGAGGCCCCACCTGGAGTATTGTGTTCAGTTTTGGAGGCCATATCTTGTTAAGGATGTAAAAAGAATTGAAGCGGTGCAAAGAAAAGCTACGAGAATGGTATGGGATTTGCGTTACAAGACGTATGAGGAGAGACTTGCTGAACTAAACATGTATACTCTGGAGGAAAGGAGAAACAGGGGTGATATGATACAGACGTTCAAATATTTGAAAGGTATTAATCCACAAACGAACCTTTTCCGGAGATGGGAAGATGGTAGAACGAGAGGACATGAAATGTGATTGAAGGGGGGCAGACTCAAGAAAAATGTCAGGAAGTATTTTTTCACGGAGAGAGTAGTGGATGCTTGGAATGCCCTCCCGCGGGAGCAGGGCCTTGCCTAGGGTCTCTGGCGCCCCCCTGCAGCCTATCAGTTGGCGCCCCCCCCCCCCGTGAAAATGATTGCTCACCACTTGCCACACTGACAGGAATTGTCAGCAATATTCTTAGAAACAAATTGCTATACATTGCAAAATAAGATAGCAGATGTAAATTCTCAAAGTGGACATATTCCAAACACTAAAATGAAAATAAAATGATTTTTTTCTACCTTGTTGTCTGGTGACTTTCTTTTTCTGATCATGCTGGCCCAGTATCTGATTCTGCTGCTATCTGTCCTCTTAACCTCCGTTTCCAGGGCTTCCTTTCCATTTATTTCTTTCCTTTCCTCCTTTCTTCTTCATTTCTGGTCCTCAGCTTCTGCCTATTTTCTTCATCCATGTGCAGTTTTTCTCCTCTCTTCCTTTTCCCTCATTTCATCTCCTTCATCTCTCTTCCCTCCCCTCTATGTCCAGCAATTTCTCCTCTCTCCCTGAGCCCTGACCTCCCAATCCATGCCCATCCATGCTCCTCTGTCCCCTGCCCCCTCCATTCATCCCTTTCCAGCAATTCCCCTCTCTCCCTGAGCCCTGCCCTCCCAATCCATGCCCATCCATGCTCCTGTCCCCTGCCCCCTCCATTCATCCCTTTCCAGCAATTCCCCTCTCTCCCTGAGCCCTGCCCTCCCAATCCATGCCCATCCATGCTCCTCTGTCACCTGCCCCCTCCATTCATCCCTATCCAGCAATTCCCCTCTCTCCCTGAGCCCTGCCCTCCCAATCCATGCCCATCCATGCTCCTCCGTCCCCTGCCCCCTCCATTCATCCCTATCCAGCAATTCCCCTCTCTCCCTGAGCCCTGCCCTGCAATCCATATCCATCCATGCCCATCTGTCCCCTCCATTCATCCTCATCCAGCAATTCCCCTCTCTCCCTGAGCCCTGCCCTCCCAATCCATGCCCATCCATGCTCCTCTGTCCCCTGCCCCCTCCATTCATCCCTATCCAGCAATTCCCCTCTCTCCCTGAGCCCTGCCCTCCCAATCCATGCCCCTCCATGCTCCTCTGTCCCCTGCCCCCCTCCATTCATCCCTATCCAGCAATTCCCCTCTCTCCCTGAGCCCTGCCCTCCCAATCCATGCCCATCCATGCTCCTCTGTCCCCTGCCCCCTCCATTCATCCCTATCCAGCAATTCCCCTCTCTCCCTGAGCCCTGCCCTCCCAATCCATGCCCATCCATGCTCCTCTGTCCCCTGCCTCCTCCATTAATCCCTATCCAGCAATTCCCCTCTCTCCCTTCCATGACCCCCCCCTCGCATCCATGCTCCTCTCTCTCCCATGTCCCAGCCTGGCCCGCCCTCTTCTCCCCCCCCCATTCGCATACATGCCCCCCTTCACATCCATGCTCTCATTTCTCCCCTGCCCTCCCGCTCCCATTGTTCAACTGCCCGCCCTCTTCTCTCCCCCCAACATCCCTTTTTTTTTTTTCTTTTTAAATTTACCTCCGTGGCGGTTCCGGTAGCGCAGCGTCAGGGAAGGAGGCGATGACGTCAGAAGAAGGCGGAACACAGCGAAGGGAAGGCTAGACGTCGGGAGCGCCGCCTCCTTCCCTGACGCTGCCGGAACCGCCACCACGGAGGTAAATTTAAAAAGAAAAGGGATGTTGCGGGAGGGCGAGCGAGGTGAGCATGGTGCGGCGGCGCCCCCTGCCATGCTTACCTCGCTTACCGTGTTAGCACGGCCCTGCGCGGGAGGTGGTGGAAATGAAAACGGTAACGGAATTCAAACATGCGTGGGATAAGCATAAAGGAATCCTGTGCCAAAGGAATGGATCCTCAGGAGCTTAGTCAAGATCGGGAGGTGGGGCTGGTGGTTGGGAGGCGAGGATAGTGCTGGGCAGACTTATACGGTCTATGCCAGAGCCGGTGGTGTGAAGCAGGACTGGTGGTTGGGAGGCGGGGATAGTGCTGGACAGACTTGTACGGTCTGTGCCAGAGCCGGTGGTTGGGAGGCAGGGCTGGTGGTTGGGAGGTGAGGATAGTGCTGGGCAGACTTATATGGTCTGTGCCAGAGCCGGTGGTTGGGAGGAGGGGCTGGTGGTTGGGAGGCGGGGATAGTGCTGGGCAGACTTATACGGTCTGTGCCCTGAAGAGCACAGGTACAAATCAAAGTAGGGCATACACAAAAAGCAGCAAATATGAGTTATCTTGTTGGGCAGACTGGATGGACTGTGCAGGTCTTTTTCTGCCGTCATCTACTATGTTACTATGTAATTGCAATTTAACAGCAATAGAGCCTGCAGTGGACCTCCTGGACTGATTTGTCCTGTATGATTTTAGGGACCTGGAACCTCTAGAATTTCTAGAACTGTGTCTAGAGTTGCCTGAACGTTGAGACTGATCTTACCCTTCAGGGGCTTTGTGTGCCTCTGTGCCTTTCATTTCTACTTCAGTTTCATACATCTCTCTTGATTTTGTAGGCATATATGGTCTTTTAGACTTTGAAACCTTTTCACTACCAAGGTTGGCTTGTGCTGTGTCCCCTGTGTTAGTCTGCTCAATTACTGCTTTGTCTGATCCAAGCACTTCAGAATCTGCCATGCTTACACAGATAAAATAAACACCCTTTTTTGTGTTTCTTTCTTTAAACACCTTTGCAGAGTGAACCTTGGCTGTGTGCCAGAATGTTGCTTAATAGGAACGGGGGTGAGGGGGTTGAGCTCAAATAGATTCTTTTGCTTGAGACTGAAGAAAGCTGGAAGTCCCTATACGGCAAGTTTTTCATTTATATCTTGAAGGCAGTGGGGGGGGGGGGGGGGGGGGGGAGGGCATGGCTTCTTGCACTGTGCAAAGCACCTGTTATAACTAATTGTTTATGCAACTCTGCACTGAAACTATGGCTCCAGGATGTCTGGACTAAGAAATCCACAGAACATTTCCTTGCTATGATGGCCAGAACAATTCGCAATCTCTGAGAAACTTTCATGAAAATACTGCTTAGCACCTTCTGACTTTATTAGCTGGCTTCAAAGTCAATTATATGCACTCAACTAATGCATGTATTTGATGAAAAGTAGCACTCTAAGGGGCCCTTTGCATCTATGCGCTCCTAACGCGCACCAAAATGGAATTACCGCCTGACTACCGTTTGGCTCTTGCGGTAATTTCACTTTTGGCAAGCGGCCGCTACTCATGTCTGAAAAATATTTAATATTTTTAGGCGCATGTAATGGACGCGTGCCAAGTGACATTTAGCGCGCATTGGTCATTACTACCCGGTTACCACGTGAGTCTTCACTGCTAGGTCAATGGCTGGCGGTAAGGTCTCAGACCCAAAATGTACGCGCGGCAATTTTGATTTTGCCGCACGTCCATTTTCGGCAAAAAAGGCCTTTTTTACAGGCACGCTAAAAAAATGGATCAGTGTGTGGCCAAAACCCGCGCCTACACTACCGCAAGCCATTTTTCAGCGCGCCTTTGTAAAAGGACCCTCAAGTCTTTTTACTGTAAAGTCTTAGGAAAGCCATTCACTGTTCTCCTACTACACTCCCAGAATGATTAGCATGCAGTTTAAACCCAATACTATAAGCGTACATCACCCAGATGCAGTCTCAGTTCTTAAGCAAATCTTTAATGCAGTAATTTGAACAAAGAGAAAATAACTTACACTTCGTTGCTTGACAGGCAATGTAGCTTCTGCTACCACTCTCAACCAGTTTGCACTGAATTCAGGGAGCTAGGAGAGCTAAGAGATAATGCTAAACAGCAATTGCAGGTGATGGGTGATGGATGTAGAGGAAATACATGTAAATTGTAGAGGGTAAACAATAAGGGGTAAAAAGACTTGATAGAATTACAGTGATTTTGGAGGCATGCACAACTTGCTAAGTCAGAGGGGCTGTTCCTGCCATGCTCTAGGAGAGAGAGAGAGAGAAACAGTGTTGCCAGGTGGAAAATTTTTTTCCCACCCAATCCAGCACAAAAACCGCCCAAAACCCGCCCAAACTCAAAACCCGCCCCTGACCACCCCCACCCCCGCGTCATCACCCACGCCCCCGCCGTCATCAACCCCGCCCCCGCCGTCACCGGCCCCGCCTCCCCCGTCACCGGCCCCGCCTCCTACATCATCGGCCCCGCCTCCCACGTCACTAACCCCGCCCAAAATGTCACTAACCCCGCCCAAAAACGTCACTAACCCCGCCCCCCACGGCCGAAAAAGCCGCCCAAAAAAACGCCCTGAAGCCCAAAAAGCAGCCCAAAAAACCGCAACCCGCCGCGGGCAAAAATTTCCTGCGGCGGGTCGCGGAAACCCGCCCAATTGGGCGGAAAAAACCGCCCACCTGGCAACAGTGGAGAGAAAGAGAGAGAGACAAGAGAAGGAAAGTGTGTGTATGTGTGGATGGCAAGCAACCAATAGGAAGTTTCCCATAAACCACAGGGCGCTATACATGTGCACTGAATGGGCCCATCAGAGAGAACTACAAAATTGTATAAATTTGTAGTCCAAGGATACACTTTCATCTCTTAAAGGTACAAGCATTATATACTGATACAGGCAATACAATCTGAAATAATCAATGTCTAACATATACATACAGAAAAAAGCAAGAAGCAACCCTGGGCCTTCAGGATTGAGATAATCGATGTCCTTTTTATTATGAAAATGACCCGACACGGGCCTCAGGGGTCTAATGTAATATATGGTAACACTAGTAAAAAGGCCCCATTTCTGATGCAAATGAAACGGGGGCTAGCAGTGTTTTCTTCTGTGTGCATGTGGGAGTGTGTGAGTCCCTGCCCTCTGGCCTCTCTCCCCTCCCCCCTCTGAGTCCTTCACTGTTACAGAGCCAGCGATTTGATTGATTTCGTGCTCTGCTGTTTTCCTTCACTGACTGTGTTACAGAGAGGGCGGGGCAGACACTCATAGGGAAACCGGATATCTCGCCCCCTTCACACTTCCGGCTGGAGGCTTCATAGAACGTTGGTCTTGCCTTTTATATAGAGAGATATATTAAATGTTTTTTTTCCTGGGGCTCTGGGGGTGGGCTGTTCCAGGGTGTTGGTGGATGCTGCTGGCTGGAAAAGGTTTAAAGTTAGTTTGTGAATTATTAATAGAGTTAGGTGAAGAAAGTGTGAGATGTTTCTTAAATATGGTTTTATGTTTCAAGAAATAAACCATGATTAAGTAGGGATTGTACTATAAAACGTTTCTTGCTGTTTTAAGTCAGGTTAAAATTTGACCTGGAGATTCTGTGTATAGGAAGTTTTGCAGTAACTTCTAAGGAGGAGGAAGATTCAAAACAGATCAGAGCTGACAAGCTGATTGGTTGAGTGATGTCAGAGATGGTCCTTCCTCTGGGGGGGGGGGGGGGGGGGGGGGGTGAGTTGCCAGGCAGAGAAAGAGCAGGGAATGACTGGGAGAAAAA
This sequence comes from Microcaecilia unicolor, assembly GCF_901765095.1. Lineage (NCBI taxonomy): Eukaryota > Metazoa > Chordata > Amphibia > Gymnophiona > Siphonopidae > Microcaecilia > Microcaecilia unicolor. The sequence continues at coordinate 96,367,756 of NC_044040.1, read as the reverse complement.
ACGTATGGTGTGTCTGTGTGAAATGTAAGAAATACAAGTATATTTTATGAGTTTAAAGTGAAATGTGACATTGAAAAAAGGTACTTTGATAGTGCAAGTGAGTGAAGGTGAGCCTTGGTCCTGAGAATGAGATGATTAGAGCTTAAAAGTGAGTACTTAGATGGACAGACTGCCTTTTTCATGGCTGTATTGCTGAATTCATGTGGGGAAAATTGATGTGTTTTGGGTGAGAGAGCTGTACTAATAATAGAAAGCTGTGAGAAATTTTAAACCAAATTTAGTCTGGTTTGGAGTGGAACAAAGGTATGTCTCTGCAGGCAGTGCATGGAATGGCTAAGTTCTAAGAGAATTTAAGGTCAAGGAAGGTGGAATGAGAGTCTGTATGCAAAGGTACTAAGAGCACATGGCTGCCTACCATTTTAGGGTGAGAGAGGCTTTGATTTGTGGTGGGAATTGTACTAAATGAGAAAGCCTTTAAAGGTGTCAGGAAATAGTGTGAAAGAGTTTTAAAGTGGGACAGAGGGGAAGACTGATGGTGAATCTGTGATTTGAAGAAAGTTGCTAGCAGGCAGTGTCTGTGTGGAAAGTGTGTTTTGTGCACATGTTCTGAGTTCAATGTAAGGTTTGAGGTGGCAGATTAAGCACTGCTTTGGTATGATTGCTGTTGCTCCAGATTGATCTGATAGCTATACAGAGTAATGTTATGTATTTGAGTGGGGCTTGTGAGATGAAATGTTGAAACATCATTTGAATATGGAATGTTGAATCCTACTGGATCATTTTAGACTAGGGAAACAACAGTGAGAAATAGGCTTTGAAGTGAGTACTCCTGTAACTTATTTTATTTCAATTAGAGAGTTTGGCCACAGTATTGAGAATTGGTTAATAGTCACAACAGTGGACAAGCCCAGGAAGTTGTAAGGTTTTGTACCCAGTTATTTTCTTTATAAGTGAGGTTTAGGGAGAAGAGATCGGTGAATGATCCTCTGAAGGGTTCCGGCTGAGCTCCAACGCAAGAAAGACATCACCTAAATAAATTCAACCACAGCTAAGTGACATTGCCAAGGGTGTTGAAAGAAATATATTATTTTTTCACAACATTTTAAGGGAAAACAAAGGAACAGACCGTCAGATATTAAAAATCCATGAGATCCCTGCAAAAACACCAATAGTGCACACAAAGAGACCAATTACTACATCAGGAAAGAGAATAACCACAAATATCTGATTTTGATAAAAGACAATTTAAATACTTATCTGAAAAGGTTCTTTTCCGCCTTTTTAGGTGAAACAGACAAAGTTAAGGGTATACATGTAGTTCTATATTTGAATGTTGAATATGTTATTGCAGTTCTATTAAGCTTCACACTAATTGTGAATTTGAGTTTATTTGAATGAAAATTTGCTTGCATTTGTATTCAATAAAGAAAGAGATAATTTGCAAATCTGAAAGTTTGGTCCTTCCATTTCAGGAACAAATCCTAAATTGAGATTCTTTTCCTCCTTTATTCTTTGAGAGCAAAGGACGAGGTTAGTTTATTTGTTCCACTGCCTCGGCTGTGAGTGGGTGTTCCCTGGATATTCGCCACAACTACAACCATCAGGTATCTGGGCGCACATCACTACAGTCCAGCCGAGAAGGGTGGTAACAGATTTTGGCGTAGTCGGGCAGGATTTTTCCTGATTTGGGGGTACCTGTTGGATTAATTTTGCGGTTTATTGAAGTGAACTTTAGTCCTGCAGGTCTGGTACAAGTGGCGGAAGATTTGGAAGAATTCTGCCATTGGTAAAGTTGAAAAAAATATATATTTTTTTTTCAGTGGTTGTGTATTGTTTTGGGTAAGTGTTCTGGGTTTTTGTTCTCCCGGACATCTCTGTTTCTGAGGCAACCCCAGTCTTCATAGAAGAAAGAAGATGGAGGGTGAAGGAAGTCGTGCTGTTCCCCAAATTTTGTCACTTACAGTTGTTATCCCGCAAGATCGAACAGTACCGGATTTCTATGGATTCCCACGAGGTCCTGAAGATTTAAAAGTTGAAGACTGGATAGACAAAATGAAGTCTAGGTTGAGGATTTTACGCATCCCTGTAGAAGACCAAGTGGAAGTGATCAGGGATCATTTACGAGGAATTGCCTTGGATACGGTCAAATACTCTCTCCCAAGAGATTGTTCAGTGGAAGATATCTATGACTTGTTGAGACAAGTATACGGAGACAAAGTGGCATTGGGTCTCAGGATTCAGGAGTTTTATAACTATAGGCAAGGTGAGAAAGAGACCATTCGTGTTTTTGCCTATAAACTGCAAGAGAAATTGGAGGCAATTAAGAAGAGAGACCATAGAAGAGTGGGTAATTCTGAGGAAACATTGAAAGAACAATTTATTATTGGTTTGCGTGATGAAGTGCTTAAGAGAGAAGTGTCCAAGAGGAATGAAGATAATCCTGATGGTTCATTTTCAGAGTTGATGCAGTCCGCAATCCGGTGGGCGGGTGAAGAAAGAGGACTTGCACCTTGGGAGTCCTCTCCCAAAAGGATTTTACAGAGAACCAGAGAGGAGACAGTGGATTGTCCCCGGTCAGAGGAATCTGTTACAGTAGCAATGATGCAACAGATGACAAACATGTTTTCTAGAATGTGTGAAAGACAAGAAGAAGAGTGGAGTCGTCAAAGGAGAGAGAGAGATAATATGAGATATTCTGGCTCCAGAGGTGGAGGTTTCGGGAAACAATCAAAATTGGAGGCCTTCCCGAACCAATTCAGGGGAATTAATTTGCTTCAGGTGCCAAGAACCAGGACACATGGCACGCAATTGCTTAAATGAGATGATAAATCGGACATATCCTGTGGTAGACAGGGCCAATGCAGAAGTTCCAAGTACCAGTGGAGCTTGTTTGAAGAGTGGGAATGATAGTGGTGAAACGTCTGGACTTCAGAAGAGAAGTGATCCCAATCTATTGTTCGTGTGCAGAAACACATTGTAGTGAAGAGAAAAAGGAAGAGAAACTATTTGGAGAAAGGGCTGTAGGATCCAGTCCATTGTTAAAAGTGAAAATTGATGGTGTTGAAACACTCTGCACTGTGGATACAGGTTCTAGCGTGTCTACAATTTTGGCTAGCTTTTTCTATAAATATTTTGCCAATACCGAGTGTTTGCAAGATGCAAGTAAACTGACTTTAGTGGCAGTAAATGGCACAAACCTTCCTGTCTTGGGATATATTGATGCAGATATGCAGTGCCTGGGACAGCTAGTGCCTGAGAGATGTATTTTTGTGGTCAAAGATAACTTCTGTGACAGACAGGTGGAGAATAACGCCATTCAAGGAATAGTCGGAATGAATGTGCTGCAACATCTGGAGGCAGGGCCGGTCTTAGCAAGTGCAGGGCCCTATGCAGACCAATTTGATGGGGCCCCACCCTAGCCCTGCCCCCACCTAACTCCGCCCCCACCTAGCTCCACCCCCACCCTAACTCCAGGGCCGGCTACCCCTCCCTCCGAGCTCCCGGGCTGCTCCCTCTGAGCTCCCCCAGCTCCAGGGCTTCCCCCCCTAGGGCTCCCAGCTCCAAGGCCCCCCTCCCTCCCGGTCATTTTTTAACACCCCCTCCAAAATCCAGTACTAGGTATGCCGAGAATACAAAACACTCAGGACCTGTTGAGCAATTCTACCATACCATAAGCAGTCATTTCTACGAATCACACAAAGAAAAGGAAAACATCTTAAAACACTAAAGTGAGCACTAGAACATCAATTCACCTATTGTAAAATAAAACCAGACAGAATAGTACAGATCGTCGATCCTGCACAGTCAATGCCAACTGAAAGCCATGTCTTTTTCACAAACACAGATACACCCTAATCCACTATAGAATAAGTAGTAATATTTAAACTTTCTATTTAGACAAAAATTAAACTGAACCCCCAAGATGCCAGACTCTGCATACAATTCAACACCACAGAAACAGAAAATGACCCCTAGTACTGTGCAAAATATAAAGACAGCAGATGTAAATTTGAAAAAAATAACAAATACCAATCACCACTTTACAAATTAACAAATAGAAATAAAACAAATACAGAAAATAAAATAATATCATTTTATTGGACTAATACATTTGGCTTCCAGAGGCCAAAACCTCCTTCCTCAGGTCAATACAGTATAGTACTGTTACAGTATCCTATCCTGACCTGAGGAAGGGGGTTTTCTTCTCTGAAAGTTAAGTCGAAATATATTAAAATTAGTCCAATAAAAAGATTACCTTATTTACATGTTCTATTTATAAACATTTATTAACACAGCTACAATACTAAAGCAAAAAAATAAAAAATATATATTTTATTTACAGTTTGTTGTCTCTGGTTTCTGCTTTCCTCATCTTCTTTTCACTGTCTTCCTTCTATCCAGCATCTGTCTTCGGTCTCTCTCTGCCATCCAGTGTCTGCCCTCTCTGCTGTCCCCTCCACCCAATGTCTGCCCTCTGTCCCTGCCCCTTCCATCCACATCTGCCCTCTATCTCTGCCCCTTCCATGATCCATCCACCATCTGCCCCTGTCTGCCCTCTATCTCTCCCCCATCCATTCACTGTCTGCCCTTTCTATCCCTGCCATCCACTGTCTGCCCTTTCTCTCTGCCCCTTCAATCCACAATTTGACCTCCCTCTCCCATCCATCCAGGGTTTGCCCTCCCTCTCGCTACCCCATCCAGGATCTGCCCCTCTCTCCGCCCCTTTTTCAGTCCCCAGTTCCAGCCCCACTAACCCACCAGTCCCCCATTTCAGCCCCAGCCCTTTTCTCCCACCAGTCCCGAGCTTCAGCCCCCCAGCCACTTCTCCCTATCCCATTTTCAGCCTCCAGTCCCAGTACTAGCCCCTTTATCCCACCTACCCTCCTTTTCAGCCCCCAGTTCCAGCCCCCTTCATCCACATGCCTTGTATTAGGGCCCCCTTTTCAGAACCATTCTCCCACCTGACCCACGCATGCCCCATTTTCCCACCAGCCCCAGGCATGGCCCCCATTTTCCCATATGGCCCCTTCAAAGACCCCAGTGCCAGCCCCCTTCTCCCATCCGAGAACCCCCTCCCCAGTCCCCTCCCATCCAAGAACCCCAGTCCCCTCCCCACCCATCCCCTTTAACCATCCAAGAACCCCCTCCCCACCCCTTCTCCCATCCGTGAACCCCACCTCGGTCCCCTTCTCCCATCCAAGAACCCCAGTCCCCTCCCCACCCGTCCCTTCAACCATCCAAGAACCCCCTCCCCACCCCCTTCTCCCATCCGTGAACCCCCTCCCCACCTCAGCTTTAGAAATGTTAAGTAGTCTCCTTCCCATTTGAGAACCCCCTCCCCACCCTTCCCCCACCTGAGAACCCCCACCCCACACACCCTTCTCCCATCTGAGTCCCCCCCCCCCGACCTACCTACTAGCTTTGTTCTCCTGCCGCCCACCACCCTCACTGGCTTTAAAAAAAGAATTTGGAAGCGCCAGAGGGACAGGCAGCGCCTCGTGTCTGCCCTCCCTGCTACTAAAAATGTCTTCGACGTCGTCATTGGGCCTTCTCACATTGAGTCCCGCCCACCCTCGCGGTAATTGGAAGTTACCTCAGAGAAGGGCGGGACTCAATGTGAGAAGGGCCAACGACGACGTCGAAGACATTTTTAGTGGCAGGGCAGACGGGAGGCGCTGCCTGTCACTCCGGTGCTACCAAATTCTTTTTTTAAAGGTAGGACAGGGTGGGAGCAGCAGGTGCAGGGCACCCCCCACCCACTGACATCCGGGGCGGACCGCCCCCACCACTCCGCCGTCGCGCGCCATCAGAGGGAGGGAGGGAGGACTGGAACTCGGGCGGTCGGGGTGGGGTGACCTTAGGCGCGCCGCGTGGGGCCCCCCTGAGCGCGGGGCCCTATGCGGCCGCCTCGCCTTAAGACCGGCCCTGTCTGGAGGGGCTATTCAAGGATCTCTCCTGCTTCACCTTAGAACCTGGGAAGATTTTGGGGATTCTGTCCAATATATCTCAGAAGCGTGCCACCAAGATTAAGGAATCTGCTGGGGTGGTAAAGCTACAGGGAAAGGTGGGTAAAATCATACCTGCAATGTCGGAAAAGATCCTGATTGGAAAGTGTCAACAAATCCAGAAGAGTACAAGAGCGGTTCTGGTTTCTGCTTCTAAAAGAATGAACTTGCCCGATAAAATTGGGGTAGTTAACACCTTGGTTATGCAGAAGCGTGGAGAAAAAACAAACAAACTGGAGAGTGGTAAACCCTCAGATGCTAACTTTAGTGGGAAGAGTGAAGAAGAGGTGATGGCAGTTGTGCTGGAAACGAGCAAGAAGGAAATGTTGCATTCTGGAAGCCTCGAGAAGGAGGAAAAGCCAACAAGTAGCCCAGATACTGGATCTGGAGGGGAAGAGATGCAGAAAATGCTGTGTAATTCTGAGTCGATAGAAATAGTGAAATCTGTTGCACTATCTGAACAAGATCCTTCTAATTTCATTGGCATGACCAAAGAAGTTGATGAGAACAAAGAAAACAAGACTCCTGAAGGTTCCCAGGGTGATATGGACTGGCTGCAGCCGAATGAACTGAACTGTGAGAGAGAGGAAGAGGACCGGCAGCAGGCACTGGCACAGAGTCTCCGGGAACTTGAGGCGCAAGAGCTGAAAGAAGATGATGACCTTAAACGAGCTACAGAACCAAGTTTTCGAGACTTAACTGTTCACTTCTAGATAGGACATGTGATCTTCCCTATTCTAATCGCCTTGTCAGTGTGGTCAGCCAGGGTCCAGCAGTTGAATCATCCCTACTCAAAGAGAAATTTAACCGGACTCAACACCAGATTGTACGTACCTTCCACAAACACAAGAAAAAAAGTTGGTTGAGGTTCCTTCCAGAACTAAATCAAATATCTGATAGTTCAACACATCATGCTCTATGGGTTTGAGTAGAAACCTGGGAGATTGGATGAATTCACATTGGGAGAATTTGGAATGTGAACAGAAGTTGGCCAGAGAGACTGTAAGACTTCAAAATGAGAAGATGAGAAAGCAGTATGATAAGAGATCCAGAGCGGAATTTCTCCAAGAGGGAGATTGGATGTTGCTCAGGAGACAGAGATTTACTGGGAGACACAAGATTCAGGACATTTGGGAAGCACAACCATATAAAGTAATTGCACTGATGGGTGATAATTTGAATGTCATAAAGGTACAAAATGAAAGTGGGGTACTTTGTATTTCTTAAGAGGATGGTTAAACGAACCGAAATGAAAATTGAATGTAACAGATTTTTGATGGACACTTGTTCAAAAGTCTGAATCTCTTAACTGTACACAATGTTATGAGGAAATTGTTGGTGAGAGAGTGGGTGTAGTGGTAATATTGGGGACAATATTAATTTTTAAGTATGGGCGAAATGTAATATATGGTAACATATATTAAATGTTTTTTTTCCTGGGGCTCTGGGGGGGGGGGGGGGGGGCTGTTCCAGGGTGTTGGTGGATGCTGCTGGCTGGAAAAGGTTTAAAGTTAGTTTGTGAATTATTAATAGAGTTAGGTGAAGAAAGTGTGAGATGTTTCTTAAATATGGTTTTATGTTTCAAGAAATAAACCATGATTAAGTAGGGATTGTACTATAAAATGTTTCTTGCTGTTTTAAGTCAGGTTAAAATTTGACCTGGAGATTCTGTGTATAGGAAGTTTTGCAGTAACTTCTAAGGAGGAGGAAGATTCAAAACAGATCAGAGCTGACAAGCTGATTGGTTGAGTGATGTCAGAGATGGTCCTTCCTCTAGTGGGGGGGGGGGGGGGGGGGGGGGGGTGAGTTGCCAGGCAGAGAAAGAGCAGGGAATGACTGGGAGAAAAAAACGTATGGTGTGTCTGTGTGAAATGTAAGAAATACAAGTATATTTTATGAGTTTAAAGTGAAATGTGACATTGAAAAAAGGTACTTTGATAGTGCAAGTGAGTGAAGGTGAGCCTTGGTCCTGAGAATGAGATGTTCCATATCATCAAGCTGATCAATCCATAGACTGGTGGGTTGTGTCCATCTACCAGCAGGTGGAGATAGAGAGCAAACTTTTGCCTCCCTATATGTGGTCATGTGCTGCCGGAAACTCCTCAGTATGTTCTCTATCTCAGCAGGTGGTGGTCACACACAGCAGCAGCTCTGGCTAGGCCTCCAAGCCTAATTTTTAGGTTTTGTTGAGTGCCTGGGGTTGAGGGCTCTTTTGAGCAAGTGCAAACCTGGTGGTGCCAGGTCCCTCCTTTTCTCCCCCCCTCCCGCTGGCTCCGTTAAAAAAAAAAAAAAAAAAAAATTTTTGAACGTCTTTAAAGGCGTTTATTTCGACGTTTATTTAAACGTTTATTGCAGCTACTCACTGGGACACCAGGTCGTTACAGCTCGGAGCGGCAAGCAGGTAATTTTTACCTTTTTATAGCGGGCAGGGGGTTCCCCGATTCTTCTCCTCGTGGCATATGGCGTCGGAGGGCGAGGGCGCAAAGGGTCGCTCCCCGGATCGCTTGACCACTTCTAGAGGGGATGCAGGGGTCTTAAAGCCTGATTCGCCCTTGTTGGGTGACAGTTTCGTGACCGATGAATGTCCCGGTCCTTCCTCTGGCGTGGCGGTTTTTCCCGCCATAAACGCCCATCCCCCGCTCCTCGCCTCCGCCATCTTGGCCGGCCACGCGGCTCGGACGGCTTCTTCGTGGGCCGCCCTTGAGGTTGGAGACATTAATGCCATGAACGCCCTTAATTTGGGCGACGGCACAAAAGCGGCTAAAGTTAAGCGCCGTTCTTCCCGCGCGGCTCCTTCGCGGAGTGTCGCGCCGGACGCCATTTTGGATGCGCAGCATGTCTCTCCCCCGCTCTTGCGAGCGTCGGTTGAGGGTGCGTCTAGGGCTGTTGCCCAGGCTGCGGAAGTGCACAGTCTGGGGGGTTTCTCCCCCGAGTTTGTTTTGCTGCTGCATCAGGCCTTCCTCATGCAAAACGCTGCCCCTGCTCCCTCGTCTGGTAAAGAGGTTGAGGTTCCCAGAGGTAAACGCCCTCGGGTTGATTCCCAGGCCTTGGAGGACTTTGTCTCCTCCGATGTAGATGAGGGCAGCGTGTCTGAGGTCTCCCAACGGTCCTTTGCGGATTCCTTGGAGGAGACGGATCCCCGCTCGGATGGAGCGGATGACCCCTCTGCAGCGCGGCTTTTTAGCCCAGAGGATTTGCCCAACCTGTTGTTACAGGCCATGGACACTTTGAAGATTTCCTCTCCGGAGGACGTCTCTCCCTCAGCCCCTGTTGGCTCTGCCATTATGCTGGGGACGAAGCGCCCGCCTAGAACCTTCCACGTGCATGATGCCATGCACACCTTAATTTCGGCTCAATGGGATGCCCCGGAAGCGAGCCTTAAAGTGGCTAGGGCTATGTCCCGCCTCTATCCTTTGGCTGTGAGTGAACGTGAGGCCTATCTGTGGCCTACCGTGGATTCTTTAATCACTGCGGTGACTAAGAAAACGGCGTTGCCGGTGGAAGGTGGCACGGCCCTAAAGGACGCCCAAGACAGAAGATTGGAGGCGGCCTTAAGGTCGTCCTTTGAGGCGGCTGCTTTAAGTTTGCAGGCCTCAGTTTGCGGCTCCTATGTGGCCAGGGCGTGCCTGACTATGGTGCAGCGGGCTTCCCCCTCGGATCATTCCTTGAGGGCTGATTGGCCGGCCCTGGAATCGGGCTTAGCCTATTTGGCAGACTTGCTGTATGATGTCTTGAGGGCCTCAGCGAAAGGCATGGCTCAGACAATCTCTGCGCGGCGGTGGCTTTGGCTGAAACATTGGTCTGCTGACCACGCCTCTAAATCCCGCCTGGCTAGATTGCCTTTTAAAGGCAAGCTGCTCTTTGGGGTCGAGCTGGACAAAATCGTGACCGATCTCGGCACGTCTAAGGGCAAGAAATTACCAGAGGTCAGGGCTCGGGCTAGTACTCGTCCCCAGTACCTCCAGAGGACGGTTGCAGGAAGCCCGTCGGTACCGCCCGGGCAAGTCGGGTTCCTCTGCCCCCTCTTCCTTCAAGAGGAATTTCTCCCCCAAGCAGCATTCCTTTCGCAGAGACCGCCGTCCCGGAGGTGCTTCCTCCGGTCCTCCCCCAGGGTCTCGTACCCAATGACTGGGCCTTGGTCCACGCCCCAGTGCAGATTGGAGGACGGCTGTCCTCGTTTCTGGGCGAGTGGACCACAATAACTTCAGACGCGTGGGTGCTGGAAGTCATCAGAGACGGCTACAAGCTAGAGTTCTGCCGACCCTTAAAAGACGGGTTTGTACTCTCTCCCTGCAAGTCTCCGGTCAAAGCTGTGGCAGTGCAGCAGACCTTGGACAATCTGATCCGCCTGGGCGCGGTCGTTCCGGTGCCAGAAAGTCAGCTTGGCAAGGGACGTTACTCCATTTACTTTGTGGTACCAAAGAAAGGAGGTTCTGTCCGGCCTATCCTCGACCTCAAAGGGGTCAATCGGGCCTTGAAAGTGCGGCACTTTCGCATGGAGACTCTCCGCTCTGTTATAGCGGCAGTGAAGGCAGGAGAGTTCTTGGCTTCCTTGGACATCAAGGAAGCGTACCTGCATATTCCCATCTGGCCTCCTCATCAACGCTTTCTGCGTTTTGCAGTCCTGGGACGACACTTCCAGTTCAGAGCCCTCCCATTCGGGTTGGCTACTGCTCCGCGGACCTTTTCCAAAGTAATGGTGGTCATCGCGGCCTTCCTACGAAAGGAAGGGGTACAAGTCCATCCTTATCTGGACGACTGGTTGATCCGAGCCCCCTCTTATGCAGAGTGCGGCAAAGCTGTGGACCGGGTAGTTGCTCTTTTGAGCTCCCTGGGATGGATCATCAACTGGGAGAAGAGCCAGCTGCGCCCGACTCAGTCCCTGGAGTACCTGGGCGTTCGATTCGACACCCAAGTGGGCAGAGTGTTCCTGCCAGACAATCGGATTGTCAAACTTCAGGCTCAGGTGGACCAGTTCCTAGTAGCCTCTCCTCTTCGGGCTTGGGACTATGTGCAGTTGTTGGGCTCTATGACGGCCACGATGGAAGTAGTGCCCTGGGCCAGGGCTCATATGAGACCACTTCAACACTCTTTGCTGCAGCGCTGGACTCCGATGTCGGAGGATTATGCTGTGCGCCTTCCCTTGGACCCAGCAGTGCGCAAGGCGCTGAGCTGGTGGATGCAGACAGACAAGTTGTCTGCGGGAATGCCTCTGGTGACCCCAGAGTGGATTGTCGTCATGACGGACGCCTCTTTGTCGGGCTGGGGAGCCCACTGCTTGGGAAGGACAGCGCAGGGGCTCTGGTCTCCTGCAGAGGCAAAGTGGTCTATCAACCTTCTGGAACTCAGAGCCATTCGGTTGGCGCTTTTGGAGTTCATCCCGGTACTGGTGTTGAAGCCTGTACGGGTCCTGTCGGACAATGCCACGGCTGTGGCCTATGTCAACCGCCAGGGAGGTACCAAGAGCGCCCCTCTAGCCAAGGAGGCTATGAATCTTTGCCAGTGGGCGGAAGCGAACCTGGAGCAGCTTTCAGCGGCCCACATTGCCGGAGTCATGAATGTCAAGGCGGACTTTCTCAGTCACCATACCTTGGAGCCCGGAGAGTGGCAGCTATCTGCTCAGGCGTTCTTGGACATCACGAAGCGCTGGGGCCAGCCGAGCCTAGATCTGATGGCGTCATCGGCCAATTGCCAAGTGCCGCGCTTTTTCAGCAGAGGACGGGACCCTCGATCCCTGGGAGTAGATGCTCTTCTCCAACAGTGGCTGACACAAGAGCTTCTCTATGTGTTCCCGCCCTGGCCCATGTTGGGCAGGGTGCTAGACCGGGTGGCAAAGCATCCCGGCAGGGTAATCCTGGTGGGTCCGGATTGGCCCAGACGTCCCTGGTATGCGGACTTGATCAGGCTCTCAGTCGACGATCCTCTGCGGCTGTCAGTGGAGCAGGGCCTGTTACATCAGGGTCCCGTGGTGATGGAGGATCCCTCCCCCTTTGGTCTTACGGCCTGGCTATTGAGCGGCAGCGTCTGAGGAAGAAGGGCTTCTCAGACAAGGTCATCGCCATTATGCTGAGAGCGAGGAAGCGCTCTACTTCTACTGCTTACGCCAGGGTTTGGCGTATCTTTGCAGCGTGGTGTGAAGCAGGCTCACTTCTCCCTTCACTGCTCCAATTTCTTCAGTGTTGGCGTTCCTGCAAGAAGGTCTAGAGAAAGGCCTGTCGCTCAGTTCCCTTAAAGTCCAGGTAGCGGCTCTGGCTTGCTTCAGGGGCCGCCTGAAGGGTGCTTCCCTGGCTTCGCAGCCAGATGTGGTGCGCTTTCTCAAGGGAGTTAATCACCTGCGCCCTCCTCTGCACTCAGTGGTGCCTGCGTGGAATCTCAACCTGGTGCTAAGAGCATTGCAGAAGCCGCCTTTTGAACCCTTGTCGAGGGCATCTCTGAAAGACCTGACGTTGAAAGCAGTCTTTTTGGTGGCTATCACTTCAGCCAGAAGAGTTTCCGAGCTCCAGGCGCTCTCATGTCGAGAGCCTTTTCTGCAGTTCACTGAGGCAGGAGTGACTATTCGCACAGTGCCTTCCTTCCTGCCCAAGATTGTTTCTCGCTTCCATGTGAATCAGCAGCTCTGTCTCCCTTCCTTTCGTAGGGAGGACTACCCAGAGGAGTACTCTGCTCTTAAATATCTGGATGTGAGACGAGTCATCATCAGATACTTGGAAGTGACCAATGATTTCCGGAAATCGGATCATCTGTTTGTCCTGTTTGCAGGTCCTCGTAAGGGTCTGCAGGCTGCTAAGCCTACAGTGGCAAGATGGGTCAAGGAAGCCATTGCAGCGGCTTATGTGGCCGCGGGGAAGGTGCCGCCTATCCAGCTGAAGGCTCACTCCACGAGAGCTCAGGCGGCCTCGATGGCAGAGGCCGGATCCGTCTCCTTGGAAGAGATATGCAAGGCGGCAACTTGGGCTTCGGCTCATACATTCTCCAAGCATTACCGTTTGACTGTGGCTGCACGGGCGGAGGCCCGGTTTGGAGCTTCAGTGTTGAGGTCAGGGATTTCAGTGTCCCGCCCTGGGTGAGTACTGCTTCGGTACATCCCACCAGTCTATGGATTGATCAGCTTGATGATATGGAAGGTAAAATTATGTATCATACCTGATAATTTTCTTTCCATTAATCATAGCTGATCAATCCATAGCCCCTCCCAGATATCTGTACTGTTTTTATTCTGGTTGCATTTCAGGTTCAAGTTTAGTCTTCAGTTACTTCAGTAAGACTTCGTGTTCAAGTTTTTTCACTTGGATTCTTCAAGAGTTGAGACGAGTTTGTGTTACAGTGAGCTGCTGCATTCCTCTTCCCTCCGTTTTACGGGGCTGGATTGAGACTTAAAATTCTGCCGGCACTCCCTCCCGCTTCGTGCGGTTGTAGGGCAGCTTTGTACCCCTCCCACTTCGGCGGTGTTAGGGTCAGTCAGCTCCTCCCGCGGTTGCAGGATAAGCCAGATCCCCCCCGCATCGGCGGGTGTGGTGTCCCTCTCCCGCTCCGCGGGGATGAGCTGGACGGATTCCCCTCCCCCACTTGTGTGGGGATGAGCTGGGTTAATTCCCCTCCCCCGTTTCGGCGGTGGTGAGCTGGGCAGAGTGTCCCTTCGTGGGTGTAATTCTCTAAGTGCTGAGTCCTGCGGATGGAGCTTTGATATCGACATACCGAGGAGTTTCCGGCAGCACATGACCACATATAGGGAGGCAAAAGTTTGCTCTCTATCTCCACCTGCTGGTAGATGGACACAACCCACCAGTCTATGGATTGATCAGCTATGATTAATGGAAAGAAAATTATCAGGTATGATACATAATTTTACCATTAGAGCTTGAAAGTGAGTACTTAGATGGACAGACTGCCTTTTTCATGGCTGTATTGCTGAATTCATGTGGGGAAAATTGATGTGTTTTGGGTGAGAGAGCTGTACTAATAATAGAAAGCTGTGAGAAATTTTAAACCAAATTTAGTCTGGTTTGGAGTGGAACAAAGGTATATCTCTGCAGGCAGTGCATGGAATGGCTAAGTTCTAAGGGAATTTAAGGTCAAGGAAGGTGGAATGAGAGTCTGTATGCAAAGGTACTAAGAGCACATGGCTGCCTACCATTTTAGGGTGAGAGAGGCTTTGATTTGTGGTGGGAATTGTACTAAATGAAGAAAGCCTTTAAAGGTGTCAGGAAATAGTGTGAAAGAGTTTTAAAGTGGGACAGAGGGGAAGACTGACGGTGAATCTGTGATTTGAAGAAAGTTGCTAGCAGGCAGTGTCTGTGTGGAAAGTGTGTTTTGTGCACATGTTCTGAGTTCAATGCAAGGTTTGAGGTGGCAGATTAAGCACTGCTTTGGTATGATTGCTGTTGCTCCAGATTGATCTGATAGCTATACAGAGTAATGTTATGTATTTGAGTGGGGCTTGTGAGATGAAATGTTGAAACATCATTTGAATATGGAATGTTGAATCCTGCTGGATCATTTTAGACTAGGGAAACAACAGTGAGAAATAGGCTTTGAAGTGAGTACTCCTGTAACTTATTTTATTTCAATTAGAGAGTTTGGCCACAGTATTGAGAATTGGTTAATAGTCACAAGAGTGGACAAGCCCAGGAAGTTGTAAGGTTTTGTACCCAGTTATTTTCTTTATAAGTGAGGTTTAGGGAGAAGAGATCGGTGAATTATCCTCTGAAGGGTTCCGGCTGAGCTCCAACGCAAGAAAGACATCACCTAAATAAATTCAACCACAGCTAAGTGACATTGCCAAGGGTGTTGAAAGAAATATATTATTTTTTCACAACATTTTAAGGGAAAACAAAGGAACACCAATAGTGCACACAAAGAGACCAATTACTACATCAGGAAAGAGAATAACCACAAATATCTGATTTTGATAAAAGACAATTTAAATACTTATCTGAAAAGGTTCTTTTCCGCCTTTTTAGGTGAAACAGACAAAGTTAAGGGTATACATGTAGTTCTACATTTGAATGTTGAATATGTTATTGCAGTTCTATTAAGCTTCACACTAATTGTGAATTTGAGTTTATTTGAATGAAAATTTGCTTGCATTTGTATTCAATAAAGAAAGAGATAATTTGCAAATCTGAAAGTTTGGTCCTTCCATTTCAGGAACAAATCCTGAATTTAGATTCTTTTCCTCCTTTATTTTTTGAGAGCAAAGGACGAGGTTAGTTTATTTGTTCCACTCCCTCGGCTGTGAGTGGGTGTTCCCTGGATATTCGCCACGACTACAACCATCAGGTATCTGGGAGCACATCACTACAGTCCAGCCGAGAGGGGTGGTAACACTAACATAAAATAACATATAAATATATTAGTCATAAATAAAAGCATGCACATATAAAAAACAATCCATATTAAAAAAAATGTTTATACTAACCATAAATAATGGTAAATCAAAACATACACATATAAAAATGAATAAAAAATATATAATACATATAAAAAAGTTTATGAACAAATATATATATAAATTACAACAGGAGGAGATCACCCTCTTCCTTATACACAAAAATAGTAACAAAAAATCTTAAGGGGATCTATGAAAAGCATGATAGTGTCTATATTAAAGAGAGGAAAATGCCTCAAGAAGCCCCCAGCAAGTTTTATGCTGTTAGGGGCTAGACTTCTTCATCATCGGCATAGAAAAACCTCTCTTTCTAATATCGATGTTACTCTTCCGTTTTTTTTTTTTTAAAGTTTTTACAATTATTTATATTTTTATATTTTTATTTTACTCAAACTATGAAGATCCAGCAAAAACCGGATTGCACTTAACTTTTAGCCAGTATCATATCGTGCGGATCCTTCCAATACGTCGGCCATGACCAACGATGGCCACCGTTTCGTGGATCTGCTTCAGGGTCAATGGGCCACGTGTTACCTTTTCCTTTTGGAGTGCTGGAGGAGTGCTGTACGAGTTTGTTTGTGACCCTAAAAATCCCATCCTGCCCCTAAAAATCCCATCTCTGCAGCCCTGAGGACCCCTCCAGCACTCCAAAAGAAAAGGTAACACGCGGACCATTGACCCTGAAGCAGGTTCACGAAACGGCGGCCATCGTTGGTCGTGGCCGACGTGTTGGAAGGATCCGCACGATATGATACTGGCTAAAAGTTAAGTGCAATCCGGTTTTTGCTGGATCTTCACAGTCTGAGTGAGATAAAAATATAAAAATATAAATAATTGTAAAAACTTTTTTTTTTAAATGGAAGAGTAACATCGATATTAGAAAGAGAGGTTTTTCTATGCCGATGATGATGAAGTCCAGCCCCTAACAGCACAAATATATATATATACATATAGAGAAAAATACATATATATTAAAAAAATATGAAAAACAAATATATATTTTTAGTTGAGAGGGACCGGTAATCACTCATAATTGTATGATTACATATGTCAACAAGCATTTGTGTGAATTATATCCTTAAATACTGCAAATAATTACACTGTGTGACAGATATAACACTAATATTGTCCAAAAGGAGGACCAAATCTTAAAGGTCAATAATACAGCTTAGACCGAGACCACTAATTTGTTGTTAGCGTTAAGTAAAGAATCTTAAAATTGCAAATCAATATGCTGATCCACAGATGTAAAACATATACATATAAACAACAGGCAACCTGCCTCCATGCATATGGGAGCAGAGCAGTAATTCAAACCCTGTGCATTGAATGCAGGGAGTGTGCCCTGAATCTGCTCTGCATTTCCATATCATCAAGCTGATCAATCCATAGACTGGTGGGTTGTGTCCATCTACCAGCAGGTGGAGATAGAGAGCAAACTTTTGCCTCCCTATATGTGGTCATGTGCTGCCGGAAACTCCTCAGTATGTTCTCTATCTCAGCAGGTGGTGGTCACACACAGCAGCAGCTCTGGCTAGGCCTCCAAGCCTAATCCTTAGGTTTTGTTGAGGCCTGGGGTTGAGGGCTCTTTTGAGCAAGTGCAAACCTGGTGGTGCCAGGTCCCTCCTTTTCTCCCCCCTCCCGCTGGCTCCGTTTTAAAAAAAAAAAAAAAAAAAAATTTTAAACGTCTTTTAAAGGCGTTTAATTCGACGTTTCTTTAAACGTTCATTGCAGCTACTCACTGGGACACCAGTTCGTTACAGCTCGGAGCGGCAAGCAGGTAATTTTACCTTTTTATAGCGGGCAGGGGGTTCCCCGATTCTTCTCCTCGTGGCATATGGCGTCGGAGGGCGAGGGCGCAAAGGGTCGCTCCCCGGATCGCTGGAGCGCTTCTAGAGGGGATGCGTGGGGTTTTACAACCTGATTCGCCCTTGATGGGTGACAGTTTAGTGACCGATGAATGTCCCGGTCGTTCCTCCGGCGTGGCGGTTTTTTTCCCGCCATAAACGCCCATCCCCCGCTCCTCGCCTCCGCCATCTTGGCCGGCCACGCGGCTCGGACGGCTTCTTCGTGGGCCGCCCTTGAGGTTGGAGACATTAATGCATGAACGCCCTTAATTGGGCGACGGCACAAGCGGCTAAAGTTAAGCGCCGTTCTTCCCGCGCGGCTCCTTCGCGGAGTTTCGCGCCGGACGCCATTTGGATGCGCAGCATGTCTCTCCCCGCTATTGCGAGCGCCGGTTGAGAGTGCGTCTAGGGCTGTTGCCCAGGCTGCGGAAGTGCACAGTCTGGGGGTTTCTCCCCCGAGTTTGTTTTGCTGCTGCATCAGGCTTTCCTCATGCAAAACGCTGCCCCTGCTCCCTCTTCTGATAAAGAGGTTGAGGTTCCCAGAGGTAAACGCCCTCGGGTTGATTTCCAGGCCTTGGAGGACTTTGTCTCCTCCGATGTAGATGAGGGCAGCGTGTCTGAGGTCTCCCAACGGTCCTTTGCGGATTCCTTGGAGGAGATAGATCCCCGCTCGGATGGAGCGGATGACCCCTCTGCAGCGCGGCTTTTTAGCCCAGAGGATTTGCCCAACCTGTTTTTACAGGCCATGGACACTTTGAAGATTCCTCTCCGGAGGACGTCTCTCCCTCAGCCCCTGTTGGCTCTGCCATTATGCTGGGGACGAAGCGCCCGCCTAGATCCTTCCACGTGCATGATGCCATGCCACACCTTAATTGCGGCTCAATGGGATGTCCGGAAACGAGCCTTAAAGTGGCTAGGGCTATGTCCCGCCTCTATCCTTTGGCTGTGAGTGAACGTGAGGCCTATCTGTGGCCTACCGTGGATTCTTTAATCACTGCGTGTGACTAAGAAAACGGCGTTGCCGGTGGAAGGTGGCACGGCCCTAAAGGACGCCCAAGACAGAAGATTGGAGGCGGCCTTAAGGTCGTCCTTTGAGGCAGCTGCTTTAAGTTTGCAGGCCTCAGTTTGCGGCTCCTATGTGGCCAGGGCGTGCCTGACTATGGTGCAGCGGGCTTCCCCCTCGGATCTTTCCTTGAGGGCTGATTGGCCGACCCTGGAATCGGGCTTAGCCTATTTGGCAGACTTGCTGTATGATGTCTTGAGAGCCTCAGCTAAAGGCATGGCTCAGACAGTCTCTGCGCGGCGGTGGCTTTGGCTGAAACATTGGTCTGCTGACCACGCCTCTAAATCCCGCCTGGCTAGATTGCCTTTTAAAGGCAAGCTGCTCTTTGGGGTCGAGCTGGACAAAATCGTGACCGATCTCGGCACGTCTAAGGGCAAGAAATTACCAGAGGTCAGGGCCGGGCTAGTACTCGTCCCGGTACCTCCAGAGGACGGTTGCAGGAAGCCCGTCGGTACCGCCCGGGCAAGTCGGGTTCCTCTGCCCCCTCTTCCTTCAAGAGGAATTTCTCCCCCAAGCAGCATTCCTTTCGCAGAGACCGCCGTCCCGGAGGTGCTCCCTCCGGTCCTCCCCCAGGGTCTCGTACCCAATGACTGGGCCTTGGTCCACGCCCCAGTGCAGATTGGAGGACGGCTGTCCTCGTTTCTGGGCGAGTGGACCACTATAACTTCAGACGCGTGGGTGCTGGAAGTCATCAGAGACGGCTACAAGCTAGAGTTCTGCCAACCCTTAAGAGACGGGTTTGTACTCTCTCCCTGCAAGTCTCCGGTCAAGCTGTGGCAGTGCAGCAGACCTTGGACAACCTGATCCGCCTGGGTGCGGTCGTTCCGGTGCCAAAAAATCAGATTGGCAAGGGACGTTACTCCATTTACTTTGTGGTTCCAAAGAAAGGAGGTTCTGTCCGGCCTATCCTCGACCTCAAAGGGGTCAATCGGGCCTGGAAAGTGAGGCACTTTCGCATGGAGACTCTCCGCTCTGTTATGGCGGCAGTGAAGGCAGGAGAGTTCTTGGCTTCCTTGGACATCAAGGAAGCGTACCTGCATATTCCCATCTGGCCTCCTCTCCAACGCTTTCTGCGTTTTACAGTCCTGAGACGACACTTCCAGTTCAGAGCCCTCCCTTTCGGGTTGGCTACTGCTCCGCAGACCTTTTCCAAAGTAATGGGGGTCATAGCGGCCTTCCTGCTAAAGGAAGGAGTACAAGTCCATCCTTATCTGGACGACTGGTTGATCCGAGCCCCCTCTTATGCAGAGTGCGGCAAAGCTATGGACCGGGTAGTTGCTCTTGTGAGCTCCCTGGGATGGATCATCAACTGGAAGAAGAGCCAGCTGCGCCCGACTCAGTCCCTGGAGTATTGGGAGTTCGATTCGACACCCAAGTGGGCAGAGTGTTCCTGCCAGACAATCGGATTGTCAAGCTTCAGGCTCAGGTGGACTAGTTCCTAGTAGCCTCTCCTATTCGGGCTTGGGACTACGTACAGCTGTTGGGCTCTATGACGGCCACGATGGAAGTAGTGCCCTGGGCCAGGGCTCATATGAGACCACTACAGCTATCTCTGCTGCTGCGCTGGACTCCGATGTCGGAGGATTATGCTGTGCGCCTTCCCGTGGACCCAGCAGTGCGCAAGGCGCTGAGCTGGTGGACGCAGACAGACAAGTTGTCTGCAGGATTGCCTCCGGTGACCCCGGAGTGGATTGTCGTCACGACAGACGCCTCTTTGATGGGCTGGGGAGCCCACTGCTTGGGAAGGACAGCGCAGGGGCTCTAGTCTCCTGCAGAGGCAAGTGGTCTATCAACCTCCTTGGAACTCAGAGCCATTCGGTTGGTGTTATTGGAGTTCATCCCGGTACTGGTGTTGTAGCCTGTACGGGTCCTGTCGGACAATGCCACGGCTGTGGCCTATATCAACCGCCAGGGAGGTACCAAGAGCGCCCCTCTAGCCAAGGAGGCTATGAGTCTTTGCCAGTGGGCGGAAGCGAACCTGGAGCAGCTTTCAGCGGCCCACCTTGCCGGAGTCATGAATGTCAAGGCGGACTTTCTCAGTCGCCATACCTTGGAGCCCGGAGAGTGGCAACTATCTGCTCAGGCGTTCTTGGACATCACGAAGCGCTGGGGCCAGCCGAGCCTAGATCTGATGGCGTCATCGGCCAATTGCCAAGTGCCGCGCTTTTTCAGCAGAGGACGGGACCCTCGATCCCTGGGAGTAGATGCTCTTCTCCAACAGTGGCCGACACAAGAGCTCCTCTATGTGTTCCCGCCCTGGCCCATGTTGGGCAGGGTGCTAGACCGGGTGGCAAAGCATCCCGGCAGGGTAATCCTGGTGGGTCCGGATTGGCCCAGACGTCCCTGGTATGCGGACTTGATCAGGCTCTCAGTCGACGATCCTCTGCGGCTGTCAGTGGAGCAGGGCCGGTTACATCAGGGTCCCGTGGTGATGGAGGATCCCTCTCCCTTTGGTCTTACGGCCTGGCTATTGAGCGGCAGCGTCTGAGGAAGAAGGGCTTCTCAGACAAGGTCATCGCCACTATGCTGAGAGCGAGGGAAACGCTCTACTTCTACTGCTTACGCCAGGGTTGGCGTATCTTTGCAGCATGGTGTGAAGCAGGCTCACTTTCTCCCTTCACTGCTCCAATTTCTTCAGTGTTGGCGTTCCTGCAAGAAGGTCTGGAGAAAGGCCTGTCGCTCAGTTCCCTTAAAGTCCAGGTAGCGGCTCTGGCTTGCTTCAGGGGCCGCCTGAAGGGTGCTTCCCTGGCTTCGCAGCCAGATGTGGTGCGCTTTCTCAAGGGAGTTAATCACCTGCGCCCTCCTCTGCACTCAGTGGTGCCTGCGTGGAATCTCAACCTGGTGCTAAGAGCATTGCAGAAGCCGCCTTTTGAACCCTTGTCGAGGGCATCTCTGAAAGACCTGACGTTGAAAGCAGTCTTTTTGGTGGCTATCACTTCAGCCAGAAGAGTTTCCGAGCTCCAGGCGCTCTCATGTCGAGAGCCTTTTCTGCAGTTCACTGAGGCAGGAGTGACTATTCGCACAGTGCCTTCCTTCCTGCCCAAGATTGTTTCTCGCTTCCATGTGAATCAGCAGCTCTGTCTCCCTTCCTTTCGTAGGGAGGACTACCCAGAGGAGTACTCTGCTCTTAAATATCTGGATGTGAGACGAGTCATCTTCAGATACTTGGAAGTGACCAATGATTTCCGGAAATCGGATCATCTGTTTGTCCTGTTTGCAGGTCCTCGTAAGGGTCTGCAGGCTGCTAAGCCTACAGTGGCAAGATGGGTCAAGGAAGCCATTGCAGCGGCTTATGTGGCCGCGGGGAAGGTGCCGCCTATCCAGCTGAAGGCTCACTCCACGAGAGCTCAGGCGGCCTCGATGGCAGAGGCCGGATCCGTCTCCTTGGAAGAGATATGCAAGGCGGCAACTTGGGCTTCGGCTCATACATTCTCCAAGCATTACCGTTTGGCTGTGGCTGCACGGGCGGAGGCCCGGTTTGGAGCTTCAGTGTTGACGTCAGGGATTTCAATGTCCCGCCCTGGGTGAGTACTGCTTCGGTACATCCCACCAGTCTATGGATTGATCAGCTTGATGATATGGAAGGTAAAATTATGTATAATCATACCTGATAATTTTCTTTCCATTAATCATAGCTGATCAATCCATAGCCCCTCCCAGATATCTGTTCTGTTTTTATTCTGCTTGCATTTCAGGTTCAAGTTTAGTCTTCAGTTATTTCAGGAAAGACTTCGTGTTCAAGTTCTTTCACTTGGATTCTTCAAGAGTTGAGACGAGTTTGTGTTTACAGTGAGCTGCTGCATTCTTCTCCCCTCCGTTTTACGGGGCTGGATTGAGACATAAATTCTGCCAGCACTCCCTCCCGCTTCGTGCGGCTGTAGGGCAGCTTTGTACCCCTCCCGCTTCGGCGGTGTTAGGGTCAGTCAGCTCCTCCCGCGGTTGCGGTTGCAGGATAAGCCAGATCCCCCCGCATCGGCGGGTGTGGTGTCCCTCCCCCGCTCCGCGGGGATGAGCTGGACGGATTCCCCTCCCCCCACTTGTGTGGGGATGAGCTGGGTTAATTCCCCTCCCCCGTTTCGGCGGTGGTGAGCTGGGCAGAGTGTCCCTTCGTGGGTGTAATTCTCTAAGTGCTGAGTCCTGCGGATGGAGCTTTGATATCGACATACTGAGGAGTTTCCGGCAGCACATGACCACATATAGGGAGGCAAAAGTTTGCTCTCTATCTCCACCTGCTGGTAGATGGACACAACCCACCAGTCTATGGATTGATCAGCTATGATTTAATGGAAAGAAAATTATCAGGTATGATTATACATAATTTTACCTTACTGCACAGGGCACACAGTTAACACATGAGCACCTAAAGCCCACCCTCTTCAATAAGCCGCACTCTCCCACCTGCAAAATCCCACTCCTAGAGGCCTACCCCCCCCCCCCCCCCCCCCCCCCCCCCAAGGAATTTCATGGGGCCAGCATTGGTGGGGCAGCTGTCCCTGGCAGCAGTGATCCTCCTTTATTTTTGCCTGGGTTGGTGCCTGAATCCAAACTAGCACCAATGAACCCTAATGCTAATCTCATGGTACTACTGTTAGGGGGCATTCTTTTCTTCTTATATGACAAAATTTACATTCATTACGCTTACTGGTTGCAAGGTAGGTTCAGCATGTCAACAAGTCTGTCGCTGTAGTCTCAGTGGACTCTGCAAGGTACCATGTCACAGAAACTTGTGAAGGGATCTACTCCAGGCAGACTGATGGTGCTTTGTGATGCTTAACACTGTGGCTATGGCTACTGTCAACAAAGATTGTTCTCTAATGGAGCTTAAAGAGACTGGCTCATAAAGGTGCTTGGGGAATTAATAATGGACACAGTGCTGTTCACCCTGCCTATACGGCTTATTGGCATGCCATTTCTTTCTCCTGTTGCATCCCCCTCTGTCTCCAGCACTCTCTTTTCTCTATATTGCTTTCCAGTTTCTTTCTCCAATAAATCAGTATGTTGCATTGGAGGGCAAGAGTTCCTGTCACCCCTGAACCACAGAAAATAGCTAGCATGTGAACATGCTTGTTGTTGAGGATTTCAACTTTTTTTCACTTTTTATTTATTTTAATTTTTACAATATTTCACAATTTAATAATGTTGTGATTAAATAATCTGAGATTTAACCAGAAAGTAAAGCATAAAAAAATGAATTAACTTTAGAGAAGTAATTACAGATGTCAAATCTTAGAAATGCAAGCCCACCAATTGTGAAAGACAGATACGAAGGCAAACTTGATCAAGAGAAATAATCAAAAAGAAATTCTAACAGCAGATCCACCTAAATTATATATTCAAGTCATCCTGACTAATTGCCGTTCCTCTACCAACAATCACAGATTATTTCAAGCATTTTAGTTCTTAGAATCTACATCTTCCTTTAACTGCTCTAGATTAAAAAAAAAAAGGAATAACCAACCCTATCCAAATTCACAATACATTTAGCAGGAAATTTAAGATAAAAGGTACACACTAGATTTTTAAGATAATGGATGGGGCATGTTTGATATAACGGTAAGTCCAATTGTGGACATTTTGCACAAACGTTCAAAATCCGAATGGGAAAGGTGGTCATTTTCAAAAAAGAAAAACTTCTATCTTTTTTTTTTTTAAATACTGTTTCAAACAAGGTTTTGTGATTTCGGCGCTTTGTTTTTTGGTCCATTTCCAAAAAAAAAAAAGAATAAGTGCAAAACATAGAGATTCATGCCATTGGGTTATAGGAGGAGCCAGCATTCCTACTAGACTGGTCTCCCAGAAATCCAAGAATTGCAATGGGGCACCCTAGAAGGCACTTCTGTGCACTTCATAAAAATGCTACCAGGTACACATTTCACCTTTGCTCCCTTATCTTGTCCCTGAGCCCTACAAAACCCACCCAAAACACACTGTCCCCCCACTATAATAGCCCTTATGGGTGAAGGGGGCACCTATATGTGGGTACATTAGGGTTTTGGTGACTTTGGGAGGGGGTCACAGTTTTTATCACAAGTGTGCAGGTAGAGGGAGATAGGGACCTGAGTCCACACTCCATAGTGCACTGCACCGACCATTACATTACTCAGGCACCTGCGTGCTGCTGTATTAGCCTGATTTTAACATCTGAGGCTGTCATAGAGGCTGGTAAGTCATATTTTTATTCACATTTCTTTGGGGGGGGGTGTGAGAGAGTGCAGTGACCACTGGGGGGGGGGGTATTGGGGGGGGGGGTCACCCCTGCTTCCCTCCAGTGGTCATTCATGGCACCATTTTCTACCTTATTTGTTCTGAAAACAGGTCTACACCAAACGTTTTAGTTTTAGTCCTGGATGTTTTTGTTTTATTCCATTACTAGTAAAAAAAAAGGCCCCGTTTCTGTTTTAAAGGAAACCGGCGCTAGCGAAGTTTTCCTGGAGTGTGTATGTTTGAGTGAGTATGTGTAAGAGTGAGTGTGTGTGTGTGTGTGACAGAGAGAGAGTGAGACTGGGTGTGAGTGTGTGTGTAAGAATGAGAGTATGTGCCAGGGTCCACCCTCCCTCCCAGTTCCAGGGTCATCACCCCCCCCCCCCCCCCGGTCTGTCTCCCAGTTGCAGAGTCCCCCCGCCTCCCTCCCTTCCTGTTTCCCCATTATAGGGTCCTCCCTGTTCCCCCCCTGCCCCCTCCCTCCCCCCTCCAGTTGCAGGGTCTGTCTGTCTCCCCCCTCTTTTGTCCTTGACGTTTTAAGGCACTGTCTACTGTGAAGAGGAGGACAAGGGAGTGGATAAATGGAAGTTGAAGGGAAGACGTGAGGAGGGTCAAGAGAAAAGGGAGACAGAACAGAGTCTTGCCTCTACTACTTCCCAGAGAGAGAAAGAAAAGGGTTTCTCCCCACCGGGAAAATGGAGGATGGAGAAAGACTACAATACCCAGCAGCCCCGGGGAAAGCCCTGGTACAGGAACTATCCTCCCCAGCAACCTCCAGGGGAGAACCTTGACAAGGCAGGGAGTTGTCCCCAGGGGGCAATCAGGAGAAGGAGGAACAGCTGAAAAAGTGGGTGGGATGAGGAACCCATGGAGTGGCAAGAGGCCGAGGAGAGAGAGAGAGAGGAGAGCCTGAAGGAACCAATGGACATAGCAGCATGGGCTCAATCATTGGAGAAAAGCTGAGAAAGCAGGTGACCTCTTGGTATGGCAGCTGGGCTGAAAGAGGAAAGAAGAAGGGTCATGAGGAGGAGGGTCAGTGATATTGAAGGTGTGACCCAGAAAGGGTGGGACTCGTACATCTCTCCAGAGAGAGTTCAGGCTGTTTTTTGAACTGTGGATACTGAACTATTCAGAGTAAAAGTGTGTTGTTTTGGGGAGGGATTATTGTTTCCCCCTATGTGAACTGCTCACAGCGAAAGGAAGCTGTTTTTTTTTTTTAAAACTCTGTGCCAGTGCACCAGGAGAAGACAGGTAGCCCTGGTTTCTTGTTTGTGGGGGGGGTTTTGACTGCAGTCTGCAGACGCTCTCCCCCCAGAGGGGGGAGGGGAGCCCTGGGCTGTAGGGACTGCTTAAGGTGGAACAAACTGAGCTCTGGAAGCAGTGGGGTTGTGTTGATTTTTACCCTGCTGTGCTTATGCCCTGAGAAGGGAGAACAGTGGGGTTTGTATTTTGGATTCCTGTTTTATTTTGAATTGCTGGACTGTGAACCCCAAGGAAGTAAAAACTTGTTGATTTTCCTTTTGGAGTTTTTTTGATTATCTTAAGCCCGGCCCGGGAGATTACAGTGGGCTATGAGGCTGGGCCTGAATCCTGTTCCTTAGCCGGAGTCTCCAAGGCAGAGGCAAGATCCTGAGAACCCCCAGAGGAGGGATGGGTCTTTTCACACTATCAAGAATTTTAAAATGACAAAGTGTAGCAGCAGCTCCTAGGTTTCCTTGTTTTGAGTGTATGCCAATGAGGGCTGCGTAGGGGAGTGGAAACAGAGATTAACCAATGTGCTTCCTGCTTACCCTAGACTTGCTGTGCTGTCTTCCACTCCTGTCTATTAGACGTCCTGCAGCATCTGCTAGGTTTGCGGCTTTGTTGTGAGTGAATGGGGATGACCGATGCGCTGCAGTCGGGCCCGCTGTTCTTTCCCTCCCCCCTCTTGCGAGTGAACCGCGGACCGTTGCTGTGATCCCTCACCGGCCTCCTCGACATTGGACAGTCGGCGCAGCATCTCGCTTACCGTCTCGCCGCCCTCCCTCTCCGTCCTCTCCGACAGTGCGAATCCGGAGTTGGAGAGCACAGGGAGGGCAGCGGCGGTTTTTGGAGGGCGGTTAGTGCACGCATGTGGTTCGGAGGTTCAGCCAGTCTGGTGCGATTTCGAGGCAGGGAGAGGAGTAGGGAAACACGCTCGCATGTTTTCCTATTGCTTCCCTACTCCTCCCCCTGGCTGCTACTCCTCCCCCTGGCTGGGTCGCTGTTTGCTGCTGACATCACTGATCTACTTAATGAAGCAGACCCACCTCCAGTGGAATCCACGGTCCCAGGCTGCCTACCGAACGTTGGAGGTGAGAATTATTATATAGGATGACTGTAAAACGTCCAAGTGTTAGGCATGCCCTAATCCCGCCTTCAAAACACCCCGACACGCCCCCTTGTGATTTGGATGCACTGCAGATGAATTGCATAGATAAAAGTCAGTTAAAATAGGTTTTGAAAATAACAATTTGGATGTTTTAACAAGAAAACGTCTAAATGGTGCTTTATGATACTTTTTTCTCTTTTAAAAATGAGCCCCATAGTCTAACTGCCCAAAAAACATCTTCTCTTCACACGGTCATCCTGAAAATATGTGGAAAGACCCTAACTTCCCACTTAAAAAAAGACTTTATCTTAAAGAATTTGAATGCCCAGTATATATCTTTATCCAGCAAGCCAGAAACCAGCAATGTAGCTCTTGTAACACGTTAGTACATGATTACAGAATGCTGTCAATTCCAGACTATCTATTGTTAGGTCTCCTTCATGACCTTCATCCATAGGGGAGTTTCTTTTATTTTCTAGTTATACTGTAGAGAAAATGCTTCAGTAGGATATTTCAAAATTTCTAAAATATTTTTTTCAACAGCTTAATGGCTAATGAACAAGCATCTTAATATGTGCCTTTTGCGAAACTGCATAGCTGATTGACACAACCAGTCAAAACGTTTCTATTTGCAAAACCAATGACTAAACCTGACCTAAGGTGACATCTGCTATAGAAGAGTCAGAATAGATATTAACCAAAAGTCACTGGTGTAGAAATGGAGAGGTTCATTTTCTCTCTCTCCCCTGTCCTTTGGGTCTTCTACCCTTCTCAAGAGTCCCAGTACCAAACCCAACCTGGATCCCATTCTGCATATTATTGATTAATAAAATTCTGTCGTACCTCTCTATCCTGAAACTTAATTCATTTGGTCCTGGTTCAGAAGCTGCAAGTTGAGTCCTTCACTTAATTCAGCACTGGATGATGCAATCCATCCTCCCAATATGGCTGAATTGCAACTACTGCATCATGAACCAGCAACAAGGGAGAGGGATTGTTGTTATCAGATGCGTGCAGCAATCGCGGGGGTAGCAGGAGAGTCTCTCCCTGTAGAATACATGAGAAGTTCCATCATCACCTGATTTCTCCATGGCAATAGGTGCTTCCAACTCCTGGCTCAATCACTAGACAAAGTGGGCTATCGATCAGTGAGAGGGACAGCTGGCGGAATGGTCTTCATTTTTCTTTTCTTCCCATATGGATGGTATTGGTCTCAGTGCAGAGATGGTCCATGGAAGCAGGGGATCTGTCATTTTAGCTAAGCAACATCCTTCCCTGATGAAGCCTTTCAACATTTCAAGTTCAATGTGTGCATGCAGTCTACCAGCACCAAACCCTCTGATGTTAATCCCTGTCATAGCTGAAAACCATCTAAATTTGCTTCCAGAATATTCACTATAAGGATCACACTGTTCAGCATAGCTGTTCTGGAACTCAGTTCCACCATGGCATTCTTGAAGTGCTTCAGAACTTCTATAATTTGAGTTATATTTGTTTAATCTTGACACCCCTATGGGCTTTCTATACCAATCTCTGTTTCCAATGACATCTTATGGAGGGCTGCCTGTTATTCCACTAAACTTTCCAGCATCAGTTAAGCAGAATTCTACCTGGTGACAACATCCTGAATGAGCTGGTACACTGGTAACTGTAGTGCTTCCTGCTTCTCATGTGACTCATATCCGCTCTGCACAATCCAGATGACACACCTTGCTACTTTATGGCATTCTCTTGATAAGAGCTGTAGAACATGACTGCTGCTTCCCTTGCTCTAAAGCAGGTTTAAATGTGTGCACAAATTCCATGGATACATTCACATATTTTATTAAAATATGGAAATGCATCACAACTCTGCCCAGCTCAGCCAAGCCTATACCCCTGAGAAAATGTGCATGCAATATGCTTGTAAGGACATAACAGACCCTGCATATAGCACTACAGTGAAGCACTATTCTACATTATAAATCTGACTTTTTATAGACTTAATTCATGTAAGCTCTCATGCAAAGGCTTGGTACTGTAATAGGCCTCAAGTATATCAAGGCTAACAGAGACAAAACAACTGTTCACAACAACCTTGTTTACTGTGCTAAGGACCTTCATGGATGTGAGAAATGTGTAAATATATTGCTTTTCACTTAACAAAATTGCAAAGGTAAAATACATAGCTTATACCCTTGTAGAAAGGAAATCTTTGGGGATAAAGGTATAACTATATTTGTGTGAGTGTGTGTATTAATATTGCAGGCTCTTTCTAATAAGGATCACATTATTAATTAATATAACATTTTAAGATGGCTTTACAATTACTAACAATGGAACTGTGTCAGTTCAAAGGACAGGATGTGCTAGTTAATAAGGAATGTGAGACCAGCAAGAGGAGAAGGGGGAGGGGAAGGAAGCCCAAACTGTTGATGCAGAGATGTATGAAGGTTTCAAGGACATGAAGGCCTAAGGGTTGAGATAAAAGAATGTCGCCAGCATGAAAGGGGGGGGGGGGGGGGGTTGACATATGATGCCTAGCACTGATGTAATAGATTATAAATGTGAAATCAATATCCAATGAACAGCTTAGGGTCAGAAACCTATGTTACAAGAGAAAGAGATGTATAAACTGTAAGAATTAAGGAATAGGTGTGCCTGCTTGCTTTCAGAGAGTGTATTTTGAAATAATAAATTAATTAAGACTTGCTTCACCAATTTGTTCTATGGAAGTTATTTGTTTGTATAGGTTCTCAGGTTATCTGGGAGCTATTTCTAACAGTTTTGGGGGGGCTCGTGTCCGGGATAGAGGCATCGGTGGCTGGCTGTTGTCCACGGGACGACGCATCCTATTGATTTCAGTAGTCCTTAGGTCTGTAGCGGGCATCAAGGTCCTCACTGACACATGATCATGAGACATTGGAATTAGTGAATCAAGGCATAGATCAGAAGTAGGCACATCTGCCAGGCAACTCTGTGCACGGACCAAGGTAAGAAAAATTGACTATTAAAAGTACTACCTTGGTGGCTGGAATTGTGAAAACAGAAGTGTGTGAAGTGAGACGTGTCAGAGACATGATGCAAGTGTGGAGTTCAGATCCGCGGTTCCGTTTCTCCGCGAGAACAGCCGGAGACAGACGAAGCAAAAGTTGAAAGCTGAAAGACTTCTGGGTATTCACAATGGGAAATAGGCTAGCCAGGAATAAAGGAAAAAGGAAGTGGATCCTTGCCCTCAGACATTCCTCCAAATAGTCCTTTGGGAGGAATGTTAAGTATTGGAAGCAGGAATCTTGTACAGAGATAAGGACAGGAAGAAAATGATTCACTACTGCAGTTTTGAATGGCCAAAACAGAGTATTTTGCCTCCAGCCATCTTCTGGCCCAAATATGGAGCAGAGGAAAGCTGGATTTGCCAGGCTCTTAATCAATATGTTAACAGCAAGGAATCACCCTCTAAAGAGGCGTCAGAATATGCCTCATGTTGGGTGGGGAAGGTAGAAGTACTAATGCCACTTAGGGAAGGGAAGAGGAGCTAAAAGTATCTTCCCATAAGTAGGACCCCTTAGAGATCTTACCCCACCCTATGTCCCCGACCCTCCAGAGCAGCATATTGTACCCAATGCTCCAATTCAAGTGGGGGAGTCTGCTGCAGAACTGCTATTAGAAAGAGAGCAGGCTGAGGCTTCTGGGTCAATTACACCTGTTAGTAAAGGACCTCACCAACCTACAGCACATAAACCCCGGATGAGTGAAGCGGAGCGGCTACTAAAAGACCTAGACAGTTTTCCTCTTGCCCAGAAATTAAGCATTAAGGAGGGAAAGGAGGAAATGTTCCCCTTCAGGGAGGTGCCCATGGGAAATACTGTAGGGTATGTAAGTAATACTCTCACAAGTGGGGAAGTAAGAAACTTTAAAAAGTGAAGTAATATGCCAAAAGCAATACTTACTTCCTCTGAAGGAAGAAAGGGTCTGCAACCAGTGATAGAACAATTAATAAGGGACAAGTTAATTGAACCATGCATGTCACCCTACTCCAATTCTTCTAGTTCTAAAACCAGATGGAACGTATTGGCTAGTGTAGGACCTAAGAGAGTTGAACAAAATAGTACAAGTCAGACATCCTTTAGTCCCTAAACCTCATATCCTACTAAGCAAAATTCCACATGATCACAAATAGTTTAGTGTAATAGACTTGAAAGATGCGTTTTGGGCCTGCCCCCTAGTGGAAGAGAGTGGGGATTTATTCACCTTTGAATGGAAAAATCCCCATACTGGACAGAAGCAACAGTTCTGGTGGACTGTTCTGCTGCAGGGGTTCACAGAATCACCAAATTTATTTGAGCAGGTTTTAGAGCAGGTTCTGGAAAGGTTCCAGGTGCAACCTGAATCCACCCTTCTCCAGTATGTAGATGACCTATTGATTACAGGGAAAAAGAAAAATACGGTGAAAGAAGTCACGGATAATTTGCTAAATTTTCTGGGAAAGCAGGGTCTGCGAGTGACTAAAACAAAATTACAGTATGTGAAAAGAGAGGTGAAATACTTGGGACATTTAATCAGTGAAGGACAGAGGCGAATAAATCCAGAAAGAATACAAGGACCCTTTTACCATCCATGGTGCATATAAACAGGCATCAATGAAAATATTACACCATTAAAGAAGAAAAATAACTGGTAATTTTTTTTCATTATAAATAATTTCTGTAAGCTGTTACAGCTCCAGAATACTCAAAATGACACAAACAAATTAGCACACAGACCAGGGATTAGGAGAACAGTCTTGCCAAATCTGAAACACAATATGTTATCAACATCTCAGAACCTAACAAACAGATCCCTATTCAGACACTTGGCCTTGCAGTAACACATACAGAACAGAGATAGACCCTTTTCAAATTCTTCAAAAATTAACCTGAAATCCTAGACTCTGCATGCAGTACAACACTAGAAAAATAGAAAGAAACACGTTTCCTCCTATACAGTGCAAAATAAGACAGCAGATATAAATTCTCAAATTGGACATATTCCAAACAATAAAATGAAAATAAAATGATTTTTTTCTACCTTTGTTGTCTGGTAACTTTGTTTTTCTGACCATGTTGGTCATAGTCTCTGATTCTGCTGCTCTCTATCTGTTCTCTTAACTCTGTTTCCAGGGCTTCCTTTCCATTTATTTCTTTACTTTCCTCCTTTCTTCTTCATTTTTTGCCCTACATCCATAAGTAAAAGCTGGGTCCTCTGTGGACTTGACTGGAGGAGATATAGAGTGGATCCAGCTTTTGCCTATTTTCTCCATTCATGTGCAGTTTTTCTCCTCTCTTCCCTTTCCCTCATCTCCATCCATGTGTTCTGGCCTTGACATCATGTGCATCTCCTTCCATTATCTTCTCTCCCCTCCATTCATGTCCAGCATTTCTCCTTTCTCACTTCCCCTTCATCCATGTACATCGTCTTCCTCTGTCTTCCCTCCCCTCCATCAATGTCCAGCATTTCTCCTTTCTCCCTTCTCCTCTATTCATGTGCATCTCCTTCCTGTGTCTTCCCTGTATTCTATCCATGTCCAGTAATTCTCCTCTTTCCTGTTTATAGTGGAGTCTGTTCTTACGTGGCCCCCTCTGACAACCTGGTATCAGCGAGGGCTGTAATTATGTGGGAATTATTTCTCTGATATATCTACTTACCATAAGAAATATACAATTTGGAAATATGGGGCAAATAGGGTTTCTACCTCCTTACACCCACCCCAGAATACAATGGACCAGCCACCTCCAAGATACGGGGTGACAGAAAAGACAGAGGCTATCTTCCTTCCAAAGGGATAGTCTTTATTCCAACATAGATGATAACAAAGCAATCAGGCTAAGTAATTAGGCAAAGTAATTGGATAAAGTAGTTAGAATAAGTAGGTAAAGTAATTAGACAGAGTAACAAATAGCAAAGAAATCAGGCAATAGCAATTTGTTACGAGAGGGAGAGAAAGACCACCGTGATAAAGAGTCACTCAGTTGGCAATCTCACACCTCTGACTACATAAAATACAACAGCCACTTATATACAGTGGATTGAGCACCAATCCCCCTCCCATCCAGTCTACAACTTGCAATCTCAGCTACTTTCTATCTCACCCCATTGTTTACATAGAATGAAACACAGTATCTGAATGTTCTGGAACACAGAACATGGTATCTGAATGTTTACAAAACACAGCATCTTATAATAAGTCCAAGGTTCTTTTACTGAAGACTTTCAGTCGCCATCTCGTAAAGGAATTTGCCTAGGACCCGGGTTTTATCATAGCGTTATCTAAGTCGTCAACACTTCTTCCCTCCCAAACTGTAAACATATTCTTGAGTGTCCTTGTTAGTGTAGAATCAGCGGCACCATTTCTGTCAGGGGAGGGAATGAGCACTCTTTGCTGGTACAGTGTGACCTTGTATTTACAGCTCTCAGCAATAATACAGAGAACACAGAAAAAATGCAGCTTCCAGGCAGTTTTAAGGTTTAAGCCTTTAGCTTTGTAGGTCATGGGTCATGCCTGTCAGTTGTCAGAAAAGTGCAAATCAATTCATTCCCCTGCCCTCCCCTCCATTCATGTCTAGCAATTTTCCTCTCACCCCTGCCATTCCCTCCATCTATGTCCAGCAATTTTCCTCTCTCCCCTGCCCTCCCCTCCATCTATCCATGTCCAGCAATTCTCCTCTCTCTCCTGCCCTCCCCTCCCCTCCATTCATCCATGTTCAATGAGTCTCCTCTCTTCCCTGCCCTCCCCTCCATCCATTTCCAGCAGTTCTCCTCTCCCCCTGCATCCATCCATATCCAGCAATTCTGCTCTCGCCACTGCCCTCCTCTGAATCCATCCATGTACAGCAATTCTCCTCTCTCCCCTCCATCCATGTCCAGCGTGATTGTCCTCTCTCCCCTGCCCTCCCCTCCCATCCATGTCCAGCGATTCTCATCTTTCTCCTGCCTACCCCTCCATTCATCCATGTCCAGCAATTCTCCTCTTTCCCCCTGCCCTGTCCTCCCTTCCATCTATCCATGTCCAGCAATTCTCTCTCCCCTACCTTCTCCTCCCATCCATGTCCAGCGATTCTCCTATGCCCTCCTCTCCCATCCATGTCCAGTGATTCCCCCAGCCCCCACTTTCAGCCCTGAGTTCCATCCTTAGCTCCCTTCTCAGCTGCTGCTAGTTCCAGTTCCAACCCCTCCACCTGCTTGCCCTCTCCTCCTGCGACAGCCCCCCCTCTTTGTTCCTGCCACCCTGCTTTTAAATCCTTTACCTCAAAATCACAGTGTCCCGCCCTTGCAGAAACAGGAAATTACATCAGAAGAAGGCGGGTAGATGGGAACTGGGGGGCTGCAGCTGGGGCTGGAACTGTGAGCCACCAGCGGCAGTAAGCATGGCTTGTGGTGCCCTCCAGAGGTCGGCACACCCCTGCCATGCTTAATGCACTTACCGGGTTGCACCGGCCTTGATTCCTATATCACCATTCTTTCAAGGTCGTAACCCACATTTCTAGCTCTGAAATTTGAGATTTAACCTGTGGCATGCCTCAAGGTTCAATTCTTTCACCCTTATTTAATCTTTTCCTAAGTTCCCTAGCTGCTCTTATACAGTTTACTGGTATCTTGACCTATTTTTATGCCAATGATCTCCTCCTTTATCCTACCTTTCCTCATGCTTCATCAGTTACCCCTCTGCAACAGTGTCTTGAGCAAGTATCCAATTGGTTACCAGATCACAAACTCATGTTAAATAAAGAAAAAACAGTTTTGTTTTTTTTTGTTTTCAGGGTCTTTCCCACCCTCACCCCCTTCATTTCTTTGGAACATTAATCAATCCAGTAACTCATTTTCGGTATTTAGGCTTTAGTTTCGATTCTGCTCTCACATTTTTACCTCAGATTTCACACCTGACTAAAGTTAGTTTTTTTGGGTTTTTTTTTTGCAAACTCTGGGCCATCCGATATTACTTTAATCACAATACCTTTCATGCTTTGATCCTTTCTTTATGACACGTCTTATCTATTGTAATATTGTCTATGCTGGTCTTCCATGATCAATAATAAAGAAACTCCAAAATGCTCCAAAATACTGCTGTTTGTCTTTTTTGTTGAAATGATCATATTACTCATCTTCTGAAAGCTCTCCAATGGTTACCAGTAGAACAACATATCATTCATAAAGTAGTCACACTCAATTTTAAGGCTTTCTGTCTTGGCACCCCTGATTATTAATTTAAGTATTTATATACTGCTTAGGCCTAAGCGGTTTACATAGTAACGTGGAGGGGCATAATCGAACTGGGCGCCCATCTTTAAGGGTGCCCCGGCGAAGGGGCGGGGCATCCCATATTATCGAAACAAGATGGGTGTCCATCTTTCGTTTTGATAATACGGTTGGGGACGGCCAAATCTCAACATTTAGGTCGACCTTAGAGATGGCTGACCTCGGTTTTCGCCGATAATGAAAACCGAGGACGGCCATCTCAAAAACGTCCAAATCCAATCCATTTGGTCATGGGAGGAGCCAGCATTCGAAGTGCACTGGTCCCCTCTCACATGCCAGGACCAACCGGGCACCCTAGGGGGCACTGCAGTGGACTTCACAAATTGATCCCAGGTGCATAGCTCCCTTACCTTGGGTGCTGAGCCCCCCAAAACCCACTACCCACAACTGTACAACACTACCATAGCCCTTAAAGGGTAATGGGGGGCACCTAGATGTGGGTACAGTGGGTTTCGGGTGGGTTTTGGGGGGCTCCCATTTACCATCACAAGTGTAACAGGTAGGGGGGGTGGACCTGGGTCCAGCTGCCTGAAGTGCACTGCAGTACCCACTAAAAACTGCTCCAGAGACCTGCATACTGCTGTGATGGAGCTGTGTATGACATTTGAGGCTGGCATAAAGGCTGGAAAAAAAGTGTTTTTTAATTAGTTTTTTTGGGTGGGAGGGGGTTGGTGACCACTGGGGGAGTAAGGGGAGGTGATCCCCAATTCCCTCCGGTGGTCATCTGGTCAGTTTGGGCACCTTTTCGAGGCTTGGTCGTGAACAAAAATGGACCAAGTAAAGTCGTCCAAATGCTCGTCAGGGACACCCTTCTTTTTTCCATTATCGGCCGAGGACGCACATCTGTTAACCACGCCCCTGTACTGCCTTTGGTACACTGCCAACACGCCCCCTTGAACTTTGGCCGTCCCTGCGACGGAAAGCAGTTGAGGATGACCAAAATCGGCTTTCCATTATGCCAATTTGAGCGCCCTTAGGAGAAGGACGCCCATCTCCCGATTTGTGTCGGAAGATGGGCGCCCTTCTCCATCAAAAATAAGCTGGATAGTAACATAGTAGATGACGGCAGAAAAAGACCTGTACGGTCCATCCAGTCTGCCCAACAAGATAAACTCATATGTGCTACTTTATGTGTATACCTGACCTTGATTTGTATCTGCCATTTTCAGGGCACAGACTGTAGAAGTCTGCCCAGCACTAGCCCCGCCTCCCAATCACTAGCCCTGCCTCCCACCACCGGCTCTGCCACCCAATCTCCGCTAAGCTTCTGAGGATCCATTCCTTCTGATCAGGATTCCTTTATGTTTATTCAACGCATTTCTGAATTCCGTTACCACTTTCATCCCCTACCACCTCCCGCGGGACGCCATTCCAAGTATCCACCACTCTCTCTGTGAAAAAATACTTCCTGACATTTTTCTTAAGTCTGTCCCCCTTCAATCTCATTTCATGTCCTCTAGTTCTACCGCCTTCCCATCTATGGAAAAGGTTCGTTTGCAGATTAATACCTTTCAAATATTTGAACGTCTATATCATATCACCCCTGTTTCTCCTTTCCTCCAGGGTATACATGTTCAGGTCAGCAAGTCTCTCCTCACATGTCTTGTAATGAAAATCCCATACCTTTTTTGTAGCTTTTCTTTGCACTGCTTTAAGTCTTTTTACATCCTTAGCAAGATACGGCCTCCAAAACTGAACACAATACTCCAGGTGGGGCCTCACCAACGATTTATACAGGGGCATCAACACCTCCTTTCTTCTGCTGGTCACACCTCTCTCTATACTGCCTAGCAACCTTCTAGCTATGGCCACCGCCTTGTTACACTGTTTCGTTGCCTTCAGATCCTCAGATACTTTCACCCCAAGATCTCTCTCCCCGTCTGTGCATATCAGACTCTCACTACCTAACACATACGTCTCCCGTGGATTTCTATTCCCTAAGTGCATCACTTTGCATTTCTTCGCATTGAATTTTAATTGCCAAACCTTAGACCATTCTTCTTTATTTGTAGCATTTGTATCCCACATTTTCCCACCTATTTGCAGGCTCAATGTGGCTTACATTATGCCGTGATGGCGATCGCCATTTCCGGGTACAGGATTTCAAATGGTATTACATTTAGGTGTATACAAACTTGGTAAAGAAGAGTATATTGTGGTATTGCATACAAATGGTTTTGCATTAAGGTGCATACATACATGGTACAGAGGAATGCATTATGGCATTGCATAGAGGTTTCTAAGTGATCAAGTGAATTTTAACATAAGTTAGGTCATCGACTATAGAGATGTCATTTTCAACTTAGGGAATAGATTGGTAGTGCGTATTGTATAACTTTCTTTAATAGCAATGAGGTTAAAAAGTCCAGTGGCAAGAGTTCGGTTTTGTCTAGTTCGTATAAAGTCTAATTATTTTGTATATAGGATGGAACGTTGTGGTAAGCCTTCTTGAACAGGTCCATTTTCAGTAGTCTACGGAAGATTGTTAGGTCTTGTGTTGATTTTATGGCTTTCGGTAATGCGTTCCATAGTTGCGTGCATACATAGGAGAAGCTGGATGCGTATGTGGATTTATATTTTAGTCCTTAACAACTGGGGTAGTGGAGATTGAGGAATGTTCATGATGATCTTTTTGCGTTCCTAGTAGGCAAGTCTATGAGGTCTGACATATAGGTCGGAGCTTCCCCGTGAACGATTTTGTGGACCAGGGTGCAAACTTTGAACGCAATTCGTTCTTTTAAAGGGAGCCAGTGTAGTTTTTCTCTTAGGGGTTTGGCGCTTTCGTATTTCATTTTCCCAAATATGAGTCTGGCTGCTGTGTCTTGAGCTGTCTGAAGTTTTTTAATGACTTGTTCTTTACATCCAGCATAGATGGCATTGCAATAATCTAGATGGCTTAGCA
This sequence comes from Microcaecilia unicolor, assembly GCF_901765095.1. Classification (NCBI taxonomy): domain Eukaryota; kingdom Metazoa; phylum Chordata; class Amphibia; order Gymnophiona; family Siphonopidae; genus Microcaecilia; species Microcaecilia unicolor. Next base: position 96,329,729 of record NC_044040.1, on the reverse strand, counting down.
CCATCGATTGTACCAGGTTACGGAATATTTCCCTTGGGAAGAAAGGTTTGATCCTTTTAAGTTTCCACATTGAGTGGAACATTTTCTTTGCAGTATTTTTCGCATGTTCTTCGAGTGTTAGATTTTGGTCAATTGTGACTCCCAGAATTTTCAGACTATCTGAGACCGGAAGGGTGTAGTCTGGGGTGTTTATGGTGCTGGGTTTGTTTGTGTTATATTGTGAGGACAGAATCAGACATTGTGTTTTTTCTGCGTTTAGCTTTAGTTGAAATGCATCTGCCCATGCTTCAGATCTTTTTTCATGTTTTCCACTCCCTCCCGGGTGTCCACTCTGTTACAAATCTTAGTATCATCCGCAAAAATGCAAACTTTACCTTCTAACCCTTTGGCAATGTCGCTCACAAATATATTGAACAGAATTGACCCCAGCACCGATCCCTGAGGCACTCCACTGCTCCCCTTTCCCTCATCCGATCGAATTCCATTTACCACCATCCTCTGTCATCTGTCCGTCAACCAGTTCCTAATCCAGTTCACCATTTCGGGTCCTATCTTCAGCCTGTCTAGTTTATTCAAGAGCCTCCTTTGGGGAACCGTGTCAATAAAAGATGGCCGCCGACTAAAGGTCACGGGAAAGGTTAGCTCCGTGGACCTGAAGACCGTGTGGGCTACCAACAGGGAATCGGCCCGTTTGATCAGGCCGTCTGAACCAGGAGAGGACGAGGAACCTGCACGGAACATTCGGACAGGAGATCTAGTCAAAAGGTGAAGTGGAGAGCACCGGACCACCTCCTGATCAGCGGAGAGCATCGGACCACCTTCTTACCATCCTGTCCAAGCAAGGATGGTGAGTCGAAAGCGAATTACTCTTCCCGAATAGCGACACTAGCCCGGCAATACACCGGCATCGGGACTGTCGGTCGCCAGATATACACGAGAGTGAAGAGGTCCAGCAGGCTGTCCAAACGGACAGTCTTGTCCAGGGAACGAAGCAGGAGACACTGAAATAGGCCATCTGGGACCGCTACCCAGGCCTTCCTCCTGGACAGCCCGTCCGGGCTGGGCCTGAAGTCGACGGCGGCCTCCTCCCCGGTCCCCGAACCTGCGACGCTGCCCCGGTTCGACCCCTGGCGCCCCGGTCCAACCCCTGGTGCCAGCCTACAATCCTGGCCTTCCTGCTAGTGCCCATCCGAGGTTCCGACACTGCCAACCAGCCAGTTACGTACCTGGACCTGCTGCAGGCTGGGAGGAATGTTGGTCGGCTAGCCGCTGACCCGGGTCTGTAAGGGAGGAAACGCACGCCGCACACAGGACTATCAGGTTGACTGAGGGCAGACTGGTAGGCGGTATCGGCGGAGGCCAGGGAAAGCCGGCACAGGGAATCTGCAAGACACGTGGTCAGCTGACCACTCTGTACCTCACGAGCCGATGACTGCGGCAAAGGCAGCTCGCCAATATCCCCCTTGGTGGAATGCCAAGAGGGCTGAGTGATCGTGCCATCGACCGTCAAGCCAGATTAACGAGGGCCACCAAGGGAATGGACAGCACAAACAGACTCCAAACACTTTCTACTAAACTGGGACGACAGATGTAGGAACACACTAGACAAAATTGCACCACTACAAAAAAGGACTACAAGAAGACAAAACTCAATACCTTGGTTCAATGAAGAACTGAAATTACTAAAAACACATGTTAGGAGACTTGAGTGAGTATGGAAGAAAATGAAAGATGAACAGACACTTAATGCATGGAAACAACTACAAAGGAAATACAAATACTCAATAAGACAAACTAAAAGAGCATACTACAAAACCAAAATAGGGCCAGACTATAAAGACACACATAAACTCTACCAACTCGTGAATAAACTAACAGACACCACACCGGTTACCACAACCAGCACAGACACCCCATCAGCAGATAACCTTGCCAAATACTTCAATGAGAAAATTATAAAACTACGATCCATGTTAACACTTAATACCATTGATCACGAAAAATTCATGGACTGCTTGGACCCAACTCCCAATGAATATCCAGCAGATTGAATCTGGATTAATTTCGATCTGCTAACCGAAGAAACCATCACTCAAGCAATCAACAAATTCTCCAAATCCCACTCCAAACTGGATATTTGCCCCAGCAATCTAATAAGGTCTGCCCCCAAATGCTTCATAACAGACCTCACGTCACACCTGAACTACATGTTACAACACAGACTTTTCCCCAAGGACAAAGGAAATATACTACTTACCCCTATACCCAAAGACTTAAAGAAAAAATTAAACGACACAACCAACTATCAACCAGTAGCATCCACCCTCCTGATAGTCAAACTAATGGAAAGTATGGTAACCAAACAACTTACCAACTACTTAAACAAATTCACAATATTACATGAATCACAGTCAGGATTTCGATCCAACCACAGCACTGAAACAGTGTTGACCACTCTCATAACCAAATTCAAACAACTAATTGCAACCGGAAACAATGTGCTGCTCCTACAATTTGACATGTCCAGCGCGTTCGACATGGTTAGCCACCAAATACTCTCGAACATCCTAGACTACTTCGGGATTGTAAGCTCTTTGAGCAGGGACTGTCTTTCTTCTATGTTTGTGCAGCGCTGCGTACGCCTTGTAGCGCTATAGAAATGCTAAATAGTAGTAGTAGTAGTAGGAAACGTACTAAGATGGTTTAATGGCTTCCTAACAGCAAGAACTTATCAAGTGATTTCAAAATCACAAACGTCAACACCATGGAAACCTGAATGTGGAGTACCACAAGGATCACCGCTCTCACCAACCCTTTTTAACTTAATGATGACACCTTTAGCCAAATCGCTATCCAACCAAGGACTCAATCCGTAGATCTACGCAGACAATGTCACGATATACATCCCGTTCAAACATGATCTAACCGAAATTACAAATGAAATCAAACACAGTCTCCAAATAATGAACTCATGGGCGGACGCATTCCAACTAAAACTAAATGCAGAAAAGACACATTCCTGCTTATAATCGAACGAGAAAAACACCCAAGTTCCGACCTAAATCGGGAGATAGACGTTTATCTCACAAAAACGAATAACGCGGTATAATCGAAAGCCGAACTTGGACGTTTTCAACTGCACTCCATCTCGGAAGCGTACAAAGTTGATGGGGGCATGTCGGAGGCGTGGTGAAGGCGGGACTGGGGCATGGTTATCACCCGAACAGAGAAGGGCGCCTTTCGCCGATAATGGAAAAAAGTATGCGTTTGTAGCTAGAATTTAGGGCACTTTTCCTGGACCCTGTTTTTTCACGAATAAGGTCCCAAAAAGTGCCCTAAATGACCAGATTACCCCCAGAGGGAATCGGGGGTGACCTCCCCTGACTCCCCCAGTGGTCACTAACCCCCTCCCACCACAAAAAAATGATGTTTCACTTTTTATTTTCACCATCAAATGTCATACCCACCTCCCTGGCAGCAGTGTGCAGGTCCCTGGAGCAGTTGTTAGGGGGTGCAGTGGACTTCAGGCAGGTGGACCCAGGCCCATCCCCCCCCACCTGTTACAATTGTGCTGCTTAATGCTTATTAGTCGTCCAACCCCCCAAATCCACTGTACCCACATGTAGGTGCCCCCCTTCACCCCTTAGGGCTATAGTAATGGTGTAGACTTGTGGGCAGTGGGTTTTGAGGGGGATTTGGGGGGGCTCAACACACAAGGGAAGGGTGCTATGCACCTGGGAGCTCTTTTATCTTTCTTTTTTGTTTTTGTAAAAGTGCCCCCTAGGGTGGCCGGTTGGTATCCTGGCATGTGAGGGGACCAGTGCACTACGAATCCTGGCCACTCCCATGAACAAATGCCTTGGATTTATTTGTTTTTGAGCTGGGCACTTTCATTTTCCATTATTGCTGAAAAACAAAAACGCCCAGCTCACAAATTGTTGAATAAAACATGGACGTCTATTTTTTGCGAAAATACGGTTCGGTCCGCCCCTTCACAGACCCGTTCTCGGAGATAAACGCCCATGGAGATAGACGTTTTCGTTCGATTATGTCCCTCAATGTCTCATTCTATCCTCACAATATAACACAAACAAACCCAATACCATAAACACCCTTCCGGTCTCTGACAGTCTGAAAATTCTGGGAGTCACAATTGACCGAAATCTCACACTTGAAGGCCATGCGAAAAACACAGCAAAGAAAATGTTCCACTCAATGTGGAAACTTAAAAGGATCAAACCTTTCTTCCCAAGGGAAATATTCCGCAGCCTGGTACAATCAATGGTGCTAAGCCATCTAGACTACTGTAATGCCATCTATGCCGGATGCAAAGAACAAATCATCGAGAAGCTTTAAACCGCTCAAAACACAGCAGCCAGACTCATATTCGGGAAAGCGAAATACAAAAGTGCCAACCCCCTAAGGGAAAAACTACATTGGCTCCCATTAAAAGAACGAATTGCGTTCAAAGTCTGCACCCTGGCCCACAAAATTATTCACGGGGAAGCTCCGACCTATATGTCAGACCTTATAGACCTGCCTACTAGGAATGCAAAAAGATCAGCACACACATTCCTCAATCTTCACTACCCCAACTGTAAAGGACTAAAATATAAATCCACATATGCAACCAGCTTCTCCTACATTTGCATGCAACTATGGAACGCACTACCGAAGGACATAAAAACAACGCAAGACCTAACTACCTTCCGAAAGCTACTGAAAACTGACCTGTTCAAGAAGGCATACTATAAACATCCATCCTAAATACTAAATAATAAGACTGAAGATGAACTAGACAAAACTGAACTCTTATTACTGACTGACCAACCACATTGCTATTAATGAATAAGCATTACCACTTTAATCCTCATGTCGAAAATGATTTCGCTATAGTTGACGACCTAACGTATGTTACAATCCAATCTATCACTCAGGAACCTATCTGCAATACCATAATGTATTCTTCTTTACCATGTATGTATGCACCCTAATGTAATACCATTTGTAATTCTGTTAACCGGAAATGGCAATCGCCATTACGGCAAATGTAAGCCACATTGAGCCTGCAAATTGGTGGGAAAATGTGGGATACAAATGCTACAAATAAATAAATAAAAGCTTTGCTGAAATCTAAGCACGTCCATGATTCAATTCTCCGGTCACTCAGTCAAAGAATTCAATGAGATTCGTTTGGCACGATTTACCTTTGGTAAAACCATGCTGTCTTGGATCTTGCAACTAATTGGCTTCCAGGAAATTCACTATCCTTTCTTTCAGCATCGCTTCCATTACTTTTCCAATAACCGAAGTGAGGCTTACCGGCCTGTAGTTTCCAGCTTCTTCCCTACCACCACTTTTGTGAAGAGGGACCACTTCGGCGTTCTCCACTCCCATGGAACCTCTCCCGTCTCCAAGGATTTATTAAACAAATCTTTAAGAGGACCTGCCAGAACCTCTCTGAGCTCCCTCAATATCCTGGGGTGGATATTGAGGGAGCTCAGAGAGGTTCTGGCGGGTCCTCTTAAAGACACTGGGACTGTCCCTAGTGCATTAAGTAGTACTTTGTACTACTGTTGTACCTGGGGCAAAATAGGGTTAAGTGACTTGCCCTGGGTCACATGGAGCTGCAGAGGGAGTTGAACCTGGTTCCACAGGATCTCATCTCACTGCTGACCATCAGGCAGCAGCGGGAATCAAATCCATTTTCCCAGGTCTGCAGTCCACAAACATTAGGCCATTCCCCCACTCCTCTATCCTGTTTCACAATTCTGTATTCTCCTGTCAGAATTCTTCACTCACTCAGTGATCATTGCTTGGTTCTTTCTGGTTCTAAACTTGCTCAACTTGGATCAACTAGACACTTGCCTTCTTTTTTCTTGCTCCTTTTATCTGGAACAGGCTTCCTCTCTCTCTCCATAGTACTCTCTCTTTTAAAAAGTTCAAAAGTGAATTAAAGACCTGGCTTTTCTCTGACGCCTATGACTAGGGTATTGGATTAGGGTCCCCGGTGACAGTCTCAAGTTTATACATTGTTGATGTTTCCTTGCCCTTCAGTCTATCCCTCTATTTTGTTGTATGAATAATTTTACTGTCCAGCTTGTCAGAGCGGTATAGTACATTTAATAATACTATAAACTATAAATTTTAATTAATGAGGGGGCTTGGAGGAAAGGTGGCTTTAGTGGCAGAGAGGGCACTTAGGGTGAGAGGGTAGGAAGGATACAGAGTGGGTGTCAGTGGAGCAGTACAGACTTCAGGCAGGTTTAGTGAAGACAGTAGAGAAAATAGTTGATGTTGGAGGACTGCTTACATACTGAGATGCCAGACAACAGCAGCATGCTTATCTTCCTTCCATTCTGGTCAGTAAAAATTGCAGGTATAGAAGCTTTATTTTTATTTGACTTAGCTTCATTTTTTTATTTGACCAAGGTTCAGTCCGTTTTCAAAGCATTGTGGAAGTTTCTCAGGCACAGCATTGTTATAAGCTCAATTTTTAATCTGGATAATGATTGGTTCTAGGTTCACCTTTGAACCGTCTGACATGTATATAAAGGACCAATCAGATAGCATGTACTAATATATAAAGGACCAATCAGATAGCACATACTAATGCTGCCAGTTCATTGAGACAAGTGAATCTGTTTGTGTGAAGAAGTGGAAAAGGTAAGTCAGAAATTTTTTCTTCCAAATTCAGTGGTTTAAGAGAGAGATAATAAGGGATATGCTCTGAAAGATGTTTTGGAAGGGTTCTCCTATACTGATGGGTGTATTCCTGTTGGCTGTGGAAGAAATATTTATCAGGTTCTGCTGTTTAATTATTCAAGTCAGTTAAGAATAGCTAGGTTCTTACTAAAATTGAGACTGTTATGTGGTAGATAACTGACTGTAGAGCATGGTTTGCCCCCTTGGACATTTTTAAAGTTTGTTTGCAATTAAACAGCTTTGTTTTTAAATGACATCTTTGCATAAAATGAATATAAAATGTTGTCATCAACAGCAGATGAATCCATTAACTGATGGGTTGTATCCGCCTACCAGCAGGTGAAGATAGAGAACACTGAAAGCACATGGTGTTCCTGGACGCCCAGCCCCCTCTGCCTTCATTGTACCTCTATCTCCCAGCAGGTGTGGACGTCGCTTTCTCAGCTCCTGGATTTCTGCCTGGGGTGGCTCCTGTGCTTTGCCAGTACAGCGGGGGGGGGGGGGGGGGGGGGGGGGGGGTGCTGTGGCTGGTGGTGCCCACTTTAAAGGCATACTTGTTTTTCCCTGTCTCTGCCTTACCCCATTTCCCCTCCTCCTGGAGTTCCTCTGTGGCTGCCTGCCTCTAACTTTCCTCACAGTAAAAGAAAAAAAAAAAAAAAGAGAGAGAGGCTTTCTCCAGAGATCCTGGTTCGGTGCAGCTTGACCAAAGCTTGTTTGACTCGGTCTCCTGAGGTGAAACTGGTGCCCAGCTCCTCTGGGGAGGATCCCGCTGACAGCGCTCTGTGCGGGGTAAGTTTTGGCGCAAAGGTGCCATTTTATTTTCTATATTTGATGGCTGCTGAAGGGGTTAAGCGCTGCTCCCACTGTGGGAATTGCAGATCAGCAGCGGGCTTTGCAGCACATGCTGCCTAGATGCTAATGCTGGCGGGCGGTGAGTCTTCCCACCCGATGGAGTTGGCAGCGGGCGCCATCTTGGAGGCACTGCGTGACTCGACCTTTGCGGTTGCGGAGGGGTATGAGTGCGGGGGGACACCTTGTTTCGAGGTTTCTAGAGGAGCTATTGCCTCCACTTCCCCCAATATGGGGGCGGATGTACAGGATGAGTTTTTCTCCCCTGAATTTGTGCTGCTGATGCATAAGGCTTTTATGTTAAAAAGAGCACTGCCTGAGGCTCCTGACAATTCCTTTCGGACTGGGTTGCCTCCAGTTCTTTATAGCCCAGCGTCTGCTGGAGACTTTATTTCTTCCCCCTAGCTTTTGGCTGACGCTAAGCATAGACAAGTGAATACCCAGTCTGAGGGGGATTCTTCACCCTGTTCTCCCCCGTGGTCTAGTTTTGGGGAGTCTGAGGGGTCTGGCAGGCCATCACGGACTAATGATCCAGATGAGGGTGGGTGCTTGCCACAGGAGTTGGATGACCCTAAAGCGGTTCGGATTTTCCACCGGGATGAGCTGCCAGCTCTCATTTCTGATGCTTTACAGGCCCTTTGTATTGAAGATCCTCACGAGGGCACTGCCTCTTCTATTAATCCTAAGATGGCTAGTACTAAGAAGCCTTCTCGGGCTTTTCCCGTACATGCTTCCATCCAAGAGCTTATTTCAGCTCAATGGTCTGACCCTGATGGTCCCTTGAAGGTGGCCAGGGTTATGTGTCACCTTTACCCTCTGAGTGAAAGTCAGTTGGTCCTCTTTGGGATGCCTGAAATGGATGCGTTAGTCACGGCTGTGACTAAAAAGACTACACTCCCGGTGGAGGGAGGGGTCACTTTGAAAGATTTGCAGGACTGGCGGCTGGAATCTGCGCTGAAGCGGTCCTTTGAAATCTCGGGCCTTTCCTTACGGGCGGCTATTTGCAGTTCCTATGCAGCCCGGGCCTGCCTTTCCTGGTTGCAGCAGGCGGTTGAACAGCCCGCTGATGAAGCGGGTTCCCTCGCTGAGGTCGGCCCACGTTTGGAGTCTGCCCTGTCTTTTTTGGCTGGTGTCCTTTATGATCTGGTCAGAGCTTCGGCTAAGCAGATGTCAGTGGCGGTTGCTGCCTGCCGCATTCTTTGGCTCCGGCATTGGGCGGCTGACATGGCCTCTAAGCAAAGGCTGGTGAGGTTACCCTTTCGGAGCCTGCTTTTATTTGGGGAGGATTTAGAGAAGATTGTTAAGGACCTAGGGGACTCTAAGTCCCAACGGTTGCCTGAGGATAGGCCGAGGCCTTCTTCCAAAAGTCCTTCTTTTCCCTCCTCTTCCAGGCCACGTTTTCGCGAAGCTCGCAGGTATCTCCCGGGGCGCTCTGTGGGGTTTGATCTACGTACCCGTTTCAGCAGAGGAACTCCTTTCGTTCGGACAAATGCGCTGTGGTGTCCGGGCAATGCCCAGGAATTCAGGGGTGTCCTCCACAATGATGGGGCGCCGGTCCACTCGTCGGTTCCCACAGTAGGGGGTTCTCTCTCCCTCTTTCTCGAGGAGTGGACCAAGATTACTTCAGATCAGTGGGTCCTAGACCTCATCAGAGAAGGTTACCGACTAGAATTCGCTGCCCCGGTGGGAGACGCGTTTTTGGAGTCCTGATGCAGCACTGCCGTCAAGCGGGCGGCAGTACACGAGACCTTGCGGGTGTTGCTGAAGCTCGGAGCGGTGGTTCTGGTTCCTCATGCTGAACGCAGCTGCGGTCGCTACTCCATCTATTTTGTGGTGCCTCGAAAAGGCGGCTCGTTCAGACCTATCCTCGACTTGCGCAGAGTCAATGAGGCCTTAGAGGTGCAACACTTCTGCATGGAAACCCTGCGCTCCATCACTGCGGCAGTACAGCCAGGACAGTTTCTCACGTCTCTGGACCTCAAGGAGTGGATTCGGCAGATGAAAGCCGACTTGCCACAGTCAGAGTTGTTACAGTTCTTCAGACTCTGGGCTGGGTAGTCAATATGCCCAAAAGTCACCTGACCCCCTCTGTCTCTCGAGTATTTGGGGGGTCTGGTTCGACACGGCTTCGGGGTTCATTTTTCTTCCCGACAGTGGTCTACCGCGGAAGCGGGATGGTCCATCAATCGCTTGGAACTTAGAACAATATTCCAGGCTCTTCTGGCCTTTCACAGGACGCTGGAGGGTCTTCCTGTCTGAGTTCTGTCGGACAACACGACAACAGTGGCCTACATCAATTGTCAGGGTGGCACTTAGTGCAGGGCCCTGGCTGCGGAGGCGTCTCAGATCTGCGACTGGGCCGAGCACCACCTAGAGCTGCTATCCGCAGCTCACATAGCCGGTCAGAGCAACGTATAAACCGATTTCCTCAGCAGACATCAAATTGACCCAGTGGAATGGGAACTGGCAGAAGAAGTTTTTCTTCAGATTTGTGCCAAATGGGGGACTCCAGGCTTGGACCTCATGGCGTCAAGCGTAAACGCCAAAGTCCCTTGCTTTTTCAGCAGAAGGAGAGATCCTTGCTCAGCGGGGTTGGATGGCCTGGCTCAACCTTGGCCCTCGGGCCTCCTGTAGGTGTTTCCTCCTTGGCCCTTGATAGGGCGAGTACTACGTTGGATTCGCCTGCACCGAGGATTGGTGATTCTCATCGCCCCAGATTGGCCAAGGTGTCAGTGGTACGTGGATCTCTGGCGGATGCTGGTGGACGCGCCTCTTCCTTTGCCATGGGTTCCGAACTTGTTAGTTCAGGGTCCGGTGACTATGGAAGTTCCTTGCCGCTTTGGTCTTATGGCCTGGCTCTTGAGAGGGCGCAATTGAGGGACAAGGGCTATTCTAATAAGGTTATTGCCACGCTCTTGCAGGCTCACACGCGGGCTACCTCTGTGACTTATGCTCAGATCTGGTGCGCTTTTGAGGCCTGGTGTACTCCGAAGTCTATCTCGCCAGCTCTGGCGACTATCTTGCTTCTGCTGGACTTTTTGCAGGACGGGCTACAAAAGGGCCTGGCCTACAATTCTCTTCAAGTTCAAGTGGCAGCATTGGCCTGCTTCCGAGGAAAAGTCTCTGGCTTGTCCCTCGCTGCTCATCCGGATATTGTCCAATTTCTCAGAGGGGCACTTTGTCTCCGTCCTTCTTTGCGGTCGCCCTGTCTGGCTTGGAATCTGGGGCTCATGTTGAAGGCGCGCCAACGATCTCTGTTTGAGCCTTTTAAACGGGCTTCTGAGAAGGATGTGACTCTCAAGACAGTTTTTTTAGTGGCAATGACGTCGGCAAGAAGAGTGTCTGAGCTTCAGGCTCTTTCCTGTCGGGATCCTTTTCTACAGTTCTCGGAATCCGGGGTAACTGTTCGTACGGTGCCTTCCTTTCTGCCTAAGGTGGTTTCAGCTTTTCACCTGAACCAGCCCATTTTTCTTCCATCCTTTTGTAAGGAGGAGTTTACGGACTCCTTTGAGCAATTGTGCCTTTTGGATGTCCGCAGGGCTCTGTGGCAGTATCTGCAGATGTCAAATGAGTTTAGGAATTCTGATATATATATATATCTTTATTTATTTATAATTTTCAAATTAGCAATCACATAACATGACTGCAATCACAGTAATTGAATTACAGCATTAAGGAAAAAAATAAATCTAGGTGATAACCTCCTGAGGTAAACACTTCCATTTAGTTAGTCCACAATAAAATAAAGTAGGGCAAGACACAATGAAAAAAAATAAAATAGGAAATACTTAAGATTAGAGCAGGAGAACTACTAGACCCACAATCGAATTTAACAGCATTAGCCTACAGGATTGTTCTGGATAGATCGGTTCTCTTCTTCCTTGGAAACTATAAAGTCATGCATTTTCTGCGGGTCAGTAAACATGTAATTAACAGAGTCAAAGGAAATAAATCTGCAGGGAAATTTCAATAGGAAAGTTCCTTTCAAAGTAAGAGTCTTCTGCTTTAAACCCAAAAACTCACGTCTTCGTTTCAAAGTCTCTCTATTTAAATCTGGAAATATTTGTATTCTGGCTCCGAGAAACAGTGCTTTCATATATTTGAAATATAAACGAAATATGTTATATCTGTCTGTTTCAAACACAAATGATACCAGAAGAGTAGTGTGCTCAGTTATTACTTCAAGGGAACTTTCAAGAAATTCAGTTAAATTCCGTCCTGGTTGAGATTATGTTAAAGTTCCTTTTCCTGTAATATATTGAGCTCTGGTAATTGGAGGATATACTTCTTTCGGGATATCCAAGATTTCACTGAAGTATTTCTTTAATATATCAGTAGCTGACAAGATAGGAGATTTCGGGAAATTAAGCAATCTTAAGTTTAATTTTCTAGCATTATTGTCCAAGTATTCTAATTTCCTGTTCAGAATCTCTCTTTCTTTCGTGACTGCCCCTGCAAAAGTTTGCAAAGTTTTTATCTCGCCTTCTAGCTTCAGAAATCTTTCCTCCTGTTTTTGAACAGTTTCAGATAAAGGAATATAGATATTTTTCAAACTGGTTGTTTCTTCTGTAAACGTTTTAGTTACCTGGAGAAGACAGCCGGTCAGCTACTGAATCCCATAGGGTGTCCAATGTCACCACGCTCGGTTTTTCACTTCTCGTCCAGCTCAAGGTGGTAGGCCCCAGGTTTGAAAGAGATGGGAACCCCCATCCTTTACTCGATGTTAACTCTGGGGTAGAAGTAGCAGGGGGGCCTCCTCCAGGTATCAAAGAACTATTCACCACTTCGGGTTGTTCTTTTGTCTGCTCCACTGCTTGTTAAAAACTGCCACCCAGTCTGGGAGGTGTCGTGCTCGAGGGAGAGCTCAAAGAGACCTCCTCTATGCTGCGGGCTTCTCTCTCTCTGATAAGGGGGAGGGATGACCGTTCACAGTGGGCATCGGAGTTCCCGGTACCTGAGCTGCAAACATCGTCAGTGTAGTCTGACGAAGTGCGGGGTTCCCTCCAGGGGTTAAGGAGGCCTGCCCCCTGGGTTTTCCTTTTCTTTTCCCCATGTAAACAGGGAAAGAAAAGACCGCTCCTGCTGACAATTCACGACGGTTCAAGAGCTCAGGTATTTACTTCTGCTCAAGATGCCATCCTGCCCTAATTCACACCATGTGCTTTCAGTGTTCTCTATCTCCACCTGCTGGTAGGCGGATACAACCCATCAGTTAATGGATTCATCTGCTGTGACTAAAGGAAAGAAAATTATCAAGGTAAGAATCTAATTTTCCCTTATAACCCAATCAAGACATATATTGACATCTTACCTTGAATTTTACTTTTCAGGTGGTTTGATTTTTACTATTATGGGTATACTGTGTCTTTACCCCTCTTAGGTATGTAGAAGTCCATCTCTCAATGTGAGCACATTAACATCTATGTTATATGAAATAATATTTGACATACCAGCACACCAAATTGTCTGCTTTTGCTTTCACATATGTTTTCACCTTGTGCCCTCCTGTTATCAGTTTGTTATGCACATGGTTTTTAATTTCCGTTTTTATTCATTTATGATTACTCTTTTTATTAAAGTGATGATTTACATAAGTACATAAGTAATGCCACACTGGGAAAAGACCAAGGGTCCATCGAGCCCAGCATCCTGTCCACGACAGCGGCCAATCCAGGCCAAGGGCAAACGTACAAACATTCTATACATGTTATTCCCGGAACTATGGATTTTTCCCCAAATCCATGTAGTAGCGGTTTATGGACTTACCCTTTAGGAAACCGTCTAACCCCTTTTAAAACTCTGCCAAGCTAACCGCCTTCACCATGTTCTCCGGCAACGAATTCCAGAGTTTAATTATGCGTTGGGTGAAGAAAATTTTCTCCGATTTGTTTTAAATTTACTACACTGTAGTTTCATCGCATGCCCCCTAGTCCTAGTATTTTTGGAAAGCGTGAACAGACGCTTCACATCTACCTGTTCCACTCCACTCATTATTTTAAATACCTCTATCATGTCTCCCCTCAGTCATCTCTTCTCCAAGCTGAAAAGCCCTAGCCTCCTTAGTCTTTCTTCATAGGGAAGTCGTCCCATCCCCGCTATTATTTTAGTCGCCCTTCGCTGCACCTTTTCCAATTCCACTATATCTTTCTTGAGATGCGGTGACCAGAATTGAACACAATGCTCACGGTGCGGTCGCACTATGGAGCGATATAACAGCATTATAACATCCTCACACCTGTTTTCCATACCTTTCCTAATAATACCCAACATTCTATTCGCTTTCCGAGCCGCAGCAGCACACTGAGCAGAAGGTTTCAGTGTATTATCGACGACAACACCCAGATCCCTTTCTTGATCCGTAACTCCTAAAGTGGAACCCTGCATGACGTAGCTATAATGCGGGTTCTTTTTTCCCACATGCATCATCTTACACTTGCTCACATTAAACATCATCTGCCATTTAGCCGCCCAGACTCCCAGTCTCGTAAGGTCCTTCTGTAATTTTTCACAATCCTGTCGCGAGTTTGTGTCATCAGCAAATTTAATTACCTCGCTAGTTACTCCCATGTCTAAATCATTTATAAATATATTAAAAAGCTGCGGTCCTAGCACAGACCCCTGAGGAACCCCACTAACTATCCTTCTCCATTGTGAATACTGCTCATTTAACCCCACTCTCTGTTTCCTATCCTTCAACCAGTTTTTAATCCACAATAGGGCTTTTCTTCCTATCCCATGACCCTCCAATTTCCTCTGTAGCCTTTCATGAGGTACCTTGTCAAACGCCTTTTGAAAATCCAGATACACAATATCAACTGACTCCCCTTTGTCAACATGTTTGTTCACTCCTTCAAAGAATTGATGTAAATTGGTCAGGCAAGATTTCCCCACACAAAAGCTGTGCTGACTCGGTCTCAGTAATCCATGTCCTCGGATGTGCTCTGTAATTTTGTTTTTAATAATAGCCTCTACCATTTTCCCCGGCACCGATGTCAGACTCACCGGTCTATAATTTCCCAGATCTCCCCTGGAACCTTTTTTAAAAATGGGAGTTACATTGGCCACCCTCCAATCTTCCGGTACCACGCTCGATTTTAAGGATAAATTGCATATCACTAGCAGTAGCTCCGCAAGCTCATTTTTCAGTTCTATCAGTACTCTAGGATGAATACCATCCGGTCCAGGAGATTTGCTACTCTTTAGTTTGCTGAACTGCCCCATTATGTCCTCCAGGTTTACCGTGAAGTCAGTAAGTTTCTCCAACTCGTCCGCTTGAAATATCATTTCCGACACCGGTATCCCACCCAAATCTTCCTCGGTGAAGACCGAAGCAAAGAATTCATTCAATCTCTCCACTACGTCTTTGTCTTCCTTGATCGCCCCTTTTACCCCTCGGCCATCCAGCGGTCCAACCAATTCTTTTGCTGGCTTCCTGCTTTTAATATATTGAAAATTTTTTTTACTATGCTTTTTTGCCTCTAATGCTATCTTTTTTTCGTAATCCCTCTTGGCCTTCTTTATTTGCGCCTTGCATTTGCTTTGACACTCCTTATACTGCTTCTTGTTATTTTCAGACGGTTCCTTCTTCCATTTTCTGAAGGCATTCCTTTACCTCACTTTTCAACCATGCCGGCTGTCTTTTGGAGTTCTGTCTTTCTTTTCTAATTTGTGGAATATGTTTGGCCTGGGCCTCCAGGATGGTATTTTTGAACAGCGTCCATGCCTGTTGTACAGTTTTTACGCTCTCAGTTGTCCCCCTAAGTTTTTTTTCCACCGTTTTTCTCATTTTATCATAGTCTCCTGTTTTAAAGTTAAACGCTAATGTATTTGACTTCCTGTGTATAGTTACTTCAAGGTTGATATCAAAACTGATCATATTATGATCACTGTTGTCAAGCGGCCACAGTACCATAACGTCCCTCACCAGATCATGCGCTTCACTAAAGACCAAGTCTAGAATTTTTCTTTCTCTCGTCGGCTCCTGCACCAGCTGCTCCATAAAGCTGTCCTTGATTTCATCAAGGAATTGTACCTCTCTAGCCTGTCCCGATGTTACTTTTACCCAGTCTATATTTGGATAATTGAAGTCACCCATTATTATCACATTGCCCATTTTGTTTGCGTCTCTGATTTCTTTTATCATTTCTGCGTCTACCTGCTCATCCTGGCGAGGCGGACCGTAGTACACTCCTATCACCGTCCTTTTCCCTTTTATAAATGGAATTTCAACCCACAATGATTCAAGGGTGTGATTTGTGTCCTGCTGAATTTGTAATCTATCTGAGTCAAGGCTCTCATTAATATACAATGCTACCCCTCCACCAGTCCGGTCCACTACGATATACTTTGTACCCCGGTATGTCCCACTGGTTATCCTTCTTCCACCAGGTCTCAGTAATGCCTATTATATCCAATTTTTCATTAACTGCAATATATTCCAACTCTCCCATCTTATTTCTTAGACTCCTAGCATTTACATATAGACATTTCAAAGTATGTTTGTTGTTCCAATTTGCATTTTGCTTAGTACTGAACACTACTGATTTGCCATCTTTTGTCTGACCTTTAGTTGTATTTAAGGGCACCTGGCCTACCACGGTCTGTTGTGCAACCTCACTATCCAGAAACCCTATCTTCCCTGTTTGTGAGGTATCTTTGCAAGATACCTTATCCCGAACCATGCGCTTTTGAGCGACTGTCGGCCTTCCCCCCCATTTCTAGTTTAAAAGCTGCTCTGTCTCCTTTTAAAATGCCGACGCCAGCAGCCTGGTCCCACCCTGGTTAAGGTGGAGCTCATCCTTTCGGAATAGGCTCTCTCTTCCCCAGAATGTTGCCCAGTTCCTAACAAATCTAAAACCCTCCTCCCTGCACCATCGTCTCATCCACGCATTGAGACTCCGGAGCTCTGCCTGTCTCTTGGGCCCTGCGCGTGGAACAGGTAGCATTTCAGAAAATGCTACCCTAGAGGATCTGGATTTGAGCTTTCTACCTAAGAGCCTAAATTTGGCTTCCAGAACCTCTCTCCCACATTTTCCTATGTCATTGGTACCCACATGTACCAAGACAGCGGACTCCTCCCCAGCACTATCTAAAATCCTATCTAGGTGACGCGTGAGGTCCACCACCTTCGCACCAGGCAGGCAAGTCACCAGGCGATCCTCACGTCCACCAGCCACCCAGCTATCTATATGCCTAATGATCGAATCACCAACTACAACAGCTGTCCTAACCTTTCCCTCCCGGGCAGCACTTGGAGACATATCCTCGGTGCGAGAGGATAGTACATCCCCTTGTGGGCACGTCCTGGCTACAGGAGTTCTTCCTACTTTACCAGGGTGATGCTCTCCTTCTAGGAGACCTACAGGGATGTTGTAGAGAAGTCCCACCTCCAGTCTGGTAGCCCTTGTGCTACCCTGGAGGAGGGACTTCTCTACAACATCCCTGTAGGTCTCCTCTATGTACCACTATCCAGCATATTTTCGAAAGAGAAAAACGCCTATAGTGCGACCTAAATCGGAAGATAGATGTTTGTCTCGCAAAGGCGCCCAAATCGGTATAATCGAAAGCCGATTTTGGGCGTTTCCAACTGCACTCCATCGCGGAAACAAACAAAGTTGACGGGGGCGTGTCAGAGGCGTGGTGTAGGCGGAACTGGGGCGTGGTTATCAGCCGAGGAGAGATGGGCGTCTTTAGCTGATAATCGAAAAAAAAGGCGATTTTGGGTCACTTTTTTTGGACCCTTTTTTTTCACAAGTCCCAAAAAAGTGCTCCAACTGCCCAGATGACCACTGGAGGGAATCGGGGATGACCTCCCCAGACTCCTCCAGTGGTCACTAACCCCCTCCCACCAAAAAAAACCCCACTTTAAAAACTTTTTTTCCAGCCTGTATGCCAGCCTCAAAATGCCGTACCCACCTCCATGACAGCAGAATGTGTTCGATCCTGTCACAGTCTTTCCCTGGGTCAGATGTGGCTCTCGGGTGCAGTACAGGGTCACATCAGCATTGCATTGTGGTTGGTGTAGGGTATTGGGCTCCGTGATTTCATTAGCTTGTGTTACAGTCTCACGATGTTGGTAGTTGGTAGGCTCTTCTCCCATGGTGCTTTTCCCCCTGCCTACTGGGTCAGAGTGTGCCCTGTTGTGTTTCCGGTAGTCCATGAGGTAGTGGCCATTTTTGTAAGCCAGTTTTAGTTCCCTTTCCTATGTTAGCCACGTTACAGAACTTAGTTCTTCCCTTGAATGTGGCTGAAAGAGGGCATTGTACAGCATTCTGCCAGCTCTGACCTACTGCTCATCTCAGTACCAGGGAGACTCGTTGCCAGTGGGGCACAACGTCTGATCTGCAGTTAACTGTGAGTAAACGCGGTTATTCCAATAAAGGACGTTTTCGGAGAGATTAGTCTTCAGGTGTTAACTAGTGTGCCAATGTTATACAGCAGCAACAAGTCCTAGAGGCCTGCGTGTATGCAGGTCCCTGGAGCACTTTTAGTGGGTACCGCAGTACACTTCAGCCAGGTGGCCCCAGGCCCATCCCTCCCCCCCCACCTGTAACACTTGTGCTGGTAAATGGGAGGCCTCCAAAACCCACTCTACCCACATGTAGGTGCCCCCTTCACCCCTAAGAGCTATGGTAGTGTTGTACATTTGTGGGTAGTGGGTTTTGGGGGAGGGGGTTGGGAGCTCAGTACCCGTGGTAAGGGAGCTATGCATGTGGGAGCTTTTTCTGAAGTCCACCACACTGACCTAGGGTGCCCAGTTGGTGTCCTGGCATATCAGGGGGGCCAGTGTACTACGAATCGTGGCCCCTCCCACTACCAAATGGCTCGGATTAGGACGTTTTTGAGCAGGGCGTTTTTAGTTTCCATTATCGTTAAAAAAAACAAACGCATAGCTCAAAAACGTCCATTTTTTCGAAACTATGGTTTGGCCTGCCCCTTCACGGACCCGTTCTCGGAGATAAACGCCCATGGAGATAGGCGTTTCCGTTCGATTATGCCCCTCCACGTCTCCCTCAGCTCCACCAAGTCTGCTACTACAGCCTCAAGAGAACAGACACGTTCTGTGAGGGCTAGGAGCTCTTTGCATCAGGCCCACACATATGACATGTCACCAACTGGGAGATAATCATACATGTGACACTCAATGCAAAAGACTGGATAGCACCCCTCTCGCTACTGGACTGCTGACTCCATCTTAGTGTTTTTGAGTTTTTCAATAATTTAAAACTTGCTACAGTATTAAGGATATTAGCCTAATATAAAAGTGTCTTTTAGTTTATGTGGAGGGGAATAATCGAACGGCGCTGGCGAAATACATGGCCGGCGATGTATTTTGGAAGCGCCGCAAACAGCTGGTCAGACCCGTATTTTCGAAAAAGATGGCCGGCCATCTTTTGTTTCGATAATACGGTTCTGGCCAGCCAAATGCATTGGATTTGGTCGGGGTTTGAGATGGCCGGCTTCGTTTTTTAGTGATAATGGAAAGTTATGTCAGCCATCTCAAACCCCGGCCAAATTCAAGGCATTTGGCCGTGGGAGGAGCCAGCATTTTTAGTGCACTGGCCCCCCCTGACATGCCAGGACACCAACCGGGCTCCCTAGGGGTCACTGCGGTGGACTTCAGAAAAGCTCCCACGTGCATAGCTCCCTTACTTTGGTAGCTGAGCCCCCCAACCCCCTCCCCCCCCCCAAAAAAAACCCACTACCCACAAATGTACTGCACCCACTAGAACTGCTCCAGGGACCTGCATACAGCCTCTAGGACTTATTGCTGCTGAATAACTTTGGCACACCAGTTCACACCTGAAGACTAATCTCTCTGAAAAGTCCTTTCTTGAAATAACCACGTTTACTCACAGTTAACTGCACATCAGAGGTTGTGCCCCACTGGCAAAGAGTCCCCTGGTACTAAGATTAGCAGTATGTCAGAGCTGGCACAATGGTGTTGAATGCCCTCTTTCAGCACCATTCAAGGTAAGAACTACGTTCTCTGACGTGGGTAACACAGGAAAGGGATCTAAAACTGTCTTACAAAAATGGCCACTACCGCATGGACTACAACAGGAAACAAAACAGGGCACACTCTGACCCAGTAAGCAGGGGGAAAAGCAGAGCCTACCAACTATCAATACCTATACCCACCACAATGCATTGCTGATGTGACTCTGCAGTGCAAATAACAGAAAAGGTGCCACACTCACCCCAGAGCCACATCACAAGCAGGAAAAGGCTGTCGGAGGACAGAACACATTCTGCTGTCATGGAGGTGGGTACGGCATTTGAGGCTGGCATAGAGGCTGGTAAAAAATTATTTGTAACCTGTTTTTTATGCTGGAGGGGGTTGGTGACCACTGGGGGAGTATGGGGAGGTCATCCCCAATTCCTTCCGGTGGTCATGTGGTCAGTTCGGCCACCTTTTTGAAGCTTGGACCTGAAAAAAAAGGGACCAAGTAAAAGCGGCCAAATTCTCTTCATCGCCGGGTTTTTTTTTCCATTATGGGCTAAAGCCGGCCATTTCGTAACCCCGCCCATGCCCCGCCTTCGCGTCGCTGCCAACACGCCCCCTTGAACTTTCGCCGGCTCTGCGACGGGAAAGCGGCGATGGTGTCAAAATAGCGGCTTTCGATTATACCGATTTGG
Organism: Microcaecilia unicolor; assembly: GCF_901765095.1. Lineage (NCBI taxonomy): Eukaryota > Metazoa > Chordata > Amphibia > Gymnophiona > Siphonopidae > Microcaecilia > Microcaecilia unicolor. The sequence goes on along the minus strand of NC_044040.1, from coordinate 96,309,536 downwards.
CCGCTTTTGCGAGATCGCCAGCCATCTCCCAATTTGTGTCGGAAGATGGCCGGCGATCACTTTTGAAAATGAGCTAGATAGTATATTGTGTGATTTATTTAGTGTTTCCTTCTTAGATGTAATGAAATGTATTTAAAACTCTGTAAGAGCACTCCTTGCTTGTTACCCTTATTAAAATAACTGACTATAAAGGAAGAGTTGTCCTAGGGAAGGGTGGGTGTTGGGGAGGGTGGGTGGGAATACTAAATTAGATCCTGCAGTGGCTGTTAGATTATATCTGTTAATGCTGTGGTACAAAGCTTTTAAAACTAAATGGAAAAAGACTATGGAGATTAGTTGTTAAAATTTGCTTTTTATATTTTTATTTTTGCCTAATACTAACCTACAATTCCTGCTTTAAACCCCAATCTTTAAGTTCCCAAAGCAAAGTAGCGTTCATTTACCAGAGAAATGTCCTCTTCTCTCAGAACTTCTCAGAAGGAAAGTTCAGTGGGACCTTTCCTCTTTATATATGATTATGATTTGTAATAATTTTATGGTTTTAGGAGCCAAATGTATTATTTTTAATGTTACCCATTATTTATTCATGTTTTTAAGTTTTAAGGAATATTGTATATTTTATATGAAGCTTACAATATATATATACTGATTTTTTATTTTGTAGTTCTTTTACCCCTGACGCAGCCTGAGGGCGAAACGTGGCTACGTGGGGTAACTGTTCAATAAACCACTTCTTTTTATTTACTTGTTTTGGTATTTTTATGTGATCTGCTTTTACTTCGTTCGTATCTCAGTAGGCAGATCAGTGCCTCTTGTTTTTGTTTTTTATTTTTGAATGATTTTACTGTCCAGCTTGTCAGAGCGGTATAGTAAATTTAATAAAACTATAAACTTTAATTAATGAGGGGGCTTGGAGGAAAGGTGGTTTTAGTGGCAGAGAGGGCACTTAGGGTGAGAGGGTAGGAAGGATACAGAGCGGGTGTCAGTGAAGCAGTAGAGACTTCATGCAGGTTTAGTGAAGGCAGTAGAGAGAATAGTTGATGTTGGAGGACTGATCACATACTGAGATGCCAGACAACAGCAGTGTGCTTATCTTCCATTCTGGTCAGTATAAATAGCAGGTATAGAAGCTGACACAGACTTTTGGTGATGTATGTCCATCTGGAATACGCCAAACGTGCATTCATTCTGGTGCTGTGCAGTACATGCCTATAACACACTCCTTCTTATGGTGCATGATTTTGGCACCATCAACTATAGACGTGCCCATTTTCCTCCTTTATAGAATAATGCGTAGTGTAATCCCTGCAGTATAGGTACATATCTGCAGAATCTCAGCATGCATTTGGCACCTACTTTTTATACAATAACCTCCCCACTGTATAAGTGCATGCTAGCTTGCACTGCACATACTTTTAGGCATGACTTAATTTTTAAGAGGCCTTTTACATGCATAATCAGGGCAATTCTATAAATCAGCGCCTCAGTTTAGGAACCCTAATACCATGCACTTAGCGCCAATTCTATAACAACATCTTAGGTATTGTGAGGAATGGGTTGATAGGCAGAAGCGGAAGGGGAGAAAAGGGGCCCTGCTTCCATGTAGAGGGGAAGAGGGGAAAGAGGGTGACTACAGAAACTACCGATCCCAGAAGGCCGCGCAAAGTAAAGGGGGGGAAGAGAGGGGAAACTACAAGTCCCAGAAGCCTGAGTTGAGCAGGAAACAGGAGGTGGAGGACTTGCCTTCTCAGAGAAGCAAGGGGGAGGAGGCTGATTGGGAAATGAAGTCTGAGGAAGGGAATGAGGAACACCTGCTGGGGGAGGGAGGGGCTGAGCATATGGACTGGCAAGAGGGAGAAGGAGGGGGGGGAACAAGAGGAGATGGATATCTCAGCTTTTGCTCGGGGCCAGGAGGGGACCAAAGGAAAGTAAGTCCTGGAAAACAGACTGTATGAGTGCTAACCCTGTGTGGGTGGTTGTCAGGAGTGAGTGCTGACAAATGAGGGAGGTGGGTCTCTAGGTTTAGCTGACAAGGAACTGCTAGAACCTAGGGGAACTCATACAGCAGCGGGAAAGTTTGCAACAAGATAGCATTTGAACTTGAGAACTGAACTTTGGATTAGAACTCTATAAGGGGGAGAGAAATGAACTGAAGGGGCCTGTGCCAGGAACAGGACCCGTATAGAAGCATTGTTCACTTGGGAGCCTGGCTGGAGAGAAGCCAGGGAGCCGATAGACCTGGTTGCTGGCCTAAAACAACTTTGCAGGCGTGATCTGCTAAAAGTAGATGACGGCCTCCACCTGAGGAAAAGAACTATTGTCCCGCAGGACAAAGGGGGAGGAAGGGGAGAACAGACACAGGGGGTCCCAGTAGACGGAACTGTTTTCTTTTGGCTACCCAAAGAGGAGTATCTTTTTCAGTAGCCCGCCAGTCCTGGAACTGATTGACGGACTTCAGGCGGGAGTGAACTCAGCAGAGGAAGCATGATCTGTGTTTGAATACCAGCAAGGAGGATTACTAGCAGTGCGGAGGTGATTCCCGGATCAGGGCAAGGAGGAGGCAACACCTCGAGCGGTGGACCAGTACCGAGGTGACAGTATATGATTCCATTATAGAATACCAGTATTAAGAAAGCATTGGTGCACCCATGTTTAGGTATGCCCTATTATGCCATGTCAAGTTGGCACCCATAGATGCGCCAAATGACGGACATAATTTGTGGTATTCTATAAACTACACATGTAACTGGGAGACTAACCCCTAGTCCTCCAAGGCCCTGCTATTGTGTATGCCTCTCTTGCATTTATGTGGGTTTTTTTTCAGTTTGAAAATTTGAAATTAACAATACTCAAAAGACATTGACAAAGACCAATATACAAGCCCATATCAATGAGGAAAAGAAGCTGAGAAACGTACATAATAATCTGAGCAGTTCTGAGAGAAAAGGGCATTTCTCTGGGTAAGTGAACATTATTTTGCTCTGTGCTTTGGTGATTTAAAGACTGGAATAAAAGAGAAATTGTAGGCTTATTTATAAAAAAGAAAAACCTTTATTTATTAACTAATTTAACTAGTGTAAAACCCTATTCCCTATGGTTTTAAAATTGAAATTTCTAACAAGAGGTTGAGTCAATAGCATTAACAGAAAGCAAAGCAGGGCCTAGTTCAGTCTTATTTTTTTTTTTTACATCCTCTGTACCAGGGATTTCCCAAGCTCACTACTTTATAGAACAGCACCAGTTTATAGAACTGTCTGCAAGCCCAAAGTATTTTACTTATGAAAAGGGCTTATAAAATTACTGTCCACATGTTCTTTCCAGGGTATCATATTTTATGAGATTGAGCTACGTTTTATTCCCCCCCCCCCCTTATTTCTGTAAAGCAGCACAGCTCCTTTAGTGTATACTATCTCTGACAAAAATATATAAGGAAATCAGCCAATATACTCATGACATCATCAACGGGTAATTTTATTTACCTTGGTAATTTTGATGCACTTTTTATAGCAGATCATTAGCTGTACATTCACAGATGGGTGCTTTGAAAAAAGGAGTTGCTATTAGATAGCAGAAAGTTGATGCATTTGCTATTGCAAGTGTGTATCCGCTGACATTTGAACTGCAAAGGATGGCTGTTCTTCACGAGGTATAATTCCTATTTTCCATACTGGGTCAGTCCAATGCTATACATAGTCCAGTATCCTGCTTCCACCAGTGGCCAATCCAGATCACAAGTACCTGGCAGAAACCTAATTAGTAGCAACATTCCATACTACCAATCCGAGGGCAAGCAGTTGCTTCCCTCAAGTCCATCTCAATAACAGACTATGGATGTTTCCTCCAGGAACTTGTCCAAACCTTTTTAAAACCCAGATATGCTAACCACTGTTACCAAATCATCCAGCAATGAGTTCCACAGCTTAACTATTATTTGAGTGAAAAAAATATATCTTCCTATTTTATTTAAAAGTATTTCCATGTAATTTCATTGAGTGTCCCCTGGTCTTTGTACTTTTTGAAAGAGTGAACATCAGTTCACTTTTACCTATTCTACACTATTTAGGATTTTGTAAACTTCAATAATATTTTTATTTTTGTTACATTTGTACCCAGTGCTTTCCCACTCATTGCAGGCTCAATGTGGCTTACATGGGGCAATGGAGGGTTAAGTGGCTTGCCCAGAGTCACAAGGAGCTGCCTGTGCCTGAAGTGGGAATTGAACTCAGTTCCTCAGTTCCCCAAGACCAAAGTCCACCACTCTAACCACTAGGCCACTCCTCCACTACCTAGTGTGGTATTGTTTGTCTGAGAGTCCTAATCTAGTATTCTGCCTAGCCTCCCTTGTGTATTCTAGACCCTGTATGTATCCTGTTGGTAGCCAGTCCCTGCCCTGTCCTGTAAGTCCTGCCGGCCACCTGCACCCAGGGGCTCAACTCCTGGGGAACGGCGGTCAATGCGCAGGTGAAGTCTAGTTGTTCCTGCTCTGCCTGTTCCAGCTTGTTTGCCTCAGCTGCAGCTCCAGTCCGGGGTTCCAGTCCTGTTCTGCCTTGTCTCTGGTTTGGTGGTGGTTTTGCCTGCCATTGCCGCTCCACAGCAGTGGTCCAAGGGCTCACAAACCCAGTGTTTCCGTGAGAAGACTAACAGAATGCAAAGGCCATGAGCTCGGCAAGATCACCCTACCCGCTGGGCTTCCCGCCTAGAACTGTTGCCCCTGTTGGCAATCCGGGCCACCACCCGGGTTTGGCTCCTGTTTCCTGTGTGAAGTTCGGTTCCAGCTTCATTATTGTTCTTGATCCTTTCATGACACTTGATGAATATCGTGGGAAGCTTTTGTCTGATCCAGCCTTGAAGAAGCGTCCTGAAGTTTCAGCAGAGAGAAAGTGTATCCAGTAGCTTGGGCTCATTGTAAACCCAGTTTCTGCTATTGACCCTTCTACCCTGCTCTGCGAATACCGCCGCCTACTGGTCTCCTGTCCAGCCCTGCGGAATACCCCGTAAGCTGCAGCTGAAAGAAAGCGTCTTGAGAGTCCCAAGCTCCAGGCTTACCTGGAGTCCAACCTGAGGGGCGCTTCCAGCCAAGTTGCTCCGGAGTCCATTCAGAGGTCCAGTTCCAGCCAAGCTCTCAGTCCAAGTGGCGCTTCCAGTCAAGCCTCTGAGTCCAGTCCGAGTGGCACTTCTTACTGAGCTTCAAGTAGCGTTTCCAGTCAAGCCTCGGATTCCTGTCCGAGCGGTGCTTCTAACTGAGCCTCTGATTCCAGTCTGAGTGGCACTTCCAGTTAAGCCTTGGACTCCTGTCCGAGTGGCACTTCATGCTGAGGCCACTCCGAGTTCCAGTGCCAGTCGAGATGCTGAGTCCAAGCTGAGTTCCAGTTGCAGCCAAGTTGCTGAGTCCAAGTCGAGTTTCAGTTCCAGCCAAGAGGCTGAGTCCAAGCTGAGTTCCAGCTCCAGCCAAGCTGCTGAGACCACGCCGAGTTCCAGCTCCAGCCAAGATGCTCAGTTCACGCCAAGTTCCAGTTCCAGTCAAGATGCGGAGTTCACGCCAGTTCCAGCCAAGCTGCTGAGTCCAGGCCAAGTTCCAGTTCTAGCCAAGATGTTGAGTCCATGCCGAGTTCTAGTTCCAGCAGAGATGCTGAGTCCAGTCCGAGTTCCAGTCTGAGTTCCAGCTCTGATGCCAAGCCTGATGCCAGTCCTGATGCCAGTCCGAGTTCCAGTTCCAGCCAAGATGCTGAGTCCAAGTCGAGTTTCAGTTCCAGCCAAGTTGCGGAGTCCACTCCGAGTTCCAGTTCCAGCCGAGCTGCTGAGTCCACTATGAGTTTCAGGTCCAGCCGAGATGCTGAGTCCAGTCTGAGTTCTAGTTCTAGCTGAGATGTTGAGTCCAGTTTGAGTCCTTGCCAAGACACTGATTCCAGTCCAGGTTCCAGTCCCGGTTCGGTTCCTGATTCCAGTCCTGATTCCAGTCCACGGTCCAGTCCTGATTCCAGTCCGAGGTCCAGTCCTGATTCTAGTCTGGGTTCCAGTCTTGACTCCTGTTCAAGCTCCAGCCCAGCTCTCCCTGGTCATGTTTTGAAGTTCCTCCGTAGGTTTCACCATTGTTACCCATGGAGACCTGAATTCCCCGTGAAGGTTGGGGGGGCCTTGAAGGGGAGGTACTGTCATGATGGTGACTGTTTCCTTGTCTATGCTCACCTCGCCCTCTGGTGGCCAGAACCGGTGGCTACTATGGACTGTCATACGTTCCAGACTTCAGCCCGGTCTGGATCTTCCGGGCTGCCAGACTTGCTTTTCTTGTTTGTGCCTGAACAGCACCCGTAGCTGCCTTGTGATTCCTGCAGCTGAACTTCAGCTGCTGATGGGTTTTATTAACCACCTGGAAACTTCTGTGTTTGCCTTTGCATCGTCTAAGGTCCCTGGTATATTGGTGTGCTCTGTGCACTTCTGCCTAGTCCAGTTTCTAGTCTGAGTTCCTTGTCTGGTTCTAGTTAGTTTGTGTGTAGTTTAGCTTTGGTTTTATTGCTTAGTTCTTAGTCTTGTTTCTGGTCTGTATTCCTTGTCTAGTTCTTGGTTGTCTATGTTTCTTTCTTAGTGGCTACTTGGCAGCTTTACTACTGTGATAGTTACCATCTAATAACGAACCTCCCTTTAACTGCCAAACTAGTGGAGTCAGTGGTTCATGTTCTCTACCCACACCAAACTGGTTTCCAAACTAGTCACAACAGTGAAACCACTCTTTTAGGTCTAACCACATACATTAGCTCCCACCAATCACATTCCAAAGCTGTGTTGCTTGTATCTATAGATCTCAAAGCAGTGTTTGACACAATAGACCACTCGCTCCTACTTCAACGCCTCTCACAAATTGGGCTGATGAGTGATGCACTTTCTTGGTTTACCTCCTACATTTCAAACTGTAAGTATGCTGTTTTTTTCTCAATTCCCATTCAAACTCATACTCTCTACCCTCAGGGATACCACAAGGCTCTATCCTATCTCCCCTTTTATTCAACATTTTTCTAGACACTCTATCTTCTTGACTCCCTGGGTCTTGCATCTTTTTCATATGCAGATGACATGCAGGTTCTTACTCCTCTTGATCCCTCTGATAAAACCCAAATAGCTGATCTCAATCGCAAATTAGATTTGGTGTGTTCATGGCTCATGCAACATCGTCTATTGATAAACTTTAGAGGGCTTTGAGCCTGGGAACCTGGGTTTAATTCACTCTGCAGCTCCTTGTGACCTTGGGCAAGTTACTTAACCCTCCATTGCCCCAGGCACAAAAACTTAGATTGTGAGCCCTCTAGAGACAGAGAAAGTACTTGCATAATACAAGTACAGTACTGCATACATCTAGTAGCATTAAAAATATATTTTAAATATTTTTTTCTATTAAGAGGAGAGAAAGACATCAGAGGATAATCACTGTATAGGAGCTACAACAGCAGTCTCCAATCATGGGTCTTAAAAATGTCCTATTATTTGAAAGAAATTTTTTAAACAAAATTATGATTTAAAAAATCTTTTTTCAGCAATTATAGTTTATACAGTGCCATAGCTTCAACTTTCAAACCTCAAAATCATTTTAACCAAGTCCTAAACATCCATTCAACTTAACTTTTCAAAATGTCCACCATTTCGCATGTCCAACAAAGACCTACATTTTACAATATGCTATTTATACATGTAGATGTCATGCAACTGTTTCAAAATATCCTTCTTTATTACCTTTAGTTGGTGTTCCCAATTCTGATTCAGTGCCATCTGAAATAGTTGTCTGGTTTAGGTCAGCCAAGCAGGGAGGGAGATTTGAAGTTAAATTGTTTGATGATGTTTCATGTGTTACAGCTGTTTCATATTTATAACTGAAAAACAATACTGCCATTTTATTGACACTTTCAATAGGCAAATGTTCATTTACTAATGTATAAGAAATTCATTTAAAATATTAGAATATATGTCAAATTTTCTATTAATATTTTGGATATCTGCAACTCGAAAAGGAGGTCAAAAGCAACTCCAATTTAAAAGACATGTGGAAAGGACTACACAGCCTTATGTGTGGATATCATCAGTAATGGCAACTGAACTGCAGATCATGTGATGTCAACTTACCATATGATATATGCTTCTTCTGTAGACTGGCTTACATTGTCTCCAATATTTGAGACTGAGACAGCATGACAATGTGATTACTTCCAGTTGCATCCTGACAGGCTTTTTGTATCACTTGGAGTTAGTCAGCTGCCTGCAGGCACTGATATAGGTGTTAGTAGAGGACCAGGTGAGATGTTTAAAATTAGGAAGCAGTTCTCTGTCTTTCCCCTTGCCTCCTTTGATGGTCCCCAGGAGCTACTCATTTTCTCTTCACCCAGTGTTGCCTAGTGTACAGCTTAGATTACTTAAAAAATTGCTTTGCCGAGTTTTGTAAGGAGACCTTTCTTTATATACCCTTGACCCTTTATATACCCCTTTGACCCAGAGGAGATAGAAAGTAAACACTGCAGAACAGGTGGGAAGCCAAAATTAGAGGTTAAAAGGGAAAGTGAGGTAGTGGGTAGAATGGAAGGGCAGTAGATACCATAGCAGAAAAAAAGAGTTTCCAGCTAAGATGCTTCATTGGACAAAGGACAGGGCTAGGGATGCAGAGGATCCAGGGTACAGAATAAAATGGAAGACCACTCATGGGCATGGCTCAGTTGCCAGCGGGAATCCTAAATCTTTGTTTTATTTATTATCTATTTATTTATTTATAACTTTATATTACTACTAATACTACTACTACTTATGAATAGCGCTACTAGATGCACGCTGCACTGTACACTTGAACATGAAGAGACAGTCCCTGCTCAACAGAGCTTACAATCTAATTAGGACAGACAAACAGGACAAATAAGGGAATTACTAAGGTGGGGATGATAAAATAAGGGTACTGAACAAGTGAACAGGGCCGCCGAGAGACAAAGCTGGGCCCAGGGCAAACCATCTTCAGGGCCCTCCGCCCCGGTGCACCACACATAAGGCAAAAGTCAAAATTTTGATAATATTTATATAATTTAATATGTTGCAGTAATTATATAGAATACTTAAAAACAGACTGTGGTTGTATTCTAGTGGAGGAATGCTTTGCGAGTTTTTTTTGTTGGCAAATATTTCTATGACAGTGTCAAAGTTCATGCGTCTTCCTAATTCAGCCTCAATGGCAAGCAATCCTAAACTACTGAGTTTCTGCTGCCCCATTGTTGATCGAAGCACACTTTTTACTCTTTTCAAGGTGCTGAATGATCGTTTAGCTTGAGCCACAGATACTGGTAGCGTACAAAATATGCGTAAAGCAATACAGACATTAGGAACAGTGAGGACAGATTCAAACACCTTAATTTGTTCAATAGTTCAAGTGGCTCCATTGGGTCATTTCCAATATTGGCTGTGTGAATTGCTTTTAAGTGTTTTATTTCTTCAGACAATGCTGAAGAAGAAACATCAATGCTGTATTTGGTGCAAAAGGTTCTAACCTTTGCTTCTATTTCTTCATCAGATAAAAGGAGATACATCCAAAGGAAGCTGAATGTTTCATGAAGTTTCACACACTCTTCATATTGCACCATTACATTTGCAATAACACAATCAATCAAAACATAGAACACATTTTTTAGAACCATTCTTCACAATCACTTTCATTTACCTCTGATATATTTGATTGATGTGGTTCATCGGCCATTCTTTTTCTTTTCCTAATTCTAATTTGTGGAAATTCCATGTTGAAGTCTACATTTCCAGCAACCAGTTTGCTTTCTTTCAAAATTGCATTCCAATTTTCTCTAATAACATTCTTTAGTTTGCTACTAAGTTCCGAATGTTTTTTATTTCAATGTCTAATGAACATTTCTTTGCTTGCAACACTTTGTTGTGGTAATCTATTTCCATCAAAATCTTAAGCCAGAGAGAGCACATAAGGACACATTGAAATGATTTCAGATATGTCTGCAGTCCGTCAATTTCAAATATGGTCCCAGGTCTAAGGTTTAGATTTTCCATTTCTTCAAGCGCATTCAAAATACCTGGCAGATGTGCAGCTATTGTCAGGCTTTCAAGGCAGAACTCGATTCGTGAGCCCTTGGGCCACTGCTGTGGAGTGGCAGTGGCAGGCAAAACCACCCCCAAACCAGACAAGGCAGAAAAGGACTGGAACCCCGGACTGGAGTTGCAGCTGAGGCAAACAAGCTGGAACAGGCATAGCAGGAACAACTAGACTTCACCTGCGCTTGACCGCTGTTCCCCAAGAGTTGAGCCCCTGGGTGCAGGTGGCCGGCAGGACTTATAGGACAGGGCAGGGACTGGATACCAATAGGACACACACAGGGTCTAGAATACACAAGGGAGGTTAGGCAGAATACTAGACTAGGACTCTCAGACAAAGAATACCACACTAGGTAGAAAGCAGACAGGCTCAAGAACAAGGACTGAAAGCTGCCAAGCAGCCACTAGGAAGAAACACAGACAGGAAAGAATCAGGACTGAAAGCTGCCAAGCAGCCACTATGAAAGAAACACAGAGAACCAAGAACTAGACAAGGAATACAGACCAGAAACAAGACTAGGAACTAAGCAATAAAACCAAAGCTAAACTACACACAAACTAACTAGAACCAGACAAGGAACTTAGACTAGAAACTGGACTAGGCAGAAGTGCACAGAGCACACCAACATACCAGGGACCTTAGACAATGCAAAGGCAAACACAGAAGTTTCCAGGTTGTTAATAAAGCCCATCAGCAGCTGAAGTTCAGATGCAGGAATCACAAGGCAGCTACGGGTGCTGTTCAGGCACAAACAAGAAAAGCAAGTCTGGCAGCCCAGAAGATCCGGACCGGACTGGGCTGAAGTCTGGAACGTGTGACAGTCCATAGCAGCCACCGGTTCTGGCCACCAGAGGGCGAGGTGAGCACAGACAAGGAAACAGTCACCATCGTGACAGCTATAGGACATATGCTTGCAACCCTTGCAGACCAACAGGTGTCCGACATTCTGTGCAATGAACCAGTGATTTTTTCATAAGTATTTCCCATCTTTGAGGACTTGAGGCAAATAGGGCATATAACTTTTCAACAACTCCAAAAAATGTTAAAGCCTGAACACTGCTTTCTGCTGCATGGACTCCACACAAATTTAGACTGTGGCAAGCACAAGGTGAAAACTCAGCCAACTGATTTATTCTTAATATGTGAGCTTTAGCACCATTGTAAGCTCCACTCATGTTGCTACCGTTGTCGTACCCCTCACCCCGACACTCGGAAATTAGAATCTTGTGTTTGCTGAAAACGTCAATGATTAGATTGGCAATGTCTTCACCTGTCTTTTTATTGCAGTTTACAAACTCAAGAAATCTCTCTTCAATCTCATGTTACCCAGTTTCCTCCTTCAAAAAAACATATCTTAAGATGAAACTAGTTTGTTCTATGTGAGCAGAACCGGGAGTGGCATTAACAATGATAGAATAATATTTTGCAGAATATCTTTCCATTTAAATTGTTTTTCTATCTTGATCAGCACAGCACTCGATAAACTCATTCCGTATGTCAGCTGATAGATAGTGAACTTGCAACCGAGAATGAGCTTCTTGTTGTGATTCTCTCTTGAGATGATGCTCTAAAAGAGAATTATAGCGACTTAACTCAATTCCAAGAAAATTTCCATTATTTGGATCTCCAATTACATTATTGTCTCCTCTAAATGCTAGACCTCTCTCTGCTAAGAAAAATGTAACATCAAGAAGTCTCCGGAGTATCTGTTTCCACAAATATGCTTTATTTTCTATAACTTTCTGCAAATGATGCTCAATGTTTCGACTAGTTTTCAGACCAGATTCAAGTGTGCGCCACATGACATAGCATTTTTTGTGTTCTGAACTTTCCTGATGCTCTGGAACTTTCTCGTATAGCTTTTTCCATTTGAGGTGATTCTGTGATTCTGTGACAGAAAGCGCTCACTTGGGAGAGTGTCTCTCTGTTTGATGTTGTGCAAAGGTTTGCCTTCAGGGACAGCATTGAAAGCAACAGATTGCTTTTAGTAAAGATACTGTATTCTATAATGCAGCCATATACACTCTGTTACACCTTTGGGCTTATTTTCAAAGCACTTAGCCTTCCAAAGTTCCATAGAAACCTTTGAAAATATGCCTCCTTGTTATCCCTGATGAAGGCGCTGGGTGCCGAAACACGGACCATGTTGGGTCCATTCAAGAACTGTTTCATCTAAACATATGATTAAAGGTTTTATCCTTCCCCCTTTTTTGAAGGCTCTTGGTACTTTTTTGTTGTGTACTTTGGATTTTTGTTTGTACTTCCCTCCCTCTCTTTGCTATTTTTTTTGACAATATGGGATGAACATTTTTTTTTGTTACATTTGTACCCCGCGCTTTCCCACTCATGGCAGGCTCAATGCGGCTTACATGGGGCAATGGAGGGTTAAGTGACTTGCCCAGAGTCACAAGGAACTGCCTGTGCCTGAAGTGGGAATCAAACTCAGTTCCTCAGTTCCCCAGGACTAAAGTCCACCACCCTAACCACTAGGCCACTCCTCCACAACCGAGAGTTGAGAAAAGGTGACAAGGAAAACAGTACAATGCCTGTTTAACTGTACTCCACACTAACCAGTCCCTCGGTACAATTTCCCCATTTTGTAGCTTAATTTTGAGGATTGATGTTGGGAATTGCCGATTTTCTGATTCTCTAGGGAATTCACAAATATGGGGGTGAGGCTGAGGACCTCTCTCTACTGCTTCTTCTATTTCCTGTTTTGTGAGACTTTTTTTTGTAAGAGTTCCTACATCAAACGTATTGGTATCAATTCTTATATTCAGCGAAGTAGCAGATTGAGCTTGTCCTTCATCAGCCGGACTTTGTAACTCACTTTCAAATGACACTTCAGCCTCTGTTTGTTCTCTTACTGGTGCTGTTGTTGGTGTACTTGGCATGTGAGAATCGTCTTGAACCTTCTGTATTGAAAATGAAAATCTTAAGCTCTGAAGCGACTGCTGGCCCTTTTTATCTTCTTGATCACATTTTTTCTTCTCTCAAAGTTTTTCAGATCCTGATTTATGATAACTCATGTTGATGATATTACCTTTTGGGAAAACTGAGAGAGAAATAGAAGGCGGTAATTTGAAATCTGTGCATAGTTTTACTTTTTTTTTCTATTCAATACCCTAGCATAATGTGTCCGCGTACATGAACGAACTAGATCCAGCAAGCTTTCCTATTTTTATTCATATCACCACCAAATCATAGCAACTTAACAATTCCAGAATGACAAGAAAATTTCCATTATTTGGATTTCCATTACTGTCTCCTTTAAATGCTAGACCTCTCTGTCTGCTAAGAAAAATGTAACATCAAGAAGTCTCCAGAGTATCTGTTTCCACAAATAAGCTTTACCGTGTATACTACTACTACTAACGAACATTTCTAAAGCGATACCATCATCAAATACTCATGTATTTCCAGCATGCACACAGCAGGAGCAGTCAGTCATTTCAGAAAAAGCAATAATGACAATTCCATAAGCCATGGCATGCCTAAAATAAGGAGCCAATCATACGCCCATAAATACAGAATAGCAATAGCATTATAGCTGCACTTACTTACACATGTAATTGATGCCATTAATTGGCCGTCGTTGCCCATTACTTGCATAATCAATGTGTATCCTTACTAAGTGGTATATAATGTGAGGGGGGGGGGGGGAGGGAGGGGGGACACACTGGAACACCAGTCTTTGACTTTCTAGTAAATGAAAATAAATGGCACTGGAAAATTAATTACTTACCTTACAAAAAATCAGTTCTGGTTTGTCTACTCGCTCTGTCCTCTGTGTCCTCCTGTGACCTGCTGTATTGTTGTGTGTTGGTGTCCTGGCTGGCTCCTGGACCTGCATTGCTCCACCACCTGTCCTGGACTATTCCTGGCCTAGCAGCAGGGAGGGACTCGAGGAGGAGACTTGGTGGGTTGGTGCAAATGGGACTGCACTGCCTGGGAGAGGGAGACCACCACCATCTGCTGCAGCAGAATTAAAATTTTCCAGGCTGGCCCACCCCTGTGACCTGCTGTGTTGCTGTGTGTCACAGTGTCGGTGTCCTCCTGGCTGGCTCCTGGACCTGCTCCACCACCACCTGTCCTGGACTACTCTTGGCCAAGCTGGCCTAGCAGCAGGGAGGAACTCACTCGAGGAGGAGGGTGGGTTGGTTGGTGCAAGTGCACTGCCTGGGAGAGGGAGAGACAGGCCCACCAGCAGCCCTGCACCGCTCTATAAAGCAGCTACTTCTCTCAGCCCGCGGGGCCCCGGCCAGAGTCTGAGAGCCACCAGTCAGACCGCCAAGCGTCAACCGCCACTCGATGCGACCCGGAGGAAGAGCAGCAGGCACTAGCCCCGCCTGCAGCGCAGCCACCACCACACGTCATTGTTAGGGTAGGGACCACCCAGGCTGGCCACACTGTCCATGCAGCATGCATGCAAAGGAGGAGCAGCAAATCGTGAGGCTGCGAGGAAGTGGAGCTGTGTCGGAAAACCATTTGCGCTGCAGCCTGAGCCTTTAGTTCTCCCTGTCAGTGCTCCACCCAGGGGCATAGCTACCATGGGGCCAAAGGGGCCTGGGCCCCTGTAGTTTTGGCCCTGGACCCCCTTGCCACGACCCTCTTGACTCCCCCCTTCCCGCCGCCGTTGCGTACCTTTGCTGGTGGGGGACCCCAACCCCTGCCAGCCGAAGTTCTCTCCTCGACCGTGCAGCATTGCTTGCTGAATGATCTGATCAACTTTCTGTGCGTGCGTCTGACATGCAGGACGTCAGACGCATGCACAGAAACAGACTCAAACTTGATCACATCATTCGGCAACGCCGCGTGGCCGAGAAGAGGACTTCGGCTGGCGGGGGTTGGGGTCCCCCACCAGCAAAGGTACGCAGTGGGAGAGGGTTGGCGGCGGGAAGGGGGGGGTCGAGAGGGTTGCGGCGGGGGGGGTGAAAGTTGGCAGTAGCAGGCGGGCGGGTGGTGAGATCAGTGGCGCTGGAGGCTAAAATGTGCCCCCCTCACCTCGGGCTCTGGACCCCCCTCCCGTCGAAGTCTGGCTACGCACCTGGCTCCACCAGCCATGGTGCTGAACAAACACAGCGACACTGTCAGAATATAAGTCATGTGACAGAATTTTGAACAGATTGACGAGGAGAGAGATGGCTAACAGGCTTATTTTCGAAAGAGAAGGGCGCCCATCTTTCGACACAAATCGGGAGATGGGCGTCCTTCTCTCAGGGTCGCCCAAATCGGCATAATCGAAAGCTGATTTTGGGCGTCCCCAACTGCTTCCCGTTGCGGGGACGACCAAAGTTCCTGGGGGCGTGTTGGAGGCGTAGCAAAGGCGGGACTGGGGCATGCCTAACAGATGGGCGTCCTCAAGCGATAATGGAAAAAAGAAGGGCGTCCCTGATGATCACTTGGTCGACTTTACTTGGTCCATTTTTTCTTACGACCAAGCCTCAAAAAGGTGAGTGAACTGACCAGATGACACCCTGAAATGAGTTGGATTTGGTTGTTTTTGAGATGGGCGTCGTCGGTTTCCATTATCGCAGAAAACCGGGGATGACCAACTCTAAGGTCGACCTAAATGTTGAGATTTGGGCGTCCCCGACCGTATTATCAAAACAAAAGATGGACGCTCATCTTGTTTCGATAATACGGGTTTCCCCGCCCCTTCGCAGGGACATCCTGCGAGGACGCACTCAGGAAAACTTGGGCACCCCATTCGATTATACCCCTCCACGTGGGAGACCTGTGAGAAGCAAGTTGCAATTGTCTAAGCGAGAGGTGATAAGAGTGTGGATAAGGGTTCTGGTAGTGTGCTCAGAAAGGAAAGTGCGAATTTTGCTGATATTGTAGAGAAAGAAACGACAGGTTTTAGCAGTCTGCTGAATATGTTCAGAGAAGGAGAGAGAGGAGTTGAAGATGACCCCAAGGTTACAAGCTGATGAGACAGGGAGGATGAGAGTGTTATCCACAGAAATAGAGAATGGGGGAAGAGGAGAGGTTGATTTAGGGGGAAAGATAAGAAGCTCAGTCTTGGACATATTTAGTTTCAGATGGTGGTGAGACATCCAGGCTGCAATGTCAGACAGGCAGGCTGATACTTTGGCCTGAATTTCTGCTGAGATTTCTGGTGTGGAGAGGTAGATCAGCGTAAAGGTGGTACTGAAAACCAAGGGATGAGATCAGAGGACCAAGGGAAGAAGTATAGATGGAGAAAAGAGGTCCCAGGACAGATCCCTGAGGTACACCAACTGACAGTGGGACAGAAATGGAGGAGGATCCACCAGAGTATACACTAAAGGTACGATGGGAGAGATAAGAAGAAAACCAGGAAAGAACAGGGCCCTGAAATCCAAATGAGAACAGCGTATCAATGAGTAGGCTGTGATCAACAGTGTCAAAAGCAGCAGATAGATCGAGAAGGATGAGGATGGAATAGAGGCCTTTGGATATGGCTAGGAACAGGTCATTGGACACTTTAGCAAGTGCTGTTTCAGTGGAATGAAGGGGGCGAAAGCCAGATTGAAGTGGATCAAGAATATCTTGAGAGGAAAGAAAGTCAAGACAATGGTGGTGAACAGCACGTTCAAGTATCTTGGATAGGAAAGGGAGGAGGGAGATGGGGCAATAGTTGGAAGGACAGGTAGGGTCCAATGAAGGTTTTTTAAGGAGTAGTGTGACTATGGCATGTTTGAAGGCATCAGGAACAGTCGCAGTGGAAAGTGAAAGATTGAGGATATAACAGATAAAAGGGATGACAGTAAGAGAGAAAGTGTTAAGTAGATGGGTAGAAATAGGATCGGAGAAACAGGTAGTTAGTTTTGAGGAGGAAAGAAGATGTGTAGTTTCCTCTTCAGTGATTTCAGAAAAGGAAGAAAAGGAGGCAGGGGTTGGAAGGTTGAGAGAATTAAGGGAAGGAGAGGTGGAGGTGACCTGGTTGAGAATTCAAGTTTAATCTTGTGAACCTTATCATGAAAGTACTCAGCCAGAGTCTGGGAAGAAAGTGAAGAGGGAATTGGAGGTGAAGGCACTTTATAACTTTATATATAATAATCAAATATGGCCCCATGAGATTACCTGATACTTCCCATCTTACTCAACCAGATGGGGATATAACTCCTACAACTGTTCAATTGGAAGCATACTTTCAGGATAAACTCTTAAAGGCTAGAGCCTTATTTTCAAATTCAATGCAGATTGACAGATATGAGGTTACAACTAGCTCTTTTGAAATAACATAGTAACATTACGTGGTAAATGACAGCAGATAAAGACCTGTATGGTCCATCCAGACTGCCCAACAAGATAAACTCATTTTACATGATATGCTATACCTTAGATGTATACCCGAGTTTGATTGTCTGCTCAGCACTGTTCTTGTACTAAAAGTTCTGAAGCTAAAGTCAAAGCCCCTTAAAATTTACACTCCAGCCCATAAAAGTCTGCCCAGCAATGGTTTTGCTTCCCAGTTACCAGTGTTGCCACCCAATCTCCGCTAAAATTCCGTGGATCCATTCCTTCTAAACAGGATTCCTTTGCATTTATTCTATGCATGTTTGAATTCCATTACCATTTTCATCTCCACCACCTTCCTGCGGGAGGGCATTCCATGTATCACCCTTTCCGTGAAAAAATACTTCCGGACATTACTCCCGAGTCTGCTCCCCTTCAACCTCAATTCATATCCTCTAGTTCTACTGCCTTCCCATCTCCAGAAAAGATTTGTTTGCTGATTAATACCTTTCAAATATTTGAATGTCTGTATCATGTCACCCCTGTTTCTCCTTTCCTCCAAGGTATACATGTTCAGGTCGGCAAGTCTCTCCTCATATGGTTTGCAACGCAAATCCCATACCATTTTTGTAGCTTTTCTTTGCACCACTTCCAGACTTTTTACATCTTTAGCAAGATACGGCCTCCAAAACTGAATACAATACTCCAAGTGGGGTCTCACCAATGACTTGTAGAGTCCTTTCTTCTGCTGGTTATACCCAGGGCTTTTTTTGAGGGGGTACTGAGTACCGGCACCTTTTCCATTGTCTGCTAAAATTGACCCATGGTCCCCTAGTTTTGATGAAAGAGCTCAGGCTCTGCACATCAATTCTGCCTTGTCATAGATTCTGTGACAGGTTGCAGAGGGCCTGGCTATTGTGGGGTGGATCTCTCAGTGATCACCCCATCACTGAAGGGTGGTCTGGAATTTGAGTACCAGCACCTTTTTCGCTAGGGAAAACACACTGGTTATATCCCTCTCTATGCAGCCTAGCATCCTTCTGTCCATGGCCACCACCTTGTTGCATTGTTTCTTAACCTTCAGATCCTTGAACACTAACACTCCAAGTTGTCTCTCCTGAGTCAAGCTTACTAATCTCTCCCCTCCTATCCAGTATCTCTCTTTTGGGTTTCTGCACCCCAAGTGCATCACTCTGCACTTCTTGGCAATAAATGTTAACTTCCTTTTCTAAATGAGGTTTTCAATTTATTACTGGAGTACAAACTCTGAAATTACTTACACAAAGTACTCCTTACACCATACGTATCTTAAACTTGTTTATTATATTACATATACCTATTTTTTACCCTAATCCTCGAAACTCACATTCTCACATCACATTCACACATAGCACCCATTTCTCTAGTTGTAATAATCATCTATTGCGCATTATCATTTGATACACAACTCTGCACTTACATTTACATTATATATAGAACATCAGATCCAAGACATATTTCAGTCATTATTTCAAAATAGTTCATAATAATGGTCTAACTGTTCAATTCAATGCATCAAATTCAAATGCCCTTAATGAGCGCAGATTGCAGTACTTTACAGCTATTATAATGATCTAACTGTTCAGTTCGTTGCATCAAATCAAATGTCTTTGTTAAGCCCAGATAGCAGTGCTTTAAAGCAATTAGAGAACTGTGTTCCATGCGGAACCCCGCAGCGTGAGAAAGGCTAATGAGGAGCATAATCCGCAAACATTCACTCTGGTTGAAAAACCTTTTAAACCCAGCAGATTTTCTACATCTTCTCCAGGTTCTCTATGCGAGACCGCATTTCAATATGCAAGACCACATTTCGGAAGTTTCCTTCATCAGGAGGAACCAATGCCCGAAGTCTGTAATGTATATACATATAAACATACAAATACAGGCATAGGTAATAACTTGTTTGTTTCAATCATTCTAATATTTTTTAATTATCCGTTATAAAGATAGGCCGCTTACCATCGGGACTTCAATCCAAGTCAGGGTTTGTCACCCCGCTCCAAAAATGCTGTACCAGAGAGCACACGAACTGGGGTTTAAATATCCCTTAGCTCCTCCTCTTAAATGGCGTGGCCGCTCTACAGCCACTCTACCTCAAGATTGAGGCCACTAGGGGCCACCGTAGCCCATTCAAAGATGTACCGCTGTTCAATATTGTGAAGCTGAGCACTAATATCACCCCCGCGTGTTGAAGCGGTTAATTGTATCAACACCACACATTTCAAATCATCTATATTATGCTTTTTTTCATAGTAACTATGTTACTATGTTACATGTAGTGTGGGTAGATAAATAAAACCTCCTGTTAGAGCCTGGTATAAAAATCCAGCTAGTGGTAATCGCATATTTACAGTAGACGCATCTATCACAGGGCCCATGCATGCCCTCTTTTTTATCTCTGCCAGGCTTTTTTAATAACTCACCCACATTGGATTTACGCTGATAGGCTATTTTGGGGCGCTCTCTGAACTCTGTATGCACTGATAGCACATGCCAATATTTGTGGACTAACTGTCCAACCAATGATGCTCGGTGAGAAAACGGAATTACGCATGCTATGGATCCGCTCATAGATTTCTGCTTAGGAACAAACAGCCATGGTCTGTGTGCATAACGCGCCTTCTTATAAGCCTTTTTTATAATGCTCATAGGATACCCTCTTTGGTGGAACCTATGTATCATCTTCTCAGCTTGGATCTTAAAGTCCTCGAGAGATGTACACAGTCTTCTTAGCCTCAAAAATTGACCGACAGGGACCCCTCTCCGTAATCCTATATGATGATGACTGGTATAGTGTAAGAGGGTGTTCCTGTCGGTCGGCTTTCGAAATATAGAGGTAGAAAATCCACCGTCATCCCTACTGAAAATTCTTATATCCAAGAATTCCATTTCTGATTTTGAAATACGATGGGTAAATTTGATACATGGGTCCGCCATATTAAGGGAATCAATGAAAGTATATAGGTCCTGTTCAGATCCATGCCAGAACATCACAATGTCATCTATACACCTCTTCCATAGTACCACTTTATTGTACATGGAAGAGGCATATACAGGATTAATTTCAAACATTGTCATATACAGGCATGTGAGCGATGGGGCAACAGTTGCCCCCATCGCTACGCCTTGCTTCTGTACATAAAATTTGTTTTGAAATTCAAAGTAATTTTCACAAATGACCCAAGTTAACAACTGTTTCAGAACTGGTATTTTGGACTTAGATATAGATGACTTATCCAAATAAGCACAGGCGACATCAATGACTTTTTCCTGGGGTAAACTAGTATATAGGGATACTACATCTAAGCCCACCATGTAAAAGTTGTCATCATTTCTGAAATTACTTATATTTATCTTTTCTATCATTGTGATAAAATCTGAGGAGTCCCGGACATATGACAATGCCTGACTCACAAACGGTCTAAGTGTGTAATCTACCATTTGTGACAGGGGTTCCAATATGAAATCCCTTGTAGATACAATGGGATGACCAGGGGGGTCCACAGTGGACTTGTGGATCTTTGGGACAAAGTATATATATGGGGTCCTAGGATTTGGGGGGGACAACAATTTTTGTTCTTTTTTTGAAAGTATACCATCCATTACTGCTCTGTCCACATATTGAGTAATTTGTTGCTTTAACCTTTGAGTTGGATCATAATCAATTTGGTTATACTATGTTTCATTTTGAAGTTGTCTAAGACCCTCTCCTGCATACTTGTCCATATCCATCACCACTGTGGATCCCCCCTTATCTGCTCTTATAATAGTTATCTGTGGATTACTTGCTAAACATTGGAGGCTACGATGTTGGCAAAAGGACAGATTCTGGAAATGATCAGCATTATCTAGATGTTCTATTTTCACTAGCTCGGCTAAAAAGTTTTGAAAAGCCATGATGGAAGAATCTGGAGGCCCAGGGGATACCCATTTGGATTTCCCCTTTGAACGATAAAGTTTCCAATCTTCTTGTTGATCGAAACTAGGAGTACCAAAAAATAATCTCAACCGAAGGTCTCTAAAAAACCTAAACAGTCCCTGTCTAGTAGCGAACGCATCATAGTGCGTATAAGGGACAAACGAAAGACCTTTGTTCAGGACTTCCTGCTGGTCTTGGGTAAGAGTAATGGACGATATATTTATCACGTTATTATTTTCTTGGGTTTCTTTCCCTTGGCTGTTGTTTTGCTCATATCTGTTTTCACTTCCACTGAATTCTCCGATACCTGGTCGGGCAAACGTAAAAAAGAATCTGATGATATCTTATCTTGACAGCAAAAGAAGTGGAAAACACAACTTCAAGAGATCAATCCGAGGCACCAGGGTGAGATGCTCCAGAAAAAACTTTATTAGGATCCTACACGGTCCGTGTTTTGGCTTTTAAAAGAGCCTTCATCAGGGGTCGATCAGTGGGTGCACAAAGTATGTACTGATTGACAGTGGAGCACATGAAATGTCGTCTCTAAATAAAACGAGGCGTACTGCCTCGCACCAACAGGTTCAGTTTGGAGCATCTCACCCTGGTGTCTCGGATTGATCTCTTGAAGTTGTGTTTTCCACTTCCTTTTGCTGTTGAATTTTTGTGGAAACTGCGAACCCCAATATCTTATCTTGATCATATTGTTTACGAGTGACCATAGGCGTACTTTTATGTCTATTAACCCCCTTGTTATCTTCTTTGCCCAACGAGTCACTAGATGACATTTTAAAGGTGACTCTTCTACCCCCACCTCGATTTTTCCGTCCTCTACTCATTTTGTCCATCCAGCTATATACAAACCCCTTAGTGTAGTCATATTCGTCTCGTTTGTATTTATCTATTTTTAATTCCCATTGTTGACCTCTGTATAGCTCTACTTTGGAATAATGTTCATCTAAATTTTGTTCAAAAATTGTTTTATCTTGGGTCTGTTTGATACTTTCAATTTTACCCTTAATTTCATCTTGTTGCTGTTTAATTTCCTCCTGCAGAACATCTATAGTCAGTAGCATGAGATCGAATGAGCATTGCATTATAACTGAGTTCCAATTCGCCACATATTGGGCATTACCCCAAAATCTAGGTTCCTTATTTATTCGCAGTCCACGAGGGACTCTTTGGACATGACAATACTCTATTAAGGCAGCCGAATGTAACTCCATTCTTACCAATGCCTTATGCACTCTATAAATTTCTTCCCACCCGCATGTCTGTTGTTGCAGTGAATCAGAAAACAAACGAGCGACCCCCAATAGCTCAGTAATACGTTCATCAGACAAACCTGACTTGGATTCCCAATTAGCAGCAGCCATTACCTCACTTGTGTGAATTACGATTCTTTTCTAACTGAGGTTTTCAATTTATTACTAGAGTACAAACTCCGAAATTACTTACACAAAGTACTCCTTACACCATACGTATCTTAAACTTGTTTATTATATTACATATGCCTATTTCTTACCCTAATCCTCGAAACTCACATTCTCACATCACATTCACACATAGCACCCATTTCTCTAGTTGTAATAATCATCTATTGCGCATTATCATTTGATACATAACTCTGCACTTACATTTACATTGTATATAGAACATCAGATCCAAGACATATTTCAGTCATTATTTCAAAATACTTCATAATAATGGTCTAACTGTTCAATTCAATACATCAAATTCAAACGCCCTTATTGAGCGCAGATTGCAGTACTTTACAGCTATTATAATGATCTAGTTCATTGCATCAAATTCAAAAGTCTTTGTTAAGCCCAGATAGCAGTGCTTTAAAGCAATTAGAGAACTGTGTTCCATGCGGAACCCCGCAGCGTGAGAAAGGCTAACGAGGATCGTAATCCACAAACATTCACTCCGGTTGAAAAACCTTTTAAAGCCAGCAGATTTTCTACATCTTCTCCAGGTTTCTATGCGAGACCGCATTTCAATATGCGAGACCACATTTCGGAAGTTTCCTTCATCAGGAGGAACCAATGCCCGAAGTCTGTAATGTATATACAGTGGGGGAAATAAGTATTTGATCCCTTGCTGATTTTGTAAGTTTGCCCACTGACAAAGACATGAGCAGCCCATAATTGAAGGGTAGGTTATTGGTAACAGTGAGAGATAGCACATCACAAATTAAATCCGGAAAATCACATTGTGGAAAGTATATGAATTTATTTGCATTCTGCAGAGGGAAATAAGTATTTGATCCCCCACCAACCAGTAAGAGATCTGGCCCCTACAGACCAGGTAGATGCTCCAAATCAACTCGTTACCTGCATGACAGACAGCTGTCGGCAATGGTCACCTGTATGAAAGACACCTGTCCACAGACTCAGTGAATCAGTCAGACTCTAACCTCTACAAAATGGCCAAGAGCAAGGAGCTGTCTAAGGATGTCAGGGACAAGATCATACACCTGCACAAGGCTGGAATGGGCTACAAAACCATCAGTAAGACGCTGGGCGAGAAGGAGACAACTGTTGGTGCCATAGTAAGAAAATGGAAGAAGTACAAAATGACTGTCAATCGACAAAGATCTGGGGCTCCACGCAAAATCTCACCTCGTGGGGTATCCTTGATCATGAGGAAGGTTAGAAATCAGCCTACAACTACAAGGGGGGAACTTGTCAATGATCTCAAGGCAGCTGGGACCACTGTCACCACGAAAACCATTGGTAACACATTACGACATAACGGATTGCAATCCTGCAGTGCCCGCAAGGTCCCCCTGCTCCGGAAGGCACATGTGACGGCCCGTCTGAAGTTTGCCAGTGAACACCTGGATGATGCCGAGAGTGATTGGGAGAAGGTGCTGTGGTCAGATGAGACAAAAATTGAGCTCTTTGGCATGAACTCAACTCGCCGTGTTTGGAGGAAGAGAAATGCTGCCTATGACCCAAAGAACACCGTCCCCACTGTCAAGCATGGAGGTGGAAATGTTATGTTTTGGGGGTGTTTCCCTGCTAAGGGCACAGGACTACTTCACCGCATCAATGGGAGAATGGATGGGGCCATGTACCGTACAATTCTGAGTGACAACCTCCTTCCCTCCGCCAGGGCCTTAAAAATGGGTCGTGGCTGGGTCTTCCAGCACGACAATGACCCAAAACATACAGCCAAGGCAACAAAGGAGTGGCTCAGGAAGAAGCACATTAGGGTCATGGAGTGGCCTAGCCAGTCACCAGACCTTAATCCCATTGAAAACTTATGGAGGGAGCTGAAGCTGCGAGTTGCCAAGCGACAGCCCAGAACTCTTAATGATTTAGAGATGATCTGCAAAGAGGAGTGGACCAAAATTCCTCCTGACATGTGTGCAAACCTCATCATCAACTACAGAAGACGTCTGACCGCTGTGCTTGCCAACAAGGGTTTTGCCACCAAGTATTAGGTCTTGTTTGCCAGAGGGATCAAATACTTATTTCCCTCTGCAGAATGCAAATAAATTCATATACTTTCCACAATGTGATTTTCCGGATTTAATTTGTGATGTGCTATCTCTCACTGTTACCAATAACCTACCCTTCAATTATGGGCTGCTCATGTCTTTGTCAGTGGGCAAACTTACAAAATCAGCAAGGGATCAAATACTTATTTCCCCCACTGTACATATAAACATACAAATACAGGCATAGGTAATAACTTGTTTGTTTCAATCATTCTAATATTTTTAAATTATCCATTATAAAGATAGGCTGCTTACTATTGGGACTTCAAACCAAGTCAGGGTTTGTCACCCCGCTCCAAAAATGCTGTACCAGAGAGCACATATCCCTTAGCTCCTCCCCTTAAATGATGTGGCCGCTCTATAGCCACTCTACCTCAAGATTGAGGCCACTAGGGGCCACCGTAGCCCATTCAAAGATGTACCGCTGTTCAACATTGTGAAGCTGAGCACTAATATCACCCCCGCGAGTTGATGCGGTTAATTGTATCAACACCACACATTTCAAATCATCTATATTTTACAATGTAAATGTAAGTGCAGAGTTGCGTATCAAATGATAATGCGCAATAGATGATTATTACAACTAGAGAAATGGGTGCTATGTGTGAATGTGATGTGAGAATGTGAGTTTCGAGGATTAGGGTAAGAAATAGGCATCTACTATAATAAAACGCACCCTCAACGTTCTGAAGCTGACTCCGTGGCTTCAATGAAGGGTTCGTAATGGTGAAGCCATCCGACTCACCATGTCTCTCTGCCCCGCCCTCGCGTCACAACGTCATGACGTCGAGGGCGGAACACTGACAGACACAAGACACACCCTCCCAGCTCGCCAAAAACGCTAACACCCCCCCCCCCCCACACGCTCAACAGCCGCCCTCCTATGCCTCCTGAATTAGCCGCCCTCCCAACCCGAACAGGTAAGTGAAGGAGTGAAGTTGACTTAAAAACTTCATAGGGAGGGGGCCTATCTGTAGACACAATTCCACTTCTTCAAACAAGCCCTTCAGGAATGGCAGTGGACATTTCACAAATGTGTGGGGATGGCGGCAGAGGGCGACCCCGCGGAAATACACGCAACAATCGTCTCCGTAGAACCGGGCCAGCCCAGCCTCCACAAAATAACATACGCCGCCTGTGCATCAGGAACCGCCCATACCCAGCAGAGCCTGCCCTCATGCTAGCCTCCTATTACCCGCCGATAACCCCATGCTTGGCCAACCCACTAAAAAACAAAGAATTGCCTAAACCTCCTCCCTCCCACCACCAATGCACCACCCTCAACGTTCTGAAGCTGACTCCGTGGCTTCAATGAAGGGTTTGTAATGGTGAAGCCATCCGACTCACCATGTCTCTCTGCCCCGCCCTCGCGTCACAACGTCATGACATCGAGGGCGGAACACTGACAGACACAAGACACACCCTCCCAGCTCGCCAAAAACGCTAACACCCCCCCCCCCCCCACACACGCTCAACAGCCGCCCTCCTATGCCTCCTAAATTAGCCGCCCTCCCAACCCGAACAGGTAAGTGAAGGAGTGAAGATGACTTAAAAACTTCATAGGGAGGGGGCCTATCTGTAGACACAATTCCACTTCTTCAAACAAGCCCTTCAGGAATGGCAGCGGACATTTCACAAATGTGTGGGGATGGCGGCAGAGGGCGACCCCGCGGAAATACACGCAACAATCGTCTCCGTAGAACCGGGCCAGCCCAGCCTCCACAAAATAACATGCGCCGCCTGTGCATCAGGAACCGCCCATACCCAGCAGAGCCTGCCCTCATGCTAGCCTCCTATTACCCGCCGATAACCCCATGCTTGGCCAACCCACTAAAAAACAAAGAATTGCCTAAACCTCCTCCCTCCCACCACCAATGCACCACCGGAACACCGCCTCCAGCCCATTCAACCCCAAGGCTCGCACCGTACTGTACTGGTTTTTGGAATCATAAGGAGGGGATGACCCTGGAACTCGGAGGGAGGGGAGAGGGGGAGGAGGGAGGCGGGCCCCTAGCAAACACACTCTCATTCTCACACAGACACACTCGCAGCCAGTCTCACTCTCTGTCACACACACACTCGCACATTCACTCTCTCTCAATTGTACGCACTCTGAGGAAAACCTTGCTAGCGCCCGTTTCATTTGCGTCAGAAACAGGCCTTTTTTACTAGTATGTAATATAATAAACAAGTTTAAGATACGTATGGTGTAAGGAGTACTTGTGTAAGTAATTAAATGTTAACTGCCAGACCCTCGACCATTCTTCTAATGTTTGGAGATCCCTCCACATTGTTTCTACTTCCTCCAGGGTATCCACTCTATTGGCTATCTTCGTGTCTTCCGCAAAAAGACAAACCTTCCCTTCCAACCCTTCAACAATATCTCTCACAAATATATTAAACAGAGTTGGCCCCAGAGCCAACCCCTGAGGAAATCCACTGCTCACCTTCCTTTCCTCCGAGCAGATTCCATTTACCACCACCCTCTGCCACCTGTCAGTCAACCAGTTTCCTATCCAGTTCCCCACTTTTGATCGTAAATTCAGCCCTCTCAACTTATTCATGAGTCTTCTGTGGGAGGACCGTATCAAAGGCTTTGCTGAAATCCAAGTAGATTACATCTAGTGCACGTCCTTCATCCAGTTCTTTGGTCAGCTAGTCAAAGAAGTCAATAAGATTCGTTTACCAGGATTTTCCTTTGGTAAAGCCATGTTGCCTCAAATCCTGTAACCCACTGGCTTCTAGAAAGTTAACTATCCTTACTTTCAGCGACTCTATTATTTTTCCTACCACTGACATGAGACTTACTTGTCTATAGTTTCCCACTTCTTCCGTGTCTCCACTTTTGTGAAGAGGGACCACATCCGCTCATCTCCAATCCCACTGAACCTCTCCTGTCTCTAAAGATCTATTAAATAAATCTTTAAGAGGTCACACCAGGACCTCTCTGAGCTCTCTCAGTATCCTGGGATGTATCCCATGTGGCCCCATAGTTTTGTCCACCTTCAGATTCTCAAGTTGTTTATAAACCTTTTCTTCTATAAATGGTGCAGCATCCACTCCATTCCCAGATATTCCCTCAGCAGCCTAACGCGGTCCTTCACCAGAATTTTCCTCCGTGAACACCCAAGAAAAGTAATTGATTAACACATTTGCTTTATCCTCATCACTCTCTACATAGCCATTCTCATTATCTTTGTCTTGCAATTTCATTCCTATCTTTTCTCCTTTCTACAATATATCTGAAAAAGGTCTTGTCACCTCTCTTTACATCTTTAGCCATTTTTCCTTCTACTTGTGCTTTCGCTAGCCGTATTTCCCTCTTCACTTCTTTGAGTTTAATCCGATAATCTTTTCTGTGATCCTCTCATTGTGTTCTTTTGTATTTCTTGAACAAAGTCTCTTTTGCTCTTATTTTTTGCTTATGTTGTTTCTTTGGATTCAGTTTTGGGTTATGTCAGGGCCAGAAAGATTGTGACACTCATTATGAAGGATATGAAAGAGTCTACTGATTTAACTTCTAATTACAGACCAGTCACATCAAGCCCTTTTTTCATTAAATTAATGGAGGGTTTATGGGGTCTTTTACAAAGGCACTCTAGCGTTTTTAGTACTCACTAAACACTAGAGACTCCCATAGGAATATAAGGGCATCTCTAGCTAGTGTGTCTTTGTAAAGGACCCCTTAGTTTTAATCATCTTAACTCTTATTTGATGCAACATGATGTTCTTCACTTTACCCAGGCTTTCAAACGTGGCATAGTACAGAAACACTTATTTTGTCTATTTATGATACTGTTTGGCGTACATATGTCAAAATGGATTGACTTATTGTCAGCTTTTGATTTGGTGGACAGGGCATCGGCTCCAACATTTTGCTTTCCAAACATAATCATAAAGGTATTAATGGTAATATATTGAAGTGGTTTCGAGGATTTTTGGTTTTTAGGTCATATAAAATAAAATACAATAGAAAGTTATCAGACAGTTGGAGAAATCCTTGTGGTGTTCTGCAGGGATCTCCTTTGTCACCTACATTATTTAACATCTTCTTACATTCTTTGGATTTGGAACTTAATAGAGAGGGTTATACCACTTACAGTTATGCTGATGATATTACAGTGTTAATTCCAATTTATTCATCTGTAAATTCAGTATCATCAGTTGTTCAAAGATGTTTAGTACTGATTAGGTCATGGATGACATGCTGTTGACTCCTGACCCTTTGTAGACCATATAATGGTGGACCAAACTAGGTACTCACCTTCCTTTGTAATAAAGATATTAGGGGTTTATGTCGATTGGAATTTATCCCTTGACTGTCAACTTAATGCTCTGACTAAGATCTCTTTCTTTCTTTTAAGGAATTTAAGACATATTGTGAAGAAGGGGATAAGGGAACAGAGAGGGGGGGGGGGGTACTGGCAGAGGAGAAGATAAGGCCTAGAGGAGGGGACAACCCAGATTCTTAACTCAGGGAGTTCCACGTGTCAGGAGAAAGCATAGATCATTTTCCCCAGAGGGCTAGAGGCAGGGTAAAACTACGATTCCCAACACCCCTTGAGGAAGTCTTACAAGAGAATCAAAGACTTCCTAGCCCAGCAGCCTCCAGTGCAGCCCAAGGGAAAGGCAGGTAAAGGTGAAACCCAAAACACGGAGGGGAGGCCAGGAATGGAGGGGAGCTAATAAGGGGGAGGAGGATCAGCTGGGGAATGGGTTGGGCGAGGAGCCCATGGAATGAAAGGAGGAAGAAAAGGAGGAAGAGGTGAGGCAAGAGGAGCCGATGGAGATTGCAGCTCTGGCAAGATCAACAAGTAAAAGGTTCAGACAGCAGGTAACCGCTTGGTGCGGGGTCTTGGTAAACAACGGAAGGCAGTGGCTATCGTGGAGGAGCCAGGGAGCGACGGGGTCAAGTGGGAGGAAGCCAGGAGATAGAGCTGGCCAGAGGAGGGAGGGGACCCCTGGGAGCTCTCTGTCTCTGAACTGCTTATGGGATTTCTAAACCAATGATGTTAAGGAAATTTGGAAGCTGGTATGCTTACGTCTCCAACAGGCCTCTGCAGCCTATAAACGCCACTCAGACTGACTTAGGCGTAAAGCACCGATCTTCCAACCAGGTCAGAAAGTCTGGCTCAGCCCCAAGTATTTACGGCTTCGGTTGCCATCCTATAAATTTGCTCCACGATTCATCAGACCCTTTTTTATACGCAAGCATTTAGGATCAGTAATGTACTGCCGCCTCTTGCCACCAACCATGAAAATACATAATGCCTTCCAAGTATCACTATTAAAACCCTTCCTTTCCTCCAGCTGGCATTAAGGCTAACAGGATGTACCTGTTCCTGTTTCTGTCCTGGATCCTAGGTTTGAAGTCAATGACATACAATCACCCTGGATGCTTGTACTATTTACTTTTGTGGAAGGGCTTCCATCCAGAGGACAACTCTTGGGAACCAGCAGAAAACGTCCATGCTCCTATCCTAGGAATTCCACTCCCTCCATCCATCTCTCGAAGCCCTGGCCCAGGAGATGGAGGAGGGGCTTAATAGGGAGTACTTTCATGGCACCTTACTGGGTTTGCGCTGTGAATTGGATCATGTTCCATCTCTCCACACAAACTCCGAACCCCGCTCAGCTGATGGCGTGACTACCCACTGCTTCGCTCACCAAGTGAGGCTTGAAACACACAGGAAGTGGAAACACTACAGGAAAGAAACAGCAATGCAAGGTGAAAGAACGGACAGGAGGCAGCTCAGAAGCTGACCATCAGGAAATAAAGTGAGTCAAAGAGGGGTCGCAACCACAGTCATGACAGTAGGTGGAAGAGAATAGTATTTTGACACCTAAATAGGTGCAAAGTTGCCACCAGAATTGAGATTTGAACTAAGTGCCTCGGTCACTGAGTATTTTGAGAAGGGAGCCCATGTAACCGAAAGATATGTTGGAAGAAAATATTAGCTAAGGTGACAGCTGACGGGAGACCGGGCATAGGCACGAAGTGGGCCATTTTGGTGAAGCGGTTGACCACAACTCAAATAACAGTATGTCCATTTGAGATAGGCATATCAGTAATGAAATCCATGGAAATCTCCTGTCATGGTTCCTCGAGAATTGGCAAAGGTTGTAAGAGGCCCAAGGGACAAGTATGTGGAGCCTTATTATGAGCACATTTATGGCAAGTGAGAACGAAGCATTGGGCATCTTGGGCTATCCGAGGCCACCAGTAATGATGCAAAATCAGGCTTAAGGTCTTCCGAATTTCAGGATGTCCTGCTAACCGAGAGGCATGGGCCCAGTGAAGGACCTGTCATCATTTTCGGAGAGGCAATAACATTCATCCTGAAGGAGGACAAGGTTTGCGATAGCCAGGACCTTGGGAGGAACCAAGGTAAATTGTGGTTCCTCTTGATGTTCAGTCTGTTCAAAGGACCTGGACAGGGCATTACCCCCGACATTCTTCTCTGCAGGGTGGAAGGTCAGGTGAAAATTAAATTGTGCAAAAAAACAACGACCATCTAGCTTGTCGTGGGTTTAGACGATTAGCCTCCTGCAGGTATAAGAGATTTTTGTGATCAGTAATGATGGTGAATGGATGAAGTGTACCTTCCAGGAGGTGTCTCCATTCTTCTAGGGCCAGTTTCAAGGATAGGAGTTCTCGATCCCCAGTCATATAGTTGCATTCAGTGGGCATACATTTTTAGAAAAAAAAAAAGCAAGGGAGTAGCTTCCATGCCAGAGAGGCTTGGGACAGTACTGCTCCTGGTCCAAGAGCCGATGTGTCTACTTCAAGGATGAAGGATTGCATAGTGTTGGGTCACTGTAGTACTGGGGCTGAAATAAAGGCGTCTTTCAATAGTTCGAAGGCTTGACAGGATTCTGATGGCCAATTCCTGGCATCGGTCCCTTTTTTAGTGAGAGCTGTAAGAGGAGCTGCGAGTACTGAGTAACGATCAATAAACTGCCTGTAATAATTGGCGAACCCAAGGAAGCATTGTAGGGCTTGTAGCCTACAAGGTTGAGGCCAATCTCGGATGGCCCAGAGCTTAACGGGGTCCATTTATAGTCCGGTGGTGGATATAAGATACCCCAAGAAGGGAATGGTCTTCTGATGAAAGGAACATTTTTCTTGTTTAACATATGGTGGTCCCTCAGATGCTAGAGAACGATCCTGACATGTTTGGTGTGTTCCGATAGTAAGGAGGAAAATATAAGAATATCATCTAGATAGATGATTATCATAGAATATAGTAGGTACCGGAAGATATCATTCACGAAATGCTGAAAACAGCGGGGGCATTACAAGTCCAAAGGGCATGACCAAATATTCATAGTGCCATCACAAATGTTAAATGCCATCTTCCACTCATCACCCTTTTTAATCCATACCAGGTTGTAGGCCCCCCAAAGGTCTAACTTGGTAAAAATGGTACTCCTTGCAGAAAGTCGAACAGTTCCAGAATGAGCGGTAGAGAGTATTGGTTCTTGACAGTATTAATGTTTAGGCCTCTATAATCTATACAGGGCCAGAGGCCTCCATCTTTTTTACTGACAAAGAAAAACCTGGCCCCTGCCAGGGAAGTAGAAGGTCGAATAAAACCCTTCTTCAGATTCTCCTCAATGTATTCAGTCATTGCTTGGGCTTCCGATCTAGACATGGTATAGACCCGTCCTCAAGGGGGTGTCTTGCCTGGAATTAAATCAATGGCACAGTCGAAAGTTCTGTGCAGTGGAAGGACCGCTGCTTTCTTTTTACTAAAGACATCTGCGAAGTCTTGATATTCAATCGGTAGTCCATATAGGCCAGGGAATTGGGTAGAGGAGATGCTAGAAGTAGTTATCCCTACAAGATAAACTTGAGTCAGACAAGAGTGAAAGCAGTCTGAGCAACAAGATACAATATCATTAGTATTCCAATCAATATGAGGGGAATGCTGTCATAGCCAAGGAAATCCCAGGACCATGAGATGGATGGAGCTGGGGAGGACATAAAATCGTATTACCTCATGGTGCAGAATCCCCACTTGGAGAGAAAGGGGAGCAGAGACCATGTTAACAACTCCTGGTAAAACGTTTCTATAGATAGAGGAGACATATATGGCCTTAGCCAGAGGTTGGGATAGTATTTGAAACTGTCGTATGACGTTCTCATTGATGAAGTTCCTAGCAATCCTGGAGTTAATTACAGCTTGGACTTCGACCAGAGAGGACCCCCAAGTAGGCATACTGGGAGAACAAGAAAAGAGAGAAGGGAGGCAGGTAGTAAGCCTAAGGTCATTTCCCCGGGAATCCCCAGGCCTATTTGTTTCCCAGCTTCTGAGGGCATTTGTTCACGAAATGCCCAGATTCTCCACAATATAGGCACAGGTTATTACACCTCCTGTGGAGCTTCTCCTTTTCGGATAACCGTTAGTCGCCCACTAACATGGGTTCTTCAGTTTTTTCTGTGGCGAGACCCAGGGACCCTGGGGGCACCAAAGGCTGTTAAAAATGGGGAGCCAAGTTTGGTGTTTTATGCACTGAGACCCATTCCTGCACTTGCTTCTGGAAGCGAATATTGATCCGGATTCATAATGTGATGAACTCATCTAGGGTGGCTGGTATCTTCCAGGCTGCCAGCTCATTCTTAATTCTATCAGCCAATCCTTGCCAAAACATTGCTAAGAGGACTTCTTGATTCCACCGCAGCTCTGATGCCAAGGTTTGGAATTGGATGGTGTAGGTGCCGACTGTGGGAAGACCTTATTGTAAGCGGAGAATCTCGCTAGCCGCTAACAAGGGCTGCCCTGGCTCATCAAAGACCAGGTGAAAGCCTCTGAGAAACCCTTGTAAATCTGAAAAAAATGGGTCCTGCTGTTCCCAAAGCGGGAAGGCCCAAACCTGAGTTTGTCCAGATACCAGTGATATGATATATATTGCCTTAACCCTATCAGAGGAGAAATTGGCCGGCTTCAATTCGAAATGCATAAGGCATTGATTAAGAAACCCTCGACAGAACTTGGGTGTTCCATCAAAGCAATGAGGTTCAGGAACCCGAAGAGATGTCGCAGTGGCGACAGATGGAGCAGCTCCTGTATTCAGCGAAGCTGGTCGAGGAATGGCATGAAGAGCAGAGAGCTGTGAACACACATCCTACAGGAGAGATGCTGCAATTGGTTCTGCTGTTGTTGCAGGGCCTGAGCCAAATCAAGAACTGTAGGCTTATCTGACAAGCTAATGGCCTCAGCTTCCTGACATGACTGAGAGAAGGAGGAAGTCATGAGCCCTTATGCCAGCCTAAAAGATGGAGGCAGGTGGTCAGCAAGCCCAGAAGGTCTTCACTTATACCACCCATCTTTCCCCGAGGGTTGAGCCCTCAGGTTCAGATGGCCAGCAGGACTTGGAAGAGGCCTCAAGGGAGGAATGGGTCTGGGCAAGTTCAAGGGCAGGTGGTAAGCAGGTTGGCCTCAGAATCCAGGCAGGGTCAAAGGCAGGCAGCGAGCAGGTCACTGTCAGAATCAGGGCAGGATCAAAGGCAGGCAGTAGACAAGAAGAACGAGCCAAACGCCAAGCAGAAAGCATTGATGAACCAAAGCTGAGGCCCCGAGGAAAGCATGGAAGCTGCAGATAAGAGGAGCCGCGTCTGACATCAGTTCCTCCGCTCGGGTACCCACGTTTGACATCAGTTTCTCCACCCTCGCATCGCTCAGTGTCACTCCTGTACTTTTTCATTTGCACTGACTGCCTATTGCAGCACGCCACAGTTTCAAGTTGTTGTTTTTGGTTTATAAATCATTTCATTTGCGATGTCCAGTCTATCTCTGCAGTAAGCTGCAGAATTATATTCCTCAGTGGGAACTTTGTTCTTCACAGAAAAGTCTTTTGAAACTCCCCAATCTTAATGTTATGAAACTTTCATCCACTTCTCTTTGGAACTCTGCCTGAGGAACTTCAAAATGCTTCTTCAAATGCTATGTTTTGTAAGCTTTTACATTTTTGGATGATTCACCAATATTATGTCTGATGTATTGCATGGAATTGTTGATTTTTAATTTTTGTATTGCAATTTTTTATTTTATGTGCTCATATTTGTAAACTGCTTTGGCATTAAGGTATAAGGCGGTATATAAAATGAATAAATCTGGGGACGCTAGAGGACGCCAGACAAGATGGAAACTTGAGCAACATTCTCTCCTCTATACATACAACATTATCGTCTTTTTTTCTGGTTAACCTGCTATATCAATCTCACTCTTGACATTCTCATGTTCTGTAATATGTCCTCTACAAGATCAGCAAAACAGGATCCTGCATCGATACCCCTGACAGGTTTAAAATGCTCTGAAAGCGATCCTTTCAGCCCTGAAAAAATGGTGCCAGGTAAACTCCATTTTCACAACCCAGATGCTTTAATGGAGGAGCTAAAAAGCCTGAGATACTTAACCATGAAACACTACAAAAAAAACATGCAAATAAGTACAAGTACATACATAAGTTTTGCCATGCTGGGAAAGACCAAAGGTCCATCAAGCCCAGCATACTGTTTCCAACAGTGGCCAATCCAGGTCACAAATACCTAGCAAGATCCCAAAAAAGTACAAAACATTTTATACTGCTTATCCCAGAAATAGTGGATTTTCCCCAAGTCCATTTAATAATGGTCTATGGACTTTTCCTTTAGGAAGCCGTCCAAACCTTTTTTAAACTCCACGAAGCTAACCACCTTTACCACATTCTCTGGCAACGAATTCCAGAGTATAATTACATGTTGAGTGAAGAAAATATTTCTCCAATTTGTTTTAAATTTACTACATTGTAGCTTCATCGCATGCCCCCTAGTCCTAGTATTTTTGGAAAGCGTAAACAGATGCTTCACATCTACCCGTTCAACTCCACTCATTATTTTATAGACCTCTATCATATCTCCCCTCAGCCGCCTTTTCTCCAAGCTGAAGAGCCCTAGCCGCTTTAGCCTTTCCTCATAGGGAAGTCGTCCCATCCCCTTTATCATTTTCGTCGCCCTTCTCTGCACCTTTTCTAATTCCACTATATCTTTTTTGAGATGCGGCAACCAGAATTGAACACAATATTCAAGGTGCGGTCGCACCATGGAGTGATACAAGGGCATTATAACATCCTCATTTTTGTTTTCCATTCCTTTCCTAATAATACCTAACATTCTATTAACTTTCTTAGCCGCAGCAGCACACTAAGCAGAAGGTTTCAACGTATCATCAATGACGACACCTAGATCCCTTTCTTGGTCCGTGACTCCTAATGTGGAACCTTGCATGACGTAGCCATAATTCGGGTTCCTTTTTCCCACATGCATCACTTTGCACTTGTTCACATTAAGCGTCATCTGCCATTTAGCTGCCCAGTCTCCCAGTCTTGTAAGGTCCTCTTGTAATTTTTCACAATCCTCCAGCGATTTAATGACTTTGAATAACTTTGTGTCATCAGCAAATTTAATTACCTCACTAGTTACTCCCATCTCTAGGTCATTTATAAATATGTTAAAAAGCAGCGGTCCTAGCACAGACCCCTGGGGAACCCCACTAACTATCCTTCTCCATTGAGAATACTGACCATTTAACCCTACTCTCTGTTTTTTATCTTTTACCTAGTTTTTAATCCACAATAGAACACTACCTCCTATCCCATGACTCTCCAATTTCCTCTGGAGTCTTTCATGAGGTACTTTGTCAAATGCCTTCTGAAAATCCAGATACACAATATCAACCTGCTCACCTTTATCCACATGTTTGTTCACCCCTTCAAAGAAATGTAGTAGATTGGTGAGGCAAGGTTTCCCTTCACTAAATCCATGTTGGCTTTGTCTCATTAACCCATGCTTTTGAATATGCTCTGTAATTTTGTTCTTAATAATAGACTCTACCATTTTGCTGGCACCAACCCCGTCAGACTCACCGGTCTATAATTTCCCAGATCTCCTCTGGAACCTTTTTTAAAGTAACGAACTTACCTCTCTATCTTCCTCTGTTAGCAACTTTAACACCCAACTAGAAACAGTGGAGAGCAAAGCAGATATCACTGCCACTATTCTTGAGACCATTCTGAAGCACAACTTCTCCAGCTTGAGCGCTCGATTGAAGATTTATCTAACAAAAGTGATCGGAACAACGCAAGGATTTTAGGCTTACCAGAGGGTTCCGAAGGATCTGATCTGACTGATTTCCTACACTCCCGGCTCTCTTCAATGCTCAAAATTTCATTTGACCTACCATTAGAAACAGAATGAGCACACCGATCCCCTGGGAGACTTCACCCAGAAGTTACTGCTCCACGACCGATTGTGGCTAAACTTCTTCAGTTCACACAGGCACTGCAAATTATTACTGCAGAACAATCATCTTCCCGCCTTCATGGCGGTTGTAAAATTCTAATCATAGCAGATCTCTCCTTCGGCTTTCAAATGGAAGCAATTCCTTGCCATGAGGCCCCCGTCTCAAGCTTACACTACCCAGCCAAAATGATCATCACATTTAATCAAACACGCAGTTTCATTGGTCCAAACAACTTGAAAAACTTCCTTGACCAACACTTCAACAGTGGAATGGCTGGTTAATCGCCATCAGTTATCTGTAATGATTCTTGAGTCTCTCATACTTTACAATTTTTAGTGCTTAAGACTTCCTCTTAAATGTCGCTATACCAGATACAGCGATTTGTTATTTTGACTTGTTTTTCTAGACTGATTCTCTTCTCTTAGTAACAGCAATGTCTTCTTAAATGCTTGCTGCTAAGATTGTTTGATAGCACTAATTTCTAAACTGCGATACCACATCATTTGCTCAGCGGACATTTCAATGTCTGCATAAAACAACACAATTTATGCTTGTATTCTTTCTACTAGTGATTACTAATTATAAATACAGGTTAGTTATAAATAATTAAGTTCCTCATCTTAATTTTTTACAGTAGAATCAAACTTAGATAAGCTTTTCTGTTTTGAATTAGTTTTGCTCCATCACTGATTTTAGGTAATGTAATTCTCAGAGAGATCCTTTTACTAAGCCATGGTAAAATGTGGCCATTTTTTGCCATGGCTGGGAAAAAGAACTTTTTAAAATGGGCTTGGAAATGGGTGTGCTCTGAAATTAAAACTAGCATGCGCCTATTTACAGCCTGAGCCCTTACCACCACCCACTGACTAAGTAGTAAGGGCTCACGCGCAGTAACTATGCAGTGTGCTCCAACTGCTGATTACCTCCGGGAATGCCACTGTAGAAGAAAATAGAAAATTATTTATTACCACGAGATTCAGCATGTGCCCAACTCAGAATTACCACCAGGCTCACATGCTAGCCTGGCAGTATTGCCAATTTAGCGCATGCTACCCATGCATTAGCCCTCTTGCGCCTTAGTAAAAGGGCCTCTTTATATGTTAATGAGAGTTAAATAGGTGTACAAATTGTAAGAGTTATTGATGGTTTCACTCAAGTCTTGTTCCATTTCTGTCCTTAAATGTTTAATTTTATTTAAGTTTGTAATATTAGCCACTGACATAGTTCCATATAAAAAGTACACACTTTAACATGTCATTAAGTTTTATTTACTCCAGTGGAACAAGAAAAAGAAAATGAGATGTAGATGAATTATATGCACATATCCTCTTGATTGCTTCATACCTGTGGTATTGCCATTAGAAAACTCTAAAGGTAACCTACTGAATGATTAGGCAGACAAACACAATTTTTTTCACTCTGCTATCCTAATTAGAATAATTGACTATAAATGAAGAGATGTGCTAGGGGTGGGTGGGAGTGGGAGGGGGTGGGAATGAAGATTGAACTAGGCCCTTCTGTGCTCTACTGTGCCTTCTAGAGGCTATCTGTTATGCTGTGTGGCAGAAAGTCTTATTCATGGTGCTGGTAACTTTTGTTCCAGCATGGAAATGTATAGTGAAGAGCACACTGGGATGGGGAAAAGATGCAATGATGGCTTGCTTAAATAAGATTCTATGAGATATAGATGGGGAACAGATAATAGACTGTCATAAACGCTGAACGGCAGTGAGAGTGAGGTAAAGCAGCAGCACCATTGCCTGTAAGAAACCAGAATATCAGAAGAGGACCAAAATAGCACAGATCTAGGCTGGAAGGCCCTAACACACCTGAAGAGGGCCACTTCAGCACCTAGATAGGATCAAAGTTTCAAGTTTATTTAATTCTTGATATACTATTTATTGGTGTTCCAATTAAGCAGTTTATAATAATGGCAATAATTACATTGAGTTCTCCGAGGACAAGCAGGCTGCTTGTTCTCACTGATGGGTGACGTCCACGGCAGCCCCTCCAATCGGAAACTTCTCTAGCAAAGTCCTTTGCTAGTCCTCGCGCGCCCGCGCGCACCGCACATGCGCGGCCGTCTTCCCGCCCGAAACCGGCTCGAGCCGGCCAGTCTTCTTTTGTCCGCACTCGGTACGGTCGTGTTTTCGCCGTGTCGAGCCCCGGAAAGTCGACCTCGCGCGTCCAAATTTATTTTGACGTGTTTTTTCTTCGGAAAAGTCTTTTCAAGTGTCGGGAAGTGCTCCGGAAACCCCCCCCCCCCCCCCCCGGGTTTCGTGTTAATCCTCCCCGTACTTCCAGCTTTTTGCCCCGATAAGTTTTCTTTCGTCGTCGGGGTAGGCCTCTTTCGGCCTCGGTCGAGATTTTCTCCCTTACAAATTTTTTTGGTGCTCTTTTTCCGTCATTTCGGACTTTGATTTCGCCGGCGCGATTTTTCCGCCCATGACATCGAAGCCTTCCAGCGGCTTCAAGAAGTGCACCCAGTGCGCCCGGGTTATCTCGCTCACTGATCGACACTCGTCGTGTCTTCAGTGTCTGGGGGCCGAGCACCGCCCTCAGAACTGCAGTCTGTGTTCCCTGCTTCAAAGGCGGACTCAGGTAGCGAGATTAGCCCAGTGGAACGTGTTGTTCTCGGGCTCTTCGTCGGCATCGGCACCGGGATCTTCGAGTGCATCGACGTCGTCAGCGTCCAGACCATCTTCCTCGGCCGCCCCTGCATCGAGTGCATCGAGGCATCGGGCCTCTGCATCGGCGCCGAGACATCGGATAGCTGCATCGACGTCGGTGGTACCGGGACCTCGTCTGCTGATGTCGTCGGACGGTGGTGCATCGTCAGGAGTGCAGGTGAGGGCTGTCCATTCCCCTGCTGGTGGCAGTGAGCCTTCGGGTGGGTCTCCTCCTACCCTGAGGGCTCCTGCGGTACAGCCCCCCCGAGACCGACCTCCTTCGGCCTCGGCCCCGAGGAAGCGACGGCTGGATTCTACGTCCTCCTCGTCGGTGCCGGGGAGCTCCGGTGACATGCTTCGGAAGAAATCGAAGAAGCATCGACACCGGTCGCCTCCCCGCGTCGGCACCGAGAGCTCTGGGTCGCCGAGGGAGTCGGCACCCAGCAGGCATCGGCACCGAGAGGACCGCTCACCCTCTGTTCAAGAGGTGTCGATGCGCTCCACTCTGGACAGCCCGGAACAGCCTCCTCGCCCGGAACAGGTTCTGACGTCGACGCCTGCATCGACCTCTTTGCCTTTCTCTGCAGCCGCTCTGAACGAGAGCCTCCGGGTCGTTCTCCCAGAGATTCTGGGAGAGCTGTTGCGCCCTACCCCTCCGGTACCGGCGGTGCTTGCGCCTCCGGTACCGTCGAGCGTGGCGCCGGCTGGCCCATCGCCCGGGGTGAGGTCCCCGACGTCGGTACCGCGTGCGGTACCGACTGCGGCCACCTCCCAGGAGGGCTCCCCGACTACGTCGGCGGAGGGAGCTTCGCCGATGCGGGCCAGGGAGTCTACCTCTCGACGCCCCCATTGTGGACGTGGCTCCACTGAGTCGAGCCGGGCGAGGTTGCAGACACAGGTTCGTGAACTTGTGTCTGACACCGAGGGTGAGGCCTCGTGGGAGGAAGAAGAAGACCCCAGATATTTCTCTGACGAGGAGTCTGAGGGTCTTCCTTCTGATCCCACTCCCGCTCCTGAAAGACAGCTTTCTCCTCCTGAGAGTCTGTCTTTCGCTTCCTTTGTCCGGGAGATGTCTACGGCCATCCCCTTCCCGGTGGTTGTGGAGGACGAGCCCAGGGCTGAAATGTTTGAGCTCCTGGACTATCCTTCTCCACCTAAGGAAGCGTCCACTGTTCCCTTGCACCATGTCCTAAAAAAGACATTGCTTGC
The DNA here is from genome assembly GCF_901765095.1 of Microcaecilia unicolor. Lineage (NCBI taxonomy): Eukaryota > Metazoa > Chordata > Amphibia > Gymnophiona > Siphonopidae > Microcaecilia > Microcaecilia unicolor. Next base: position 96,268,612 of record NC_044040.1, on the reverse strand, counting down.
GAACTGGACAAAACCTCTAACTAATCCCCACATCCCCAAGAAGATCGAGTCCCAGTACCGGATCCATGGGGACCCAGAGCTGATGCGCACTCAGTTGCCTCACGACTCTGGAGTTGTGGATCTGGCCCTAAAGAAGGCTAAGAGTTCTAGGGAGCATGCTTCGGCGCCCCCGGGCAAGGACTCTAGAACCTTAGACTCCTTTGGGAGGAAGGCCTACCATTCCTCTATGCTCGTGGCCAAAATCCAGTCTTACCAGCTCTACACGAGCATACACATGCGGAACAATGTGCGGCAGTTGGCGGGCTTGGTTGATGCTCTCCCCCCCCGAGCAGGCCAAGCCTTTTCAGGAGGTGGTCAGGCAGCTGAAGGCGTGCAGAAAATTCCTGGCCAGAGGGGTGTATGACACCTTTGATGTTGCGTCCAGGGCCGCTGCTCAAGGTGTGGTGATGCGGATTGCGGACTCGCCTTGCCGTGCGGACAACATTTTTGGAGAGAAAGTCGAACAGGTGGTAGAGTCTCTCCACCAGCGGGACACCGCATTCGACAAGTTCTCCCGCCGGCAGCCTTCAGCATCTACCTCTACAGGTAGAAGATTTTTCGGGGGAAGGAAGACTGTTCCCTACTCTTCTGGTAAGCGTAGGTACAATCCTCCTTCTCGACAGCCTGCGGCCCAGGCTAAGCCCCAGCGCGCTCGCTCTCGTCAGCAGCGTGCGCCTCAGCCAGGCCCCTCGGCTCCCCAGCAAAAGCAAGGGGCGAGCTTTTGACTGGCTCCAGCAGAGCATAGCTGACATCCAAGTGTCAGTGCCGGGCGACCTACCAGTCGGGGGGAGGTTGAAAGCTTTTCACCAAAGGTGGCCTCTCATAACCTCCGATCAGTGGGTTCTCCAAATAGTCCGGCAAGGATACACCCTCAATTTGGCCTCAAAACCTCCAAATTGTCCACCGGGAGCTCAGTCTTACAGCTTCCAGCACAAGCAGGTACTTGCAGAGGAACTCTCCGCCCTTCTCAGCGCCAATGCGGTCGAGCCCGTGCCATCCGGGCAAGAAGGGCTGGGATTCTATTCCAGGTACTTCCTTGTGGAAAAGAAAACAGGGGGGATGCGTCCCATCCTAGACCTAAGGGCCCTGAACAAATATCTAGTCAAAGAAAAGTTCAGGATGCTTTCCCTGGGCACCCTACTTCCCATGATTCAGGAAAACGATTGGCTATGCTCTCTGGACTTGAAGGATGCCTACACACACATCCCGATACTGCCAGCTCACAGACAGTATCTGCGATTTCAGCTGGGCACCCGTCACTTCCAGTACTGTGTGCTACCCTTTGGGCTCGCCTCTGCGCCCAGGGTGTTCACAAAGTGCTTGGCTGTAGTAGCAGCAGCACTTCGCAGGCTGGGGGTGCACGTGTTCCCATATCTCGACGATTGGCTGGTGAAGAACACGTCCGAGGCAGGAGCCCTGCAGTCCATGCAGATGACTATTCGCCTCCTGGAGCTACTGGGGTTTGTGATAAATTACCCAAAGTCCCATCTTCTCCCAGCGCAGAGACTCGAATTCATAGGAGCTCTGCTGGATTCTCGGACGGCTCGCGCCTATCTCCCAGAGGTGAGAGCCAACAACTTGTTGTCCCTCGTCTCGCGGGTGCGAGCGTCCCAGCAGATCACAGCTCGGCAGATGTTGAGATTGCTGGGCCACATGGCCTCCACAGTTCATGTGACTCCCATGGCCCGTCTTCACATGAGATCTGCTCAATGGACCCTAGCCTCCCAGTGGTATCAGGCTGCTGGGGGTCTAGAAGACGTGATCCACCTGTCCACGAGTTTTCTCGAATCCCTGTATTGGTGGACAATCTGGTCCAATTTGACTCTGGGACGTCCTTTCCAAATTCCTCAGCCACAAAAAGTGCTGACAACGGATGCGTCTCTCCTGGGATGGGGAGCTCATGTCGATGGGCTTCACACCCAAGGAAGCTGGTCCCTCCAGGAACGCGGTCTACAGATCAATCTCCTGGAGTTGCGAGCGATCTGGAACGCTCTGAAGGCTTTCAGAGATCGGCTGTCCCATCAAATTATCCAAATTCAGACAGACAACCAGGTTGCCATGTACTATGTCAACAAGCAGGGGGGCACCGGATCTCGCCCCCTGTGTCAGGAAGCCGTCAGCATGTGGCTCTGGGCTCGCCGTCTCGGCATGGTGCTCCAAGCCACATATCTGGCAGGCGTAAACAACAGTCTGGCTGACAGACTGAGCCGGATTATGCAACCTCACGAGTGGTCGCTCAACTCCAGAGTGGTGCGCCAGATCTTCCAAGCGTGGGGCACCCCCTTGGTGGATCTCTTCGCATCTCGAGTGAACCACAAAGTCCCTCAGTTCTGTTCCAGGCTTCAGGCCCCCGGCAGACTGGCATCGGATGCCTTCCTCCTGGATTGGGGGGAGGGCCTGCTGTATGCTTATCCTCCCATTCCTCTGGTGGGGAAGACTTTGTTGAAACTCAAGCAAGACCGAGGCACCATGATTCTGATTGCTCCTTTTTGGCCGCGTCAGATCTGGTTCCCTCTTCTTCTGGAGTTATCCTCCGAAGAACCGTGGAGATTGGAGTGTTTTCCGACCCTCATCACGCAGGACGAAGGGGCTCTTCTGCATCCCAACCTCCGGTCCCTGGCTCTCACGGCCTGGATGTTGAGAGCGTAGACTTTGCCTCTTTGGGTCTGTCAGAGGGTGTCTCCCGTGTCTTGCTTGCTTCCAGGAAAGATTCCACTAAGAGGAGTTACTTCTTTCTGTGGAGGAGGTTTGCCGTCTGGTGTGACAGCAAGGCCCTAGCTCCTCGCTCTTGTCCTACACAGACCCTGCTTGAATACCTTCTGCACTTGTCTGAGTCTGGTCTCAAGACCAACTCTGTAAGAGTTCACCTTAGCGCAATCAGTGCATACCATTACCATGTGGAAGGTAAGCCGATCTCAGGACAGCCTTTAGTTGTTCGCTTCATGAGAGGTTTGCTTTTGTCAAAGCCCCCTGTCAAGCCTCCTACAGTGTCATGGGATCTCAATGTCGTTCTCACCCAGCTGATGAAACCTCCTTTTGAGCCACTGAATTCCTGCCATCTGAAGTACTTGACCTGGAAGGTCATTTTCTTGGTGGCAGTGAGCTTCAGGCCCTGGTAGCCCAGGCCCCTTACACCAAATTTCATCATAACAGAGTAGTCCTCCGCACTCACCCTAAGTTCTTGCCAAAGGTCGTGTCGGAGTTCCATCTGAACCAGTCAATTGTCTTGCCAACATTCTTTCCCCGTCCTCATTCCTGCCCTGCTGAACGTCAGCTGCACACATTGGACTGCAAGAGAGCATTGGCCTTCTACCTGGAGCGGACACAGCCCCACAGACAGTCCGCCCAATTGTTTGTTTCTTTTGATCCCAATAGGAGGGGAGTGGCTGTAGGGAAACGCACCATATCCAATTGGCTAGCAGATTGCATTTCCTTCACTTACACCCAGGCGGGGCTGGCTCTTGAGGGTCATGTCACGGCTCATAATGTTAGAGCCATGGCTGCGTCGGTAGCCCACTTGAAGTCAGCCTCCATTGAAGAAATTTGCAAAGCTGCGACGTGGTCATCTGTCCACACATTCACATCTCATTACTGCCTGCAGCAGGATACCCGACGCGACAGTCGGTTCGGGCAGTCAGTTCTTCAGAACCTGTTTGGGCTTTAGGATCCAACTCCACCCCCCGAGGGCCCTGTTTGTTCTGTTCCAGGCTGCACTCTCAGTTAGTTGGTAAATTTTTTAGGTCAATCTCAGTTATGTCCTCGCCGTTGCGAGGCCCAATTGACCATGGTTGTTGTTTTGAGTGAGCCTGGGGGCTAGGGATACCCCATCAGTGAGAACAAGCAGCCTGCTTGTCCTCGGAGAAAGCGAATGCTACATACCTGTAGAAGGTATTCTCCGAGGACAGCAGGCTGATTGTTCTCACAAACCCGCCCGCCTCCCCTTTGGAGTTGTGTCTTCCCTTGAAGTGTATTGTCTTGCTACATACTGGACTGGCCGGCTCGAGACGGTTTCGGGCGCGAAGACGGCCGCGCATGCGCGGTGCGCGCGGGCGCGCGAGGACTAGCAAAGGACTTTGCTAGAGAAGTTTCCGATTGGAGGGGCTGCCGTGGACGTCACCCATCAGTGAGAACAATCAGCCTGCTGTCCTCGGAGAATACCTTCTACAGGTATGTAGCATTCGCTTTATAAAAGAAGGAGCGAAGAAACTATGAGGGGAAGTGGGGGAGGGAGGAAATTGCATAAAATAAATAGGACAGAATGGCAAAGAAGAGGGTAGTTATAGGATATCTGTTGTACCCTTCAGATTCAAATCCATAGTCCCTCACCTCAAAGTAAGCCCAAGGTTCTTATTACAAATAGTTTTTTTCTTTGCTTTTATTTTAATAGGTTTTTAAACCTGTCTTGAAAAGTGTTAGTGAGAATGGAAGGCCCTAAAACACATGAAGAGGGCCAACACAACATTAAGGTAGGTTGAGAGGCCTTAAAACACCTGCAGATGACAATTATAACATCAATATTGGCTTTAGTTTCCACAGTCCTGTACTCTTTCCAGCAGCAGAATACATGAGGTTGATCTGAATACTTTTCCCAGCAGCCCCCAGTAGAGGACTCCAGAGGACACCATGAACAATCTAGGCTTCAGCTTCCACAGTCCCAAATTCTTTCCAGCAACAGAATGTTCATGGCCATATTTATTTCAGCTGTCCTCAAGAGAAGACTATAAAGCCTGTTTTGTATCACACTAGATAAAAGATTTCATGAGTTTGCTTTTGTTCTTCTCATTGCTTTAATATGAGAACATATTCATACAAATATTAATTTTGCTGTCCATAAGGTATTTATTGCAAAGTTATCCTTACTATAAAATTCTAATTCTGGTTTTAACTTCTCCATCTGTTATAGAAAAAAGGAAATACACATGATAAATACAAGTTTAATATCATAAAGGGCTATTATAAATTAAGACTGCTGAAAATTTCTTATTATTCTAAGGGACTCATATTCAAAGCACTTAGAATTACAAAGTTCCATAGATTATTATGCAACTTTGTAAGTCTAAGTGCTTTGAAAATATGCCTCTGTATGTATTGCATATAGAAAAAGTTGTTATATTTTAGTATAATAAGAAGAGTTACTTACAGTCCCATGAAAAGATGGGGCATTGCTGTTAAAAAGCTCCCAATAGACATAATTAAACATCCAGCTGCTATTGTCTTTGGTCTGTGAAACTTAGCTCCAAAGTAACTTATAAATGCAAGCACCAACAAATTACCTAGAAAAATAAAGAAAGTTATGATTACTGATTTCTTTTACATATATACAGTAAAACGTTACAAAATTTACTCACAAAAACTGCATACAAATAATAAGAGTAATATACTAAACTGCAGAAAATCATGCAAAAACTGCAAATAAGGATCATTATTTGTACATGTGAGTAGACTTTGTGTAATTTACCTGCCTTCACAAGTAATAAAATTTTGTGTTAATTTCTTCATTTAGAAACAGAGAAAAAACGAAGGCAGATTATTATTATTATTAGCAACATTTGTATAGTGCTACCAGACACATGCAGTGCTGAACACCTGACAAAGAGAGACAGTCCCTGCTCAATACAGCTTACAATCTAAAAATACAGACAGACAAGACAATTAAGGGCGAGGGAAGTACCGGGTGAGAAGGAACAAGGGGAGGGCAATTGAGATGAATACCATATGGCGTATCCAGTCTGCCCATCCATTGCAAAACTTATGGGGCCCTTTTATTAAAGTGAGCTAAGCAATTAGCTCATGAATCAGTGTGTTAACTTAGCTCATGGCTGTGGTAGCTGCTGCCATGTAGGCAAGACAGTGTACACTAATTGACATGCTCATTGCATTGCTTATTATGGACAGAAAATGAGTAAGTTCTGGGTGGGGACTGTAGGATCGTTATCACAGCTAATAAATTATCCGTGACTCAAGTTCCCCAAACAGAACTATCTGCAAACAAATTATTCTGTACTAGGTCTAGGGGAGGGAACCTTGGAACCTATACAGTTATTTCCGAGAGAGAAGAAGGCGACTGGAAAAAGCAGGCTGGAATATATTAGTTTATTATAGATAAGAAAATATAGATAATGTATGCAAAATATATAGAACTCTGGCAAAGCTTTGGCTGAATACAAAATTACTGGCTGATAACAGTTACAATCATACGTCACACTACTAAACACTAATTCTTACTGGTTACCAGATAAAATTACACACTAATTGGTCATGTTACTATGCTACGAGGTAGTACAGTTATTAGTAGCTTATCTCCTGTTCACGGTATGACTATACCCAATCCTTTGCTCAGGTAATTACCACTAACTAGCCCCATACTAATAGGAAATAAATCACCGTGTTTCTCACCAGGCTGACCTCAGGGTCGTCTTCAGGGAATGCACGGGATACTTCACAGACTCAAGTTGAGATTGCAGCGAGTCTTAGTCAGAGCTAGGACTGGAACTCTGCAGCAGACAGGGAGGGCACAGGTCACTCCTTACAGGTAGCTGAACCACACGGTACTTTCCTCCAGATACACAGTTCATCAGTTGGTGGACCTTATTAGGTCTCACTGGTCTTCTTTCCACCTCCACCTTCTTCCACGGCTTCCGACTAACTGATTTCTCCTTGTTCCCGCTCTCTTGAGTCCCTGATGCACAGGTGATTAGCCGGGACCAATCTGGATCCGTTTCGGCTCACTGCATGGCAAGAAGCGTCCGTTGTTCTTGACCTTCAAGTTGTTACATTTTGGTATGCATGATCTGTTTCTCACCCGCCTTGCTGGAGCCAGCCTCTCAGGGAGATAAAGGGGGCTGGTTTGCCCACAGCATGTCCTTGGTGTTACAAGACTGTTAGTGATTTTCCAGAAAGCTGAATTAGCTAAATCACTGTTATGCAGGTCAGAGTTTACAGCCTCCATTTTGATGTCACAGGATTATACAGGCCAAGACCAGCAAGGTGAGACACACAGGGAAATACTCCTACAGGACTGCACATTGCATACAGTCAATTACCACATGCTGTCATTGTGCAGATAGCACAGGTGCACTTACTGCCTAACAAGTACTGTGAGTCTGCCACTAGAGGTCATGGCAACCATTTTGATGCAACAAACACTAGAGGCAGAAGTGAGTGGGGTTCGTTCCTGTCCCCACCACCATCACTGGACCACCAGGGATCTTAGGTAGGCCCAGGGAGTGGGAGGGGAGTTCATCTTTACTGGAGGATGGGGCATTGGAAGGAGGGGGCTGTTTTGGGTGAGGTGTGAGGGAGATTGGAGGGGCTGAACACATATTCAGCTGGGGCCTTCATAGGTAACCAGGTGACTTTAGGAGAGCTTTGAAGCTGTCCTAAATTCACCCAGTTAGCTATGCAGCTGCCAACACTGAATATTGCCAGTACCTGCATAACTGCCGGCTCCTCTCCAACTTCACCCTCTGTACTACCCATGACCTGCCACTTCATATGTGGCTGGTCAGAGCCAATATTCAGTGGCACTGCTCAGTTAAATGTCGCTGAATATCAGCGGTTGGGCAGCCCCACATGATTTAAGCAGGTAGAAGATTCTCTTGCCTGCTTAAATTGCTTTGAATATTAGGCGGTATATTTTTAATATCTACATAAGTATTGCTTTTGATTTTAAATTTAGTCCTGAAAGGCGCTGCTTCTGCTTTATTTTATTGTATTCAGTACTTGACTGACCAGCCTTTACTCTTGCAGAGAAATAAGCATTGCTCTGGCATGGAATGGACAAACTTCACAAGGCTGTCACGTGCAATACTGTATATATTCGTGTATAAGCTGAAAAATTTCAACTCCAAATTACCTTAAAAAAAACCAAGGTCCTCTTATGGAATTCTCTCCCATTATCCCTTCTACTGATAAATTTAAGGCTGATCTCAAGACTTTTCAATTTAATGACACTTTCCACTTTCTTATCTATGTTTCTTTCGGTGAATTTCCGGGATGGGTCCTGAGTCACACTGTAGCATTTCCCTCATGTTTTTTCACCACCCTCTGTGATATTGTAGCTCTTCCCCTATTGTCCTTCCCATCCTGTTCTGCTTGTATTTCTTCTATTTGTTTTAAAATTTGTTTAGACTATAAGCTGCCCTGAAGGCTTTCCGAACTGCAGGATAGTAAATTTTAAATAAACTGGAAACGTGGAAGATCTTATCTATGGGTCATTCCCCATAGCGACTAATAAAATTAATTGATGCTCCCATCCCCATTGGCAACACAATCCAGCAATCCACAGTGTCTCCTGTCAGTTCCCTCCCTCCGCCAGCCCATGGTTTGCCATCTCAACCCCCCCCCCCCCCCCCCAGCTGTATACTTCAAATTTCTCATCTATAGAGCAGCGGCAGTTCATCAGTACACCTAAGCTGCCTGTGGCCTGTTCCAAAGTGATCCCTTTGACCTGTTTCGCTCATGAGGAAACAGAAAATTAAGTCACAGGGGATGGGATGGGTCAGAGGGAGGGCTCCGGAGCAGGCCACAGGTAGCCTAGATGTATTACTACGCTGCTGCTGCTCCATAGAAGACAAGATTGAAGGTATATGGTGATGGTGGTGTCGGGGGGGGGGGGGGAGGGAGGAATGAGGTGTTGTTGGGGGGGCAGTGGTGTGCTGGTAAATTTTTAACAACGGGCTCTCTCTCCGGGCATAGCCGGCCCTGAAATTTGGGGGGGGGGGGGGGAATACATGCCTCTCTCTCCCATCCCTTGTGCAGGCACGCTAGGCATACCTTAGCCGAGCCCCACCAGCCAATAAATGGACTGCCACCATTGTCTGCTGCTTGTTTCTGGCTCTGAGCGGCATGATGGAACCTTCTTGCGCTTGCATGAAAAGTCCCAGCCTGATGCTCAGAGTCAGAAACAAGGAGCAGGGAGCAGCAGTAGTCTATTTACTTGGCTGGTGGGGCCAGCATCACTGCCAGCAAAGTAAAAGAGAATTCAGGAGGGGGGCCTAAGCCCACATTTTGGGAGTCAGTTGTTAAAGTAGCCATGGGAAGGCCTACTTTAACAACCGGCTCGCAAAATTCTTAAATTTTAACAAACGGCTCTTGCGAGCCTGTGAGAGCCCGCTCCAGCACACCACGGGAGGGGGGGGGGGGGGGGGGGATTGAGATGCTGAATAATGGGCTGGCAGAGGAAGTAAAAGGAAAGATTTCAGACTGTACACAAGGTTGGGGAGGGAGGAGGGAGACAGAGAAAGATTAATGCTGGATAGAGGGAGGGGAGGATGAAAAGGAAGCAATGTTGGACCCACAGGTCTGGAGGGGAGGGAGTAAGAAGGAGCAATGTTGAACTTGGAGATGAAAGTGAAGAAGCTAAGGATGCAGGAGCAGATGAGGGGAGGAAGGTTGAAGGAGAGCCTCAACTTATACATGGGTCACAACATTTTTGGCCATTTAACCCCCAAACTACCCTTGATTTATATACAAGACTAGCCGTTGAGCCCGTAAAAACGGGCTGGTATTGGGATTTTCCTTCCTTCCTTCCCCCTCCCTCCCCGTGAGGTCGCCACCGCTACCGTTCCCCCCCATCCGGAGTCGCCGCCATCCCTCCACCCGGCCCGGGACCTCTCTCTCTCCGCTACTAAACTTACACATCCATTCGCCGGAACACAGCACGCACATCAGCTGAGCTGCCGTCGGCCCTTCCTTCTCTGCCTGTGTCCCGCCCTCCTGTGACGTAACATCAGCGAGGGCGGGACACAGGCAGGGAAGGAAGGCCGACGGGAGCTCAGCTGATGTGCGTGCTGCGTTCCGGCGAATGGATGTGTAAGTTTAGTAGCGGAGAGAGGGCCCGGGCCGGGTGTGTGTGTGTGTGGGGGGGGGGAGGTAACGGTAGCGGCGACCTCGGGTGGGCGGGTGGGGGGGGGGAGCGGTATCAACCTTGGCGGCGCAGTTTCCCTCTCTGTCCCGCCCTCGTCATCACGTATTGATGCGGGGGCGGGACAGAGAGGGAAGTCTCTACTGTGCATTTGCGAGTGAGTCGGTCACTTGCCGTTTATATGTTTGATTGACTTATACACAAGTATATATGGTAATCCTGTTCCAGGCTGCAGTCAGTGACTCTGTGAGCTCATGCTTTGTCATTGGCTGTTGTTTGGATATTTCCACTGACACCTTGTGCCACAGATTAAAGATGCTAATTCGGTGGTAAAACTACAGAATTGGGCTATTTCCCACTCCTCCCCGCAGGATTTTTTGAAAGCCAGGGGGTTACAGCTTGTTGTTGTGGGTTGGGCGATTATTTATCACCACGGTCACAGGTTGGCTGCTCCTTAACTGCTTGCCTTCCTATTGGTCCTAATTGGACCAATAGGAGGCAAGATCTGGCCCTCTTTAAAATGCTGCCCGCACGCGCCTTTTTATCTCTCTCTCTCTTTTGTTCGTAAAGCCCAAGGTGTTCACTGTGGTGGCGGGTCCCCTCCTGATCTGCTGTCTGAGTCAGAGAACAGATCATCAGGAGAGGGGGACCCGCGGCTGCCATCAGAGAGGAGGAGGCAGAAGAGAAGACAGCAAGGAGCATGGCTATGAGCTGCTGCATCCACATTGTCATGCTTTATTGTTGGTAGCATTTTTATTTAATTTCACTTATATTTTCATACATGCCAGCTTGTTCGCCATATGGATGTACACAGAGGAAGTATAATAATGGAATAACTTTTCATAGGTAGAGTAGGTAATTTGTTATAAACTGTAGTCAGCGTGTCATTTGGAGGGGTTGGTTATAGGGACACCCTAACACGCTTTGTATTCATGAAGAGATTTTTTTCTCCTGGTAAAGGGCCACTAAAACATCATGCTATGAGAATCAAGTTCTCAACATTCAGAGTTTCTATCTATTTATTTACTTATTTATAGCATTTATAATCCCACATTAAACATGATTTAGGTTGAAACCTGGGAGCATGTAAAATCTTTTTTTTTCCTGTGCCTAGGTCAAAAAAGAGAGATGGTTTGAGGGAACTTGCTCCTTTTGTTTTGTGGGTGGGTTGGTGGATGGATTATGAATTTGTGCTAATTATGATTATGATGCTGCTGCTGATGATGATGATTATGGAGCTGATTGTGCTAATTATGCAGCTTATGATTATGATTATGCTGCTGACGCCGATTATGTTTATGCTGATTCTATTATGATTATGCTGCTGATGCTGATTATGCTTATGCTGATTATGTTTATGCTGCTGCTGATTCTGTTTATAATGATTATGCTTATGCTTATGATGATTACAATATGAATATTCATCTTGACCTTATTAATATTCATATTGACATTATTAATATTTGCATTGACCTTATTAATATTTATAATAATATTGGGCTATTTTTGGACTGCTTTTGTGCTGGAAAATTTTTTCGCCATCTGGACACTGAGCAGGCCATTCAATTGGCAGTTCTTGAGAGGACATCCAGAGAAGCAGAGAACTACACCGGTAAGAATTTGCTAGGTAACTGCATTTAAACTTGGGGAAAAGTAGACTTAGAATTATATAGGTAACCTCTGTGACTTCATTTCAAGTTACTCTGCTCACTAAGCAAAGGAGTTTAAAGAATAATTTTTCTTAGCATATAAAGTCTTTCTTACAGTTCCATAGGCTAGCATTTAAGAAGGCTATTTTAAAGTTACTATAATGTCAGTGTAAAACACACCTAATAGGCACAGAAGCCTCAGTTTAAACTTTCATTCCCTCCCACCCACCCCAATTTCAGCCCAGCCCAACCTGAACTCTGATTTATAGGTCCTTAAGCCAATTAGGAGCTTACATATTTTATTAGGGCATCTCTATCAGCCAGTAATTAGCTCTTAGAAATATGGAGGGGCATTTTCGATATGACATCTAAGTCAGACTTTGGACGTTTTGCGTTAAACATCCCAAATCTGAATAGTAAATATAACCATTTTCAAAACAGCACAATGTCTTGTCTATTTTTTTTTTAAATGGCCACATGCTAGATGTTTTTGTGCTTTGAGTGTTTATCTTTTAGACACATTTTCGAAAAAAAAAAAAAGTCCAAGTGCAAAATGCACAAAATCAAGCCATTAGGATGTAGGCGGACCCAGCATTCTTAGTAGACTGGTCACAAAAACATCCCAGAAGAGCAATGGGGCACCTTATGGAGCACTGCTGTGGACTTCATATAAAAGCTCCCAGGTACACATCTCACCCTTACCTCCTTATCTTGTCTGCTAAATCCTCCAAAACCCGCTGGCCCCCACCACTACAATACCCCATATGGGTGAAGAGGTCATTTATATGTGGGTACAGTAGGTTTTTGGTGATTTTGGGAAGGCCGAGACATTCCACTACAAGAGTAAAAGAGTGGGATATGGGCCTGGGTCCCCTTCTTCACAGTGCACTGTACTGACCGCTAGGCTACTCCAGACACCTGCTTGCTGCTCTAATAGTAACATCTAAGGCTGACATAGAGGTTGTCATAGAGGCTGGTATATACTGTCAGGGCTGGTCAAACCCGGTAAGCGGGGTAAGCGCCGCAGGGGGGCGCCTGCCTTCAAGGGCGCCGCTGGGGCCCTGCGCCGCCATACCGCGCCGCCCTTGGTGACCTCCGCAGTTTCCTGGGCCAGTTTAGACGAGTGTTTGAGGAGCCTGGGAAAGTCACCTCCACAACGTCAGCACTGTTGAGATTAAAGCAGGGAACGCGAACCTTGGGCGACTATGCCATCCGGTTCCGCACTCTGGCTTCTGAGTTAGCCTGGAATAATGAGAGTCTGGTTGCATCCTTCTGGCAGGGGTTGGCGCCCCAAATTAAGGATGAGCTAGCTGGATGTGATCTTCCTACGGAACTGGATGACCTGATTAGACTCTGCACTACAATTGATATTCGGTTCCAGGAGCGTAGCCGAGAACGGCGCTCCACAGAAAGGGTGGAAACCAAAACGCCAAGTCTTCAGGCTGTGCCCCCGAGGTCTAGGGGCCAGGAGGCTTCTCCGCTACCACCCGCGGAACCCATGCAACTAGGACACACGTGCCTCACCATGCAGGAGAAACAGAGACGTCGGAGTCTCAACCTTTGTCTATATTGTGGAGATACTGGGCATTATACGGCCAGGTGCCCTCTTAAACCAGCACCTCTGGATCAGGGTTTGACGGCAGGCACTATAGTAAGTCTATCTACTGGCATTCTTCGTACTCAATTCTTGGTGCCAGCTATGCTCTATCTTGGTCACAAGAGGGAACAGACTGAAGTTTTTCTGGACTCCGGGGCCGGTGGAAACTTTATCGCCGAGGCCCTGGTCCATTAATTAAACATTCCTATACAAGAACTCCCTAAGACCATGCCACTTTTTTCAGTTTATGGACGCATTCAAGGTTATGTTAATACCCAGACGGGTCCGGTGAGTTTATGTATTGGAGATCACAGAGAAGTCATTTCCTTTTACATCCTCCAGTCAGCCGTGCAACCCATTATGTTGGGTCTACCGTGGTTACCGAGACACAACCCGATCCTAGACTGGCAAAAGGGAGAGATTTTGGACTGGGGTGAGTCTTGCAGGAAGGATTGCCTCATGTCAGTCCATGGTGAGAGAGACAGCGAATAGCAAGACCAAGAATCAGATGCCTGGACTGACATTAGTGACTCACAGTCCCAGGACTTGGAGGTTGCTGCAATGAATCTGAACTGTGTCTATCTGGCACCCCCGATCAGTCAGTTCCAAACTGAAGTCGGCTCGGCGTCCAAACCCCCCAGGAGTTCCGCCATCAGGGGCTCTAAGAAGATCCCTTGAGGTGGGTTATCCTGCATTTCCCCTCGAAGACTGGATTCAGGTCGTAAGGCTCCGGACCGCCATGATGTTCGGAGGTCTCAGGGCTCGCTGAGGAGTCCACAGCAAATCATGGTGGGTAGCCCTGCTTCGGCGCTGGGCACTCGGCCCAACTTGGGGTACAAGCTCAAGCCCAGTCCACAAGCAACTGCCTCACGACCCATGCCTAGTACGAGGATTATGGATCACTTGCTTAAACGCACCAACAGATTCCATCAGACATATCCATGGAGACCTTGATCACCCGAGAGGTCCGGGGGGGCCTTGAGAGGGAGGTACTGTTATGTCTCTGCCTCGGTGGCATGCTCTCATTCAGCTTGCCCTCTAGTGGTCAGACCTGCTGGGTGCAATGGACTGTCTGTTTGTGGCTTTCCCGGTTTCAGAAGTCATGCTGGTCCGGCCTGGATTTTCTAGCCTGCCAGTTGGTCTTGAGACTTTTTGGAAATGAGCTATTTCCGTACCTGGTGTACTCCCTGGCTGTTGGCCTTTATTAACCTCCTGGAAGCTTCCCTAGTTTGCCTTGCAACAGAGGTCTTCAGAGGTGTTTCTTCTGTGAGTGTTTGTTGCTGCGCTCCCTTTGCTACCCTCAGTATTCTGCTTTTGGAACTTTGCCTGGACTTGGACTTAGACTTTGCTTGCCACCTGCCTTTGGAACTTTTGCCTGGATCTGACTTTGCTTTTGCTCACTGCCTGCCTTTTGAACTTTTGTCTGGACCTGACTTTGCTTTTGCTTGCCGCCTGCATAGAGACTTCTGCCTGGACCTGACTTTGCTTTTGTTTGCCGCCTGCCTTTTGAACTTTTACCTGGACCTGACTTCTGCTTCGTCTTGCTGCCTGCCTAAGAGACCTTTGCCAAATCCAGGTACGTCAGCTCTGCCTGTGCTGGTGTGGGGTGAGTGTTCCTCCTGCCGCTGCCGTCCCTCGGCAGTGGCCCAAGGGCTCACTATCCAGTGTTTTGTGTGAAGCGTGACACACCCTCCTCCCACTGACTGGGTCCCAACTGCCTCTGGGCAAGTCTCCAGCTCTCAAATAATCCCCAGTGATTTCTAGGTTACTGGGGCCACACTCCCAGTGGTCCCACAGTTTCCAGAAAGCACTCACAGATCCAACACACAAACCACTTGGATTCTTAACAGTCCAGACAGGCAGAGTCAACGAAATTCAAAAGTATACTGCTTCTTACTTCCTATCTGTGTGCTAAAAGTAAAGAAAGAACATTCATTTCGCTGTAACAGCTTTACAGCAAAGAAACACCACCTGCTGTCCACATAGGAGAAATACATGTCAAGTCATAATACAGGAAAATATCCAATACATTTTTCAGGCTTAAAACATACCGTTTCTTCACACCTAGCATATAACTAGCACTCGTAGGGGAATTTAGTTTACATATTCCCACTCCATTATCTACTTAATTAAAAAATCACCAATAATAAGATGCAAGCAGCAATCCAGCAACGAGATGGTAGCTATCCAGTCTTTTGCACCGTGTCACGTTTTTGATTATCTTACAGTTGGTGAGAAGTTGTACGTGTGTACTCGGTGCAAAGAGCTTCTAGTACTCAGGGAACAGATCCAATCTCTGGAGGCTAGAATAGCAGACTTGGAGGAGCTGTGACAGATAGAAAGGTTTATAGAAGAGGCCTACAGGGACATAGTAGAGAAGTCCCACCTCCAGTCTGGCAACCTGTGTGCTGCCATGGAGGGGAAAGTTCTCCTGAAGGGACAGCATCACTGTGGAGAGGTAGGAAGTGATCCTGTAGTTAGCACCTGCCCTCCAGGAGATTCAATATCCTCTTGCACTGATGATGTGTCTCCAGGGGCTTCTGCCCAGGTGGGAAGGTTTAGGATGGCCGATGTAGTTGAAGTTTCAATCATTAGGCATGTAGTTAGCTGGGTCACTGGTGAACGCAGGATTGTTTGATTACTTGCTTGCCTGGTGCGAAGGTGGCTGACCTCACATGTCACCATGGGCGTAGTTGGGGGGGGGGGGGTGAGGGGGGCATTGCCCCCCCCCAAATGACTTAGTCTTGCCCAGTGCTTTTTTGTGCCGCTACTGGCGGGCGGCGGTAGTAAAAGCAGCAAGCAGGCAGGCTCAACTCCGTCCTTTGCTTCCCTGCCCTCTCTGCGTCCTGACCTCCTCTGATGTCATTTTTTATTACATTTGTACCCTGTGCTTTCCCACTCATGGCAGGCTCAATGCAGCTTACATATTATATACAGGTACTTATTTGTACCTGGGGCAATGGAGGGTTAAGTGACTTGCCCAGAGTCACAAGGAGCTGCCTGTGCCTGCAGTGGGAATTGAACCCAGTTCCCCAGGACCAAAGTCCAACACTCTAACCACTAGGCCACTCCTCTACTCTTTTGGATGGGCGGGACGCTGAGAGGGCAGGGAAGCGAAGGACGGAGTCGAAGCCTGCCTGCTTGCTGCTTTTACTACCGCCACCCGCCAGTTCACTACTGCAACTTTGGTACTAGAGAGTGGAGTGGAAGTGAGCCAGCCTATCTAGTCCACTGTAAGGAAGGAAGCCATTTGGTAAATCTCTGTTTCCACTCCCCCGCGCAGCCATCGCCGTTCACTCAAAACACAGCAAGCAAACCTGTGAGCTGTTGCATCCACGTTGTCGTTCTTTATTGTTGGTCCATCTTTAACAAGTCTAACACTGTTTTTGTTGGGTAGGCAGTGCCTTACAAGGTGGAGGAGAAAATAAATAATTGAATATCACTAAAACAACTTCAAAAATTATTGTAGCTAGTAGAAACAGCAATTATAAATTCTGTAGTTTGTGCTCATTTTTCTTCACTGTTATTCTATATAATTCAGATGGCCAGATTTCAGTGAGAATGTTCTGTTTCCTGATGGGTTCATCTTACCTGTCTGGTTTTAATCTGCCTTGGGAAGCCTAGTGTTTATAAAGATGATGGAATATATTAAAATTAAATGGAAGTAGACTTAAACTCTCCTTTCATTGGGGCACATGGAATCACATCTTCATCTGTTTTGTAGGTTTACCCTGGACATGGATGGGAGGGGAGGGCAGGGGAGAGAGGAGAGTTGCTGGATATGGATGTATGGAGGGGAGGGCAGGAGAAATGTTGGAAGGAGATACAAACGGATGGAAGGGAAGGGAGAGAGGAGTCTAGTAGCGCTTTAGAAATGTTGAGTAGTAGTCGTAGTAGAAATGCTGGACTTGAATGGAGGACAGGGAAGACAGAGGAAGGAGATGCACAAGGATGGTGGGAGGGGAGAGAGTTGAAATACTGGACATGGATGGAGAGGAGGGAAGAGAGAGGAAGTGAGATGAACATTGATGGAGGGGAGGGGGAGAGGAAAAATGCTGTACATAGATGGAGGGGAGGGAAGACAGAGGAGGGAAGCCAGCAGCGGCGCACAGCAGGAGTACGGCCCCATGCACATTTGTATTATGCTTTGCCAGGGAGGGGGAGGGAGGGAGTGAGCGAGCGAGAGAACGAGAGGCAGAGAAGGAAAGGGAAGAGCATGTAAGTTCACGGTTCCTCCAGGCTGCCAGTAGGAGAGAGAAAGAGAGAGAGAGATGGGAGATGCTGCGAAGGGGGAGAGAGGGGGGGGGGGGAGATGCTGGATAGAATGGAGAAGGGGATGGGAAGAAACAGGATGGGCAGGGGAGAGAGGAGAATTGCTGGACAACAGGGATTGATGGAGGGGACAGGGGAGAATGGAGAGTTGCTGGACATGGATGGATGGATGGAAAGGAGGGCAGGGGAGAGAATAGAAATCACTGGACATGGAGCGGAGGGCAGGGGAAGGAGGAGAATTGCTGGACATGAATGGATGGATGGAGGGGAAAGGGGAGAGAGAAAATTTGCTGGATATGGATGGATGGAGGAGAGGGCAGGGAAGAATGGAGAGTTGCTGGACATAGATGGATGGAGGGGAGGGCAGGGGAGAGAGGAGAATTGCTGAACATGGATGGATGAATGGAGGGGGCAGGGGACACAGGACATTTGCTGGATATGGGTGGATGGAGGAGAGGGCAGGGGAGACTGGAGAGTTGCTGGACGGATGGATGGAGGGAGGGAGGGGAGAGAAGTCAGGAAGGAGGTGCACATGGATTGAGGGGAGGGAAGAGAGGAGAAATGCTGGACATGGATGGAGTGGAGGGCAGGGAAGAGAGGAGGAATGTTGGATAAGGATGGAGGGAAGGAAAGACAAAGGAAGGAGATGCACATGGATGGAAGGGAAGGGAGAGAGGAGAAATGCTGGACATGGATGGAGGGGAAGGAAGACAGGAAGTAGATGCACATGGATGTAGGGGAGTGAGGAGAAATGCTGGATATGGATGGAGGGGAAACTGCTGAGTTTAAGGGCTGGTTTGGAACACATTGAGGGCAGATACTGAAACTCGAGGAAGGATAGGGACAGGGCTACAGATGGTAGACAGGACACATAAGAACACAGGAGGATGGTGGACATGGTAAGAGAAAAAATATCAAATGGAAAGAAGACACTGCATAAAACAGAAGACACTGGGACCAAAGCAAATAGAAAAACTAAATGATCAGACAACAAAGGTAGAAAAAGTATTTTATTCAGAATTTATTAATTGGAATATGTCAGCTTTTTGAAATGTGCATCTGTGATATTTTGCATGTAAGTTTCAATTTTTCTGCTATTGCTGCATGCTGAGTCTGACTTCTTGAGTTAACTTTCCAGTTCAGTATTTTGCCTTCTTATTTTTTGATTTCTGGTTCCTTGTGTCATGTCTGTTGTGTCATGTGTTTTTCATGTGTGATCAAGGTGCAGTATTCTGCTAGCGTGTAGTATTTGCAGCCCTTTTTGTTTTGCTTTTTTTCACGAGGTAGTGTATTGGTGTTTTAGAGCCTGGTGTAATTACAGTTCTGCCTTTTCATGCATAAAGTTGTAGCTCGTCCTGTCCTTGGAATTAGTGCTGTTATGGTTTAGTAAGGTTATGAATGTGTTTTTGCACAAGTTTGTGTATAGCGTTTTGCAGTGGAGAGTGTTGGCCTTACTGAGGTGGCACCAAAACATCAGAAAGGGTTTTAGAGCCTAAATCATGACATACTACTTCTTGAAGGATCTACATATAGAGCCTATGCATTTCTAAGGTCAACACTGGCATGGTATGGGAAAGGGGGTGGGGAAATACTACTGGAAAGGAAGAGTGAGTGCTGGGTAAGGAGGAAAGAAGGAAGGACGGGAGAAAGAGCTGGCTTGATATCTCATACATATTCATTATAGTTATTCCCCAAAAAAGCCAGCTCATTTTCTCTTCCTTCCTTCCTCCATAGTAGCAAATGAATATGCATATGCAAATGAATATGCTAATATGCTCCACCCCATCCTCCCCCCCCCCCCAATGAAATAGTCAAACTACGCCCATGCATGTCACCTAGATAAGATTTTAGACAATGCTAGGGAGGAACCTGCTATCTTGGTACATGTGGGTACCAATAACATAGAAAAAATAAGAGGAAGGTTCTGGAAACCAAATTTAGGCTTTTGGGTAGAAAGCTGAAATCCAGAACCTCCAGGGTAGCATTTTCAGAAGTGCTGATCCACGCACAGCACCCAAGAGACAGAAAGCTCTGGAGTTTCAATGTGTGAATGAGGCAATGGTACATGGAGGAGGGTTTTAGATTTGTTAGGAATAGAGCAACATTCTGGGAAAGAGGAAGCCTATTCCAGAAAGATGGGCTCCATTTTAACCAAGGTGGAACCAGGCTGCTGACATCAACATTTAAAAAGAAGATAGAGCAGCTTTTAAACTAGAAACTGGGGGAGGTCAATTGTCGCTCAAAAGCGTATGGTTCAGATCAAGGTACCTTTAAAAGATATCACCAAAACAGGGAAGATAGGCATCCCAATAGTGAGGTTGCAATAGAAACCAGGTGCCTTTAAATACAGCGCAGACAGTTTTTAAAGATTGCAAATTATTACTGTCAGCTACTGAGCAAGTTGTAAATAAGAACAACAAACATTGCTTGAAATGTCTGTATGTAAATGTCAGAAGCCTAAGAAATAAGATGGGAGAGTTAGAATATATTGCAATAAATAAAAAGATAGATGTGGAGGGGCATTTGATGTCGAAATGGTGAAATAAACCATTTACAGGAAAACGTTTAAAAATGTGCGTCCATAATGGAATAAATAAATAAATAAATGTGTTAAAAAATACACAAGAAAAACATTTAGAAAGAGGACACACTGCAAACAACATAGAAGTTTTAAGATAAATGTCTCTGCCAATTGGAAGGCATGTCCATTTATCCCAAGTAAAACTTGGTATAAATACCTGCGCCTAAGTTAGGCATAGAGCAGGTATATTCTATAACCCTGTGTGTAGATTTTTGGAATGCCCATGGCCTGCATAGTCCATGCCCATAGCCACGCCCACTTTTTGGCAGTGCACATTAGAATTTATGTGCACCATTTTACAGAACATGCCTAGCAACTTCTGTGCAGAAAGGCTAATTAATGTCAATTAGTGTCATTAATTGTTTGTTAAGTAGCAATTAACAGTGCTGATTGGCATGTTACGTGGAGGAGCATAATCGAAAGGTCGTCCAAGTACACATTAGGATGTCCTTACGAAAACGTCCAAAATCAGGCATGTATAATCGAAAAATAGTATGGGCGTTTTTCGATAATCGATTATCCCTGTTGCAAAACGACCAAATGAGGAGCGCATAAACGTTACTAAATAGGGCGCCCTAACACGTTTGATTATCGCAGGTGAAAACGACCAAATCAGAAAGTGTGTAAAAGAATGTACATAGTTGTACCGCAAGTACAGTGCATGCTGTTCTGGACATCCAGGTACGGGAAATATGAGGGACGTTCATACCAGGGGCGTAGCCAGCTTTCCGTGGGGGAGGGGTCCAGAGCCCGAGGGGAGGGGGCACATTTTAGCCCTCCCCCCAGCGCCGCCCCCCCCACCGCCGACATTGCCGCCCCCCTCCCGCCGCGAACCCGCCGCCGCTGCAGCCTACCTTTACTTTTGCTGGCGGAGGATCCCACTCCCCACCAGCCGACGTCTTCTTCTCAGTCGCTTCCTGCTCTTCAATTTGTTTGCTGACATGCAGGACGTCAGACTCAGAGAACAGAACTGTTCTCTGAGTCTGACATCCTGCACGTACAATTACGTGCAGGACGTCAGCAAACAAATTGAAGAGCAGGAAGGACTGAGAAGACGTCGGCTGGCGGGGAGTGGGATCCCCCGCCAGCAAAAGTAAAGGTAGGCGGCGGCGGGGGCGGGTTCGCCGGGAGGGGGGTCCTGGGGTGAATCTGCGGGGGCCCCGGCCCCCTCAGGCCCCACGTAGCTACGCCACTGGTTCATACGCGTCAAATACAGGAAGATCATGCCACTCCACCGAATATTCGTCATATGTGCCCTATCTGGATGTCCGGAACTGCATGCACTGTACCTACTGAACATGCAGCTATATGCATATTGTGTGTATGTGAAAAGGGTTGGGTGCTTCATACTCATCTATATAAGGCAAGTTCCGCACACGTCAAGGGCCCGCACGCATAACAACCAGTCATGCACGTCAGGGACGTCTATGATTACGACGGATTCCACATGCTGATAGGGCCATATATAGGATGGTAATCCATATATGGAGCTGTGCACGAAACGACATCCGTCAAAATGGCGCACCGATGTGAGCCAAACTTCAGCCATGTAGAGAGCCTGCTGCTGGTGCGGCTGTGCCTTAGACACCGGCACAGGCTGTTTATCACGCACCACCACCTGCCCCCCAGGATCCAGGCCATGAGAGCCTGGTCCCGCATCAGGGACAGGCTTGAAAGGTAAGTGTTTGGCCCACACCTCCCCCCTCCTGTACATACACATATAACAGCTCCGTCATCAATGTAACCAGTAACTGGAGTGTGCATGGAAGGATAATGACTAATATGGGTACATGCACAATCACTAATAAAATGTATGTACTTGAAAGGACGACCATTCCCACATCCCTACAATAACGTATTTCGTTATTTAATTATTTCTTGCATTTGTACCCCACATTTTCCCACCCCTCTTTGCAGGCTCTATGTGGCTTACAACACATCATGAATAGTGGAAACATTATACCAATTAAACGTATAGCATACTTGATAAATGGTAATGATAACACATATAAAGTAGTTTAACAAGCATAACTTATAATCAGGGGCGTATCTGCGTGGGGCCTCAGGGGCCTGGGCCCCCGCAGATTTCGCCCTGGCCCCCCCTACCGCTGCCAACCCTCCCCCTCCGTTGCTCGCCTACCTTCGCTGGCGGGGGACCCCAACCCCCGCCAGCCGAGGTCCGCGTCCTCCTGCCGCTGCCGGCTGCCTTTGGTCCTTTAATTCTTCCATTGAAGCTGGCGCCGACGAAAGTTTCTTTTGAGTCTGACGTCGCTGCACGTTGTACGTGCAGGACGTCAGACTCAGAAATTGTTTCTGAGTCTGACGTCCTGCACGTACAACGTGCAACGTGCAGCGACGTCAGATTCAAAAGAAACTTTTTCGTCGGCGGCGGCGCCAGCTTCAATGGAAAAATGAAAGGACCAAAGGCAGCCGGCAGCGGCAGGAGGACGCGGACCTCGGCTGGCGGGGGTTGGGGTCCCCCGCCAGCGAAGGTAGGCGAGCAACGGAGGGGGAGGGTTGGCAATGGCAGCGGCTGGGGGGAGGGGGATCGGCAATGGCGGCGGCGGCGGCGGGGGGGGGGGGCTATAATGTGCCCCCTCACTCTGGCCCTGGCCCCCCCTACCGCCGCAGGTCAGATACGCCCCTGCTTATAATGCATACAAACGGGACTCTCTGGCCTCATGGCCACCTCTATGGCATCATCTGCATAGGAGCCAACTCGTTGGCTGCTCTGGGTGCTTCAGCACCCCCAATATTGAATAAATTCCTTGTATGTGTCCATGGAGGGGTGATCCCCACTGGGGTTAGCACCCCCAATAATTTAAAAAAGGTGGCTCCTATGAATCTGTACCAATGGAAGTGGTCCCCCCCCCCCCCCCAACAGTGTTGACCCTCTCTGCTATTTGATTGACAAATGAATGTGTGTACAGAGGGCAAGAAGGACCATCCCCTGACTCCTGCTCTACAAACTTATATCTTACAGACACTTCGGGGTTCACCGAGAGCTCGAGTCCCTGAGGAGGAGGTTCCGCCGTGTGAGTCGGGAGAGCCCTGATCTCATCAGGGCAGTGTGACAGCACCTCAGGGCTCGCCGTAAGTATTCAAAACAGGACACCTGTACATGATTTTTAAATATATTTATTGAATAATGCAAATGTCCTGTACAATATCAATTTCCATGTGGCTAATAGCCAACTACTAAGTAATAACATATCTGTCCCAGATCAAGGACGCAGGTTGCAGGTGCCCTCCCATGACTGTGGCTACAACTTCCAATGACCCCCCCCCCCCCCCCCCCCCCCCCCGAGATGAATGAGATGACATGCTTCACTTTACTCTCCCCCTTTCTGGGGTGGGTGGATAGTGTGTCCTGGTAGACCTGCCTGAGGCACTACTTTTACTGGATGTCATGGCCTCCCTCACATAAAAGTTATGTGCTAAACACCCTTCCCACCGCCCCCCCATTAAAAACAACAAAAACAGGTCAGCAAACCCTCATCGCATCTCACAGTGCAAACATGCTGGTCAGCAATGAGTGTGGTCTGCCAACATGTCCTGTGTGTGCTGTGTCAGAGCAGCTTCCAGGGTTCCCTGTCATGTCATCTGATGCATCTCGGGCCCCATGGGTATAGGCCACGCCTCACCACACCTTTCCCCCGCCTCAGGCCACCCATACTACACCATGTTGCATGTGCTGATCTCAACCACACTCTTTTTACATACACAGGGCTCCAGCACCAGCAGGAGGAGCAGGCGGATGAGGAGGGCCACCTGGAGGAGGAGGAGGAGCCGGCCGAGGAGGAGGGGGTCCTCATCATTGATGAGGACATTCTGGAGGACCCCTCCCCACCTGCAGCTCCATCTGAGCCATCTCCCTCCTCTTGGCCATCTCCATCCCCTGAGGCAGCTACATCGCCTGGGCCACCTCCATCCCCTGAGGCAGCTCCATGGCCTGAGGCAGCTCCATCGCTTGGGCCACCTCCATCCCCTGGGCCACCTCCATCCCCTGGGCCACGTCCAGCCCCTGGGCCAGCTGCAGTCCTGCGCCTCCTGCAGCAGGTGGTAGATGGCCAGAACCAGCTGCTGCAGGAGGTCAGAGCGCTAAGGCAGGGTAATGAGCAGCTGCACAGCCCACTGAGGGTGGTGCTGCTGCTGCTGCTCATTACCCTGCTACAGAGGGCGCTGGTAAGAGGCCGTAGCCGGCCTTGACCTACTTTGGGGGGGGGGGGGGGTGATATGTAGGGATTGTGGGGAGTTGGGGGGGGGTTGGGTGAATTGTTGAAATGTGGGGGGGTGTTGGGGGGATATGTTGTGGGGAGGGAGGAATTGTTTGAGAGGGGGGTTGGGGGGATATGTAGGGGTGTTGGGGGTTTGTTGTGTGTGTGGGGGGATTTGTAGGGGTGGGGTGGGGGGATTATGTTGGGGATTTTACATTAATATATTTTTTTATATTTAATCTAACAGGGTGTGTGTGTCTCTCTACCTTGTGCATTACATATAACCAAATGGTGGTGTTGATGTGAGAGGAGGCAGCAATATGCATTGCATGAAATTTGAAGTGTGAATGGGAAAGTTGATGCATGTCTGTGATAATGTTGCCAATACAGAAGGCCACCTGTTCATTCCCACTTGCATGGCCGTATGTGCAGGGGGGGGTGGGCCGTGGAGGCTGGATGGCTATTACCGTTGAGGAAGACAAATGGCCATCCAGCTTCTCTCCCTCCCCCTTACCTTACAGCCCCACAGCACAGAATGGCATAAATAATAGATTTGTTGTCTAGCACTTGTGATCTGCCAAGTACAAACTTGCACATAACCCTAGGTAGCACATACATGATGTTTTCTCAGTGTGATCACCAGACACCCTAACCCACAACCATACCAAATTGGTGGTGGGGGAGGGCCCACCAAGGAGCTACAAACAGCTGCCTCGTCTTTTCACATTCAATGCATCTGCAATGGTATATAGTGCTGAGGAGAAAAGGGAAAACAATGGGAAAACCATTAGATGGAGGCTTACTGCATCACAGTTGCAATATAATACAAGAGTTACAGAAGGGCACAAATAAATATGGTGTTCATTCACACCTTTTTCTTTAGTAAGTCAAGGTGACCTACCTTCACGTATTCTGGGTCTTTCCCTGTCCCAGGAGGACTGTAAGTTTGTACCTGAGGCAATGGAGAGTTAAGTGGCTCGCTGTAGTTCACAAGGTGCAGCAGTGGGAAGTGAACCGGCAACCTTGTGATTACAAGGCTGGTAATCTAACCACTAGGCCACGGCAGCCACCAGGTTGTAGCGACCTGCAGGAATTTTGGGTTAGGACCTTTAAGCACAAACCCTCTCCCTCACCATGTCTTAAGGGCTCAGTAGGCGGTACCTGTGGCCACCTTGAAACTAGTTTGCAGCCTACATGTTAGAAATGTTGTTCCAGAACTATAGAGGATTGTAGGACTGTGTTCAATACTGTGCTAAAAACATGAATTACCTATATTGTTCCCCCTCCCCCTCCTATCAAAAGTGAGAATGGGTGGCCATTTCATAAATGGGGACTGGGGTTCAGCACATAAACAAGGATTGAACCTACCGGGAACCAATACAGCAGCTGCAACAGCAGGCCCACAGCATTGAGGACCTGGTAAAACCACACAGTATGGGGCTGATGGCCTCCAACCAGTGCACAGGAACCTGTGGTGAACATACAGCTAAGAGTTGACTGCAGACTACATACAGTGAATGGACACTCCTTGATGATGAGCAGAAAGAGAAGAGGTGGCAGAGAAATAAGAGCTTACCATGAACGTCTGTTTCAAGAATGTATAGTGCGCCTTCTATCTTCTGGAACATTAGCTGGAAGTCTGCCTCAGTGAAAGGACCCTTGCCGAGGGGTGCTTGATTTGGTGCGATTGTAGCAATTTCTTAGCTCCCACAGACTGCCTGCTACAACCAGGCAGAGAGAATGGGAGACAGGAAGAGGCTCAAAGGATGGAAACGGAAGCGTTGTGGGCTGAGGGCAACCACAAATAACAACCCCCCAAAATACACAGGTGTACCGAAGCATACCTTGCCAAACACAAACCTTAATATAAGTGAGGGTAAAACGTGTGAACTAATGTGAATCAGAACTGCTAAAGTCCCAGCGCATAAAATCGCGGGTTAAATGGCAATCAAGAAGGGGAAGGCAAGTGGGGACGCCCATAGTTATCTACCCATAATCGAAATCACGCGTTTCAAATCGCTACCTCAGCTGGGCACGTTTAGGAATTGTGTGTATAATCGAAATTAAAGCGCCCATATCAGACACGCCTATCCCCGTCCAACATGGGCGTTCCTGGCGACGATATAAACGCCCACTCTGTATTTTCGAAACCCCATTAGTACAATGCCGCCACGCCAGCCCCCAACCCGGAAGGGTAATTTTAGTGATGCAGAGGTGGAGCTCCTGGTGCAGGAGATAGAGCAAAGGCACGCCAATCTGTTTGCTCCCACAGGGCAGAGGCTGGCTGCGACAAAGCAGCGGGAATGGGAGGCGGTACGTGACAGGCTTAATGCAGTCTTCCACTGTGCAAGGGACGTGGAGGACTGCAAGCGCAAGTGGGGCAAGCTGAGGAGGGATGTGAGGAGGAAGGCTGGGGCCAATCCCGCATCACATGACATAGCCAACCTCACCCCCATGGAGCTCATGGTTCACGCTCTCCTACCCCAGGAGGGCATCCTGGGATCGGGTCCCTTGACACCTTGGCCCAGCCTGAGGGCTCAGGTAAGGTTGTCCATTATGAAGTTGGGGTATCTGTTGTGCTGCACTACACTGTGTTATACAAGTTGGGGCCAGGGGGAGGGAGGTGAGGAGTGGGGGGGGGGGGGGGGGCAGGAGGGGGGGGGGGGGGGAAGGAGTTTCACCAGGGTGTGTCTCAGGCTGTCTTCATATGTGGAATAAATGCCCACCTTTATGATGGTGTCCTGACCTCCTAACCCCTACTCACTTGCTCTGTACCTTTACTCCCTATCCCTACCGTAGTCATTGGCTTCCCTCGTACTTGTCCTGTGTGTGCATCTTAATTAAATTGTAAGCTCTATTTGAGTAGTGGTAGTATTAATGTGTGTCATAGGAGCAGACTCTGTGGGTGCTGTGGGTGTTTGAGCACCTCCAATATTGAGGAAATATCATGTAGGTGTCCAGGGAGGGGTTCTTTGCACTGGGCTTAGCACCCTCAATAATACTTTACACTTGGCTCCTATGGGTGTGTGTAGGTTACTACTGTGGCACAACTTTGGGGCCCTTCCTTCCTACTCCCTCCTATTTTCCCATCACCAAAGTGTGCCTATTTCCTTCTTTCACCTCTGTGCTCTAGTCAGTGTGGGCCACATGCATGCAACTTAAGGAGCCTGTAATCGGGGTCATAAAGCAGTTCTAGGCAGTCCACCAAGTCAGTAGTAACACAAGACATGCTCAAATGTCCTTCACTTTAACAAATATACAACAAACAGCTTGTCCACAAAGTTGTGAGTGGTGTCCCTCTCTTGGCTGTCCGTCCACCACCTGTACCCAGCTGCCTGTGGTGCTCTCTTTCACATGGGTGTCAATTCCATTCCTCCTCCACCATCTCTCTTTGCTGGGTCATGAAGCGTGGGGCAATGTATATGAATGCTGAAAGACAAAAGTGGGTTATTTTCACCAGCACACTTTCTCACCCTTGTGCTATACAGGTGATGGCTCTGATAAGGCTGGCCCTAGTGGCCTTCAATCCCAACAAAGGCCTACATCAGCAGGACAGCCTCAACCTCCACCACCTACAGCAGCAGGACAGCCTCAACCTCCACCACCTACAGCAGCAGTACAGCCTCAACCTCCACCGCCTGCAGCAGCAGTAGAGGCTGTACCTCCACCACCTGCAGCAGCAGAACCAGCAGTAGAGGCTGAACCTCCACCAGCACCACCAGCAGAGGCTGGACCTCTACCACCGGTTGACTTTGCTGATGAGGAGGATGCATATAGGGGGCCAGCTCCTCGCCAGAGGCCATCCAGCCAAAGGAGGCAACTACTGCGGCTGGCCACTGATTTGCTGCGGCAGAATGTGCTCTTGGAGGAGTACCGGCAGCAAAAATTAGAGCTGCAGCGGGAGGCACTGCAGGCGCAGTGCCAAGCCCACCAGGAACTGCTCCAGGCGCAGCACCAAGCCCACCAGGAGGTGCTCCAGGCGCAGCACCAAGCCCACCAGGAGGTGCTCCAGCAACTCCAACAGCTGCAGCACAGCATTGAAGGCCTGCGCCCTCAGGTCACAGCACCTACTCCACCGGTGCTGCTGCAGCAAGACCTGCCATCCACCTCCTCCAGTGGGCAGCAACCACCAGCTAAGAGGTGGGCGTTGAGATCGTTCGCCTCCGCAGCCACTAGTGCAGCACCCACCAAACCAGCTCCCCTTCTGGGTCCTGTGGCCAGGCTACAGCCAACAAGGTGGCCAGATTTCCACAGCGCCGCCGAAGCCGCAGGCTGCTGTGTGGATACGGAGGAGGACAGTGGGAGCAGCCCATCAGAGGAGTCTGAACAGACTTCCCCTGCAGCACCAACTGCAAAGGAAGTCCGTGGGAGGGGTAAGAGGGGACGGGGGAGGGGACGGGGAAAGTGACAGCACATGCTGGAGGGTGAGGGTTGGTGGGTGGTGGTGGAGGGTGTGATGGTACCACTTATGTGAATAATACAAATAAATGTGCACTTACTTTCACAGAAAACTTGTTTCTATGAGTCTTTGTCTGGCTCTGACGCCAAGCTGGTAAGCAATGAGCTCTGCTCTGTGGGCTGGGGGTGGAGGGGGCTCCTCTTCCTGCTCATCTGGGGCTTCCTCTGGTGGCTGTGGCTCCTCTGGGAGGGCCTGTCCTCTGCGCTGGGCCAAATTGTGCAGCATGCAGCACGCCACAAAGATCTTGGCCACCTTTTCTGGACTGTAGAGCAGCTCTCCTCCAGACCGGTCCAGACAGCGGAATCGTTTTTTCAACAAGCCAAAGGTCTGCTCAATGATCCCCCGGGTGCTCCGATGCCTCCTGTTGTAGGTTTCTTCTGCCCCTGGTTGTGGGTGCACCACGGGGATCATGAGCCACGTCCTCTGCAGGTAGCCTCGGTCACCTTTGGAGAAAAACAGAATGAGATAGATGAGTGTGTATTGCTTGGAGCAGGTACGGGGGGGGGGGGGGAGAGATTAGGATAGTGGGTTGTGGAATGAGGTGGAGGAAGGCAGGGCGGAGGGTTGCCTAGTGGAGGAGGTATAGTATGGGTACATCCATGTTGCACTTACCTAGTAGCCATCCACCAGTGAACTCCCCTCGCTCAAACCTGCGGAAGATGCCCGAGTGCTGTAAGATGTAGGCATCGTGGGTGGAACCGGGGTACCTGGCACACACGTCTAATATCTCCCCCTGGGCATCACACACAACTTGCATGTTCATAGAATGAATTGCCTTCCTGTTTCTGTAGGTGGCTTCGTGCACCCGGGGGGGGGGGGGGGGAGTCTGAGGGCTATGTGTGTGCAATCAATCACACCTATGACTGAGGGGAATCTAGCAACAGCATAGAAGGCAGCCATGTTGTTGTGCAGGGCCTGGGGGGTGGTGGGGAAAGTGATGTAGTGTGAGGTGTGAGTTAGAAAGGCATCCAGGAACTGGGTGAGACAGTGTGAAATAGAAGCCTGGGTGAGCCCTGTGTTAGCAGCTAATACAGATTGAAAACTCCCAGTGGCCAGGACAGAGAGAGAGGTAGTGATTTTGAGGTGGACAGGGATGGGGTTATTCCTACGGGTCTGGAGCTGAAGGAGGGGTTTCAGCTGCTCACAAAGCTGCACAATGGTTGCCCTATCAAACCTGAACATTGTTAGACACTGGTCAGTGAGGTGTAGGAAGGTGGTGCGGGGCCTGAACACTCGGGGCTGTGAATACCTCCTGCGGTGTGTGGCCTCTTCCTCTACCATGCCAGCCACCAGTGCATTAACTGCATCCATATCCCCACCAGTGCAAGAATTAGTACTAGTAGTAAAACAAGAACAGCACACAGATCTCTCACTGCCAGCCACCACGCCCTCTGGCCACTCACTCGCCAAACAGTACAGGCAACACAGACAAACGGAGGTCAGGGAATACAATATACACGTGGGAACAGTGAATGGAGAGGGATAGGGGGAGGCGAAGGGACCGATAGAGCAAGGAGGAGGAGTAGGGAAAGGTCAAAAGGTAAGACACAAAAGAGGCAGGTGAGGGTGACAACGTTCCGACTAGGGCACACAGACGAACGTAACAGGTACTCCACACACTCAGCTTTCTCTGCAACCAACAATTCAGCTCTCCCAACACCGATCTTGCCACTCTCCAACTCCACACAATCATTAATGGGTCTAAAGACAATTTCCCCCTTGCTCTGGTCGCTTTTATTTCGGGTCTAAGCAATGACGCCCATGTTCCCGCCCACCCAAAATCATTTCGCTATCCGTTATACGTTGTAGACGACCACCTCGTAACACCGCCCCTAACACGCCCCCGACACGCCCCTTATTTGGGCGTTTGTATCTGAGCGTACGAGCGAAATGGACGCACTGAGTTTTGTTTCCATTATACTGATTTATTCGTTTTTGGGAGATAAACGTCTATCTCCCGATTTGGGTCGCACTATAGACGTTTTTCTCTTTCGATTATAAGCAGGATAGTATAACATAGTAAATGACAGCAGATAAAGCCCTGTACGGTCCATCCAGTCTGCCCAACAAGATAAATTCATTTTACATGGTATGTGATACTTTATATGTATACCCAAGTTTGATTTGTCCTTGCCATTCTCAGGGCACAGACTGTAGAAGTCTGCCCAGCACTGTTCTTGTACTAAGTTTTTTATTTTATTTATCTACTAGCCGTTAAGCCCGTTAAAATGGGCAAGATTTGTGTTTTGCAAAATGTAATAATTCTCACCTCCATTCATGTCCAGCAACCCTGCTCTCTCCTCTGCCCTCCCCCCCATGTCCAGCAGCCCTCCTGTATCCCCTGGCCTCCCCCCGTCCACCAACCCTGCTCTCTCCCCTGCCCTCCCCCATATCCAGCAACCCTTCTCTTTCCCTTGGCCTCTCCCCCCCGTCCACCAACCCTGCTCTCTCCCATGCCCTCCCCCCTTGTCCAGCAACCCTCCTCTCTCCCCTGCTCTCCCCCCATGTCCAGCAACCCTCCTCTCTCTCCTGCCCTCCCCTCCCCTCCATCGATCCATGTCCAGCAACCCTGCTCTCTCCCCTGCCCTCTCCCCATGTCCAGCAGCCCTCCTGTCTCACCTGGCCTCACCCTGTCCACCGACCCTCCTCTCTCCCCTGCCCTCCCCCCATATCCAGCATCCCTCCTCTTTCCCTTGGACTTCCCCCGCCCCGTCCACCAACCCTGCTCTCTCCTCTGCCCTATCCCCATATCCAGCAACCCTCCTCTTTCCCTTGGCCTTCCCCCATCCTGCTCTCTCCCCTGCCCTCCCCCCATGTCCAGCAACCCTCCTCTCTCCCCTGCCCTCCCCTCCCCCCATGTCCAGCAACTCTCCTCTCTCCCCTGCTCTCCCCCCATGTCCAGCAACCCTCCTTTCTCCCCTGCCCTCCCCTCCCCTCCCCTCCATCGATCCATGTCCAGCAACCCTGCTCTCTCCCCTGCCCTCTCCCTATGTCCAGCAGCCCTCCTGTCTCACCTGGCCTCACCCCGTCCACCGACCCTCCTCTCTCCCCTGCCCTCCCCCCATATCCAGCATCCCTCCTCTTTCCCTTGGACTCCCCCCGCCCCGTCCACCAACCCTGCTCTCTCCTCTGCCCTATCCCCATATCCAGCAACCCTCCTCTTTCCCTTGGCCTCCCCCCACCCTGCTGTCTCCCCTGCCCTCCCCCCATGTCAAGCAATCCTCCTCTCTCCCCCCTGCCCTCCCCCCATGTCCAGCTATCCTCCTCGTCACCGCTCCCTACCCCCTCCGTGCCGGGCCCCCTGCACTGACATGACAACGCCTCTCACCTCCGTCTGAAAGCGCTGCAGACAGCAGCAGATTGCTCTGCTGCTGCCTGCAGCGCTTCCACACGGAGGTGAGAGGCGTTGTCATGTCAGTGCAGGGGGATGCATATGTTGATTTGTATTTTAGTCCTTTACAGTTTGGGTAATGTAGGTTTAGAAACGTTCTTGATGATTCGATGATGTTTCTAGTTGGTAAGTCGATAAGTTCGGCCATGTAGGTTGGGGCCAGATCATGGATTATTTTGTGGACCAGAGTGCAAATTTTGAAAGCTATTCATTCCTTGATTGGTAGCCAGTGCAGTATTTCACATAGGTGTTTAGCACTTTCGAATCTTGTCTTTCTGAAAATGAGTCTAGCTACCGTGTTCTGCACAGTCTGGAGTTTCCTTAAGATTTGTTCTTTGCATCCTGCATATACAGCATTACAGTAGTCAACATGTGATAGTACCATTGTTTGAATTATATTACAGAAAGTTTCCCTTGGGAAGAACTGTTTGATCCGTTTGAGTTTCCACAATGCATTTTCTTTGTGGTGGCAGAGGCTTGGCTCTCCAGGGTTAGGTTGGTGTCAGTAATTCCAAGGATCTTCAGTTTGTCCGATATTGGGAGAGCATGTTCTGGGGTTTTTATGGATGAAGGGAGGTTTGTTTTGTGGTGAGAAGAGAGAATAAGACAGTGAGTTTTTTCCTTGTTGAGTTTGAATGCCGATGCCCAGGCATCCATTAAGCTTAAACTAGTCTTTATTGCAACAGTGATTTCTGTTGGATTAGAGTTGAACGGTATGTAAATGGTGACATCATCTGCATACAGAAAAGGATTAAGATTATGCTTGTATAGGGCATGAGCAAGGGGGATCTTCATCAGATTAAATAATATGGGTGAGAGAGGTGAACCCTGGGGTACTCCGCAATCGGTACTCCATGATGGTGATATGTTTGAGTTTGCTTTTACTTGATAAGATCTCGTGGTTAGGAAACCCTTGATCCATTTGAGTATATTCCCTCCTATGCCTATCTTGTCGAGTATTCTTAATAGTATATAGTGGTCAACCATATCGAATGCGCTTGACAAGTCGAACTGCAAGAGGAGTATGTTTTTACCTAATGCGATTTCCTTTTTGAATTTGGCTAGGAGAGTTACCAGGACGGTTTCCGTACTGTGGCGAGATCTGAAGCCCGACTGTGATTCATGAAAGATTGAGAAATTGTCGATGTATTCAGTAAGTTGTTTAGCTACAATGTTTTCTATCAGTTTGGTTGTAAGTGGGATGGATGCCACAGGTCAGTAGTTGGTGATATCGTTAGTTTTCTTTTTGTTGTCTTTTGGTAATGGTGTGAGTAGTATATTACCTTTGTCTTTGGGGAATATGCCATGCTGGAACAAGAAGTTAAGGTGGGAGGTATGAATTGAGCGGGGGGGGGGGGGGGGGGGGGGGTTCATTAGATAATTGGGGCAGGTGTCCAATTGACAGTACATAAGTACATAAGTAATGTCATACTGAGAAAAGACCAAGGGTCCATCGAGCCCAGCATCCTGTCCACGACAGCAGCCAATCCAGGCCAAAGGCACCTGGCAAGCTTCCCAAACGTACAAACATTCTATACATGTTATTCCCGGAATAGTGGATTTTTCCCAAGTCCATTTAGTAGCGGTTTATGGACTTTTCCTTTAGGAAACCGTCCAACCCCTTTTAAAACTCTGTTAAGCTAACCGCCTTCACCACTTTCTCCGGCAACGAATTCCAGAGTTTAATTATACGGTGGGTGAAGAATTTTTCTCCGATTTGTTTTAAATTTCCCAATAGAAATCAAACAAAATAAAACATGGAAAAGAAAATTTTGTTTGATTTCTATTGATAACCTTAAGAGTGGACTAACACGGCTAACACACTACTCTTTTAAATTTACTACACTGTAGTTTCATCGCATGCCCCCTAGTCCTAGTATTTTTGGAAAGCGTGAATAGATGCTTCACATCCACCTGTTCCACTCCACTCATTATTTTATATACCTCTATCATGTCTCCCCTCAGCCGTCTCTTCTCCAAGCTGAATAGCCCTAGCCTCCTTAATCTTTCTTCATAGGGAAGTCGTCCCATCCCCGCTATCATTTTAGTCGCCCTTCGCTGCACCTTTTCCAATTCTACTATATCTTTCTTGAGATGCTGCGACCAGAATTGAACACAATACTCAAGGTGCGGTCGCACCATGGAGCGATACAATGGCATTATAACATCCTCACACCTGTTTTCCATACCTTTCCTAATAATACCCAACATTCTATTCACTTTCCTAGCCGCAGCAGCACACTGAGCAGAAGGTTTCAGTGTATTATCGACGACGACACCCAGATCCCTTTCTTGGTCCGTAACTCCTAATGTGGAACCTTGCATGACGTAGCTATAATTCGGGTTCTTTTTTCCCACTGTGATAAAGTCATATCCAGGATAGTTGGGTTAAGGCAGTTTCAGTCTGAAATACAAGTCCCAGAAGGCATTGCAGGCAAGGAGCCAGAGGGGGAGATGAAGAACCCGGACTGGACTCCTAGCTGCAATCAGGGAAGACATGGGTGTAATTTGGCAGGTTGTGTAGAGTGGCTGCCACTAGAGGGAAAGAAAGCTAGGAAAACCTGTGTGCAGGAGCTCCTCATTAGGCTCATGCTCAACTCAGCTGGTATGGGTGTGTAGAGAAGCTAATGAGTGGAGAATGATTGGTTGTGAAGGCAGAAGCCAGGGATTGATTAGGCAGGTGGGAAGGAGTCTTGGCAGTTCAGTTCAGGGAGAGCAGCAAGGACGGAGAGAAGCAGTTGCAGGCTGAAAACCCTTGGGCAAGGAGGTCCCTAAAATACTGGCAGTTACAGGCTGAGAATCCTTGGGCAGGGAGGTCCCTAAAGTACTGAAGCAGGCTGAGATTCCTTGGGGTGAGAGGAAGTCCCAAAAGTATTGAATTCACTGTGAAGCTGATGCAGGGGAAAACCCTTGGGTAGAAGGAGTCCCTAAAATATTGAACTCTCCTGAAGGTAAAGAGGATAGAAGGTAGAAAATGCTGCTTGGTGACTGAACTGAAAGAACTGTTTGTCTGGGGAATTGAATTATTGTTTATTGTGCACTGGATAAAGAGCCCAGACTGAAGCCTGTATTGAATCCTGGTATTTGCTATGCTGCTGTTGGAACTGTGTACTAGAAACCTGCATGGAATAAAAGTCCTTAAGATTGAAGTTACTGGTGGACATCTATTTCTTCATTGTGCCGGGAGCCTGTGGCTGGAGGAGATTGTTCTATCCTTGGCTGCACAAGAGAGGCGCCTGGTTACACCACATGCATCACCTTGCACTTGCTCACATTAAACGTCATCTGCCATTTAGCCGCCCAGTCTCCCAGTCTCGTAAGGTCCTCTTGTAATTTTTCACAATCCTGTCGCGATTTAACAGTAGGCTGTAGAGATCTTATTGGTTGCTAATGCTATTGTTTCTTGTGTGATCTGGGCAAAATTTGTCCAAGTCCGGACGGCTGGGTATTCTTCTGAGCATGGGTCTAGCTCATTAAGGTAGGTGTAGTCCTGTGACATATTTTTGCGTAGATCGACAATTTTGCCTTTGAAGTAGTTAGCAAGATCGTCTGCTGTTGGTATTCCTGATTTTGTTGAGGACACTGGTTTTATGTCTAGTAATTTATCCAGTAGTTTGTCAAACCTTTTCATGTCTTTGTAGTCAGAACCTAGTTGTTCATTGTAGTAGTTCCATTTGGATTTTTTGATTTCATACTTGTATTTTCTATGTGTTTCTTTCCAAGCGTTTAGATTTTGATCGTTTTTTTCTCCAGGCTCATTCAAATTGTCTGGTTCTAGATTTTAATTGTTTCACATTTTCATTGAACCATAGGGTCCTGTTTGGTTTGTGAATGTTTTTTTTCGTAAAGGAGCTAATTCATTTAGAATGGTGATACATCTCGAATCCCAATCTGCAAGATAGTTTATTTACTTATTACATTTGTATCCCACATTTTTCCACCTATTTGCAGGCTCAATGTGGCTTACAAAAACCTGTTATGGCATTGCCATTCCAGGAGACAGGTACAGTTGGTGTTATAACAAGATCATAGATAAGGAAAAAATAGCTGAACAAAGTTAAAGAAAGATGACTATCAGAATAGGGTGAAGTGGTAGGGTGTTATAATAAGCTATTGATTCTCATTGTGGGCCTTGTTGAAGAGATAGGTTTTCAGTGATTTACGAAAGTTAGTTATTTCGTTAATCGTTTTCAAGTCAGTTGGCAGTGCGTTTCATAGCTGCGTACTCATGTAGGAGAAGCTAGTCGCATGTATTAGCTTGTACTTTATTCCTTTTCAGTTGGGGAAGTGTAGATCAAGGAATTTGCGGGCTGATCTTTTAGCATTTCTGGGAGGCAGGTCTACGACGTCTAACATGTAGCTCGGGGCATCTCCATGGATGATTTTATGAACAATCGTGCAGATCTTGAACGCGATACACTCTTTGAGTGGGAGCCAGTGAAGTCTTTCTCTTAAGGGTTTTGCGCTTTCATATTTTGCTTTGCCAAATGTGTGTGTTAAGAACATATTAAAAGCTGACGCATTGGTGGTGTCCTCAGCAGTCTGTCTCTAGCTCGACGCTACAATCTCACCAGGAAGTATCTAATATAGCGGAGAAAGAAGGGTTCCATTATTGACTTTGTGATTCCTATCATTTTCTATCACCATTCTGAAAACGTGATTGCCAGCAAATCATGGAGGACATGGACAGTTATGCGTTGTAATAATGCATGATGTGAAGTTGGGGTTTATCTCAAATGCATACTAAATTTTGCATGCCATGTTATGAAATCTTGATCTTTTACGTATCAGTTAAGGGATACTGATGCAGGAGTATGGTGTGAATGATTAGATACACAAGTGAGCTGTGTATGATTGTGAACGGATGGTGAGCTAGTAGTTAAGGAGTACTGAGGCCTTTGAGATATTTGTGAAGTTTTGTACTTATCCACACAATGTAATTGAATAAACTTTATGTTGGAGGCTAAATTTGATTACAGAGTTGAAGTGTGAGTACTTTATGTATTAAAGAATATTTGTACTCTAGTAGATAATATTGACCTCGAAAGATAAATAAATTTTAACTGTCAGACCCTTGACCATTCTTCTAATGTTCGGAGATCACTTCTCATCGTTTCTACTCCCTCCAGGGTATCCACTCTATTGGCTATTTTCATGCCATCCGCAAAAAGGCAAACCTTTCCTTCCAACCCTTCAGCAATATCTCCCACAATATATTAAACAGAATAGACCCCAGCACCGACCCATGAGGAACTCCACTGCTCACCTTCCGTTCCTCCGAGTGGATTCCATTTACCACTACTCTCTGCCACCTGTCGGTCAACCAATTTCCTATCCCGTTCACCACTTTCGGTCCTAAGTTCAACCCTTTCAGCTTATTCAGAAGTCTTCTGTGGGGGACCATATAAAAGGCTTTGCTGAAATCCAAGTAGATTACATCTAGCGCATATCCTTCATCCATTTCCTTGGTTACCCAGTCAAAGAAGTCAATAAGATTTGTTTGCCAGGATTTTCCTTTGGTAAAGCCATGTTGCCTCGGATCCTGTAACCCATTGGCTTCTAGAAAGTTAACTATCCTTTCTTTCAGCAGTGACTCCATTATATTTCCTACCACCGACGTGAGACTTACCGGTCTGTAGTTTCCCACTTCTTCCCTGTCTCCACTTTTGTGGAGAGGGACCACATCCGCTCGTCTCCAATCTCACGGTACCCCTCCCAACTCTAAAGATCTATTAAATAAATCTTTAAGAGGTCCCGCCAGGACCTCTCTGAGCTCCCTCAGTATCCTGGGATGTATCCCATCTGGCCCCATAGCTTTGTTCACCTTCAGATTCTCAAGCTGTTTGTAAACTTTTTCTTCTGTAAACAGCAAAGGATCCACTCCATTCCCAGATGTTCCCTCGGCAGCCAACCATGGTCCTTCTCCAGGATTTTCCTCCATGAACACCGAAGAGAAATAATTGTTTAGCATGTTCGCTTTATCTTCATCATTCTCCACATAGCCATTCTCATTATCTTTTAGTTTTGCAATTCCATTCCTATCTTTTCTCCTTTCTCCAATATATCTGAAAAAGGTCTTGTCACCTCTCTTTACAACTTTAGCCATTTTTTCTTCTGCTCGCGCTCTCGCTAGCGGTATTTCCCTCTTTGCTTCTTTGAGTTTAATCCAATA
Organism: Microcaecilia unicolor; assembly: GCF_901765095.1. Taxonomy (NCBI): domain Eukaryota; kingdom Metazoa; phylum Chordata; class Amphibia; order Gymnophiona; family Siphonopidae; genus Microcaecilia; species Microcaecilia unicolor. Next base: position 96,230,370 of record NC_044040.1, on the reverse strand, counting down.
ATCTTATCCTTGATCCTGTCGTTGCGTTCTTTTGTATTTCTTGAACAAAGCCTCTTTTTCAGCTACTTGTTTGGAGAACCATATAGGCTTCCTGCTTCTCTTGTTTTTGTTTACTTTCCTCGCATAAAGATCAGTCGCCATATTTATAGCAGCCTCTAGCTTGGACCACCGTTTTTCCACTTCTCCTATGCCTTCCCACGCAAACAGCTCCTTCTTCTGGTATTTCCCTATTTTATCAAAATCAGTATGTCTAAAATCCAGTATTTTGGGTTTTGTGCATCCGCACTCCGCCTTTACCCTTATATCAAACCATATGGTGTGATGATCACTATTACATAGGTGGGCACCCACTCGGATATTGGAAACACTTCCTCCATTTGTGAGCACTACATCCAGCATCAACCCTTCCCTCGTGGGTTCCGTCACCATTTGTCTGAGTAAGGCATTTTGACAGGCATCCACAATTTCCCTACTTCTTTCCAATTCTGCAGACGGGACGTTCCAATCCACGTCAGACAAATTGAAATCTCCCAACAACAGTAGCACTTCCCCTTTCATACCAATCTTTTGAATATCTTCTATTAGATCCTTGTCTAACTTCTCCGTTTGTGCAGGAGGTCTGTAGATAACCCCCATGTGGACACATGCGGACAACCCCAACAGAAGGGAAAGAACCCCCACAACAAACCCGCAACAGCAAAGAAACAACAACTAACAAAAAAATCCACATAACACCAAACACATCTGACCCATACCAAAATATTCAAATGGGATACATCAACGCCAGATCCGTAGTAAACAAAACGACACAAGTAACAGACTGGATCACATCAGAAAACCTGGATCTACTCTTCATCAATGAAACCTGGATTCATGACAAAAAGGACCCCATAATCCTAGATCTATGTCCCCCAGGATATAAAATCATTCACTGGACCAGAAAGGAAAAGAGAGGCGGAGGCATAGCATTAATCTATAGATCCCAGTTTACCATCGAAACCACTGCCAAGTCCATAACACCCCATATTGAAATTGCCTGAATCAGGATCTATAACAAAACTCTGCTTGATCACCTGAACTCTGTCCTCTTTTATAGACCACCAGGAAATTGGAATGAAGGCCAGACTATCTTCACTGACTTCATTTCAAACTCATGTGCGATAAACTCCAACATACTAATACTAGGAGACATCAACCTTCACCTAGAAGACCCAAACTCCACCAACGCACGAGAATGTAAAGAATTCCTCCATTCATGGGACCTCACAATGCCACAAATGCAAGCAACCCATATCAAAGGGCATACACTGGACCTCATTTCACACAGACTGCTAACAGATAAGAACATAATAATAACAGATATTAAATGGACAGAAATACCTTGGACCAACCACTACAAACTAAACCTATCACTAAAATGGAGGAGGAAGGGCTCATACCGCACACAAGAACACACAACATACAGTACCAGAGGTCAAATAGACCCGGAAACTTTCTGGCTACAGATATACAACAACGATTGGACAGCACAAATGGACTTCACACATTATCTCACAGATTGGGACAAAAGATGTAAAAGCATACTAGACGTAATAGCGCCCTTACGAACAAGAACCTCACGCAGGCACAACTCTATACCATGGTTTAATGATGAACTAAAAAAACTAAAAACTCAAGCCAGGAAACTCGAATGAGCATGGAAAAAAATAAAAGATGAACATACACCCAATGCATGGAAACAGATACAGAGAAAATACGCAATAAGACAAACCAAAAGGACATATTACAAAACTAAAATAGGGCTGGATTACAAAGACACGAAGAAACTATACCAAATTGTGAACAAACTACTAGACACTACAGCGGCCACTGCAACCAATACAGAAACTCCATCTACAGATAAACTCGCTAAATTCTTTAATGAAAAAATTACAAACCTATGCAAAACACTACCTCAGGACAATACTGATATCGAAAACTTCATCAATAGTTTGGATCCAAACCCTGGAGAATACCCAGCCGACCAAACCTGGTCAAACTTCACACCCCTTACCGTCGAAACAGTCACCCAGGTGATCAAAAGGTTCTCCAGCACCCACTGCAAACTGGACACCTGTCCCAGCCACCTACTAAAATCCATCCCGACCGTTTCACAACAGACCTCACATCCCACCTAAACTACATGCTCCAACAAGGTCTTTTCCCTGAGGAATATGGCAACATCCTACTCACCCCAATCCCAAAATATACCAAGAAAAGAACAACTGAACTAGCCAACTACTGCTCAGTTGCATCTATCCCACTAGTTGTCAAACTGATGGAGAGCATGGTGACCAAACAGATTACTGACTACATGGATAAGTTCTCACTATTACATGAATCACAATCGGGATTTCGACTCCTCCATAGTACTGAAACTGTGCTAGTCACTCTCCTGGCCAAATTCAAGAAGGAAATAGTTACAGGCAAAAGCATACTTCTCCTCCAATTCGATATGTCAAGCGCATTCGATATGGTAAACCACAACATATTACTAAGCCTTTTAGATTACTTCGGGATTGGTGGAAATATACTTAACTGGATCAAGGGTTTTCTAACTACCAGAACATACCAAGCGAAAGCAAACTCTAACATATCACCACCTTGGAAAGCAGCCTGTGGAGTACCTCAAGGATCACCACTATCACCAACACGCTTCAACATAATGATGATCCCACTGGCCAACTCCCTATCAAAGCAAGGCCTCAATCCGTTCATATACGCAGATGATGTCACAATATTCATTCCCTTTAGACATGATCTAACAGAAATTACCAACAAAATCAAACTAGGTTTGAACATCATGGACTCATGGGCAAACTCTTTTCAACTGAAACTGAACACTGAAAAAATACGTTGCCTCATCCTCTCATCCCAACACAATAGGTACAAACCCACAACCTTAATCACCTCAAACCACACTCTTCCTATCTCAGACAGTCTGAAAATACTTGGCGTTACAATCGACCGCAACCTCACATTCGAGAGCCAAGTGAACTCCACAACAAAGAAAATGTTCCACTCAATGTGGAAACTTAAATGCATAAAACCTTTCTTCCCGAGGGAAATATTTTGTAATCTAATACAATCAATGGTACTAAGCCATGCAGATTATTCCAACGAAATATACGCGGGATGCAAAGAACAACTACTACTACTACTACTATTTAGCATTTCTATAGCGCTACAAAGCGTACGCAGCGCTGCACAAACATAGAAGACAGACAGTCCCTGCTCAAAGAGCTTACAATCTAATAGACAAAAATAAAGTAAACAACCAAAGCAGTTTACATATATTATATGCAGGTACTTTTTCTGTCCCTAGTGGGCTCGTATCTAAGTTTTGAGACAGACAAAAACTCCAGACCGCTCAAAACACAGCAGCCAGGCTGATATTTGGTAAATCGCGATTCGAAAGTGCCAAACCCCTCCGAGAAAAACTGCACTGGCTTCCAATCAAAGAACGTATAACCTTCAAAATATGCACCCTGGTACACAAAATTATCTACGGCCTAGCCCCAAGATACATGACAAGCCTTATTGATCTACCAAGCAGAAACACAACCAGATCATCTCGAACATACCTAAACCTACACTACCCAAAATGCAAAGGCCTTAAATACAAAGCAACCTATACATCCAGCTTCTCTTATATAAGCACCCAACTATGGAACGCATTGCCAAAAGATGTGAAAACAACTTACAACCACCTAAACTTCAGGGAATCACTAAAAACCAACCTGTTCAAAAAGGCATACCCTACCGACCCAACATAAATTACCTACTACTACTACTACTACTATTTAGCATTTCTATAGCGCTACAAGGCATACGCAGCGCTGCACAAACATAGAAGAAAGACAGTCCCTGCTCAAAGAGCTTACAATCTAATAGACAAAAAATAAATAAAGTAAGCAAATCAAATCAATTAATGTGAACGGGAAGGAAGAGAGGAGGGTAGCTTGAGGCGAGTGGTTACAAGTGGTTACGAGTCAAAAGCAATGTTAAAGAGGTGGGCTTTCAGTCTAGATTTAAAGGTGGCCAAGGATGGGGCAAGACGTAGGGGCTCAGGAAGTTTATTCCAGGCGTAGGGTGCAGCGAGACAGAAGGTGCGAAGTCTGGAGTTGCCAGTAGTGGAGAAGGGAACAGATAAGAAGGATTTATCCATGGAGTGGAGTGCACGGGAAGGGGTGTAGGGAAGGACGAGTGTGGAGAGATACTGGGGAGCAGCAGAGTGAGTACATTTATAGGTTAGTAGAAGAAGTTTGAACAGGATGCAAAAACGGATAGGGAGCCAGTGAAGGGTCTTGAAGAGAGGGGTAGTATGAGTAAAGCGACCCTGGCGGAAGATGAGACGGGCAGCAGAGTTTTGAACTGACTGGAGAGGGGAGAGGTGACTAAGTGGGAGGCCAGCAAAAAGCAGATTGCAGTAGTCTAAACGAGAGGTGACAAGGGTGTGGATGAGGGTTTTGGTAGAGTGCTCGGAAAGAAAGGGGCGGATTTTACGGATGTTGTAAAGAAAGAAACGACAGGTCTTGGCAATCTGCTGGATATGAGCAGAGAAGGAGAGAGAAGAGTCAAAGATGACCCCAAGGTTTCGAGCTGAGGAGACAGGGAGAATGAGAGAGCCATCAACAGAAATAGAAAACGGGGGAGCGGGGAGGTGGGTTTGGGGGGGGAAATGAGAAGCTCGGTTTTGGTCATATTTAATTTCAGGTGGCGTTGAGACATCCAGACAGCAATGTCAGACAAGCACGCTGAAACTTTGGTTTGGATGCAAGGTGAGATATCAGGAGTAGAAAGGTAGATTTGGGAGTCATCAGCATAGAGATGGTAGGAAAAGCCATGGGATGAGATTAATGAACCAAGGGAAGAAGTGTAGATAGAAAAGAGGAGGGGACCAAGAACAGAACCCTGAGGTACGCCGACAGGCAGAGGGATAGAAGTAGAACAGGATCCACCAGAGTGAACACTAAAGGTGCGGAGGGAGAGGTAGGAAGAGAACCAGGAAAGGACAGAGCCCTGGAATCCAAGTGAGGACAGGGTATCGAGAAGTATGCTGTGATCGACAGTGTCAAAAGCAGCGGAAAGATCAAGAAGAATGAGGATGGAATATTGACCTCTGGATTTAGCCAGTAATAGGTCATTGGAGACTTTAGTAAGCGCAGTTTCGGTTGAGTGGAGAGGGCGAAAACCAGATTGTAGTAGGTCAAGAATAGCATGTGAGGAGAGAAAATCAAGGCAGCGGCGGTGAACAGCACGCTCAAGTAATTTAGAGAGAAAAGGATGGAGGGAGATGGGTCGGTAATTAGAGGGACAAGTAGGGTCGAGTGAAGGCTTCTTAAGGAGAGGTGTGACCACAGCATGTTTAAAGGCAGCAGGGACAGTCGCAGTGGAAAGTGAGAGGTTGAGAATGTGACAGATAAAAGGAATAAGAGCAGGAGAGATGGCATTAAGAAGGTGGGTGGGAATGGGATCAGAGGAACAGGTGGTACATTTTGAGGAAGAAAGGAGAAGTGTAGTTTCCTCAATAGTAACTTCAGGAAAGGAGGAAAGGGAATGAGGGGAAGGAGAGAGAGGGGAACGGACTATTGGAGGGAGAGGTGGTGAGGTAGAGAAAGCAAGGTTTATCTTTTGAACCTTGTTGTGAAAGAATTCAGCAAGGGTCTGAGGAGATAATGAAGGGGGAATTGGGGGAGGGGGCACCTTGAGGAGAGAGTTCAATGTGGTGAAGAGAAGTTGAGGATTAGAGCCAAGAGAGTTGGTCAGTTGGATATAATAATCCTGTTTGGCACGTAAAAGAGCAGATTGGAAGGAGGTCAGCATGAACTTAAAGTGTAAGAAATCAGCAAGGGCCCGAGATTTCCGCCAGAGGCGTTCGGCGGAGCGGGTACAGGAACGTAGGTAGCGGATATTAGAAGTCAGCCAGGTTGGGGTTTTGTACGCCTTACAGGGCGGGTCATCAAAGGTGCAAGAGTGTCTAAGGCAGAGGATAGAGTATTGTTGTAAGAAGAAACAGCCTCGTTGACAGATGTGGATGGTGCCACAGTAGAGAGGAGGTTTGAAACATGGGAGGATAGAGATGAAGGGTCAATATCGTGAAGATTCCTAGATAAATTAGATAAGATAGGACGGGACTGGGAGGGAGGAGATTTAAGTGTGAAAGTTATAAGATGGTGATCAGAGGAGGGAAGATCAGAGGCAAGGAAACTAGAGGGTGAACAGTTGGAGGAGAAGATGAGATCAAGACAGTGACCATTTTGATGAGTGGGGGAGGTGGAGCATAGTTGGAGATTAAAGGAGGACGTTAAAGCGAGTAACTTGGAAATATAAGAGTTGGAAGGATCATTAGCAGGAATATTGAAGTCACCAAGGATGAGAGAGGGGGAGGAAGGATCATGGAAGAAGGCAAGCCAGGCATCAAAGTCACTGAGAAAGGATGAAAGGGACTTATCAGGGGGACGATAAATGACCGCTATTCGAAGAGGCAGAGGAGAGAAAAGGCGGATAGAGTGGACTTCAAAGGAGGAAAAACAGTGAGATTGAGGTGCAACATAGCAAAACCAAAGCTCGTAATGGACACTATCTAACCTTACCCCTCCTCAATCCCCATTGTATCTGAAACACATGTACCTTATCCAAACACAATATTACCTTGTAATTGTCTCTTTACCGGACTTGGCTAATTCCTTTACGGTACTATGTAAGCCACATTGAGCCTGCAAATAGGTGGGAAAATGTGGGATACAAATGTAACAAATAAATAAAAATAAAATAAAAAAATAAAGGTTCTGTCTTCTCTTTCCAGGATGATCAATAAATCTTCGTTTCCCCACGTTCCCTGCATTTTAGCCGCTCTGATATTGTCTCTCACATAGAGCGCCACTCCTCTACCTCTTCGGCCCTTTCTATCCCTCCTAAAAAGATTATAGCCTGGTTCGGTCACATCCCATTCATGGGAATCGTTGAATCTGTAATAGCAACAATATTCAACTTTTCTTCAAATATCAGGGCTTGCTAGTCTTGAACCTTTTTACTTAGACTAAAAGTACAAAAGAACATAAGAGTAGCTATACTGGATCAGACCAATGGTCCATCTAGCCCAGTATCCTTTTTTCCAAACAATGGCCAAGCCAGGTCACCTGGCAGAAACCCAAATCGTGGCAACACTCCATACTACAAATCCTAAGGCAAGCAGTTGCTTCCCATGTCTGTTTCAATAGAAGACTATTGACTTTTCCTCCAGGAATTTGTCCAACCCCTTTTTAATCCGAGATACATTAACCGCTGTTACCACATCCTTCAGCAAAGAGTTCCAGAGCTTAACTATTCGTTGAGTGAAAAAATGTTTCCTCCTATTTGTTTTAAAAGTATTTACATGTAACTTCCTCGAGTGTCCCATAGTGTTTGTACTTTTGAAATGAGTATAAAATCGATTTACTTCTGCTTGTTCTAGACCACTCAGGATTTTGTAGGCCTCAATAATACCTCCCCTCATCTGTCTCTTTTCCAAGCTGAAGAGCCCTAACCTCTTTAGCCTTTCCTCATACAAAGGGTGTTCCATTCCCTTTATCATTTTGGTCGCTCTTCTTTGAACCTTTTCTAATTCCGCTATATCTTTTTTGAGATACATCCACCAGAACTGAACGAATACTCAAGGTGCAGATGCACCATGGAGTGATCAAAGGCATTATAGTATTTTTGGTCTTATTCACCATCCTTTTCCTAATAATTCCTAGCTTCCTGTTTACTTTTTTGGCTGCCACCATACACTGAGCAAAGATTTCAACGTATTATCTGCAATGACACCTGGATCTTTTTCTTGAGTTCTGACCCTCAAGGTGAACCCTAGCATTAGGTAACTATGATTTGAATTATTCTTCCCAATGTAAATCACCTTGTATTTGTCCACAATAAATTTCATCTGCCATTTGGCTACCCAGTCTTCCAATTTCCTAAGGTCTTCCTGCAATATTTCACAGTCCGTTTATCTGCTTATGTTTTAATAACCTTGAATAGTTTGTATCATCTGCAAATTTGATCACCTTACTCCTGATTTCCATATCATTTATAAATATGTTAAATAGCACTGGTCCCAGTACAGATCCCTGCAGCACTCCACTGTTCACGCTCCTCCACTGAGAGAAATTAACTAATGTGAGCAAGTGCAAAGTGATGCATGTGGGAAAGAGGAACCCAAATTATAGCTACGTCATGCAAGGTTCCATGTTAGGAGTCACGGACCAAGATAGGGATCTAGGTGTCGTCGTTGGTGATACGTTGAAACCTTCTGCTCAGTGTGCTGCTGCGGCTAAGAAAGCAAATAGAATGTTAGGTATTATTAGGAAAGGAATGGAAAACAAAAATGAGGATGTTATAATGCCTTTGTATCGCTCCATGGACTGGGGAAAATCCACTATTTCTGGGATAAGCAGTATAAAATGTTTTGTACATTTTGGGGATCTTGCCAGGTATTTGTGACCTAGATTGGCCACTGTTGGAAACAGGATGCTGGGCTCAATGGACCTTTGGTCTTTCCCAGTAAGGCAATACTTATGTACTTAACCCTACGCTCTGTTTTCTGTCCAATAACCAATTCCTAATCCACACCAGAACAGTGCCTTCTATCCCATGATCCTTTAATTTTCTCAGGAGATTCTCATGAGTAACTCCCAGGAGGAACTTTATCAAAAGCTTTCTGAAAATCTAGATACACTACATGAATGGGCTCACCTTTATCCACATGTTTATTCACGGCTTCAAAGAAATGAAGCAAATTGGTGAGGCAAGACTTCCCTTGGCTGAACCCATGCTGACTCTGTCCCATTAAACCATGTTTGTCTACGTGTTCTGTAATTTTATTCTTTATAATAGTTTCCACTATTTTGCTCGGCACCAACGTCAGGCTTACCGGTCTATAATTGCCCAGATCACCCCTAGAACCTTTTTAAAAATCAGCGTCACATTGGCCACCTTCCAATCTTCAGGTACTACAGACAATTTTAATGCAAACTACTGAAGACCCATCTCTTTAACAAGGCATACCAAAAAGATCAACCAATGTGAATATACACAGCTCCTCCACATACATCCAGAACTGTCTTACAATATCTGCTTGCTATACTACTATCACGTTATATCATTATCATGTTACCCCAAATCCTTCTTGTTATACTACTGTTATGTTTTTTCATTATCATGTTGTCCAAGATCCTTCTATAACACTAAATGTCTATTTTCTAACATATTTCCATCACTCATGATGTATTGTAAGCCACATTGAGCCTGCAAAGAGGTGAGGAAATTTGGGATACAAATGCAATAAATAAATAAAATATTACTAACAGCAGATCAGTAATTTCATGCTTGAGTTCTTTGAGTACCCTTGGAAGTATGCCATCTGGTCCATCGCCCATGTCCTAAAAAAATTATGCCTGTGATGCCAAGAAGGCCCATCACCTGAACCCTGTCTTCACCAACTTGTGTTTTGTTGACGATTCAGCATCCACAGGGACCTTGAGGTGCTCAGGCACCAGTACAAGAAGATACGGCCAGGTCTCACCCGGTGCATGAGGGAGCGCCTCAGGGCCCAACATAAGTGCCACTGACATTATACCCCTATAACAGCTCTGTCCTTGATCAAGGCCTGAGTATGCAGTTACCCTCATTACAGTGTGCTCACAAGCACTATATCCACTAGAATGTGCTTCAGCCAAACCCAAACCTATGAGATGACATGGAAAGGAAGCAGGGAGGGGGGAAGGGGTGTTGGACAGCACTCTTCTGTGACCAAAAGAAAAGTGGCCAGAATGTCACACACAGTTACCAACCATATTGCAGCAGCTATAGCAAGGTAAGTAAAACTGTAACCAGAAGGTATCACAGATGGAATCAAACCCATGTCCCCTGCATTGAGAGGCCAAAGCCCTAACCCCTATGTCACACACATACCTAAAGAGTATGCAAGGAGGATATTACACTGACCACAGAGGGCTGTAAGAACGTAAGTTGCCACCAAAATGGATGGCGTCACATGGGCCAGACCCCACATTGATGATACCCTGTGAAACATCCCTCAGGGCCCAAGCTGGGGCCCTTCAAACTGCTGCATGATAGCGGCACACTTGTCTTTTTTAATTCCTAATGGGATCCTGTTTCACCTGAAGCTTTGTTAACAGATAAAATGCACTATCTTGCCATTTGTTGCTCCTTGCGCAACATTATACTGCAATATTAACTCATGACAGGGGAACAGTGGAGATGAAAATGTAGGATACAGTCCAATTTCCTTTCAAAGTTGGGCCATAAGTTTCTGTAAAGGTGGAAAAGGTAGGATTTTGTTGTTAAATATTACTGAAGATACTAGGATGGTTTCTCACTTATCCCACAAATTAGCTCATTAAAATACTGAATATGCCACGATCCCAGGCTTTGAACAACCAGGCATGAACTCTGGAACAACGTGAGCCCTTAGCCTACTTTCGGCGAGCGGCAGCAGGAGGCAAAACCCCCCAAGCAAGACTGGGCAGCATCCAGGATGCACTTGGCTTGGCTAGAGTCAGATACTGGAACAAGCTTGGCTTGACTGGGCTGGAATTCTTTTCTACCTGAGGTTTCCAGTTTATTACCAGAGTACACGCTCTAGAACTAATTATATAAAGTACTCCTTACACCTTAAATATCTTAAACTTATTTCTTTATTGTATTACACATGCCTAATACCTCTACCCTCGAAACTCACATTCTCACATTGCATTCACACATAGCTCACAGTACCTTTGTATATTGCCTTGTCAATTAATCAACCGTTTTACTTCTACATTCACTTCCTAATACAATGCACTAGCTATACAATTGTTTCACTACCTTGTTTCAAAACATTTCAAATCAATGCCTCCAGATCTACATCGGGCATCCTTCTTAAGCACCGGCTAAAGTGCCTACTAATGTTTATGCTGATTTTATCAGTTCAGTTCCTTAGGTTCAAAGTCCAAACATCACCCTGATTTGGATTGAAATCCCGATTTGTTCCTCCTGATGAAGGACACTTCCGAAATGTGGTCTCGCATATTTAAATGCGGTCTCGAATAGAGAGAAACTGGAGAAGAGGAGAATATCAGCTGGCTTTACAAGGCTTTAAAAAGGTCTTTTCAATGAGGAGTGAATGTTGGTGACTTGTGTCCCTTCCTAGCCTTTCTCACAGCAGCGGGGTTCCACATGGAACACAGTTTTAATTGCTTTCCAGCACAGCTATTTGGGAATACAAAGATGTGCCTGTCGACTTCGCTCGTTCCCTGTTCCCTCTGCCCCGGAACAGGAACTAACCCGTTCCGGGGCAGAGGGAGCAGGGAACGAGCGTTGCCGACAGATGCGCGGCACCCGCCCAGTGGCGTGCACCTGGGGCGGACCGCCCCCACCGCCCACCCCCCCCTTGGTACGCCACTGCAATTATCCCTCTTGTTTGTAGTCGTGTAAGCCGAAGTTCACTGTGTTTGGTTCACAAGGGATAAAGTGAACATAAACAAAACATCATCCTGGAAATAGATGTGAATAGAAGGTGTATGTGAATTTTCTGAGGAGAATCAACTGGGTTCACACAAAAACCAAGTCCTAATCCAGATAGTTTATAACCACTTATTTATTAGAGTGCACATTTATAAATCTGTTGCACTGAAATGGTTATATAACTAATTAAAACTGGTTAAAAACGAAAGTATAATGAACACTCTAAATATTTAAACCCCTACTGGATCCAGTTATTACACTCTAACTTGTATTCTCTTTTAATAGGAATCAATTATATTTCTAAACAGGTGAGTAAGTATCTAATGTACCCATTCACAGAACTTACTTCAATTTCTTTCATAAACTTTTACTTAACAAATTCAATTTTTTTTCTCCTATAGGAATTCCTTCTTCAGGTAAGTAAACATTTAAGATATTTCAGATTAATTGCCTAGTTAAGGAGTGATTAAATCTATCTAATTTTAACCCCTTTTTCTTTTTTTCCCTTTCCCAGATCCTCAGTTCTTTGTGGTAAGTATAAATGTTTGGTGTAAGTGCAAAGTGTCTCTCTTTAATTTTCAGAGTTCTATTTAGTTGTCTTCTCTTTGGTACTTAGCTGGATTTCCTGCTTTCTTGTCTCCAGGAACAGTTCATCTGTCTTGGATGACTTTCAATTTGAGCTTCTTCCTAAACATCCTATATAATAATTCTCACCTCCAACATTCTGAGGCTGCCTGGAACCGTGGATCATGTTGGAGTAGGTAATAGTGATGTCACACAACCCACACCAGATTGGCCAGTAGAAGGGAGAGGGGCGGAGCCACAATACAGGGAGCAGCGAATCAGCACAACACAGGGAATGCACAGCAGCAGGAACAGAAGCCTCTCTCACACAGTCACTCTCACATACACTCTCTCAAACATACACACTCAGAGGAAAACCTTGCTAGCGCCCGTTTCCTTTCAAACAGAAACGGGCCTTTTTTTACTAGTATTCTATAAAGAAATTAACAGGAGAGATTCTACTTCCCTATGGTGTGAGCATCTATATGTGAGCCTGCCTGTTGCTGGAACCTGTATTGTACTCTACTATAAAGAAAATAAACCGAAATAAATTTCCTTAATCTATGTTCCTGACTTAATTACTCCACTTTTAAGTTTAATCCCTAACTAAAAAGAGCAACTGAGCAGTTCTTCACAGGGTTTGCTGAAATGGATAATATTCCAATCATTCACACTCTCAGTCTCACCTTAACTACACACAGCCTCAAGAGATTTGATTTCAATTGCCTTCCACTTTGTTTTCTTAGTACCAGGTATTTAAATTATCTGTCTGGTACAGAGTTTAAGTATTATTCTATTTAATTTCAATATTTTTTTCTTTTTGTAACTCAAAGGTATCCCTCAGGAATCATATCAATTCCCCAGGATCATTACACCGCCACTGAAGATCATGGAAAATTACTGCTCACTAGCGCTTTCCCAATAAAATTCCCCTTAAACAGTGCTCTACTATTGTTCCCTCTTTTAAAATAATCCTACTATATAAATGAAGAGTGACTGAGCGCGGCACGCCACAGGTCTCTCTATATGTGCCGTTGAAAATAATCAGCTGGGAGCTGTCGCTCGCAGAGGCGGCGGAAGAGCCCGTAGTACCAGGAGGAGCAGAGACCCTATGACCGCCCCTCCCTCTCCGAATACAAGGCCGCCCCATCAGCCCTCTGATTGACATCACTACTCCAGCCAACCACCGTACGCTTCAGAGCAGAGGAAGAGGGGTTAAATAGAGACGGTGCTGGGCTGACTCTGAAAGGTGGCAGCCATTGGAAAATGCCGCCGGGGTGGAGAGGGGCGCTTCTTCAGCTGTCTGCGTTTGCTCCTGTCAGCCCTCCGATTTCTGCCTTTAGCTCTGCAGCTATGAAGGCATGCTGTTCCTTTCAGCTGCTTGAAGCTTTTTTAGCATCCTGCCTCTTCTGACAAAACTTCCTGTTTCCAGGCAGGACGCTACACCGGTTTTGGGCAATTGAAAGGAGAAGCATGCCTGCAGCACTAAAGACGAAGTCGGAGGGTTGCGAGGAGCAGGTATATGAAGAGAGAGAACGTGGACTGTGGAGGGGGGGGGGGGGAGTGAGGGTTCAGGAGTGAACAGAGAGAGAGACGGGACCACGGGGAGGGGTAGGGATTCAAGACAGCAGGAAAAATTGCTGGTAAAAGGAGGGCAGAGAGAGAGATGTTTGAGAGGGACAGATGCTGGAAATAGGGGATGAAAAAAACAAGGGAGACTATGGTCATGGAGTGGAAGGGAGAAATGGTGATCATGTAGGGCAGGGGAGAGCTGATGCCCATGGAGGGGATGTAAAGGGAAAAGAGGAGAAAATAGGAGGAGACTGTGATCGAGAAGGGGAGAAATGGTGCCCATGGAGGGGAAGGGACCTGGAGAGAACAGAGCCAGGAGGAGATGGTCATACATACTCACACTCACTCTCTCTCTCTCTCTCTCTCTCTCTCTCTCTCTCTCTCTGAACTCACTCTCACACTCTGTCTTTCAGACAGGTGCACACACACACACTTTCTCTCTCAAAAAATCTTGCCCGTTTTAATGGGCTTAACGGCTTGTATCAATTTAATTAAAATAATCTAAAGAGCACAACCTTTCTCCTACAAAGCAGGGAAATCAGTATCTTTGACCAATAGTACCCACCTCTGTAACCCTCAGTTCTCTCAACTAAAGTGATCTCAATCACGCTTTTATTATCTCATGCAAATTCATTCAAGTTCTTTCATCAACCCCCTCTCACACACACACAGGGAAGGAAAACAGGTCCTCTCTCTTCAGGATCTTCCCTTGCTCTCCTCCAACTGTCACCAAGCCAAACCCTAACAAGAGCAGTGCTTTCAATCAGAGAGCTCTATTGGAGACCATATTTCCAAACAGAGATTCCATTTTATATTTCTCATTAAAAATAATACCTTAAACCCTCGTTTTTGGATTTAAACCATATGAGTCAGATCAGAGCCAAACCCTGACGTTTACCCTCTAAAACTTTTCACTTAAAATGACCCCCAAATACCTAAACTGGAGCGTTCCCAAAAACGGACTAATTTGCATGGCATCTAGCTACAAAAACCACATAGCCAGCATAAATGAGCTTCCAGCACCTGAATCCTGTCGTTAAAATGCATGCAAACTTTTTAAAAGTATATTTTTAATGCTTTTGAAATGATTAGGTGTCCGTGCAAGTCTCCTTTGAGTGTATTGTGCATGTGCCATAATTCGGGTCGTTTTACTGTTACTATGGCAACCAAAAATGCCTCAAACACCCCTTTGCACTCCCAGCATTCTTTGGAGCTAAGTTAATTAAACATACACCGTATGCATGAGCAGTGCGCATGCGCAGAGGTCTACAACCCCCGATTTAGGTCACAACTAGCCCCTACTTTATAAATGCAACATTCCCTAGGTGGCATGGTGTTTCCCCATGCCAGGTAAAAAGAATCTTAATTTTTCCTACTGGTTACATAAAGACTACCAGGGTAAAGACAAACAAGCAGGGACAGAGCCAAAGCTGAAGGCTTGCAAGGCAGAGACAAGCAGGAAGGGAACTGAAGCTAAAGACTACCAGGGTAAAGACAGACAAGCAGGGACAGAACCAAAGCTGAAGGCTTGCAAGGCAGAGACAAGCAGGAAGGGGACTGGTGCAAGCAAGGCAGACTAGGCAGGACACAAAGCAAACAGACAAACAACAGAAGTAAGGCTACAAGCAGAAGTGCACACAGGCACCACAATTAAGAAGACAAGACACAGAAGTGCCCACAGGCACACAGACCAGAACAAGGCAGAAGTGCTACTGCACACGGACTAACCTGGGGACCTTTGGCATTGCAAAGGCCCTGAATGAAAGTGAACCACTTCCTTATAAAAAGGACAGAGACAGGAAATACACAGAACCCAAAGTGAGGCTTGAAACACAGAGGAAGTGGAAACCCTATAGGACAGAAACAGGAAATGCACACTGAACACTGAAGAGAGGATTGTGGAACACACAGGAAGTAGAAACCCTACACTCTGAACACCAAAGTGAGGCTTGGAACACACCAGGGGCGTAGCCAGACCTCAGCAGGAGGTATAGCCAGAGCCCGAGGTGGGGGGGGCACTGTTTAGCTGCCTCCCCCGCCAATGACCCCCCCGCTTTGGGCCTCCCCTGCTACAACTGCAGCCCCCCCCCCACAGCCGCTGCCCGCCCGCCCCCTGCCCCGCCGCCGCATCAGGTACCTTGTTTGCTGGTGGGGGTCCCCAATCCCCGCCAGTCAAACAGTCTTCTTCAGCGCCGGTCGACTCCGGTGCCTTTGTGGTGTGATCATCTGTTTCTGACGCCTTACGTCCTGCACCGTGCATGTAGCCCCGTGCAGGACGTAAGGCATCAGAAACAGATGATCACACTATGAAGGCACCGGAGTCGACTGGCGCTGAAGAAGACTGTTTGGCTGGCGGGGATTGGGGACCCCCGCAGCAAACAAGGTACCTGATGTGGCGGGCGGCGGCGGGGGGGTCAAATGTAGAGGGGGCCAGGGCATAAACTGTGGGGGCCCATGCCCCTGTGGCCCCATGTAGCTATGCCCCTGGAACAAACAGGACAAATACAACAATGCAGATAGAAGCCAGCTCATGAGCTGACCAGCAGAATAAGGTGAGTCAAAAGAGGGGTCACAGCCACAATCGTGACAGAATATAGCTCAACCCTCTTGATGCTTCTTTGCTCTCTACCCAGTAGCTATGGGATCTTAATTCTAACACTTGTGCTACTATTTCATTCTCTCAGGGGCCCTTTTACAAAGCAGCCGGAGGCCTAACGTGTGTGTTTCACATACCAAATTGGCACTACTGCTGGGGTAGTGCATGCGCCTGGCAGTAATTCCGAGTTTGGTGAGTACTGAATTCCGTGGTAACATAGTAACATAGTAGATGACGGCAGAAAAAGACCTGCGCGGTCCATCCAGTCTGCCCAACAAGATAACTCATATGTGCTACTTTTTGTGTATACCCTACTTTGATTTGTACCTGTGCTCTTCAAGGCACAGACCGTATAAGTCTGCCCAGCACTATCCCCGCCTCCCAACCACCAGCCCCGCCTCCCAACCACTGGCTCTGGCACAGACTGTACAAGTCTGCCCAGCACTATCCCCGCCTCCCAACCACCAGTCCCGCTTCCCACCACCGGCTCTGGCACAGGCCGAATAAGTCTTCCCAGCACTATCCCCGCCTCCCTACCACCAGCCCCGCCTCTCGATCTTGACTAAGCTCCTGAGGATCCATTCCTTCGGCACAGGATTCCTTTATGCCTATCCCACGCATGTTTGAATTCCGTTACCGTTTTCATTCCCACCACCTCCCGCGGGAGGGCATTCCAAGCATCCACCACTCTCTCCGTGAAAAAATATTTCCTGACATTTTTCTTGAGTCTGCCCCCCTTCAATCTCATTTCATGTCCTCTCGTTCTACCACCTTCCCATCTCCGGAAAAGGTTCGTTTGCAGATTAATACCTTTCAAATATTTGAACGTCTGTATCATATCACCCCTGTTTCTCCTTTCCTCCAGAGTATACATGTTTAGTTCAGCAAGTCTCTCCTCATACGTCTTGTAACGCAAATCCCATACCATTCTCGTAGCTTTTCTTTGCACCGCTTCAATTCTTTTTACATCCTTAACAAGATACGGCCTCCAAAACTGAACACAATACTCCAGGTGGGGCCTCATCAACGACTTATACAGGGGCATCAACACCCCCTTTCTTCTGCTGGTCACACATCTCTCTATACAGCCTAACAACCTTCTAGCTACGGCCACCGCCTTGTCACACTGTTTCGTCGCCTTCAAATCCTCAGATACTATCACCCCAAGATCCCTCTCTCCGCTCGTACCTATCAGACTCTCCCCGCCTAACACATACGTCTCCCGTGGATTTCTATTCCCTAAGTGCATCACTTTGCATTTCTTCGCATTGAATTTTAATTGCCAAACCTTAGACCATTCTTCTAGCTTCCTCAAATCCTTTTTCATGTTTTCCACTCCCTCCCGGGTGTCCACTCTGTTACAGATCTTAGTATCATCCGCAAATAGGCAAACTTTACCTTCTAACTCTTCGGCAATGTCACTTACAAACATATTGAACAGAATCGGCCCCAGCACCGATCCCTGAGACACTCCACTACTCACCTTTCCCTCCTCCGAGCGAATTCCATTCACCACCACCCTAGGGCGTCTGTCCGTCAACCAGTTCCTAATCCAGTTCACCACTTCAGGTCCTATCTTCAGCCCATCCAGTTTATTTAAGAGCCTCCTGTGGGGAACCATGTCAAGAGCTTTGCTGAAATCTAAGTAGATTACGTCCATAGCTCGTCCCTGATTCAATTCTCCTGTCACCTAATCAAAGAAATATTTTTCTTTTTTTTACCATGGGGGCATTCCCGGCGGTAATCGGCAGTGCTGCCATGGGTAGCGCTTGTACCCTTACTGCTAAGTCAGTGGGTGGTGGTAAGGGCTCAGGCTGTAAATAAGCAAATGCTAGTTTTAATGTTTGCGTGTGCCTATTTTCCAGACCATTAAAAATGGCCTTTTATTCCAGCCACGGTAAAAAGTGGCACAGCGCACTCCCAAAAGACACGCCCACACTACCGAAGGCCACTTTTTATCGTGGCTTCGTAAAAAGACCCCTCAGTGCATAGAGGCATTCATTTCACAGTGTGTGCTGCCTTGCCCTTCTTATGATAGGTTGGCGTCTTTGTGCCCTGTTTTGATGTTGTGGGTATCTTCATACCAATCTTGAAGAGTTATAGTGCTGTTACTTCTCTAAAAGAGACCTGCCATCAAATGTAAACATTTTTTACTGATAATGGATGGAAACCTTATTCTCAAAGTACAAAATGTCTTGCCCCATTGATTTCAGTATAATCAAATACCGATGTGCAAATAGACCAAACGGATGATTGATCTAAAAATGAATAAAACTGCAAATTATTGTAAAGCACATCTCTAGAGATGATTTTCATCTAGAAATCTGCTTTAATACAGTTATAAAAAGCTCCTAAGATTTTTATACTTCTAAGCTTTTCTCAAGTCAATATGGAGAGAAGTTATCAACACAGCTACCATTAAGATGGGTTCTTTTACCACAAGTTGTGCAATGGGACCCTATGCTAAAACAGCACCAACTTGTGGTAAAACAACTTGTCTTAATGATAGCCCATGTTGATAACTTCCCCCCTAAATGTCAAAATTTTATTCTTTGTCCAATCCAGATCCAGATGTGCCCTTGAGTCAGAGTTACAAGTATTTAAGTACATAAGTACATAACTAGAACAGACCAAAGGTCCATCAAGCCCAGCATCCTGTTTCCAGCAGTGGCCAATCCAGGTCACAAATGCCTGGCAAGATCCCAAAAAAGTACAAAACACTTTATGCTGCTTATCCCAGAAATAAGCAGTGGATTTTCCCCAAGTCCATTTTAATAATGGTCTATGGACATTTCCTTTAGGAAGCAGTCCAAACGTTTTAAAAATTCCGCTAAGCTAACTGCTTTATCACGTTCTCTGGCAATGAGTTCCATAGTTTAATTACACGTTGAGTGAAGAAACATTTTCTCTGATTTGTTTTAAATTTACTACTTTGTAGCTTCATTGCATCCCCCTAGTCCTAGTATTTTTGGAAAGAGTAAACAGACACTTCACGTCTACCCGTTTCAATCCACTCATTATTTTATAGACCTCTATCATATCTCCCCTCAGCCGTCTTTTCTCTAAGCTGAAGAGCCCTAGCCGCTTTAGCCTTTCCTCATAGGGAAGTTGTCCCATCCCCTTTATCATTTTTGTCGCCCTTCTTTGCACCTTTTCTAATTCCACTATATCTTTCTTGAGATGCGGTGACCAGAATTGAACACAATACTCAAGGTGCGGTCGCACCATGGAGCGATACAACGGCATTATAACATCCTCACACCTGTTTTCCATACCTTTCCTAATAATACCCAACATTCTATTTGCTTTCCTAGCCGCAGCAGCACACTGAGCAGAAGGTTTCAGTGTATTATCAACGACGACACCCAGATCCTTTTCTTGGTCCATAACTCAACATGGAACCTTGCATAACGTAGCTATAAGTCTGTTACAGTGGTGCCCAGGTTCCTGGCTCTCAGTCAGCTCGGCCCCCAGTGGTCAAACCTGGTAGCTGCTGTGAACTGATGGTTTACCGTTTCCCATGTTCCAGAAGATATGCTGGTCCGGTCCAGTCCGGATCTTCCAGCCTTCCAGATTGTTTTGGGAGTTTTTTGGAACTAAGCCGTACCCATACCTGGTGAACTCCCTTGTATGCTGCCTTTATTAACCACCTGGGAAGGTCTCTAGTTTGCCTTGCGACAGAGGTCCTCAGAGGAGTTTCCTTTGGTGAGAGTTTGTTGCAGTGCTGCTGTGATATTTTCTGATTCTGGCTTTGACCCTGCTTGTCCCCTGGCTTATTCTTCTGTCTGCTGCCCACCCTGACTCGACTTGTTTTCTGATTTATTCTGCTGCTTGCTGCCTGCCTGGAACCCCGGTGTGTTTTCTGGAAGTTTCCTGCTGTTTGCCAGCCAGCTGCTGTTTCCTGCAGTTCTGCCCTCCAGCCCTGTCTGGTAAGTCTTGTCGGCCACCTGCACTCAGGGGCTCAACTCTTGAGGAACAGTGGCTAAGCACAGGTGAAGTTTGGGCTGAATTCCTGTCCTGCCTGCTCCAGCTTGAGTTGCCTCAGCTACAGTCTCCGCCTGGTAGTTCCAGTCCGGGATTTGCTGGTACGTCTGTTTTGCCTTGTCTGTGTTTGGGTGATTCTCCTGCCTCTGCTGCCCCGCGGCCATGGCCCAAGGGCTTACTAACCCCGAGGTTCTGCGAGAGACGTGACAGTTTGCAAGGCCATGAGCTCAGAAGGATTATCCATCATGCAGGCGCTGCAGGAGCATGCCAGTATCCTCCACACTTTGGGAGCCCGTATGGATCAGCTAGAGAGACTTATGGCGGCCTCTCTAAAGGCTGCAGCAGACATTTCAAGTTCAGGTCCAGCACTAGCAAGAGCTCCGGTCACGTCAGGGATCCGTCTGAAGTCACCTCCTAGATATGACAGCAATCCCAAAGACTGTAGAGGTTTTCTCAACCAGTGTGAAATACTTTTGAGCTACAGTCCCAAGATTTCCCCACGGAGAGAACCCAGATAGCTTATATTATGCCTCTATTGTCCGGTCAAGCATTAGCTTGGGCATCCCCTCTTTGGGAGAAGAACGATCCGGTGCTTCATGATCTCCAGGGTTTCCTGGATCAATTTAAGCGAGTTTTTGAAGAGCCTGGGAAGGTTTCTTCTGCAACTTCTGCGCTCCTGAGACTTAAGCAAGGAACACAGACTCTGGGTGACTATGCGATCAGGTTCCGCACTTTGGCTTCTGAATTAGCCTGGAACAACGAAAGTCTGATCGCAACCTTTTGGCAGGGATTGGCACCGCAAATTAAGGATGAGCTGGCTGGACGTGAACTTCCCACCAGGTTGGATAAACTAATCAAGATTTGTAATATGATTGATATTCGATTCCAGGAGCGTGGCCGAGAACGGCGTTCCTTAGAAAAGATAGGTACTAAGACACCTAGCCCTCAAGCGTTACCACAGACTCCTAGTCCACAGGAGGTTTCCCCCCAACCACCAGTGGAACCCATGCAACTAGGTCATACTTCTCTCACGATTTAAGAGAAACAGAGACGTCAGACTCTCAATCTTTGCCTGTATTGTGGTGATACAGGACACTACGCAGTCAGCTGTCCACATAAACCCGGATCCCTGGGGCCAGGTCTGACTGCAGGCACAGTAATAAGTCAATCCTCTGACCTTCTGCGTACCCAGTTCTTACCGTCAGCAGTGCTCGACCTGGGTCACAGACAAGAGCAGACTGAGGTCTTTCTGGACTCCAGGGCGGGTGAAAGCTTCATAGCCGTGTCTCTAGTCCATCGACTTAACATTCCGACACAAGAACTACCTAAGACCATCCCGCTCTTTTCAGTGTATGGAAGTATTCAAGGATATGTAAACACTGAAACAGTTCCCGTGAGCTTGCGGATTGGCGATCACAGGGAGGACATCTCTCTATATGTCCTTCCCTCAGCAGTGCAGCCCATTGTATTGGGTCTTCCATGGCTACAGAGACACAATCCGATCTTGGACTGGGGAAAGGGTGAGATATTGGACTGGGGTGAGTCTTGCAGAAAACTTTGTTTTATCCCTGACTCCGATAGTGTGGTCGGTGAACAGCTGGACCAAGTCTCAGATGCGTGGACGGATATTAGTGATTACCAGGACTCTAAGACTTTTACGAGGGGGCTGACCTGCGCATGTGCATTACCCCAGATCAGCCAGTGCCAAGCGGAATCCGGTAATGTGCACAGGTCCCAGAGTCCAGCCAACAGGAGTTCTAGGACGACTCCTAGGGGCCAGTGGTTCCGCACCTTACGCAAAGAGCTGACCCCAGGCCCTAAGCTTCAGGACAATCCTGAGATTCGGAGATCTAAGAATCGGAAGTCTAGCTCCCAGCAAACCATGGTCCGTAGCTCTATTCCAGCAAGGGGCACTCAACCCAGCTCTGTGGACAAAGTCCAGTCTCGCCCTCAACCGGCCATCTCACGACCTGCGCCTAATGATATGGACATTGGTGATGCGCCTAAACTTGTCAGCCGATTCCACCAAGAAGATCCAGGGAAATCCAGACCTCCCGAGAAATCCGGGGAGGCCTTAAGGGGGAGGTACTGTTACGGTGGTGCCCAGGTTCCTGGCTCTCAGTCACCTCGGTCCCAGTGGTCAGACCTGATAGCTGCTGTTAACTGATGGTTTACCGTTTCCATGTTCCATAAGATGTGCTGGTCCGGTTTGGTCCAGTCCGGATCTTCCAGCCTTCCAAATTGTTTTGGGAGTTTTTTGGAACTAAGCAGTACCCGTACCTGGTGAAACTCCCTTGTATGCTGCCTTTATTAACCACCTGGGAAGGTCTCTAGTTTGCCTTGCAACAGAGGTCCTCAGAGGAGTTTCCTTTGGTGAGAGTTTGTTGCAGTGCTGCTGTTTGCCTTGCAACAGAGGTCCTCAGAGGAGTTTCCTTTGGTGAGAGTTTGTTGCAGTGCTGCTGTGATATTTTCTGATTCTGGCTTTGACCCTGCTTAACATAGTAGATGACGGCAGAAACAGACCTGCATGGTCCATCCAGTCTGCCCAACAAGATAAACTCATATGTGTATACCTTACCTTGATTTGTACCTGCTTTTTTCAGGGCACAGACCGTACAAGTCTGCCCAGCAGTATTTCCCGCCTCCCAACCACCAGTCCCGCCTCCCATCACCGGCTCTGGCACAGACCGTATAAGTCTGCCCTCCACTATCCTCGCCTCCCAACCACCAACCTCTCTTCCCCCACCTGCTCCGCCACCCAATTTTGGCTAAGCTTCTGAGGATCCATTCCTACTGCACAGGATTCCTTTATGCATATCCCATGCATGTTTGAATTCCGTTACCATTTTCATCTCCACCACCTCCCTCGGGAGGGCATTCCAAGCATCCACCACCCTCTCCGTGAAAAAATACTTCCTGACATCTTTTTTGAGTCTTCCCCCCTTCAATCTCATTTCATGTCCTCTTGTTCTACCGCCTTCCCATCTCCGGAAAAGATTTTTTTGCGGATTAATACCTTTCAAGTATTTGAACGTCTGTATCATATCACCCCTGTTCCTCCTTTCCTCCAGGGTATACATGTTCAGGTCAGCAAGTCTTTGCTCATATGTACAAAGACTTGCTTGTCCCCTGGCTTATTCTTCTGTCTGCTGCCCACCCTGACCCGGCTTGTTTTCTGATTTATTTTGCTGCTTGCTGCCTGCCTGGAACCCCGGTGTGTTTTCTGGAAGTTTCCTGCTGTTCGCCAGCCGGCTGCTGTTTCCTGCAGTTCTGCCTTCCAGCCCTGTCTGGTAAGTCCTGACGGCCACTTACACTCAGGGGCTCAACTCTTGAGGAACAGTGGCTAAGCACAGGTGAAGTTTGGGCTGAATTCCTGTCCTGCCTGCTCCAGCTTGAGTTGCCTCGGCTGCAGTCACCGCCTGGTAGTTCCAGTCCTGGATTTGCTGGTACGTCTGTTTTGCCTTGTCTGTGTTTGGGTGATTCTCCTGCCACTGCCGCCCCGCGGCCGTTGCCCAAGGGCTCACTAACCCCGAGGTTCCGTGAGAGATGTGACAGATTCGGGGTTTTTTCCCCCCACATGCATCACCTTGCACTTGCTCACATTAAACGTCATCTGCCATTTGGCCACCCAGTCTCCCAGTCTCGTAAGGTCCTTCTGTAATTTTTCACAATCCTCTCGCGAGTTAACGACTTTGAATAACTTTGTGTCATCAGCAAATTTAAATACCTCGCTAGTTACTACCATCTCTAAATCATTTATAAATATATCAAAAAGCAGCTGTTCTAGCACTGACCCCTGAGGAACCCCACTAACTACCCTTCTCCATTGTGAATACTGCTCATTTAACCCCACTCTCTGTTTCCTATCCTTCAACCAGTTTTTAATCCACAATAGGACATTTCCTCCTGTCCTATGACCCTCCAATTTCCTCTGGAGTCTTTCATGAGGTACTTTGTCAAACGCCTTCTAAAAATCCAGATACACAATATCAACTGGCTCCCCTTTGTCCACATGTTTGTTTACTCCTTCAAAAAATTGAAGTAAATTGGTCAGGCAAGATTTCCCCCCACAAAAGCCGTGCTGACTTGGTCTCAGTAATCCATGTCCTTGGATGTGCTCTGTAATTTCGTTTTTGATAATAGCTTCTACCATTTTCCCCAGCACCGACGTCAGACTCACCGGTCTATAATTTCCCAGATCTCCCCTGGAACCTTTTTAAAAAATCGGCGTTACATTGGTCATTCTCCAATCTTCCGGTACCACGCTCAATTTTAAGGATAAATTGCATATCACTAACAGTAGCTCCGCAAGCTCATTTTTCAGTTCTATCAGTACTCTAGGATGAATACCATCCAGTTCAGGAGATTTGCTACTCTTCAGTATGCTGAACTGCCCCATTACGTCCTCCAGGTTTACTGTGAAGTCAGTAAGTTTCTCTGACTCGTCCGCTTGAAATACCATTTCCGACACCGGTATCCCACCCAAATCTTCCTCGGTGAAGACCGAAGCAAAGAATTCATTCAATCTCTCCCCACTACGTCTTTATCTTCCTTGATCGCCCCTTTTACCCCTCGGTCATCCAGCGGCCCAACCGATTCTTTTCCCGGCTTCCTGCTTTTAATATACCAAAAAAAATTTTTGCTATGTTTTTCTGCCTCTAATGCTATCTTTTTTTCGTAATCCCTCTTGGCCTTCTTTATCTGCGCCTTGCATTTGCTTTGACACTCCTTATGCTGCTTCTTGTTATTTTCAGATGGTTCCTTCTTCCATTTTCTGAAGGCATTTGTTTTAGCCCTAATAGCTTCCTTCACCTCACTTTTCAACCATGCCGGCTGTCTTTTGGACTTCCGTCTTTCTTTATAATTCGTGGAATATGTTAGGCCTGGGCCTCCAGGAGGGTATTTTTGAACAGCATCCATGCCTGTTGTACAGTTTTTATCCTCTCAGTTGCCCCCCTAAGTTTTTTTTTAACCGTTCTTCTCATTTTATCATGGTCTCCTTTTTTAAAGTTAAACGCTAATGTATTTGACTTCCTGTGTATAGTTACTTCAAGGTTGATATCAAAACTGATCATATTATGATCACTGTTATCAAGCGGCCCCAGTACCATAACATCCCTCACCAGATCATGCGCTCCACTAAAGACCAAGTCTAGAATTTTTCCTTCTCTCGTCGGCTCCTGCACCAGCTGCTCCATAAAGCTGTCCTTGATTTCATCAAGGAATTGTACCTCTTTAGCGTGTCCCGATGTTACATTTACCCAGTCTATATTTGGATAATTGAAGTTACCCATTATACGGTCTGTGCCAGAGCCAGTGGTGGGTGGGAGGCGGGGACAGTGCTGGGCAGACTTACATGGTCTGTGCCCTGAAAAGGACAGGTACAAATCTAGGTAAGGTATACACAAAAAGTAGCACATATGAGTTTATCTTGTTGGGCAGACTGGATGGACCGTGCAGGTCTTTTTCTGCCGTCATTTACTATGTTACTATTATCACATTGCCTATTTTGTTTGCATCTCTGATTCTTTTATCATTTCTGCGTCTACCTGCTCATCCTGGCGAGGTGGATGGTAGTACACTCCTATCACCGTCCTTTTCCCTTTTATACATGGAATTTCAACCCACAATGATTCAAAGGTGTGATCTGTGTCCTGCTGAATTTGTAATCTATCTGAGTCAAGGCTCTCGTTAATATACATTGCTACCCCTCCACCAGTCCGGTCCACCCTATCACTATGATATACTTTGTACCCCGGTATGACAGTATCCCACTGGTTATCCTCCTTCCACCAGGTCTCAGTAATGCCTATTATATCCAATTTTTCATTTAGTGCAATATATTCCAACTCTCCCATCTTATTTCTTAGACTCCTAGCATTTGCATATAGACATTTCAGAGTATGTTTGTTGTTCCTATTTGCATGATGCTTAGTACTTGACACTATTGATTTGCCATCTTTTGTCTGATCTTTAGTTGTATTTAAGGGCACCTGGACTACCACGGTCTGTTGTGCAACCTCACTATCCAGAAACCCTATCTTCCCTGTTTGTGAGGTATCCTTGCAAGATACCTTATCCCGAACCATGCGCTTTTGAGCGACTGTCGGCCTTCCCCCCATTTCTAGTTTAAAAGCTGCTCTATCTCCTTTTTAAATGCCGATGCCAGCAGCCTGGTCCCACCCTGGTTAAGGTGGAACCCATCCTTTCGGAATGGGCTCCCCCTTCCCCAGAATGTTGCCCAGTTCCTAACAAATCTAAAACCCTCCTCCCTGCACCATCGTCTCATCCACGCATTGAGACTCCGGAGCTCTGCCTGTCTCTTTGGCCCTGCACGTGGAACAGGTAGCATTTCAGAAAATGCTAACCTAGATGTTCTGGATTTGCACTTTCTACCTAAGAGCCTAAATTTGGCTTCCAGAACCTCTCTCCCACATGTACCAAGACAGCCAACTCCTCCCCAGCACTATCTAAAATCCTATCTAGGTGATGCGTGAGGTCTGCCACTTTCTCACCAGGCAGGGAAGTCACCAGGCGATCCTCACTCCACCAGCCACCCAGCTATCTATATACCTAATGATCGAGTCACTAACTACAACGGCTGTCCTAACCTTTCCCTCCCGGGCAGCACTTGGAGACATATCCTCGGTGCGAGAGGATAGTACATTCCCTGGTGGGCAGGTCCTGGCTACAGGAGTACTTCCTACTTCACCAGGGTGATGCTCTCCTTCTAGGAGACCTCCCTCCTCCAAGGTAGCACAAGGGCTACCAGATTGGAGGTGGGACTTCTCTATAACATCCCTATAGATCTCCTCTATGTACCTCTCTGTCTCCCTCAGCTCCACAAAGTCTGCTACTCTAGCCTCAAGAGAACGGACACGTTCTCTAAGAGCTAGGAGCTCTTTGCACCGGGCACATACATACGGCATCTCACCAACTGGGAGATAATCATACGTGTAACACTCAATGCAAAAGACTGGATAGCACCCCTCTCGCTGCTGGACTGCTGACTCCATCTTAGTGTTTTTGAGTTTTTCAATAATTTAAAACTTGCTACAGTACTATATTAGCCTAATATAAAAGTGTCTTTTAGTTTATATAGTATATTGTATGATTTATTTAGTGTTTCCTTCTTAGATGGTAATGAAATGTATTTAAAACTCTGCAAGAGCACTCCTTGCTTGTTACCCTAATTACAATAACTAACTATAAATGAAGAGTTGTCCTAGGGGTGGGAAGACTAAAGTAGATCCTGCAGTGCCTGTTAGATTCTATCTGTTAATGCTGTGGTAAAAAGCTTTTAAAACTAAGTGAAAA
The DNA here is from genome assembly GCF_901765095.1 of Microcaecilia unicolor. Taxonomy (NCBI): domain Eukaryota; kingdom Metazoa; phylum Chordata; class Amphibia; order Gymnophiona; family Siphonopidae; genus Microcaecilia; species Microcaecilia unicolor. The sequence continues at coordinate 96,202,793 of NC_044040.1, read as the reverse complement.
AGACTATGGAGATTAGTTGTTAAAATTTGCTTTTTATATTTTTATTTTGCCTAACACTAACCTACAATTCCTCCTTTAAACCCCAATCTTTAAGTTCCCAAAGCAATCTATTTGATTCAAGGCTTTCCTTAACATACAATGCTACCCCTCCACCAATTCGATCCACCCTATCACTACGACATAATTTGTATCCCGGTATGACAGTGTCCCACTGGTTATCCTTATTCCACCAGGTCTCAGAGATGCCTATTATATCTAATTTTTCATTTGGTGCAATATATTCTAACTCCATCTTATTTCTTAGGCTTCTGGCATTCACTTATAGACATTTCAAACTATGTTTGTTCCTATTTACATCATGCTCAGTACTTGACAGTATTAATTTCCAATCTTTTGTCTGATTTCAAGCGTGCTGATTTTAGTAAAATGGGGGAATACCTGAGGAAGGAGATGATGGGCTGGGAGGAAATACGAGAAGTGGAAGGACAGTGGTCCAGGCTGAAAGAAGCTATAAATAGGGCCACGAACCTTTATGTAAGGAAAGTAAATAAAAGCAAGAGAAAAAGGAAACCGATATGGTTCTCCAAGCAAGTGGCTGAGAAAATAAAGGCTAAAGAGTTGGCGTTCCAGAAATACACAAAAACTAAAGAAAAGGAACACAAGGAGGAATACAGGATGAAACTGAAAGAAGCCAAGAGAGAGATATGTCTGGCAAAAGCGGAAGAACAAATGGCTAGAAACGTAAGGAGGGGTGACAAAAATTTCTTCAGGTATATAAGTGAAAGGAGAATGACTAAAAAGGGAATTGTGAGACTAAAAGATACTGCAAACCGCTATGTGGATAATGATGAAGAAAAAGCAAATTTGCTAAAAAGATACTTTTGTTCTGATTTCACAGAAGAAAATCCTGGAGAAGGACCGCGATGGACTGCAAAAAGTACAAATGAGATTGAAGTGGATAGAGCACCGTTCACGGAAGAGAGTGTGTATGAACAGCTTGAAAAGCTAAAGGTGGATAAAGCCATGGGACCGGATGGGATCCACCCCAGGATATTGAGGGAGCTCAGAGAGGTTCTGGCGGGTCCTCTTAAAGATTTAACATATTCTTGCAGACGGGAGAGGTTCCGAGGGACTGGAGAACTGCGGAGGTGGTCCCTCTTCACAAGAGTGGTGATAGGGAAGAAGCTGGAAACTACAGGCCGGTAAGCCTCACTTCAGTTATTGGAAAAGTAATGGAAGCAATACTGAAGGAAAGGATAGTGAATTTCCTGGAAGCCAATAAGTTGCAAGATCCGAGACAACATGGTTTTACCAAAGGGAAATCGTGCCAAACGAATCTCATTGAGTTCTTTGATTGGGTGACAGGAGAATTGAATCAGGGACGAGCTATGGACGTAATCTACTTAGATTTCAGCAAAGCTTTTGACACGGTTCCCCACAGGAGGCTCTTAAATAAACTGGAGGGGCTGAAGATAGGACCTGAAGTGGTGAACTGGATTAGGAACTGGTTGATGAACAGAAGCCAGAGGGTGGTGGTGAATGGAATTCGCTCGGAGGAGGGAAAGGTGAGTAGTGGTGTGCCTCAGGGATCGGTGCTGGGACCGATTCTGTTCAATATATTTGTGAGTGACATTGCCGAAGGGTTAGAAGGTAAAGTTTGCCTATTTGCGGATGATACTAAGATCTGTAACAGAGTGGACACCCGGGAGGGAGTGGAAAACAAGAAAAAGGATCTGAGGAAGCTAGAAGAATGGTCTAAGGTTTGGCAATTAAAATTCAATGCGAAGAAATGCAAAGTGATGCACTTAGGGAATAGAAATCCTCGGGAGATGTATGTGTTAGGCGGGGAGAATCTGATAGGTACGGACGGGGAGAGGGATCTTGGGGTGATAGTATCTGAGGATCTGAAGGTGACGAAACAGTGTGGCAAGGCGGTGGCCGTAGCTAGAAGGTTGTTAGGCTGTATAGAGAGAGGTGTGACCAGCAGAAGAAAGGAGGTGTTGATGCCCCTGTATAAGTCGTTGGTGAGGCCCCACCTAGAGTATTGTGTTCAGTTTTGGAGGCCGTACCTTGCAAAGGATGTAAAAAGAATTGAAGCGGTGCAAAGAAAAGCTACGAGAATGGTAAGGGATTTGCGTTACAAGACGTATGAGCAGAGACTTGATGACCTGAACATGTATACTCTGGAAGAAAGGAGAAACAGGGGTGATATGATACAGACGTTCAAATATTTGAAAAGTATTAATCCGCAAATGAACCTTTTCCGGAAGTGCGAAGGCGGCAGAACGAGAGGACATGAAATGAGATTGAAGGGGGGCAGACTCAAGAAAAATGTCAGGAAGTATTTTTTCATGGAGAGAGTAGTGGATGCTTGGAATGCCCTCCCGTGGGAGGTGGTGGAAATGAAAATGGTAACAGAATTCAAACACGCGTGGGATAAACATAAAGGAATCCTGTTCAGAAGGAATGGATCCTAAGGAGCTTAGCCGAGATTGGGTGGCAGAGCCGGTGGCGGGAGGCGGGGATAGTGCTGGGCAGCAGGGGCATAGCTACGGGTGGGCCTGGGTGGGCCCAGGCCCACCCAATCTGAGCTTAGGCCCGCCCAGTTTTCCCTGCTCCTTCAATCAGTGCACATAGCCCCGCAGCCACTGCCGACAGAAAGAAGAATGCATTTTGGACTTGGAGAGCAGCACCAGGTATCGCCGCCCCCCCCAGCCTTCCAATCCCCCCCCCCCCCAAGCCTTCCAATCCCCCGATAGCGTCAGCGGGGAAAGCAGTACACATGCTGCTTTAGACCTGCCCCCATAAGCCTGTTTCTTTCTCCTTCAACTTCCTATTCCGTGTAGGCGGGAAGTTGACGGAGAGAGAAGGGCTTCCAGGCAGGGACAGGACTAAAGCACTGTTTGTACTGCTTTCTCAAATTTGGTCCAAAGCATGAGTGAGCTGCAATTCACATAGAAAAACAAAATCAGCTCACACTTTGGGATCAATTGACTGCATTTCGTTCTTTGGCTGACTTCACTTTCCTTGTTGCGTTTTCTGACCTTGTGCTGTTGAGTCCCTCTGTTCTTGCTCCTTTACAGATGAAATCTAGCAGAGGAGGAAGCAGCAGGTAAGAAGTACTGTTCTCCTGCTGAGTGGAAGATATTGCACAGGGGTGGGAGAATAGACAGACTTCTTTGATTAGTCTTAGCCCTGATCTCCCACTCTTCCCCTCCCCCCCCCCCCCCCCCCCCCACATTCCTTCTGATAGCAACTGACTTTCCAAAGCCAAAATCTACCTTAGAAGCCTGTGCACTAGCACACCTGAGAGTGCTTCTCCTAAACATTTGGACCCTAGGCAGTGACTAGTTTGCCTATGCCTTAATCCTGCCCTGTTACTGTATGGCGGGATGTGCCTCTCTTTTATCTAGGGGTTTTAAGAACAACAGCAGCGGATCTGCTGAACCCACAGTTTTGAATGGGAATCGGCAGGGAAGTCAGGTGAAGGATTAAAAGTGATAAAAGATCAACTGTGTTTAGGAGAGGTGGAAGATGCAGAGTGGTTAAAAGGTTAATTGCATACAGGACCTGAAGCAAAAGTAAAAAGTGGGAAGTGAAAAGCTGGAACTAACAGGTCCTTAGGAGCGAAAGTTTTAAAGCAACAGTAGTTGAAGAGACTGAAATTTATGAGACTGTTACTGGGACTGTGGTTAGGAGCAGAAATACGTTGTTGTATTTATGGTATAAATTACAATACAACAACAACATTGTTGCATTTACAGGGTTGCATCTTTGTTAAAAAAAACCCAATGTATTACTTATTAAATAGAAGGGTTTGTTAATCCTCAGGTCTGAACTGCATATATGTGTATATATATATATATATATATATATATATATAAAAATTTTGCACTTTATTTAATTTGTGCACGTTATAATGTAGGAATGAATGAGAGAATGTATGTAGAAGTTTGTACAAAAGGTGATACATAGGATGTAAAAAAACACACATTTAAGAACATATGTAAGAACATATTTAAGAATATATATTTAAGGAAATTTCATAAATAAAAAAATCGAAAAGATTATTAATTATTCATATTTATATAGTGATCGTGCAGTGAATATAGTTTTATCCAGAACAGAGATACAGAGCCTGTAACTTTATACAAGATGGCTCACAGCTCTGGGAAGCTAATGTTTACTATTCACTTTCATACCAGATTGCAAAAAGTTGGAATCCACTACCTATGGAATTGAGATCAATCACCAGCTATATGGTTTTTTTTTTTGTAGAAGTTTGAAAACGTTTATTTTTTATTGTATACATTCCTAAAGTAAGACTTTATTTAAGTTTAGTTTTTGTATCTCTGTGTAAAAATATATATTTACATAGATACTTCCCAATTAGGGAGTCATCAGTTGGAACCCTCAATCCTGGGAAGCTAAACAGGAAACTAGATAACCATCCTTTTGAAGGTATTTTAAAGGCAAGCTAATGTTTAACCATGTAGACGCTCATAGGAATATTATGGGCATCTACACAGTTAACGCACAGTTAGGGTTTTGCTTTAGTTTGGGGAGGGGCAGTGATGACATTTTTGGCCCACCCACTTTGATCTCAGGCCCGCCCTAAATTGCCTGTCTGGCTACGCCACTGCTGGGCAGACTTATATGGTCTGTGCCAGAGCCGGTGGTGGGAGGCGGGGCTGGTGGTTGGAAGGCGGGGATAGTGCTGGGCAGACTTATACGGTCTGTGCCCTGAAGAGGACAGGTACAAATCAAAGTAGGGTATACACAAAAAGTAGCACATATGAGTTTATCTTGTTGGGCAGACTGGATGGACCATGCAGGTCTTTTTCTGCCGTCATTTACTATGTTACTATGTTTTGTCTGATTTTTATTTTTATTTAAAGACACCTGATCTACTGTGGTCTCTTTTGCAACCTCACTATCGGGATACCCTATCTTCCTTGTTTTGGTGATATCTTTGAAAGATACCTTATTCCGAACCATGCACTTTTGAGCAACTATCAGCCTTCCCCCAGTTTTTATTTTAAAAGCTGCTCTATCTCCTTTTTAAATGCCGATGTCAGCAGCCTGGTCCCACCCTGGTTAAAGTTGACTCCTGCAAACCATGCAATAAGGGACCCCCTTGTGATTTTTTTGGAATTATGCAGGACTGGTTTTCCCATTGCCTTCTCCTGAGGCATGAAGGGTTAAGTGACCTGCCCAAGGCTACATAGAACCACCATGTGATCTGAACGTGGGCCACTGCTGTAACAATTAGGCTACTCCTCTGCTCCCCAATCTTTTTACAAGGTGCCAAATATATTTTTACATTTTGTAGCTATTTTTGATCCAGACAGGATTATCTGCCTTATTTTCGAAAGAGAAAGACGCCCATATTTCGACCCAAATCGGGAGATGGGCGTCTTTCTCCCGTGGGCGCCCAAATCGGTATAATCGAAAGCGGATTTTGGGCGTCTTCAACTGCAATCTGTCGCGGAAATGGCCAAAGTTGACAGGGGCGTGTCGGAGGCGTGGTGAAGGTGGGACTGGGGCGTGTTTATCGGCCGAGCAGAGATGGGTGCCTTCGGCTGATAATTGAAAAAAGAAAGGCGTTTTTAGCGCGAATTTGGGTCACTTTTTTTGGACCCTTTTTTTTCACGACAAGTCCCAAAAAAGTGCCCTAAATGACCAGATGACCACCGGAGGGAATCGGGGATGACCACCCCTGACTCCCCCAGTGGTCACTAACCCCCTCCCACCCAAAAAAAAACAACTTTACAAACTTTTTTTTTCCAGCCTGTATGCCAGCCTCAAATGTCATACCCAGCTCCATCACAGCAGTATGCAGGTCCCTGGAGCAGTTGTTAGTGGGTGCAGTGGACCTCAGCCAGGTGGACCCAGGCCCATCCCCCCCTACCTGTTACACTTGTGGTGGTAAATGGGAGCCCTCCAAACCGCCCCCCAAAACCCACTGTACCCACATCTAGGTGCGCCCCTTCAGCCATAAGTGCTATGGTAATGGTGTAGATTTGTGGAGAGTGGGTTTTGGGGGGGATTTGGGGGGCTTAGCACCCAAGGGAAGGGAGCTATGGACTTCAGAGGTAGTTAACTTTTTTTTAAATTGTTACAAGTGCCCCTTAGGGTGCCCGGTTGGTGTCCTGACATGTGAGGGGGACCAGTGCACTACGAATCCTGGCCCCTCCCACAACCCAATGCCTTGGATTTGTTCGTTTTTGAGCTGGGCGCCTTTGGTTTCCATTATCGCTGAAAAACGATACCGCCCAGCTCAAATCCGCACAAATCCGATGCATTTGGCTGGCACAAACCATATTATCGGAAAAAAGATGGACGCCCATTTTTTTTCGAAAATACAGTTTGTCCCACCCCTTCACGTACCCGTTCTCCGAGATAGATGCCCATGGAGATGGGCATTCGCGTTCGATTATGCCCCTCCACATGTCTTATAATTTGTAAAAGTTGAAGATTTTAGGGTTGTTGCTCTCATCTTTATTAAAAACTACCAAGTTGTTTTTTAGCTTCATGAGAAAACAAATTGATCCATTAATGTAAAAGCAGTATAAAAAAAAAGAAGTTTAACCATGTTAGTTAAATCATGCAGTCATAATAAGTTGTAAACAGTTACCCATTTCAAAACTCCCATCAATGACACCAACTATAGATGTTGGAATATTAAATCTTCTTTCAATCTGTGTGATGGAACTTTTCATATAGCTTCCAGATAGTGCTTTTGCAAAGTAACATAATGAAAGTGCAACCACAAAGATCTGAAAAACAGAAAAGCAAAATAATTATAATTAAAAATATTAATTCCTTTGCAGAGAAAAGAATACTTCCTGATTTGGAGTGCCTCATGAGGTACCATTTATCAGCAGAAGCAAATTTGACTGTCCATTTCCTCTCAGTACTTTAAAGAGGTCAATATTTCATATTACTTATGTATACAACCTGCCTTGGGGTAACAAACTTCAACTACTTAATATACCTCAATAAACAAGTTTGTTAAATTGTAAAGTTATACCACATCTACTTCTCCTGTAAATAACCTATTAAATAATAGGAACCTCAAATCTCCCGATGGGGGCAACACAACAACTTTTAAACCCACTATCACTGCTGGGAGTCCATTCCTATCATTGGTTCTAGAGGGGAAAAAAAGAACCAGTGTAAAAAAAAACCTCCAGTCATATGGAGAAAAAGAACTGATTCCAAAAAATCCCCATATATTTATAAAACAGGAAAAAATGAATGAGTATACTTTATATTATACAGCAGTGGGTGTTGACTGCATAAGTCCTTTTTAATTTAATTTACTAGGCCATAGAATAGCTAACTTTTGCCCACTATGGAGGTATTTCTATAAGGAGCCCCCTAAATTTAGGTGACATATATGTGTCCATATAAGTTGAAATGACAATAATCTAGCTATGAGCTATTCTATATGTAGCTGCTGAATCTCAGAGGGCCTTGCAAGCTTTACTATTAACCATGGCTGAATACCTCAAGCTCACAGCTCACCCCTGAGCTCATAGTCAATTAAATTAACCTTATCTCCAAAGTTCTAAACTATGGAGAGGGATGGTAAGTAAAAAGGATTTTGAGACCCAGTAACCAGACAGATGGTAAGTATTCAATTCAATTTAGGACTTATATACCACTAATATCTCCTGTTTAGGGTTCAGTGCAGTTTACAGTATAATGTTGTACAGTGATATATAGTGTGGTTATGGTCTGTTTTAAAGCTGCTATTTCAAAAGTTTGTATGGAAGTCAAAGATCGGTGAGTATTATATAGCAGTCTTTGGGAAGAAGACGGTATTTAGCTTCTTCCAGAAGCTGAGGTAGCTATTCTCTACTCTGATAGACAGAGGGAGTGAGTTCCATAATGTGGTACCTCCTACAGAGAAAAGCTAGTTAAAGATCTTCTGAGATCAGATTCATTTGTGGAACTGAGGGGCTAGGATCACTTGCAGGTTTATTTTCGAAAGAGGACGCCCATCTTTCAACATAAATCAGAAGATGGGCGTCCTTCTCGCAGGGTCGCCCAAATCGGCATAATCGATAGCCGATTTTGGGTGTCCTCAACTGTTTTCCGTCGCGGGGATGACCAGAGTTCACGGGGGGTGTGTGAGGCGTAGTGAAGGTGGGACTGGGGCGTGCCTAACACATGGCATCTTCGACCGATAATGGAAAAAAGAAGGGCATCCCTGATGAACACTTGGATGACTTTACCTGGTCCTTTTTTTCTTACGACCAAGTCACAAAAATGTGCCCTAAATAACCAGATGACCATTGGAGGGAATTGGGGATGACCTCCCCTTACTCCCCCAGTGGTCACTAACCCCCTCTCACCCAAAACAAATTTTAAAAATATTTGTCCAGCCTCCATGCCAGCCTCAAATATCATACCCAGCTCCATGACAGCAGTATGCAGGTCCCTGGAGCATTTTTAGTGGGTACAGTGCACTTCAGGCAGGCGGACCCAGGCCCATCCCCCCCTACCTGTTACACTTGTGGTGGTAAATGTTAGCTCTTCAAAACCCACCACAAACCCACTGTACCCACATGTAGGTGCCCCCTTCACCCATAAGGGCTATGGTAGTGATGTACAGTTGTGGAGAGTGGGTTTGGGGAGCTCATCACACAAGGCAAGGGAGCTATGCACCTGGGAGCAATTTCTGAAGTCCATTGCAGTGCCCCCTAGGGTGCCCGGTTGGTGTCTTGGCATGTCAGGGGGACCAGTGCACTATGAATACTGGCTCCTCCCATGACCAAATGGCTTGGATTTGGTCATTTCTGAGATGGGTGTCCTCGGTTTCCATTATCGCCAAAAATCAGGGATGACCATCTCTAAAGACGACCATCTCTAAGGTAGACCTAAATTTCACGACCGTATTATCGAAACCAAAGATGGACGCCCATCTTGTTTCGATAATATGGGTTTCCCCGCCCCTTCGCCGGGATGTCTTGCGAGGACGTCCTCAGGAAAACATGGGCGCCCCTTTCGATTATGCCTCTCTTGTTCTTTTAGTCTTTTGGAGTGAACGATGCAGCTGCGCCCCCCCCCCCCCCCCCCCCGGGTGCAGGGCACGGCGCCCTCCCTCCGGAACGCCCCCCCCCCCCCGAAATGCACCCTACCTTTCAGTGGGGGGCAGGCGGGAGGGCCGATCCGCCCCCCAGTGCACGTCACTGGGAGCTGCGTCGGCTCTGCTGCTTCCCTGCTTTCTCTGCCCCGGAACAGGAATTAACCTGTTCCGGGGCAGAAAGAGCAGGGAACCAGCGAGCTGACACCCCCCCCCCCCCAGTGCGTGCACCCGGGGCGGACCGCCCCACCCCCCCTTCCTACGCCACTGATCAGGAGTACAGAGGTAGCACCTTGAAGGACCTCGAAGATTAGGCAGGCAGCTTTAAACTTAGTTTGTTCAGCTGTTTGTAACCTGTGTTCTGAATGATCTGTAGGGTTTTTTTTTAATATTTGCTCTTAATGCCTAGAAATAGGGCATTGCAGTATGTCCAGGTGCTGTAGAATAAGCATTTGTACCAGTAGTGTAAAGGCTCTTTGATCAAAGAGCAGTGGCGTACCAGGGGGGGGGGGGCGGTGGGGGCGGTCCACTCCGGGTGCACGCCGCTGGGGGGGGTGCCGCGCATCTGTCGACTTCACTCGTTCCCTGCTCCCTCTGCCCTGGAATGGGTTACTTCCTGTTCCAGGGCAGAGGGAGCAGGGAACGAGTGAAGTCGACAGGCGTGTAGCACCCCCCCAGCAGGTAAAGATGCACCCGGGGGGGGGGGGGGGGGGTGTCGTTTCGCCAGGAAAAGGTTCCGTTGTTTCGCCGCTGGGGGGGTGCCGCGCATCTGTCGGAAACGCTCGTTCCCTGCTCCCTCTGCCCTGGAACAGGAAGTAACCCGTTCCGGGGCAGAGGGAGCAGGGAACGAGCGTTGCCGACAGACACGCGGCACCCCTCCAGCTGGTAAAGATGCACCAGGGGGTGTCCGTCATTTCACCGGGGGGTCGCGCTGCACCCGGGGGGGGGGGGCGCATTGGCGATCTGTCCCGGGTGTCAGCGACCCTAGGAACGCCACTGTCAAAGAGTGACCTGATTAGATGAAGTGTTTTTTTCCATGGTTGGTTGATGTGGAGGGGCATAATCGAAAGGTCGTCCAAGTATGAATTAGGACGTCCTCACGAAATCGTGCAAAATCAGGCATGTATAATCGAAAAATAGTATGGACGTTCTTCGACATTCGATTATCGCAGTTCCAAACGACCAAATGAGGGACGCACAAAGGTTAGTAAAAAGGGCACCCTTACACTTTCAATTATCGCAGGTGAAAATGACCAAATCAGAAAGTATAGTAAAAGAATGTACATAGTTGCTCCGCAAGTACAGTGCATGCAGGTCTGGACATCCAGGTACGGGAAATATGAGGAACGTTCATAAGCGTAAAGTACAGGAGGATCATGCTGGTCCACCGAATATTCCTCATATTTCCCTTATCTGGATGTCCGGAACTGCATGCACTGTACCTACGGATCATGCAGCTTTATGCATATTGTGTATATGTGAAAAGGTTCGCATTCTTCATACTGATCTATATAAGGCAAGCTCCACACGCACCAAGGGCCCGCATGCATAACAACCATTCATGCACGTCAGGGACGTCTATGCTTACGACGGCGTTCACGTGCTGACTCGACCATATATGGGATGGTAATCCATATATGGAGCTGTGCACGAAACAACGTCCGTCACGCAAGGGCGTCCATATAAGGCGCTTGTTTTCCAATGCTTATTCACTGAGAAATATAGAGGAGCTCCGTAGAGAGCCCAATTTCAGTGAGGCCGAGAGCCTGCTGCTGGCACCGGCACCGGCTGTTCATCCACCACCACCTGCCCCCCAGGATACAGGCAATGAGAGCCTGGTCCCGCATAAGGGACAGGCTGGAAAGGTAAGTGTTTGTCCCCCACCCCCATCAGGTCCCCCTCCTGTAGCTACACATATAAGAGCTCCGTCATCAATGTAAGCACTAACTGGAGTCTGCATTCAAGGATAATGAGTAATATGTGTACATGCACAATCCTATAATATAATTCTCACCTCCAACGTTCTGTGCCTGGGACCGTGGATCCGGTGGTCTGCGAGGCACCATCAGTGATGTCCCATCTCACGCCCCTCCCACAATCTGACATTCCCCCTCACGCCCCTCCCACACTCCGCCCCCCTCCACGTAACCTAACCGCCCTCACGCCACTCCCACCCAGTTCAAAACTCCGCCCTCAAAAAAACGCTGCCGCCCTCCCTCCCCAACATTCGGACTGTCAAGAGATCGGAGAGGACGAAGAGGGAGGGCGGCGAGACGGCGCGACTGGTGAATCGGAATACAGGGGGGAGGGAAACAGCAGTGGGTCCGACCGTCGGAGACAACGAAGAGGGACAGCGGCGAGACGGCGAGAGCCGAGGTAAGCAAGGAAGCACATTGGTTGATCTCGGTTTCCACTCCCCTACACAGCCGTCATTCCTATACACTAAAAAAACAAAACAAAACTATGAGCTGTTGCTTCACACTGTCGTTTTTACATTGAGGGAGGGAGGGAGGGAGGATGTGTCGGAGGGGGAGGGGGGACCCTGCAACTGGGAAAAAGGGAGGGAGGGGAGGTAAGCAAGGAAGCACATTGGTTAATCTCTGTTTCCACTCCCCTACGAAGCCGTCATTCGTATACACAAAAAAAAAAGCCAAACTAGGAGCTGCTGCTTCACACTGTCGTTATTAAATTAAGGGAGGGACAGATGGGGGCGGGAGGGGAGGGGGGACCCTGCAACTGGGAAAAAGGGAGGGAGGGAGGGGGACCCCCTGCAACTGGGACGGAGGGGGGACCCTGCAACTGGGAGACAGACCGGGGGGGGGGGGCGCCACCCTGGAACTGGGTGGGAGGGGGGGGGGGACCCTGGCACATACTCTCATTCTCACACACTCGCACCCAGTCTCACTCTCTCTCTGTCACACACACACACACACTCGCACATTCACTCTCTCTCACACAGTCACTCTCACACACACTAGCACTCGTTTCCTTTAAAACAGAAACGGGCCTTTTTTACTAGTCAGTAATAAAATGTATGTACTACAAAGGAAAACCATTCCCACATCCCTACAATAATGCATACAAACGGTACTTTCTGGCCTCATGGCCACCTCTATGACATCATCTGTACCAATGGAATGCCCCCCCCAACAGTGTTGTGCCTCTCTGCTATTTGATTTACAAATGAATTTGTGTGCTGAAGGCAAGAAGGGCCATCCCCTGACTCCTGCTGTACAAACTTACATCTTGCAGAAGGTTTGGAGTCCCTGCGCAGGTGGTTCCGTCGTGTAAGGCGGGAGAGCCCTGACATCATCAGGGCAGTGCGACGGCACCTGAGGGCTCGGCTTAAGTATTACAAACAGGACACCTGTACTCATTTGTAAATGTATTTATAGAATAATGCAAATGTACTGTACAATATCACTTTTCATGTGGCTAATAGCCAACTAGTAAGTCATAACACCTCTGTCCCAGATCAAGGCCTCTGGTTGCAGGTGCACTCCCATGAGTGTGGCTGCAACTTCCAATGAACCTCCTTGCGATGAATGAGATGACATGCCTCACTTTAGTGTCCCCCTTTCTGGGGTGGGTGGATACTGTTTCCTGGTAGTCCTGCCTGAGGTCCTACTTTTAGTGGATGTCATTGCCTCATATTAAAGTTATGTGCTAAACCCCCTCCCCCCCTCAAAAAAAAAAAAACAATACAAAGAACAAAAACAGGTCAGCGAACCCTAGTCACATATCATAATGCAAACATGCTGGTCACCAATGAGTGTGGTCTGCCAACATGTCCTGTGTGTTCTGTGTCAGATCAGCTTCCAGGTTTCCCTGTCATGTCATATGACGCATCTCAGTCCCCATGGGTATAGGCCACGCCTCACCACAGCTTTCCCCATCCCCCGCCTCAGGCCACCCAGCTCCTGCACTATGCAAGCCATGTTGCATGTGGTGATCTCAACTACAATTGTTTTACATACACAGGGCTCCAGCAGGAGGAGGAGGCGGACGAGGAGGGCCAGCAGGAGGAGGAGGAGGCAGCCGAGGAGGGCCAGCAGGAGGAGGAGGAGGCAGGCGACGAGGCCCAGCAGGAGGAGGGGGTCCTTATCATCGATGAAGCCATTATGGAGGAGCCCTCACCACCTGCAGCTCCATCCCCTGGTCCAGCTCCATCCCCTGGCCCAGCTCCAGCTCCTGGGCCAGCTCCAGCTCCTGGGCCACCTCCAGCCCCTGGGCCAGCTCCAGCCCTGCACCTCCTGCAGCAGCTGGTAGATGGCCAGAATCAGGTGCTGCAGGAGCTCACAGCCATAAGGCAGGGTAATGAGCAGCTCCACAGGCCACTGAGGGTGCTTCTGGTGCTGCTCATTACCCTGCTACAAAGGGCAGTACACACAGTTTGTGGCCGCCCTTCAAAGGCTTTGGGGGTTTGGGGGGTGGTGGAGGGATTTGTAGGGTTGGTGGGGATTTGTAGGGTTTGGGGGGGGGGGGGGAAATGTGTCCCCATTTTTCAATAAATATATGTTTTCTTTATTGCATATAACAGGGTGTGTGTGTCTGTACCTTGTGCATTACATATTATCAAATGCTGGTGTTGATGTGAGAGGAGGCAGCAATATGCATTGCATGAAATGTGAAGTGTGAAAGAGAAATGTGATGCATATCTGTGATAATCGTGGCCATACAGAAGCCCACCTGTTCATTCCAACCTGCATGGCCGTATGTGCAGGGGGGGGGGGGGGGGAGGCTGTGTGGCCATTACTGTTGAGGAACACAAATGGCCATCCAGCCTCTCTCCCTCCCCCTTACCATAGAGCCCCACAGCACAGAGTGCTGTAAATAATAGATTTGTTGTCTAGCACTGGTGATCTGCCAAGTAGAAACTTGCAGAAAACCCTAGGTAGCGCATAGACGATGTTTGCTCTCTGATCACCAGACACCCTTACCCACAACCAAACCACACTGGTGGGGGCCACGAAGGAGCTACAAACAGCTGGCTCATCTTACATTCAGTGCATCAGCAATGGTATATAGTGCTGAAGAGAAAAGGGAATAGAGTGTTAAAAACATTACATGGATGGTTACTTCAGCACAATTGCAATATAATACAACATGTACACAAGGGCACAGGCTAGGGAACATAAATAAATATGTTTCTACTTATTTGGATTCTGCTCACACGTTTTTCAGTAGTAGCTCAAGGTGAGTTACATTCAGGTATTCTGGGTATTTCTCTGTCCCAGGATGGGTCTAAGTTTGTACCTGAGGCAATGGAGGGTTAAGTGACTTGCCCAAGATCACAAGGAGCAGCAGTGGGAATTGAACTGGCAACCTTTGGATTACAAGGGTGGTGCTCTAACCACTAGGCCACTGCAGTCACCAGGCTGTAGCCACCTGCAAGTAATTTGGGTTGGGACCTGTAACCACAAACCCTCTCCCTCACCATGACTTCAGGGCTCAGTAGGCAGTACCTGTGGCCACCTTGAAACTAGTTTGCAGGCTACATGATAGAAATGTTGTTGTTCCATAACTATGGAGGATTGTAGGACTGTGTTTGATAATGTGGTAAAGACATTCATTGCATATATTAAGCCCCCCTCCCCCTCCCAGCACACTTCAGAATGGGTAGGTACTTCATAAATGGGGACTGGGATTCACCACATAAAGAAGGATGGAACCTACCGGGAAGCAGTACAGCAGCTACAACAGCTGGAGCACAGCATTGAGGACCTACGGCAAAACCACACAGTACAGCCCTGATGGTCTCCAACCATAACTGCTACAACCACTGCACAGCAACCTGGTGAAAAGAGAGGTAACAGTTGAATGCACAGTACATACATGTGAATGGAGAGTCCTTGATCATGAGCAGAAAGAGAAGATGTGGCTGAGAAGTATGAGCTTACCTTGAACTTCTGTTGCAAGATTGTGTACATGATTGGTGTGTCTCTTATCTCCCGGACCAGTAACTCGATTTCTGCAGCAGTCAAATGACCCTTACCGGTGGGGCGCTTGCTTTGGTGCCATTGTACCAATCTCTTCGCTCCCACAGACTGGCTGCTACAACCACGCACAGAGAATGGGAGACAGTAAGGGAGCAGCTCAAGGGATGTGGAAGAGTGCAAACGGAAGTGGTGGCCGCCGCCAAAATTAAGAACCCCCAAAATAAACAGTTGTAGTAAAGCATACAGTGGCAAACACAAAGGTTACTATAAGTGAAGCTAAAACGCTTTGAAATACCAACGCATAATGTAAAGAAAAACCGGAAAGGGGCAAGCACAGAGAATGGCGTTTTAAAGGGCCATCAGTAAAGGGTATGCAGCTGTGAACGCCCATAGTTCTCCTCCCATAATCGAAATCACGCGGCCCAAATCACTAGAGCATGTGCGGACGTTTAGGGATTTTGTGCATAATCGAAATTAGTATGCACATGTCAGGCCCGCTTATCCCGTTCCTACATGGGCTTCTCTGGCGAGTATTTAGGCGTTCTCCGTATTTTTGAAACTTATTCGTATCATGGCACCACGGCAGCCTCTGACCCGCAAGGGTAATTTTAGTGATGGCGAATTGGAGCTACTGGTCCAGGAGATCGAGAGAAGACACAGCAATCTCTTTGCTCCCACAGGCCAGAGGCTCGCTGCCACTACAAAGCAGCGGGAATGGGAGGCGGTAAGGGACCGGCTGAATGCAGTCTTTCATTGTGGGCGAGACGTGGAAGACTGTAAACGTAAGTGGCGCAAGCTGAGGCGGGATGTGAGGAGGAAGGCTGGTGCCAACCCCCCAGCAGATGACACCGGTAACCTCATCCCCTTGGGGCACAGGATTCATGGCCTCTTACCCCAGGAGGGGATCCATGGGATCGGGGCCCTTGACACCTCAAGACAGCCTGAGGGCTCAGGCAGGTTGACCATTATGAAGCTGGGGTATCTGTTGTGTTGCACGACACTGTGTTACACAAGTGGGGGACAGGAGGAGGGAGGTGGGGGGAGGAGGGAGGTGGGGTTTGGAGTTTCAGCAATGTGTGTCTCTGTGTTGAAGTGTAGACTAAAAGGCAGTGGTGTGCTGGAGCCGGCTCGCAAGTTCCGGTTGTTAAATTTTGCCCGGACTTGCAAGCCGGTTGTTGGAAAGGGCGAGCTGGCTCTCCCTCCCTCCGGATCCGGTCCCTCACCGATCCTACCTTGACCATCGAATTCTTCGGGGCAGGCAATGTTGCCTGCCCGCTGCTATCGCTGACTCTCCCCCGCTGCCTGTTTGCACTTTAAAAATGGCCGCCGAGACTTCCAGAGGCAGCCTTGCGAGACTTCTGTAAGTCTCGGCGGCCATTTTGAAGCGTGATCGGGCGGCGGAGGAGAGTCAGCGATGGCAGTGGGCAGGCAACACTGCCTGCCCCGAAGAATTTGATGGCCAAGGTAGGGTCGGTGAGGGACCAGATCTGGAGGGAGGGAGGAAGCAGGAGAATTTGCGGAACAAGTCGGGAGGGGGTGGCAGGGGAGAGAAGGGAGCTGCTGGTGCATACTGGACATGGGTGCATGCTGGACATGGGTGGATCATGGAGGGCAGGAGAGGGTCACTGCTGAACATGGGTGGATGGAGGGCAGGGGAGAGGAGGGTCTCTGGGTATGGGTGCATGGAGGGCAGGGGAGAGGAGGGTCACTGCTGGACATGGGTGGATAGAGGGCAGGGGAGAGAAGGGTCGCTGGGTATGGGTGCATGCAGGGCAGGGGAGAGAAGGGTCGCTGGAGATGGGTGGATGCAGGGCAGGGGAGAGGAGGGGAGAGAGAAGAAATGCGGGACATGGATGGAGGGGAGGGAAGAGCGAGGAAGGAGATGAGATAAGGGAAAAGGAAGAGAGGAGAAAAACTGCACATGGATGAATAGGCAGAAGCTGAGGACCAGAAATGAAGAAGAAAGGAGGAAAGGAAAGAAAATAATGGAAAGGAAGCCCTGGAAACGGAGTTAAGAGGCCAGATAGCAGCAGAATCGGATACTGGGACAGCATGATCAGAAAAACAGTCACCAGACAACAAAGGTAGAAAAAAATCATTTTATTTTCATTGTAGTGTTTGGAATATGTTCACTTTGAGAATCAGGTGCTCAACATTAAAAGTTTATATTTATTACTTATTTATGGCATTTTATCCCACATTAAACATGAATTAGATTGGAACCTGGGATCATTTAATTTTTTTTTCCTGGAGAGAGTAATGCATTGCCCCCCCCTCCCCCCCCCCCCCGGCTATAGCCAGCTCTGCAATTTTGGGGGGTGCATCACTTTCCCCGTCCCCTCCTACCCCTCCCACTGTGTTCCTTTGCAGCTGGTGCTGCAAGAGAAGTCTGTTCACACTTCTCTGATGTGCTGCTCCCACTGTCAGGGGGGGGGGGGGGGGGCGCCGAGGTGGACCGGCGAGAGAGCCTGTTAAAATTTACCAGCACACCACTGCTAAAAGGCCACCTTTATGATTCTGCCTTCAACTCCTAACCACTGCTCACTTGCTCAGTACCCTTACTCACTAACCCCCTTAGTCATTCCCTTACCTCTTACTTGTCCTGTCTGTCTGTCTTCATTAGATTGTAAGCTCTATTTGATTAGTAGTAGTAGTGTGTGTAGGTTACCAGTGTTTCACAGCTTGGGGAACCTTCCCCACTCCCTCCTCTTTTCCCATCATCAAAGTCTGCATATTTCCTTCCCACACCTCTGTGCTGTAGCCACTGTGGCCCACATGCATTAAAGTACAGGAGCCAGCAACCTGGTTCATAAAGCAGTTCTAGGCAGTCTAGCAAGTCAGTAGTAAAAGAAGACATGCACAAATGTCCTTCACTTAAACAAATATACAACAGAAAGCTTGTCCAGAATTTGTGAGCGGTGTCCCTTCTCTTGGCTCTCTGTCCACCACCTCTACCCAGCTGCCTGTGGGTTGTCTTTCACATCGGTGCAATCCCATTCCTCCTCACCCTCTCTTTGCTGGGTCATCAAGTTGTGGGGCAATGTATATGAATGCTAAAAAACAAAAGTGGGTTATTTTCACCAACACACTTCCTCCCCTTTTGCTATACAGGTGATGACTCTGATGAGGCTGGCCCTAGTGCCTCCAGTCCCAGCAAAGCAGTACAGCAGCACTAGAGTCTCTACCTTCACACCTGCAGAAGCAGCAGTAGAGGATGTACCTGCAACCACCTGTAGCCTTTGCTGATGAAGATGTAGAAAGGGAGGCCACCTCATCGGCAGAGGCCATCCACCCAGAGGAGGCACTACTGCGTATGGCCACTGAATTGCTGCGGCACAATGTTGCACATGCACGAGCACCGGCAGCAAAAATTACAGCTGCAGCAGGACGCCCTCCAGGGCTCAGAGGGAGGCACACCAGAGGCACTCCATGAAGCGGTACAGGCCCAACATGCTTTACTCCAGCAACTCCAATGGCTGGAGCATAGCATTGAGAGCCTGCACCGTGACCTCACACCACAACTCCAGGCCTGATGCAGCACCAGAACTGGCGTCCACTCCCTCCAGTGCACAGCACCACCGGCTAAGAGGAGGACCTTCAGATCGTCCTGCCTCCCCAGCCACTGGTGCAGCACCCACCCCACCAGCTCCCTTCTGGTCCTGTGCACAGGTTGCAGCCCACAAGGTGGCCGGACTGCCACAGGGGCAGCCGAGCAGCAGGCTGCTGTGTGGATACAGAGGAGGACAGTGGGAGCAGCACATCAGAGGAGGTGTGAACAGAACTTCCCCTGCAGCACCAGCTGCAAAGGAACACAGTGGGAGGGGTAGGAAGGGACGGGGAAAGTGATGGGACATGCTGGAGTGTGAGGGTTAGTGGGAGGGGGTGGGGTGGTGGTGGTGGTGGTGGTGGGTTCGTAAATACTTATGTGATTGTTAGATGGGACATGCTGGAGGGTGAGGGTTGGTGGGAGGGGGTGGGGTGGTGGTGGTGTTCTGTAAATACTTATGTGATTGTTCGAATAAATGTGCACTTACTCTCACAGAAAACTTGTTTCAATGAGTCTTTGTCTGGCTCTGACCCCCAGCTGGCAGTGAGCTGTGCTCTGTGGGCGGCAGGTGGAGGGAGCTCCTCATCCCGGCTCATCTGGGGCCTGCTCCTCTGGTGGCTGTGGCTCTTCTGGGAGGGCCTGTCCTCTGCGCTGGGCCAAATTGTGTAACATGCAGCAGGCCATGAAGATGTTTGCCACCTTTTGGGGCTGTAGAGGAGCTCCCCTCCAAACCGGTCCAGACAGCGAAAACGGTTCTTGAGTAGTCCAAACGTCTGCTCAATGATCCCACGGGGTGCTGCAATGTCCGGCGTTGTATGTCTCTTCTGACCATGGTTGTGGGTTCGCCATGGGGGTCATGAGCCACGTCCTCTGTGGGTAGCCTCTGTCACCTTTGGGGAGCAGCAGAATGAGAAAGATGAGTGTGTGTTGTTTGGAGCAGGTACCTTGTGGTGATGGTGGTGGTTATAGTGGGTTGTGCAGGAGGTATAGTTTGGGCAGATCCATGCTGCACTTACCTAGTAGCCATCCACCAGGGAACTTCCCTCGCTCAAACCTCTGGAAGATGCCCGAGTACTGCAGGATATACGCATCATGAGTGGACCCTGGGTAGCGGGCACACACATCTATGATCTCCCCCTGGGCATCACACACCACTTGGGTGTGTGACAGGGGAACAAATAATGAAGCTTTTTGTCTTCATCTTGCTGTGCCTCTGGAACACTAAATTACTTGCTTTTAATAGCACCTGAGGGTATGAGGATACAGCATATATCCCAGTACAATGGAGTTGGCGTGCAAATCAGAATACCTTGTCTTTTGTAAGGATAACAACTTCCGTTATTTAACGCCAGTCACCTTAAATAATAATATAGTTCCAGATAGTGCCTCCCACTATCTTCTTTATCTGTAGCCTTAATTAATTGTAGATCTCTTAAGAGCACGTTTACATATATTTTGGACCTTTGTAACTTATATCAACTTGACTTATTTGCCATTACAGAGACATGGCTTTTATCAGGGAAGAATCTTATCTCTTTCAATGTCTACCCTCGGTTATTCGGTCAGTATTCGTCACATGTAGGGAGAAGAGGTGGGGGGTTGGCTCTAATATTTAAATCGGACTTTAAGGTTCAGGAAATCAGAGATCACAGACTTTCTTATCCTGAACTTCTTTTATTAAAAATTTAGTACAGCTAGGTCTACTTTCATGTAGCTACTTTACTACTGTGCTCCGTCCACTACGGCAGTGGGGGGGACCACATCTATCAATCACTTGCAGATGCTGCAATCAGGTTCCCAAATCTTTTAATATTAGGTGATTTTAATGTTCATCTAGATGACAAATCGAACCCGCGTTCAGCTAGATTTTCAAATTTTTACATGATATTGATCTAAAACAACATGTGAATGGATCACTCATATCGCGGGTCATACATTAGATTTGGTAATGACACACAAATTGGATAGTAAAATGTTCAAAAATCGTACTAACTCCGGTATCTTGGTCAGACCATTACCTTCTTCAATTCTACTTATTAATACCACAGTTATTACATAATGCTGAACCAGCTCAAATTAAAACCAGGAGTCTAAATAAATCGATTTGACATCTTTACCCTTCTTTAGCAAATAAGTTCCCACTAAATTTTGATACACACCCAATAGATGACCAAATCAAAATATGGAACCAAGTTCTTTCAGCAGCCCTTGACGATATTGCACCGGAAAAAACAATTAATATAAACAATGAAACGTTCCCAACCTTGGTACCATCCCAGGATTAAAATTATGTAAACAACAGGTACGTAGAGCTGAACGCCAATGGCGTAAGCATAAGACCGCAGAATTACAAGAAAGTGCAAACAGTGTAAAAAAATACTATTTATCACAATTAAAGGATGCTAAAACTACGTACTTCTCAAAAGAGATAAAGAAGCAGCCAGTTCGCAGAAAAAAACTGTTTCAAATTATGAAACTTTGACAACAATAACTAACGAAAAAGAGAGAATCGTCTACTAGTGACGCTGAAACTCTAGCAAGTTCTTTAGCTCTAAAATCGAGAAACTAAGAGCCCTCTTCCCAAGGGGTACCAAGGCTCGGTCATTCTGACACTCCCCAAGTTCACACTATTGTACCTTGGAAGTGATTTTGAATTCCGTCTGCCGATCATTATATACCTTGGTTGCAGGTTTATCTCCTACTTATAGTTCGTTGGATCCTATACCTTCTGCATGGTTGAAAAAAACACTCGCTAGAGAGTCCAGCAGTTTATGTACTCAAGTGGTCATGTTGAGCCTTTCTGATGGGATAGTTCCCACTATTTTGAAAGAAGCGCTAGTAAAAACCTAAGTCTAAAGAAAGCCTCATTGGATCCCTTATTACCTTCTAACTATAGACCAGTCTCTAATCTTCCTTTTCTATCCAAAGTTATAGAGACAGTAATATTTAGACAGTTGCAAACTTATGTAGATTCAAAAAATTTGTTACATCCCAGACAATCGGGTTTCAGGAAAGGTCACAGTACAGAGACTATTCTGACTTCACTGTTAAGTGAAATCCATGCAAAATTAGAACTCGGTTATATTGCCCTGGTAGTTTCATTAGATTTGTCTGCGGCCTTCGACCTAATCAATCACAACTTACTCATTGATAGATTGAGTGAGATTGGTATTTCAGGGACAACTATGAAATGGTTTATATCCTTCCTAACGAATCGTTCATTTAAAGTAGTTCAGCAGCAATCCTGTTCTAGATCCTACAACTTATCATGTGGAGTTCCTCAGGGCTCGGTCTTATCTCCACTACTGTTCAACCTATTCATCAGTCCCCTGGCGCTCCTCATTCAAACAATGGGTATAAGTTTTTACTCATATGCAGATGATTTTTTGCTTATCCATTATGTTAGACCATCGAACATAGATCTTACACCCATTCAAATATGCTTGGATAAAGTAGCAGACTGGTTGACAACACATCAGCTGGTACTGAACCCGGATAAGACTACTACATCTTGGATAGTAGGGCAAGGCACATATCCCTCTGTGGTACCTGTGCTATTTGGTCAGAATATTCCAACAGTTAAGTCTTTTAGATATCTCGGGGTCATTATTGATTCAGCATTGACCTTTGAGGAACAAGTATCCGATGTAGTGAAAAAATCTTTCTTTCATCTGAGACGGCTTCGGTCAGTCAGAAATTCAATAAGTAAGGACTCTCTCAAAACGCTGACATCGGCATATATTACTTCACGTTTAGACTACTGTAACATTGTATATGCTGGGATTACTCAAGCAAACTTAAAGCGATTACAAAGAATTCAAAATACAGCAGCACGTATGATCTGTAGGGCCCGGAGGGATGATCGAGCAACACCTTTATTGCATCATCTGCACTGGCTCCCGGTCGAAGCAAGAATAAAGTTTAAGGCTCTTGTCCTGACACACAAAGCCTTTCACACATTAAACCCTAGCTACTTGTCGAATTTAACAATCCCCTACACCGCTATGCGAACTCTCAGATCCCTAACAGATAACAGGTTAGTCATTCCCCCTCTTACTAAGGCTAGGTGGGAATCTACACGGAGATCGGCTTTTTTCTACCTGTCACCCTCCCTTTGGAATAGCCTTCCAAAGGAGATCAGATTAGAGAAATCTTATCTCCATTACCGAAAACTTCTGAAAACCTTTCTCTTTATAAGCTACGTAGAACAGAACTTAGCATAATAAGATAAGGTCAAAAAGACAAAGAAAAATGGGATAGCTTAACTGGATATTAGATTTTTAACTTGTATTGATTTATTATGTAGTTTATCTTGATTGCTGTGCTTTCCTGTCATGAATGGAATTCCTATGTCTGTTTATTTGTATATACCAATTTTTTTATATATATGTAAACCGTTCTGTTTTGCAGATGCAATAAGATACGGTATATAAATTAACATAAATAAATAAATAAATAAATGGAGTGAAAGGCTTTGTGGTTTCTGTAAGTGGCCTCTCGTGCCCGGGGGGGGGGGGGGGGGGTCTCAGTGCAACATGTGTGCAGTCTATCACACCTATGATTGACGGGAAGTGAGCTACAGCGTAGAAGGCAGCCATGTTGTTCTGCGGGGCCTGGGGGCTGCTGGGGAAGGTGATGTATTGAGAGGTGTGGGTAAGGAAAGCAGCAAGGAACTGGGTGAGACAGTTTGAAATAGAAGCCTGGGTGAGGACCTGTGTTAACAGCTAGTACAGACTGGAAACTCCCAGTGGCCAGACAGAGAGACGAGGCAGTGACTTTGAGGTGGACAGGGATGGGGTTATTCCTATGGGTCCTGGGCTGAAGGAGGGGTTGCAGCTGCTCACAAAGCTGCTGAATGGTCGCCCTATCGAAACGGTACCTTGTGAGATACTGCTGGTCAGTGAGGTCTAGGAAAGTGGGCGGGCCCTGAACACTCGGGGCCGTGAGTAGCTCCTGCGGTGTGTCCTCTTCCTCCACCATGCAAGCCACCAGTAAATTTAGTCCCTCCATTTCCCCACCAGTGCTCAACAACAACAACAAACAGAACCTGACTCCAACCACCGACAAACACGCTGCAATTGCAAGCACTCTCTCTGGCCACTCACTCGACAAACAGGAAATGACTGTGGTCACACACACAGCTGCAGCACTACAGAGGTAAGGGAATACAAATAGTAACTTGGGAACAGTGAATGGAGAGGGATAGGGGAGGGGATGGGGCAGATAGAGGAAGGGGTAGGGAAGGTGAAAAGGTAAAACACAGAAGACGCAGGTGGGGGTGAAAACGTTCAGACTAGGGCACACAGACAAAGGTAACAGGTACTGAACAAACTCTCAGCTTTCTCTCCAAACAACAATTCAGCTCTCCCAACAACAATCTCGCCACTCTCCAACTCCACATAATCGCTAATGGTCTAAAGACGATTTCGCCCTTACTCTGGTCACTTTTATTCAGGTCCAACTACTAACGCCCATGTCCTCACCCATGCAAAACCATTTCGCTATCCGTTATATGTTTGAAACGTCTATCTGGTAACGCCGCTCCTAACACGCCCTCGACACGCCCCTTATGATGTTGCCCATCAATGGGCGTTCGCGTGCAGAGAGTGTCTTTAAAGTCGTGTTTTGATTATTAGGTTTGGGCGCACTTTGGTCACGGAGACGTACATATGCCTTTTGGGGTCGCTTTTTGGACGCCTTTGACTTTCGAAAATAAGCAGGATAGGGTGCAAATGTTAGGGCACAGTCAAGGATGACTCCAAGCACTCTAGCTTCTGATTCATTTGGGAAGGTGGTGTTGTTTGGTAACATAGTAACATAGTAGATGACGGCAGAAAAAGACCTGCACGGTCCATCTAGTCTGCCCACGATAAACTCATATGTGTATACCTTACCTTGATTTGTACCTGTCTTTTTCAGGGCACAGACCGTATAAGTCTGTGCAGCAGTATTTCCCGCCTCCCAACCACCAGTCCCGCCTCCCTTCACCGGCTCCGGCACAGACCCCATATAAGTCTGCCCTCCCCCATCCTAGCCTCTCAACCACCAACCCCTCTTCCCCCCGCCACCCAATTTCAGCTAAGCTTCTGTGGATCCATTCCTTCTGCACAGGATTCCTTTATGCCTGTCCCACGCATGCTTGAATTCCGTTACTGTTTTCATCTCCACCACCTCCCGCGGGAGGGCATTCCAAGCGTTCACCACCCTCTCCGTGAAGAATACTTCCTGACATCTTTCCTGAGTCTGCCCCCCTTCAATCTCATTTCATGGCCTCTCGTTCTACCGCCTTCCCATCTCCGGAAAAGATTCGTTTGCGGATTAATACCTTTCAAATATTTGAACGTCTGTATCATATCACCCCTGTTCCTCCTTTCCTCCAGAGTATACATGTTCAGGTCAGCAAGTCTCTCTTCATACGTCTTGGAACGCAACTCCCATACCATCCTCGTAGCTTTTCTTTGTACCGCTTCCATTTTTTAACATCCTTCGCAAGGTACGGCCTCCAAAACTGAACACAATACTCCAGGTGGGGCCTCACCAGTCTTATACAGGGGAGGCCCCACCTGGAGTATTGTGTTCAGTTTTGGAGGTAGTGTAATTGAAGTTGTAATTGAAGTTGTAATCTCAGCTTCTGGGTTCCGGAGCCTTAGGATCTTGTTTTTTTGGGTGTTTAGTTTTCAGTTTATTTGTCAGGGCCCAGGTCTGAATGGTATCCATTTTGATTGTTGCCGATTGGGTTGGATCTTGATGTGAGGTTGTCAGAGGTAGGAGGAGCATGATGTCATCAGCATATGATAGTAGTAGTTCTCCTGCTCCCAGGGTTAGAGAGCTAAGGGAAGACATGAAGAAGTTGACAGGAGAAAGTGGGGACCCTTAGGGAACTCCACATTTCAAAATCCAGTATTTGGGTAGGTTTTTGTTTTGTTTCACTGAATAGCTTCTGTTTGAGAGGAATCCATTGAACCATTTGAGGACCGAACTGGTTATTTCAATCTGGTTCAGGCACTCCAATAGTAGTATGTGATCCACTGAATTGAACGCCGCTGAGACATCGAATTGAAGTAGTAGCACTTGGTCACCCTTACATAGGAGTTGTATGACATATGTTGTTAGTACTAGGAGCAGGGTCTCAGTGCTGTATGCAGATCTGAATCCGAATTGGGATTGGTGAAGTATGGAGAATGTGTCCAGATATTTGGAGAATTGTTTACTAATGTATGATTAAAGCATTTTTGAAAAGAGTGGTATGCTTGCCATAGGGTGATAGTTTACTGCTGATGCTGTGTCTAAACCTGAACCCTTTAATAGTGGTGTAAGAATGATTTTACCCATGTCTGAGGGAAGGGCGCCAGAGTTTAATAGACCATTAAGATGGTCAGTTAGCCATTTAATCATCTCAGGGTGGTTTGGAATAAGAATTCTGGGCAGAGGTCTAGGAGGCAGTTTGAATGTGAGCATTTTAATAGTAGAGATTTTACATCTTCAGTTGAAAGTGATTGGAAGAATTCCATAGTTGGTTTGCTTTAATTCCCTGATTTGAGTCTAAGGTGGAGTTGTATCTTAAGTCAAAGTCTTTTGAATTTTTTTCTTTTG